>NW_024704744.1:78716557-79375346 GCF_018977255.1 Callorhinchus milii
GTGCACAACAGTGCGATATGGTACGTCTGTTACACACCATAGCGTAATAATGAAAGGCAGGTTGGAGATGGGGCAGAGGTTTTGGGGACAAGGGTGGGTCGAGGGCAGGTTTCCATGAGAAGTGGGGTGATGAAGGCTATCGTGGAGTCCTGTAGCTCAGTGGTTAGAGCACTCGCTTTGCAAGCGAGAGACCTGGGTTCAATCCCAGGCAGGGCGAAACCTTGGGCAAGTTTCCTTACTCCACACAGAGCCTAATAATAATCCCTCCAAAACCAAAAACAATAATAAATTGATCATTTTCAATCTACGACTGTTTGTGCCGCGTTCGCCCACAAATATACAGTCAATTCACTTTACAGTGTGTTCTGTGTGAAGCGCTTTGGGACATCCTCCTGACGTGAAAAGCGCTATATCAAATCCAAGGATTATTATTATTATTTTAAAAGGGAACTGGGAACTGAACCTGTGTTACTGTTACACTACAGTATCGTAACCTGTGTTACTGTTACACTACAGTATTGTAACCTGTGTTACTGTTGCACACTACAGTATTGTAACCTGTGGATTACTGTTACACACTACAGTATCGTAACCTGTGTTACTGTTACACACTACAGTATCGTAACCAGTGTTACGCACAACGGTGAGGTTCTATACATGTGTAACGTACAGTTGGTGACACAAGCAGCTGAAAACTAACTGGCTGAGTGCAGAGCGCTGGGGTGTATTTTACAGGGGTGTATATTCTTCTCCTCTCAGGGCCACCGAAGGAAAAACTGGAAAGTCCGGAAGTTTGTGCTGCGGGATGACCCTGCGTACCTGCACTACTACGACCCCACTGGGGTAAGTGATAGAGGTCTGCTCTCTGTATAAGGTCTGGCCCATTACAGGCAAGGAGTGGACACACATAGGCAGCTCTCAAAACCTCCCTCTCTGTAATTAACCTGGTACAGACTAATGCACGTTGGCAGACTCCTGTAATTCAAAACAATTTAGGAATACCTTGCAGATACCCACAGGAATATTTTTTCCTCTGTTGTCTAAGTTAATATCCAGGATATTATAGTCTATCTTAAAATTTCTTTACGTGTGTGCAGATGCATGTCCGCACATATTATATTTATATGTGCCTGTGTATTCATATATGTTATGTATGTGTGTGCATATATACACGTGCTTTATGCGTGCATGTGTGTGTGTGTGCATGCGTTGTGGATGTGTATGTGTGTGTGTGTGCGTGCATATCTGTGTGTGTGCATATGTGTACGTGGTGTGTGTGTGTGTGCGTATATATATGTGTGTGTGTGTGTGTGTGTGTGGGCATGTGAAATGATTCAATCTCCTTTCCTCTAAGCCACTTTCCTTCCCCTTCCGCTGATCCCATTAGGCAGCATACCATCTGCCTGCTCCTAGATCCCCTGCTACTGCAGTCAGCTGCTTAGAGCATGTGTGTGAGAAAGAAAGGCGGTGGTGGTGGAGGGGGGAGTAAGAGAGAGATAGAATTGTCTGTGGGAACTGCCTGGCTTCAATATGTCAGAATATCATTTGTGATCGCTGCCAATTAGGAGAACAGGGAGGGGTGAGGGGAAGGGTGGGGCGAGTGAATGTCAAATTTCCAATGTTTCTTAACACAAAATGTTGAGTCGATGCATTTCGAAAAAAATCAAACATTGCCTTTGAAGTGCATTAAAATAATGACTTAGAAATTCAATGCTTTGTCCTTCCACAAGTTCTCATTTTATAAATCCGTTGATTTTTTGCTTCTGGCGAAGAAATCTGTTGCCGCAAATCAGAACCTGAGCATCAGTAAGTGTCCATCCACTGCCCTCCAGTTTCTCACAGATGAGCATCAGCATCGCCTGCAGCTTAGAGCTTAACTTTCCCATCACCAAGGAGAGAGAGAGAGGGGGAATGGAAATCTGAAAGGAAAGGCAACAACAATAACAATCCTTACATTTGGTATTTCGCCTTACACATCAGGAGGCTGTCCCCTGTAGTGACTGTGTGCATTTTATTGGCAAACGTGGCAACTAATCTGCACAGAGACGTCCCACAAATGGTCATGAAGTGAACAGCTTTTAATTATGCAATAAACAATTTTATTTGGGGGATTGTCGGCCAGGACACGGGGAGAAACTCCCTTCTCTTTTCAAATGGCGCTACGGGATCTTTAATGTCCACCTGAATAAAGGCCATAGACCTACAACCTTTTGACTCACAGGAGAGTGCCACCAACTGAGCCAGGCTGACATTTAGGAAAGCGGTTTAAAACGTTGCTTTAAGGAAATCGTGCTTGGGAAACAGCTGCAGACCAACTACTTCTCTGATTGATTTCCTGCATTTTGCAATCCAGTATATCTTATTGGTTAGAGCGCTCGCCTCACAAGTGAGAGAACTGGCTTTGATTCTCGGGCAGGGTGAAACACAAGTTTCCTTACTCCACACGCCTCTGTTTACCTTGCAGTAAGTGGGAACCCGGTTGTTAGTCGATTGGGGGGATCGCTTTTCCGTAGGTAATAATCCCTTCCAAAAATAATAGTAATGATCTGGTCACTAAATCCATGACTCCCAGGAAATGTCTGCTCCACCTGCAACAAGACCCTGGCCATCAATGAACTCATCTTCGGTGAGAACATTGACATTATGGCCCTCACTGAAACCTGGGTCACCCCAGGTGACACCTTCCCCCTCACTGAGTCCACACCAGCCGGCTACACCTACCACCAGGCCCCATGCCCCAACCGTCATGGCAGTAGTGTGGCCCTCATATCCAGAGCGTCACTTACCCTATCCCCCTACTCCACCGGCTCATTCCCCTCTTTTGAACACCTTGTCCTCTGCCATCCCTCTCACCTGTCTCTAAAATTCCTCCTAATTTTCCGCCCCTCAAAATCCTCCCCCACCTTCATCTCTGACATCTCTGACATCTGACACTGGAGTCCTGTAGCTCAGTGGTTGGACCACTCCCTGGGTTCAATTTCTGGCAGGGCAAAACCTTGGGCAAGTTTTCTTACTCCACACACCTAATAATAATCCCTCCAAAAAACAAAACAAATAATAAATTGGTCATTTTCAATCCACGACTCTTTGTGGGACACCAGCCACCTCCTCTCACTTAAGGGCCAGGTGAGGGCTGCCGAAAGCACTTGCTCAAATCCGGCTTAACGGTCCACCGCTCCATCTGGCTGGACCTCATCAAAACCTACCTCTCCGCTCTCGCCTCAGCAAAATCATCCTTCTATTCCAGGTTAACCCTGCAGGCAAAGGGCAACCCCAGGCTCCTGTTCTCCACCACCAACCGGCTCCTCCACCCTCCCCGCCATGCCTCGCAGATTCTTTCCTCTGACTCTCACTGCGAGAAAATGCTAGACTTCCTTGAGTCCAAATTCGAGGGAATCCACTCAGCTGCCATTGCCCTCCCAACTTCCACCCCTTCCCTACCCCCACACCACACTCCGACAATTACCCATCCGTCCTTCCACACCTTTGAACCTGTCAACCCTCCTCTGTCTTCACCACCATATCCTCCATGAAGCTCACCACCTGCTCTCTGGACCACATCGCCACCCCTCTCCTTAAATCCCAACTCCACCTCCTTACCCCAACATCATCAATCTCTCCCTGTCATCTGGCACTGTTCCTTCTCCACTCAAAACAGCCATTATCACCCCCACCTTGAAGAAACCTTCCCTTGACCCAGCTACCGGCCCATCTCAAACCTCCCTTTCCTATCCAAGGTCCTTGAGAGAGCCATTGCCTCCCAGCTTCACTCTTTCCTCTCCTCCCACTCTCTCCATGAACCCCTCCGATCGGGGTCCGTGCTGCCCACAGCACAGAAACTGCTCTGGTCAAGGTCACAAACGACATCCTGACCATGTGCGACCGGTGTCCCTCTGCCTCCTCGTCCTCCTCGACCCCTCCACCGCCTTGGACACCGTGGACCACTCAATCCTCCTCCACCGCCTCTCCTCCCACCTCAACCTTCAAGGTTCTGTCCTTGACTGGTTCAGGTCCTACCTTTTACACCGCCTCCACTTCGTCGCAGCAAACGGCTTCACCTCCAACCACCGCACCGTCTCATGAGGTATTCCTCAGGGCTCTGTCCTGGGTGTCACGTTTGACCCTGAACTGTCCTTTCTCCCCCAAATCCAACCTTGCACAATTGCACAGCGATTTTTAATCCTTACAAGATCGACCAGGGGGCCGGAGGTGGGCACACAATTAGAAATAATCGCAAGCCAACTGTATTAAAAAAACTAAAGGTGGCAGAACAGAATAGCGAGAGAGATAAACAGAATAGGTCAATGAGGGGTAAGAAGCTCAGTCGAGAAGAATAGGGCATTCAGAAAGTAGGGGAAATGGTAAGAAATTAAATTCACTATATCTGAATGCACAAAGCATTTGGAATAAGATAGATGAATTAAAGGCACAGATAGATACAAACAGGTATGATTTAGTAGCCATTACTGAGACATGGTTACAGGGAGATCGAGGATGGAAGTTAAATATTCCGGGATTTTCAGCTTATAGGCAATGTGTAAAACGAGGTGTCGGGGTGGGGGGGGGGGGGGTTGGCAGCCTTGTTAATAAAGGATGGAATAAAAACAGTAGAGAGAAGGATTTCAAATCAGATAACCAGATGTAGAGACGGTATGGGTAGAATTACAAATAACAAGGGGCAGAAAACATTAGTGGGAGTAGTTTATAGACCCCCCAAACAGTGATCACAGCATAGCGCAGAGTATTAATCAGGAAATTAGAGGAGCATGTAGCAAAGGTAATACAGTAATAGTGGGTGATTTCAATCTTCACATAGATTGGGAAAACCAAATCGGCAAAAGTAGGATAGAGGAGGAGTTTATAGAATATATGAGGGATAGCGTTCTGGAGCAGTGCGCTGAGGAACCAACTAGGGGACAGGCCATCCTAGACCTTGTTTTGTGTAACGAACAGGACTAGTCAGTTATATAAATATTAAGGCTCCTCTGGGGCAGAGTGATCATAACATGATAGAATTTAGTGTTAAGTTAGAGAGCGATGTTGTCAAATCCGAAGCAAGGGTCTTGACTTTAAATAAAGCTAACTCTGCAGGTGTGAGGGAAGAATTAGCAAACATAGACTGGGGAATTAGATTAAGGGATATGACAATAGAGCAACAATGGCAAACGTTTAAAGTTGTAGTGCATAATTCTCAGCGGTCACATATTCCCTTGAGGAATAAGAGTACCACAGGAAAAGCAGCTCATCCGTGGCTAACTAGAGCAGTTAGAGAAAGTATAAAACTAAAACAAAAGGCCTATAAAACTGCCAAAAAGAGTAGCAAACCTGTGGACTGGGAGTGTTTTAGGGACCAACAAAGGAAAACCATAAAGCTCATTACGAGTGAGAAAATGGATTATGAGGGCAAGCTGGCTAGGAACATTAGACAGATTGTAAGAGGTTTTATAATAGGGAATTATAATAGGGGATAAGGATATGGCAGAGTCCCTAAATAAATACTTTGCTTCTTCTTCACGTTAGAAGACACAAGAAGTCTACCAGAAATAGAGATGAACCAAGGGGCTAATGATAGGGAGCAACTTAGGGAAATTTACCATAGCAAAGAATTGGTGCTTGGGAAATTGTTGGCATTAAAAAGTGACAAGTCCCCTGGACCTGATGGTTTGCATCCTAGGGTTTTAAAAGAAGTAGCTCATGAGATAGTGGAGGCCTTGTGTCTGATCTTCCAAAATTCTTTAGATTCTGGAACGGTTCCCATTGATTGGAAGATCACAAACGTCACACCACTATTTAAGAAGGGTGGGAGAGAAAAGATGGGGAACTATAGACCAGTTAGTCTGACATCGGTGGTAGGGAAAATTCTAGAATCCTTAATTAAGGATGTCGTAGTGGGATACTTAGAGGATCACAATATGATTAGACAGAGTCAACATGGCTTTACAAAAGGGAAGTCATGCTTAACAAATCTTTTAGATTTTTTTGAGGACATATCAAGTAGATTAGATAGGGGGAATCAGTGGATGTAGTGTATTTAGATTTCCAAAAGGCATTCGATAAGGTGCCGCATAAAAGGTTGATCCACAAGATTAGGGCCCATGGAATTAAGGGGAATATATTAGCATGGATTGAAGAATGGCTAACGGGAAGAAAACAAAGAGTAGGGATAAACGGGTCCTTCTCAGATTGGTGGGATGTGACTAGTGGAGTGCCACAAGGATCAGTGCTTGGGCCTCAACCATTTACAATCTACATCAATGATCCAGATAAGGACGTCGAACTTAATATATCCAAATTCACGGATGACACTAACCAAGGAGGGAGAGTAACCATTGAAGATGACATTAAAAAAATGCAACGAGCTATAGATAGGCCAGGTGAGTGGGCAAATAGGTGACAGATGAAGTATAATGTAGGGAAGTGTGAAGTCATCCACCTAGGTGGCAAAAACAGTAGAGCAGATTATTTTTTAGAAGGGGAGAGACGAGATAGTGTTAGCGTTCAGAGGGACTTGGGCGTCCTTGTACACCAGTCACAAAAAGTTAGTTTGCAGGTACAGCAAGCGATTAGGAAGGCTAACAGTATGTTGGCATTTGTTACAAAAGGGTTAGAATATAAGAGTAGGGAAGTCTTGCTGCAACTGTATAGGGCCCTGGCGAGACCGCACCTAGAGTATTGTGTGAAGGTTTGGTCTCCTTATTTAAGAAAGGATGTACTCGCCTTGGAGGGGGTACAACGTAGATTCACCAGGTTGATACCTGGGATGAGAGGGATGAGTTATGAGGATAGGTTGAGCAATTTAGGCCTATATTCTCTAGAATATTGAAGAATTAGAGGTGATCTTATAGAAATCTATAAGATTATTAAGGGACACGACAGAATAGATAGTGGGAGACTTTTTCCCCTGGTTGGAGAAACTATAACCGGGGGTCACAGTCTTAAAATTAGGGTTAAGCCCTTTCGCACTGAGTTGAGAAAAAACTTCTTCACTCAGAGGGTAGTGAATTTATGGAATTCTCTACCCCAGAGGGCTGTAGATGCTCAGTCCTTGAACATATTCAAGATTGAGATTGATAGATTTCTTGTGGCTAAAGGGATATCGGGATAAGGCGGGTAGGTGGAGTTAGAATAGATCAGCCATGATCTTATCGAATGGCGGGGCAGCTCGAGGGGCCGAATGGCCTACTCCTGCTCCTAATTCTTATGTTCTTATGAGCACAGATACTGTATAACAAGTATTACATAAATATTTCTGCACATCACCATTTCCATTGCACCATGTACTGCAAAATGTGTACGATAATTGCTTTGAGCACCAGAATTTGATGAGAGCTGGAAAGTTTATCAATACATGTCGACTATCAGAAGTGATTAACGGTAGAACAGTGTGAACCAAGTACTGTAGGTCCGCAGATTAATGTACACAACATTGTGATATTCACTGTACTTTTGCTTCAAACCTGTAGCAGATCAAATCAAAATATAAGTTGATTGAAAAGTTAGATTGACTCGACTATGCAAACTTACTGTTTGTCGGCCTCCCCCACTCCTCCCTCCTCAGGCTGCAGATCATCCAGAACACTGCATCCCGTGTCCTCTCCCGCATTAGACTCCGCGACCCTATCACCCCAATCCTTACCCAACTCCACTGGCTTCCCATCACACAGAGGTTACAGTTCAAGATCCTGGTCCTCACCTTCAAAACCCTCCATGGTCTTGCTCCCCCCTACCTCTCCGACCTCCTAACCCCCTACCACCCTGTTTGCTCCCTCTGCTCAGCGGGCTCTGGCCTGCTTCAACTCCCCCCGCCTCGCTCGCCCCACTATCGGCGGGCGGGCCTTCCGCCACTCTGCTCCCACCCTCTGGAACTCCATCCCGCAGTCCCTCCGTCTCGCCCCCTCCCTCGCCCTTCAAGATCCACCTCAAGACCGTCCTCTTCGACCGTGCTTTCGATCTCTCTGCTTCCCCCCCTGCCCTCCACCTCTCCCACCCCGACCCTCAGCTCGGGTCCGTAACTCTGTCTGTCCAGCTCTTTGGGACGTCCTCCCGATATGAAAGGCGCTATACGAATGTAATGTTGTTGTTGTAGAATTATTCTGTATTCAATGCTACATTGAACTATTGGGCAGCAGTACTGGAGGTTGACCAAAATCACTGATCAATAAGAAGTACCATTTGTGCGGCAGTAATAATTATAATCCTTACTTCTGATATAGCACCTTTCATGTCAGGAGGATGTCTTGAAGTGATTTGTAGGATATAATAATAATAATAATCTACTGCCAAGTGCTGGGACTTCTTTGTAGGTAAATCCAATTTACACGCAGTAAGGTCCTGAGAAACAGCCATTGAAATGAATGGCCATTTTCTTAAATCTGTGAGCGAGGACAGGAGGAGAACTCCCCCTTCCCCCCAATCAAATTACCTGTATTATTAATGATGCTGAAGCACGTACACGTGGGGTAAAAAAAACCTACAGAAGAAGCTGCTTAAATCCTGCGGAGGCATCAAGAATGGGAGAAAAGTAAATGTACCAATATTTTCCGGTGTAATCTTTAGAACTACCTGACAATATTCCTTTTTATATTCACTGTGTATTCCTTTTTAAATTTTAATGAATGCCAGACCAATTTGTGACAACCCACCCGGAAGAGGTGAGTGGGTGGGGTGAGCCCCCCCCCCCCCCCCCATTGGAGCTAAGCTGGTCCGAAGGAGAGCTGCTTAGCAGTGGGATATCGGAATCGAGTCAATCCTTTGTGGCAATCTCGCTAGTCTGGTTCCGGAGTCTGGTTTAGCAGGACTTGCAGTGTTAGCACCAGGCAATGAGCCCACTGGAAACATCGGAATTTAGCCCAGTCTGTCCCAACATGTACTTCCCAGCAGATGTCACTGTTTTGCTGTCGGAAACTGGATTGTTCCATTAAAAGCATCGTAATTTTGCCCAACCTGTCCAAACATGTACTTTCCAACAGAGGTCACTGAGTATCGGTCAGAAACAGGAATCCTAGCCCACACTCTACTCTCCACTGATCCTGAATTACGACAGCAAGATTGCATTTGTATAGATAGCGCCCGCCTTGCATGTCGGGAGGACGTCCCAAGGCGCTGGACAGTGAAATTACTGAGATTACTGTTCATCTCTACCACTGCCCTTGTTGAGTTCACTTAGTTCAGCATGGACCTGGAACTTAATTCAGCTCAGACCTTAATTCAATCCTGGAACCTTCCTGGTTTGTAAGGAATAGATTTGCACAGGGCAGTGGCTTTACCAACTGAGTCATTTGGGAGCTGATACACACTGTTAAGCAAAACAGAAGGAGTTTTACTTTTTTAGTGTTTTCGAGACACTATCGTGAGTGAAGGATGTTAGGTTTAATGCAAGTTGTTGTTGTTGTGTGTCAGTCTGGCCCAGTTGGTAGCACACTCTCCTTTGAATCAGAAGCTTGGGGGTTCAAGCTGCACTCGGGTCTTGGCATCACATAGTCTTAAGTTGACTTTTCAGTGCAGTGTTGGGGATGTGTTGCATTGTCGGAGGTGCAGTCGTTCGGATGTAATGTTAAATCGAGGTCAGGTGAATGTTAAAGATCCCATGGCACTATTTGAAAAGTGAAGGGATTTCTCCTGGTATTCCGGTCAACAATCCCCCAAATAAAATTGGTCACTCACTCCATGACTGTTTATGGGACGTTGCTGTACACCGCTGGCTGCTGCATTTCGCCCACAAAGTATGCAGTCAATGACTTTATGTTATATTCTGTGAAGCGTTTTGAGACATCTCGACAACATGATGATAATAATAATCCTTGTATTTGATATAGCGCCTTATCATGTCTTCTAGACGTCTCAAAACGCTGCACAGAATATACTGTAAAGTAATTGACTATATTTTGTGGGCGAAACGCGAATTGATAAGGCGCTATATCAAATGCAAGGATTATAATTCTAACTAATTAGAATGGTGTAAATTAATTGACTTGAGAATACCTGTAAAGTGTCAAATATCCTTCACTTTGATGGGCAAAACATTCACTCTCAAATAAGGCATTAATGTACAGTTTAAATAACTGGTTTGTAGATGTGTAGAGTGCTATAGAGTTAAACAACATCATTGACATTAATTTTATTAAGATCTCCGTTTTAATTAAAATACATCCCAGTTGGATCATTTTGTTTTAAAAATAATGCTTGAGGTCATGGATGAGTGGAAGCTTTACTGTAGAATGTTGCATATTCGCCTACCAATATATAGTCACTACAGTTTACAGAAAAAAACTCCGAAGTGATCTGAGACTTTCAACCTATAGCGTGCTATATCGTTATTATTATCAGTATTATTATTACAGTAAATGTTTGATAACTCAACCTTGAGTTAACTTGTCATTATGCTGTCGATATCCCGGTCACATTTATTCATATATTTATACGTATGCCAAACTCACCACTCTGGTTAACTTGTCACTGAGCCCTTTTCCTTGGAGTGATGAGTTGTCAGGAGTTTGCCGTGTATGAAATTGTCACCTGGGTTAATCTCCTCATTTGGATTTGGGTTCCAAGTTTGCTGTTGTACTTGTTTCTGCTTTAAAAATTCAGAAAAAATGCATTGTTTTATTGGTTGTCTAACAGTTTCTCCTCCAACCCCCGCACTGTCACGTCTGGCGTCCCCCAGGGCTCTGTCCTTGGCCCTCTCCTCTTTAATATCTACATGATGTCCGCAAACATGAGGTCAATTTCCACATGTATGCGGATGACACCCAACTCTATCTTTCTGCCTCTAACCTCAACTCCAGGACCACTGCTGTCCTGTCAGACATCAAGTCCTGGATATGGGCATATTTCCTCAGCAGCTCAGGCTCTGGCAGCATCAACCTCCATGGTTGCACACTACAACTCACCAAACCAGTCAGGAACCCAGGTGGTGCCTTGCTCGGACCTCAACTGTCTTTTCTCCCCCAAATTCAAGCCATGACCCGCTCTGCCTTCCCTCATCTCCATAACATCACCCGACTCCACCACTACCTCACCTCTCATGCCGCTGAAACTCTTGTTCATGCCTTCATCACCTCCAGGCTCGGCCATGCAAACACCCTACTTGTCAGCCCTCCCAACTCCTCCCTCCACAGGCTTCAGATAATCCAGAACTCTGCAGCCCGTGTCCTCTCCTGCACCAAACTCCATGACCCCCATCTCCCCCACTCTCACCCGACTCCATTGGGTCCCTATCCTTCAGAGGATCCAGTTCAAGATCCTGGTCCTCACCTACAAAGCCCTCCATGGCCTCGCCCCCCCTACCTCTGTGACCTCCTAACCCCCTACCAACCCGCCCGTTCCCTCCGCTCAGCCCGCTCTGGCCTGCTCCACGTCCCCCGACCCACCCATCCCACCATTGGCAGAAGAGCCTTCAGCCACTCTGCCCCCAACCTCTGAAATTCCATCCCCCAGTCACTCCGCCTCGCCCCCTCCTTATCCTCCTAGTCCTGCCTCAAAACCCTCCTCTTCGACCATGCCATCGGCCACCCCCCTTCCCCTCCCCTCCCTTTCCCCCCAACCCCAGCTCGGGTCTGAAATGCTGTACTCTGTCGAGCGCCTTGGGACGTCCTCCCGATGTGAAAGGCGCTATACAAATGTAATCTTGTTGTTGGTGTTTTGTTGTTAATAATATCGTAGCAGAATCAGATTGAACTGAGGTTGCCTGCATTGGCCCTCGCTGCTGGCAAAACTAGAATGAAACTAGCCAGAAACTCCTTGCATCTACTTTGTATAAAATAGCACTGTATGACATCTCAAGTGTTCAATAACATTACCTGAATCTCTCAAAAGCTCATTGCCTTGTAATAGGTTCCAACCTGTTAACTTTCCCTCTCCTACAATAGGGTGATGCTTGTATATTCTGGATAGAATTGATTATTAATACTACCACTAATCCTTAAATTTGATATGGTGCCTTCACATCGAGAGGACAGCTCAAAGTGCTTTGCAGGATTTACTGTGAAGTCCTTGAAATTTTTAGGATCTAATAGTTGTAGAATTTCAATGTTGGATCCCATCCAGCATTATCTCTCCTCATTCCTGATCCTCTGGTCTTGTATTGGTAGAAATGTACATTTTGTCTTGAATTATTTTATTCTTACTGGTAGCAAGAAATAGAGCTGTAATTACTCCAGGCGCTACGCCAAGAGACTTGTTTATAGTCTTGTAATTGCTCCTCTGCCAACTCTTATTTTTTACATTTTTTTTATTATATATATTTAAAAAAATAAATATATTAACATATATATACAGTATATGTCTACTATAAAGTCAATAAAGTATAAATTACTCCCATAATATTATTCGATTGCAGAAGTATGGTGTAACAGAAAATATTTCCACAATATTTTGAAAACATTTGTCTAAGTGTCTAAGTACATAGGAAGATCCAATATTCCAGGACATTGTATTCTTAACTGATGTAATTATTTTTAGGTTTCAGATAAACGAGTGTCCAGAAACCATGGCCTGCTGGAGGTTATCGATGGGAAGTTGCGCATCAAACCGGTAAGTCCGTTACCGTCTTTAAGGAGAGGAGTGTTTGCTATTGTATACGTTGTATACTGCCACATTGTTCATCTGTGAGATGAGCACTGACTGACCGACTGAGTTTGTTTCTGTTGCGGGCTGTGGCTAGCATGCATGGAGTTTGCCTTTTGCCACAAGGTTTGAGTCAAGGGCACCACAAAGCGTATTACTGTCTTCCAGTTCGCATGGAATTTCTTTGGAACAGTTTTGTTTCGCAGACATATTAAACTGTATTTCTGTCATAGTAGCCTTGTTTGGTCCTATAAATTAATGCCTGCTTTCTTCAGCCTATTTCGTCTTACATTCTCTATCGCACATTTCTAGGGTTCAATGTTTAAATATGAACCAAAGAAATGTACAACAGAAGGAGGCCATTTGCATGTCTCTGGAAGAGCTATCAATTTAGTCCCATCTTCCTGTCTTTTCCCCTTTTATATTTCTCCTTTTCGGATATAACTAATTTCCTCTCGAAAGCTAATATGAATTTTGCTTCAGCCAAGGTTCCAGTTAGGGCATTTGGTACATTTTGTAATGCATAAGAGATAGCACATTTTATTTAACATTTTTATTGATTTATTAGTCCGTATCAGAATTCTGTATTTTCTTTTCTCCGCCAGTTTTTTCTCTCTTACGTTCACTGCGATATGGTTCTTCAATCATGGATTGCTCTCCAGAATCTCTTGCAAATGGCCATTATTAATTCGTGAGCCTTTACAGTAGGTGTTGGCAGACGATTTACCGCAGGGAGAATCGCAGTCGAGTTTGATCAGTTCATCAATCGATGTTGACTAACGTTCACCTTACAACACCGTTACTCAGTATCAATCAGTAATGGAAGCCTTGGTTGATTTCATTTCCTCTTCCTTACCCAGTGATTCTAGGGCCAAATGTAGAATCTAACCATTTGTCTTTATTCAGATCAGCTCACAGCATCAACTGGAATTACAACCTGCATCCTGTGAGGCCTGATTTTGCCATTGCTGTTGGTGGCGTCCAGACCCGCACGCTAAGACCATTATGTAAAACAACTTTAGAAAGATGTTCCTAACTTCTGCTTCTCTATTCCTTGGATATCAATATAATAATAATCCTTGCATTTGATATAGCACCTTATCACGTCTTCGAGGCGTCTCAAAGCGCTTCATAGAATACACTACAAAGGGAATTGACGATATTTTGTGGACGAAACGTGGCAGCCAATTGCGCACAGCAGTGTCCCACAAACTGTCGTGGATTGAAGTGACCAATTTATTATTTTTAAGGAAAAGTGATCTGCCAATCGAATAACAACTGGGTTCCTACTTACTGCTAGGTAAACAGAGGCGTGTGGAGTAAGGAAACTTGCCCAACATTTAGCCCTGCCAGGAATCTAACCAAGGTCTCTTGCTTGTGAGGTGAATGCACTAACCACTGAGCTCTTTTGCAGACATCACTCTCTTAAGTATTTTTTCAAAGAGGTATGGCATACTGAGGGTATCGTTGGCGAAGACTTTTCAGTATGTGGAAGTCTAGAGAGGACTAATTCCTGTGGATTTATGTGTTCCCCTCCCCCGCCTCTCAAGATGTATGAAGAAGTCTATCATAAAACTAGAGATATAAGTAGGAAAGTCCATTTTCAAGGTAGGGAACCTTGTGTTAATATTTTAATATCCCAAAAAAGCTAAATTATGGGCTGAGAATGAGATTATTACCATACTCTTCCATTTTCCTAATGCAAGCTTTTACTTCTTATTAATAATCTTTAGAACATGTCAGAATGCACCTTCTTGCTTCATGCAAAGCCAGATGGTGTCCAGTCAATGCTGAAAAACTTCACATGCACCAAGCTGGAGACAAGACATTTTTGACTTTGGTGAACAGTAAAGCAAAAGTCACACCTCCATCTCCAATTTAATTGATTATTTTCTACTTTCACGCTGCATTTGACTGTTTGTGATCTCTTTATGGCTTCGATTTCATCCCAAAAGAACGTCATAATGAGATTTAATTCTGCAACCAAATCACTAGAGGAAAAAAGATGCATTGTGTTGCCCCTTATCAAGCTGAAACAAAAAATAAGTCTTTTTGTGCTTCAGAAATAATAACAGTGGAGTGCGGTGGCTGATTTTTTTNAAAAAAAATCAAATCTCTTGGAAACTAACTGAAGTGCAAATGATAAGTGCTGCACCTGTTGATGAGTTTTATTCAGAATTTTATTGTGTAGATCAGTCCCCCCTCTGCTCAACTGGCCCCAGCCTTCTGCTTGTCCCTCATCCCCTCCGCTCCACCATCAGCGGCTCTGCTTTCAGTCACTACTCAGAAACTTTGGAACTCTCTTCCTCAATCTCTCCGCCTTGCCCCCTCCTTCACCTTCTTGAGATCACGCCTGAAGACCTTCCTCTTTGACCATGCTTACGGTCATCTCCGCCCTCCCCTGGCTCGCCGTCAGGCTCCACTGTTAAACGCTCCAAGACGCTGCCCCAACAACAACAAAATTACATTTATAGAGCGCCTTTCATGTCGGGAGGACGCCCCAAAGTGCTGCCCCATGTGACGCATATAAATGCAAGTTGTTGTATATACATATATAATTAATTATAATCCTTACATTTGACGCCTTATCCCGTCTTCTGGACGTCTCAAAGCGCTTCATAGAATATACTGTAAAGTGAATTGACTGTATATTTATGGGAGAAATGCGGCAGCCAATCGCGTACAGGAGTGTCCCACAAACAGTTGTGGATTGAAGTGACCAATTTATTATTTTTTTTCTTGAGGGATTATTATCAGGCGTGTGGAATCCAGGTCTCTCGCTTGCAAGGCGAGTGCTCTAACCACTGAGCTACAGGACTCCAGGATGAAGAAGTCCCTTTGTTCCACTGATCTCACCCTTTCAGAACACCCACCAGTTATGATAACACTTGTTATTAGTTCATGTGCCGAAATAGCTTATAAAAATCCTATTATAATTCTTCCATTTGATATAGTGTCATATGTCCACGGTGTCTCAAGGAACCTTCACAGGATTTACTGTAAAGTGTAGTTACTTTGCAGTGAGGCGGTTAACTTGCTAATTTATACTCTTGTACTTGCCGCTTTACTATCTTTCTAAAAAAAGTATATTTGTATAGTATAAAGTCAATAAAATAAAAATTACTCCCTTAACACTGAAATTACATTGATTTAAGAGGTGGTAACTGTTATTCCGCTGCAGCATAATATAGATGCAGTATGGTATACCTGAAGATATCCCTCATTCAACCATGAAATAAATAACCAATTTTATTTGGGGGATTGTGAGCCAGGACGCCAGGGGAAATTGCTTTCTCCTTTTTGATTAGCACCATGGGATCTTTCGCGGCCTTGTGAACAGACAGACATAATCTCAGTTTAAGACATCACCTGAAGGACTGCATATCTGTTAATGCAATGCTCACCCAGTGCTCAGCCTAAATTGTGAGCTCAAAGCCCCAATGTGGGGCCTGAACCTACAACCTTCTGACTCGGAGGTGAGAGTGCTACCACCTGAGCCAGGCTGACGCTATACATTATTCAGTATATATCAGTCTTCATGGTGCCGCTTCTGGAGCAGTGTTTGCTGGATGGGGAGAGAAAACATCGGAAAGAAACAAACTGAAATGCAAATCTCTGTGCACCTTTTGATGTATTTTATGCACAACAACTATGGTGTAATAGGAATTCTGTTCATGTGTGCAATTATCTTCACGAATCACGGTGCCTTGACATTACTCAATGCTCCCACTCAGGGATAAAACCTCACCTCGACATCTGTTACCATCGCTACATGGATCAGAACAAGACCACACTGACTGCAGCAATCACGAAGGTACTAGCTGAAGTAGGTGGAAGTATGAAGACATTGACAACGCTCCAGAGGAGAAAGCCCGAGGCATCACCATCAACTCTTCCCACGTGGAGTACACAACTCCTTAAGCTCACACTGACTGTCCTAGTTACGCCCACTACGTTAATAATATGATGTTGTGGACGGCGCAGTTGGGTGGATGTATCCTGGTTGTCACGACCACAGACAGACAGATGCCTCAGTCGAGAAAACACCTGCTCCTCCCCAAACAGATCAGCATCCAGCATATTATGGTGAATATAAACAAGGCTGATGCGGGGGAGGGTAAGGAGATACTGGAACCTGGTGGAGCTGGAGACTCAGGAGCTGCTGACAGAGTTTGGTTACGATAGGGAGAATGTACCTGTAATCATCAACTCAGCACTGTGCTGCTCTGGAGAACCGAAGTCTGAACATCGGGACGGTTTCTGTCCTGAAGCTGTTGGATGGGGTGGATAATTACATCCGACTCCCCAGCCGTGATCTGGATTATTCCTTCCTGCTTCCCATTGAGCAGATCTAGTCTATCCCAGGCCGGGTCACTGTAGTGACCGGGACCCTGGAACGTGGTGTGATAAAGAAAGGTGACGGGTGTGAATTCATTAGACACAACAAGAACATTCATTCAGTGGTCACTGGTATAGAGATGTTCCAGCAGAACCTGGAGTGAGCGGAGGCCGGGGATAACCTGGGGGGCTGGTTTGGGGGTTGAAGCGAGAGGATGTTCGCTGAGGGATGGTCCTGTGTAAACCCGTGTCCATCAAACCTCACCAGAAGGTGGCAGCCAGGTGTACGTGTTGAGTAAGAAGGAGGGTGGACGACACAAACCCTTTATGTCTGATTTCATGCCTTTGATGATCTCTATCTCTCTCGAGGCTGGGCAGAGTGAGGGGGAGGGAGAGGCATTAAGCATGGAGGGGGTGGTTGGGGGCTCCATCAGTGAGGTACCTGCATGGGCAGTCCTGTAGCTCAGTGATTAGAGCACTCGCCTCGCAAGCGAGAGGACCTGGGTTCAGGTTGAAACCTTGTGGAGTCCTGTAGCTCAGTGGAGTCCTGTAGCTCAGTGGTTAGAGCACTCGCTTTGCAAGCGAGAGACCTGGGTTCAATTCCAGGCAGAGGGTGAAACCTTGGGCAAGTTTCCTTACTCCACACAGAGCCTAATAATAATCCCTCCAAAACAAAAACAATAATAAATTGGTCATTTTCAATCTACGACTGTTTGTGGGATATTGCTGTGCGCAATTGGCTGCTGCGTTCGCCACAAATATACAGTCAATTCACTTTACAGTATGTTCTGTGAAGTGCTTTGGGACGTCCTCCCGACGTGAAAAGCGCTATATCAAATGCAAGGATTATTATTATTATTATTATTAGGCAAGTTTCCTTACTCCACACGTCTCTGTTTACCAGCAGTAAGTAGGAATCCACTTCTTAGTCGATTAGCGGGTCACTTTTCCGGGGGTAATAATCCCTCCAAAAAATAAAGCAAAATAATAATGTGTTCACTCAATCCCCGACTGTTTGTGGGACACTACTGGGGGCAATTGGCTTCCATGTTTCGCCCACCATTTATGCAGTCAATTCACTTTACAGTATATTCTGTGAAGCGCTTTGAGACATTGATAAGGTGCTGTATCAAATGCAAGGAATATTATTATTATTAGAAGGAAGATCAAAAAGGAAAACAACTGAGACTGTACTCAAGAACCTCTTTGGAGTTGGTACGTAATGGAGAAATGTTTGGCATTGTCTATGCACAGAGGGATATGTTTTTGATCCTCTCTATATAAATGCTTGTTTTTGTTTTAATAAAAGGTTATGCAAAAGCTGTATAAATTTCTATATATTATTCCAACTCAGAAAATTGCCAGTATTCTGGCCAGCGCAGGTTATCCTTTTGACAGAATTACAATTTATAGTTTATCGGTCTGCAGGCAAATATATAAGTCAGTGAAATCTTACCACCAAATCATTTTTGGTCACCGTGTGAGACCAACATGTGTGTGAATGAACGCAGCATAGCAGCAATCAGTTGTAGGGACTCGAGATCGTCTGAAACAAGAATAACTGGACCATAGAATATGAAAGCCATGACAAATACAAATTCAAGGGCTATATTAAAAATGCTAATCCAAGTCAGATCGAGCAGTGGGTTGCAATGATCCAGAGTTTTCATTAAGATCAGTGAGGCTTAATTAGAAATACAACTTGAATTGGTTTGCGGTGGATATTAGACAACTGGTTTCTCAGTATATGGAAGACCTTATTAACTTCGGTACGTTGCCTGTCTACTGGGAAAGAGTCTTTTAAGAGCCTGAATATATAATGGCTGTTGGTGGGACATAGCTGTGTGCAAAATGGGATGCTGCACTCGCAAACAAATACTGAGTCACTCCACTGTAAATCCTGTGACAGCCTACCGATGCGAAAGGCACAATACCAGATTCAAAGTTTATTATTATAGGCTTCGGTAATGCTTATGGCTCCTTTTTCTACAGTATATCTCCATCCTTCTTCTGTTTTCTTTCTCTAAAAAGAAAGAAACTGTGTTGTTCTGGGGCTGCAGAAGTTTTTCTTCACATGTTATACTTGTCAAAATTACCAGATGGGGAGAGGGATGTGGAATAATGGGTTACAATGTTAGAAGCAAATGCTTACAAAAATAAGTATGTTTAATCCATGATGTATTTCATTTGTACCTTATCTATGTGCTTTGATTAATAGTGTTCATAATGACTTGTTAAAAGTAGAATTAAGTCTTT
Organism: Callorhinchus milii; assembly: GCF_018977255.1. Classification (NCBI taxonomy): domain Eukaryota; kingdom Metazoa; phylum Chordata; class Chondrichthyes; order Chimaeriformes; family Callorhinchidae; genus Callorhinchus; species Callorhinchus milii. The sequence continues at coordinate 78,735,716 of NW_024704744.1, forward strand.
TTTTTGTATTATCTGAACCAATGGAAAATCCTAATCTTGTTTTGAAGCGTAACGTGCTTGTATCCAGAAATTCTCCTAAGTGTAACAATCCGCAAAAATGTTGTGTCAACAGTTTTGTGTATTTTTTTTAAGCGAATAACTTTTTATTGCGCTCGCCAATTGTTGAGGCAGAATCGAACGTTTACTGCACATTACATCAATTGCACACCACCTGATCCCTCATCTCCTGCAGTGCAAGAGGGGTCTCCTTCATCCCTTTTGTCAACAGTTATCTCTGTGCAAACAGACCTCTGAGGTTATTTAGCTCTTTGCACCAGCAAAAGGCGCAGCGCCTTTCTTCCTGACTTCTCACATCTTCTTGCTATCTTATTAATAATTGGTCAATTACAGCTCTGGACGCAGTACGGATTTTTAATTCTATGGGTGAAACGTAATTTTAAACGGACAAGAGTAGCTGTAATCAGCCAAATGGAAACTGTGGATTTGCATCCTGCTGTGGCTGAATAAATTGCTGATGGCACTCAAATCCCACAGACCTACTAGCGCAGTTCAGTGACTGCTGAGGGTGTTGCATTTCACTTATTCTCTCTTCTCAAATAAATCGTCATTTTCAATGTCTCCAGGAAAAATTAACTCTTGTTTTTTATTTGTCCTTGGCAACGTCAAGCAAACAGCCTCGGTGAGTTTAAAGCAATAACAAAATAATCTCCTCAGCCCATAGAATCTCGAATTGCATAGAAAGACAACCATGTTTTTGCGAGCGCTCACCTCATAAACGAAGACCCGGGTTCAACTCCCAAGTGGGGCAAAACCTTAGGCAAGTTTCCTTACTCCACACCCCTCTGTTTAGCTAGCAATAAGTAGGAATCCGTTTGTTAGTCAATTGGCGGATTGATTTCCGAGGGTAATAAGCCCTCGAAAAATATATAAGAATTTGGACAATCAATCCACGACTACTAGTGGGACACTACTGTGCGCAATTAGCTGCCTCGTTTCGGCCAAAAATGCAGTCAATTCACTTTACAGTATAATCTGTGAAGCATTTTGAGAAGTCTCAACGAAGTGATGAGATATATCGAATGCAAGGATTATTATTACTAAGTCCTGTAGGTTGTGGATAACTCTGCAATCTCTTCCACTCATTCGACCTTGAATGCAGTTAGACCCTGACAAAGCAAATTGTCTTTTTCCGTTATGCGTTTGTGGAGTAGCAGAACATAATGACTAATTTGTCAGCTGTTTTGAGCACCATTATGGCATTGGTAGCACCAAAATAGGAGGTTATAATTACTGCAGACTATGGTGGGGCATTAGAGGTTTCTATGCTTGTAGGTCATATGGCCTGTATATTTAGAAATGGATTAACCATTATTGTGTAGTTGATGCATCGATGAGCTTTATTTAATATTATGATTAAAGCCACGCAGGAAATTCATTATACAACTGCAAAGATTTTTCATATTTTGGCTTGGGATATGCGTGGGCATTGATCCCTTGAATTCTGCCAATGTCTGATGTATGGTTAGCCAATCGGTCAGATGTCAGCCTGGTTCAGTTGGTAGCACTCTCATTTGTGTTTGATAATACAGAATAATAATAATAATCCTTGCATTTGATATAGAGCCTCATCACGTCTTCAAGACCTCTCAAAGCGCTTCACAAAATATACTGTAAAGTGAATTGACTGTATATTTTGTGGGTGAAACACGGCAGCCAATTGCGTACAGTAGTGTCCCACAAACAAATTGAGTGATCAAATTATTCTATTAAGCATACATTTGTATGGAGTAAACTTTATTGTGTGTGCTCTATGCAGTTATCAGACTGCAGAGTTTTTCTTTTGCACAAATTGTTTTCCTCTAAATGGTCTGCCTCAAAAATGCTTTAATTTGCGACAGACTTTGACTGACGAAGGGAGTGGAAATGAAATGCCACAGTATGAAATGAAATGAAAAATGCATGCTGCCATGCTTTAATTGCCTGCAGATTGCCATCCTCTATTTTCCCCATTATATCCTGCCCTTTTCTTAGTACTTCAACAAACATGCTGCCATTTCTATGACATTCAAGAAGAATCTATTTAAAATAATTGCAGCGTTCGCACGGTTATTTAATATGATAGGCAATCTGCCCATCCAAATAGACAGTGTGCTTTAACTTGCGCTGTTCCTATTTAGTACTTTATCGGGACCAGAATCTGATCCCACTTTCTGATGAATTTACCGAAGGACGTTAATGCTGATGTTGATGGAAAGCAAATAAGATACCTCTGCACCATTTTCACCCGATTAGAGGCTATAATTTGATGTAAATTTGCAGAACACATAATTAGTCTGATTGGAACAAGAATGAATAAGTAGCTTTTAACAATGATTGTTAATTTTTGCTCCTCTTCTGCTTTGTTCCAGACTCACACTAATCCATGCTTCCATCAGTCATCAAATACCGCCCATCTCCTACCCCTGGAGAAAGATAAGTGGCATTGTCTGAACCCAGGAGATTGTTTTGCACTGTTGCCAGACAAGTACATCTATAAAGTCATCTCAACCAACTTTGAACAAACTTTAAGGTTATTATTTGTATCTCACCTCAGTATCTATCAGTAATTTCAACATCAGTGTAATGAGGAGATAATTAGGTCAAGAGGGAGTACTTTTTGTATCAATTTTCCACCCTAGAGAAAACAATTCTTCCCTAAAGCAAATATTCATAGACTTGTTTCTGTCAGACGATTCACCTACAGTTACTGTCATTCATAATTCATATCATAATTTGTGCATTTGATCTTGCACCTTATGTTGTTGAGACAGTGCCAAGCATTTTATAGGATTTATAATAATAATAACTTGTGAAATTAAGTGACTGTAGTGCCTGTTAAAGATCTTGTGGCACTGTTCGAACAGAGAAGGGAGTTCCTCCCGGTGTCCTGGCCAACAGGTCCTGGCTGTTTGTGGGACATTGCTGTATGCAAATTGGCTGCCACGTTCACCTACAGTTCACACAGTGTCTACATATTAGAGTCAATTCTGTGAAACATTTGGAGATGTTTCAACGATGTGTTAAATTGCTATATCAAACGTAAGGATTATTAGATTATTTTTATAATTGGGATCCTTTGGTTAAACAGTTTAAATGGTGGTGTGAATTTTCTTTTTAAAAAGACCAAATTACCAAACCCTGACTTAAATTGAGTCACACTTTGGTTAAGTATATCTTTCAATGGAACAAGGGCCCTTATTAATAATTTGTATGAGAATAACAAATCTCATATTTAGTTTCTCAGATTTTGTTAAAATTGTTTTCAATTAAGAGTGGTGGAATTATATGGGGTCCTGTAGTTGATTTGCTTTCCGTGCGTAATAAACCCTTAAAAAGAAATAATATATTTGGATACACAATCCACAACTGTTTGTGGGACACTGCTGTGCGTAATTGGCCGTCACTTTTGGCCCACAAAATATACAGTCAATTCATTTTACAATATATTCTGTGAAGTGCTTTGAGAGGTCTCAACACCGTGACATCTGTCAAATGCAAAGGATTATTATGAGATTTCTGACTAGTTGATAATTGCTGTGCTGCAGAAACAGTCAGCTGTCGAGCTTCGAAGACCTCATTGATGTTCAATCTGACTCTCCCAAAAATTTGCAAACGGCTAAAGAAGAAGGAAACGAAGACCAAAACACATTTCAGGATTCCACAGAGAGCCCAACAAGGACATCTTCCAGGACTTTGACTAAGGAAGATCCCTCCAGCTCCAGAGAGAGAAACAGAACTGAATCGCATAGTAATTCTCATAACCTGGTAAAGACCTTGCAGGTATTGCAATAATCGTTAGTTTTTTTCTTTGTGGCGTGATCACTGCTCATTCCCAACCTGTATTAAAACTGAGTTAGGTGGGCTTGATGTCCTGGAACCCGGTTGTTTGGAGAAGGGTTCAAGTCTCCTTGGAGCTGAACTGACTGTGAGGTGACATGCTTGGCAATGGAAAGTCGGTATCGAGCAGGCCCTCTATGGCTTCTTGGTAGTCTGGTTCCTGAGCAAGACGGGTCTGCAATATTCCAGGGCACTGCTGCTAACAGCACAGTCAGCCTGGCTCATTGGCAGGACTACTAAGGGCACACCAGCCTCTGGGGACAGGAAATCATTCCACTCAGCTCCTGTTATCCCAGCAAGCCAAGGCTCTATGGTTAGGGTGGTCCTAGCTGGACAAGCAACGGGAAAGCTTGTCAGACAGCGATATGCAGTTTTAGCTGATTAGACTCTAGCAGTACCACAACGCACACTCTGGGGTCCCTAAACCTCGGTTCTTGCCAACCTGAGCCTAATACTTTCCGGAATTAGGTAAGCAGGATGCATCCCTTCCAAGAAGAGAGTGTTCATTACATCAATCTATCTCTGGAATTTCCAGGATCTTTATCAGTGGTTAAAATCCGATGATTTTTCATTAGCATCAATTCAAATCCTATGATTTCTCATATGATCTCTCAAATATAGGCAATAGAGTTAGTTGAGCAATTATTTTAAAATTCAAAGATATGTTTCCCCCTCCTAATGTAAGCAAACCCCTCAGCTGAACAAGTACTGTGGGAATGAGCATCTTTTAACCTAGTACAGCAATGCATTTTTAGGAAAAAAAAGTATAACTAATACAATGGAAATATTTTGACAGATTGACATATCCATTAATTGTGTATCATACATCAAGGTTTTATTAATACCCTTGAGATTTAAATAATTCATCAATTGACTAGGAAGTTTCGACTTTACCTTTGTATGGTTGTTATCTGTCAGGTAAAATATTAAATGGATAGTGAGATAATCTTGCATATTTTTTTTGAATGAAGAAATTCCTCTGTTCCACAGTCGAAGAGGGAAATGCTGAAGAATGACTGTGAACCACTGGACCTTGCACAGAGAAAGAGAGTCTTACCAGCATGGATGCTGCAAGTTTCAACAGATGTCCAAAGCTCTTCATCTGCAGCCAGTAAAAGCGGTAGGATAATATAATAATAATAATAATAATAACAGTCTTACCAGTGTACTGTTTTATCCATGGATCTTTTCATTCAGTGTTTATTACTTAAATACCGACTGTATCTCCCACTCAGAAGTTTCAGAAAATTCCAGTTCAGGATTTTCAGTTTACTTACAGACAACACACATTGCAGTTTGTTTAAGTGAGCTGTGTTACTTGCAGATCTGACGTTCCTGAATAACAACAATTTGCATTTAAATAGCACCCCTTACGTAGGTGTAGGAGTCCCAGAACACTCAACAGTGGCAGAGCATGATGCTGAGCATAGGCATGGTTGAAGAGGAAGGTCTTCAGGAATAACCTTAAGATGGGGAAGGAGAGGGCAAGGCAGAGGGATTGAGGGAGAGTGCTCCAGAGGTTCGGGGCATCGTGGCTGAAAGTGCGGCCTTCGATGCTGGAACTTAGAGCACTAGGGACAAACAGGAGGCTGGAGCCGGTCTGGTGGAGGTAACAAGAAGTGGATTGGGGAGTTGGGGAAATGACGTGTTTGGTGCTGCCATATTACATCCAGGCATTTGACCAGAATTCACTGTTGCTAAATCACCATGTTCCTTTGGGCATATTCTAATATCCTACAATCAATAGCATCGTTATTCCACCATGAGTTGAGATGATGAAATTCCAACTGAATTGTTTCTGTTTTAGAATTTGCTATTTTCTGCACAGTGTTGCATATCTAAAATTTGTCACTCCCTCAATGGCTGTTTATTGGGACATTGCTGTGTGCAAATTGGCTGCCAACAAAGTACACACAGTCACATCACATCACAGTATATCCTGTGAAACGCTTTGAGATGTCTTGACGATGTGATAGGGCGCTCTTACCGAATGCAAGAATTATTATTACGTAACATACAGCAGTGGCTCCTGCATTCAAGGTGGGGAAGGCTAATTAAAAAAAATTCTGAGAATGAGTTTATCTTAAATCATCAAAAGTTGGGATCGCTGCTTGATAGCCAATAGTAACCAACACTGTAACATTTGACTTTGGGGATGAAATATTTCTGTCACTCGTAGTTTATTGGTTAGCATACCCGCTTCATAGGTGACAGGATCCGAGTTCGATTCCCGGGCAGGGCGAAACCTTAGGCAAGTTTCCTTACTCCACATGCTTTTGTTTACCAGCAGTAAGTAGGAATCCACTTGGTAGTCGACTAGCGGATCGCTTTTCTGGGGGTAATAATCCCGCAAAAGAAACACAAAAAGTTTGGTCACTCAATCCACGACTGTTTGTAGGGACATTGCTGTGCACAATTGGTCGCCAAGTTTCTCCCACAAAAACAGTCAATTCACTTTACAGTATATTCTGTGAAGCACTTTGAGACGTCTCAACAACATGATAAGGCGCTATATCAAATGCAAGGATTATTATTTATTATTATTTCTCTCTCTCTGAATCTTCTATTTCTATCTCTTGGACTGTTTATTTTTGTCTGACTAACTCCATAAACACTTACCTTCACATTACCTGGCAAATATCTGGTTTCACGAATGGTGTGAAGTGACATGTGTTCGCGAGGTTATTAAGGACACGCATAAGTTGTATCCTCTAGTAACCTAGATACTTTGCACTAATGCACAGCTGAATGTCCAATTCTATTACCCATTTTGATTGGGGTGGGGTGTGGGGGTCGGGATCCATTGCCAATAGTAACGATTGGGCAGGCCTTAGCCTCCCTAGATTCTAACCATGGGCTGCCACTGCTAGTAATATAATGCATGAATCATTAATTGTATTGCAACCAACAAATGTAGCACAGCATAAAAGACATAAATATTCAAGCAGAAAGCATTTGACTTTTGAATCCAGGTTCAGTTCCAAAAAACAGCCATGTCTGCAACCTCAGCATCGATCGACACGCATGTCTTACTCAACAACACATCTCAGTGGCAGAAAAGTTAAGCATAGTCAATAATAATCCTTTCATTTGATACAGCGCCTTATCACGTCATTGAGACATCTCAAAGCGCTTCACGGAATACACTATAAATTAAATTGAGTATATTTTTGAGGCGAAACACAGCAGTCAATTACGCACAGCTGTGTCCCACAAATAAACGTGGATTGAGTTACCAAATTCTTTTTTTTTTTTGAAGGGTTTATTACCCCTGGAAAACAATCCGCCAATCGACTAACAACCAGATTTCTACTTACTGCTAGGTAAACAGGCGTGTGGAGTAAGGAAACTTGCCTAAGGTTTTGCCCCGTCTGGAAATTGAACCTGAGTTCTCTCGCTTGCGAGGCGAACGCACTAACCACTGCGCTAGTCAAGCCTACACCATGCTGTTCCACATTCCACACATTACACCACAGAAACATTCTGGATGGTCGAAAGCCGCTGATGTTCACCAAAACAAGAAATCAGCATCCCTCAGATTAAATGAAAACCTGCTCATGCTTGTTTGAAGTTGAAACCATACATTGTCTCTTCTAAAAGGGTCTCCAAATGTCTGATGTTGCACCTTCCCCATTGAAGGAGCAAGAGGTTGCTGTAATAAAATGTAATTTTTTTCCCCACACAATAGCTTTAGCTTTTGATGCATCTTCTTTTGAAACTGATTTAGCTCTGCAAAACTAGGAGCTGGACTTTTTCTATCTACTATATTCACTCCTGATTTGAGTCACTGCAGAACATTGTGTTTAGAACCGGGTGGTAAATGATTCCTGATGTTGTGCTTAACTTCAGGGAGGAAAATAATCGACCAAGCTTTGGCAATTTGAAGTGTCAATAGGGAAACATGGGCAAAGTCAATGCACCGGTTTTGTATGCATAAAATCAAGCTATTATACTTCGACACAAAAAAATTGGGCTGAATGGCCTCTTACTGTGTTGTACATTTCCATGGTTCTATTTAATCGTTAATTTAAAATTTGTAATGGAGTATTGAACATTGGTGAAGCAATGCGTATGGGATATTTTCTGTACCAGGTGTGCATTTAGATGATGTTAATGGTGGCCGTGAGCGCTTTCACCCAATGTGCCCCGCAACTATGGAACAGTTCCCCTCTATCCCTCTGCCTTGCCCCTTCCTTCCCCACCTTCAGGTCGTGCCTGAAGACCTCCCTCTTCGATCGCGCCTATGGTTACCTCTCCCCTGACTCAACGTCGTCCTCCGCCACTGTCAAGTGCTCTGGAACGTTACCCTGTGTGAGGGGTGATGTATAAATATAAGTTGTTATTGTATAAATCTACGTGACCTTATTAAAGTTTCCTGACTAAACCTTTTACCGTATACTCTTATCCTGTTTCTCAGTTGAAGGGAGCGTGTTTTGTCCCCCTCATTCTGAGTCACAGCTTTGCTGTTCTTGCATGATACGACTCCCCGGTGCAACACTATTTCAGTGATAATGTCTCTCTTCTTGACTTGAGGTGCACCTGGCCTATAAGTAACTTTTCCTCCAAATTATTTTCAACTTATTAACTTTTGAAGATAACTTTTGAAGATTGCAAAATGCATCCTTAAATTTACAGTTGTGCAGGATAGTGGATCATTCAGTCTCAATTTGGAAGCTGGTTATTTTTTTTTACCAACTGTTGAAAATTGACTTCTATGTTAAGAGGTAGCAGAATGGAAACCAAAAGCAAGAGTAGAAGGTTAGGAGCATCTTCTCAGGCTAACAAGAAGTAGGAAGTGGTGGTCTGCAGGGCTTCATGTTAGGACCGCTACTGTTCATACATCATTTGGTTTCAGGATTTGGAGATGTGGTGTCAAAATTTACAAATGACAATAAACTGGGGGTGGGGGGGGGTGGTAAACTGTGAAGGGGATTGCAGAAGAATGCAAGAAGATATAAACAGGCTAGCAGAATAGGCAGACAGATGGCAAATAAAGTTTAATGTCAGAAAATGGGAAGTAAATTCAGTTCGGCGCGAAAAATAAAGAAGCCATTTATAGTCTAGACTAGATGGTAGGAACTTAAGAGGATTAGAGGAGCAAAGAGATCTGGGGAATCAGATCCACAAATCTCTAAAATAGCTACCTACACAGGTAGATGAGGCTATAACAAGGCCAGTGGAGTCATGGGCTTTATACACAGAGGGATAGAATATAAAAGTGAGGAGGTGATGTTGAATTTATACAAAACATTGGTTAGACCCGATTTGTAGCATTGTGTCCAATTCTGGTCTCCACATTATAAGAAGGATAGAACAGCGATAGAAAGAGCAATGGAACGGAGACAACAAGGATGATACCAAGTCTGGCAGGTTTTGGCTATCAGGATACACTGGATAAGTCAGGCCTTTTTTCACTAGAGAAGAGATGTTTGAGGGGTAACCTAATAGAGGTGTTTAAAATTATAAAGGAGTTCCATAAGTTAACATAAATAGGCTGTTTCCATTAGTTGTGGAGTCCGTAACCAGGCAACTAGGGGATCAAAAAGAGAATTTAGGAGGAACTGCTTAATGCAGAGGGTAGTGAGATTGTGGAACTCGTTACCCAAAGCGCTGGTTGAAGCAGATAGTGTAGAGCCATTCAAGAGGAAGCTAGAGCTAGATGGGGGAGAAGGGATTAGAAGGGTATGGGAGGGAGTAAGGAAAACTCACATGGAGTATAAACACCAGCACAATTTGGTTGGGCAGAGTGGCCTGTTGCTATGCTGGACATTCTTTGTAGATGGTGTTAAAGAATTTTCCACAGTTCTGCACCATCATAAATTTTCAGGCAAAAAGGTTTTGCAGGCTAAGACTAGGTAGAACTTCAGAAATTATTATGCATTTCACTGGCGTGTCAGTCTAGACTGCATGAGTTCAAAGTCCTGACGCACGGCTTCTGACCCAGAGACAAGAGTGCTACCAACTGAGCCATGCTGACGCCTAAATAGTACCTTCGTACTGTAATTGAGGCTTATCCAGTTATACTTGGAATTGAATCTGCTGCAATCAAATCGAGTCATTTTGATTTGAGATATTCCCCAAGGCTACTAAGTGTGAGAAAGGGAAAATGTACCCTTCCGCAGTTGGTGTTGAGATGCAGTATGTGCGTTGCCTATCCTTTACCTAACAAAGTAGGGAAAATAAAATTCTGTTCATTCTAACCTCACGCAAAAAGATTTCAAAATAATATTCAGATTTATTTTTAAAAAAACAACCCTCCATTAATAATAATCCTTGCATTCGGTATAGCGCCTTATCACGTCTTCAAGACATCTCAAAGTGCTTCACAGGATATACTGTAAAGTGAATTGACTATGTATTTTGTGGGAGAAACGCGGCAGCCAATTGCGCACAGCAGTGTCCCACAAACAGTCGTGGATTGAGTGTCCAAATTATTTTTTTATTGTATTTATTTTTTTGAAGGGATTATTACCCCCGGAAAAGCGATCCAGCAATGAACTAACAATAGGGTTCCTACTTACTGCTAGGTAAACCGAGGTGTGTGGAATAAGGAAACTTGCCCAACGTTTCACTCTACTCGTATATCGAGCCTGGGTCCTTCAGTTTGCGAGGCAACTGCTCTAACCATTAAACTACAGATTACATTCTACTTTTACAATAGAGCAGAAGGGAGTTTCTCCCGGTGTCCTGGTCAACGATCCCCCAAATAAAATTAGTTATTCACTCCATGCCTACTTGTGGGGCAATGCTATGGACAAAGTGTCTGCTTCGTACGGCCATGAAATACAGTAAATCCTGTGAAATGCTTTGAGTTTTTTTTGTGTGTTGTGTGAAGCGCTTTGAGACGTCTCGAAGACGTGATAACTCGCTGTATCAAATATCAAATGCAAGGATTATATTTATTATATTATAGATGCCCTCCCAACGTGAAAGCCATTATATCAAATGCAAGTATTTATCTATATTTATTATTTAGATAGCTTTCTTTTTTAAAAAAAACTCTCTTGTGTTTGTTTCCCAACTTTATTCAGGGTATGTGTTAATTTCAGTGACATAACTTGTCAAGTTTAGACCTTGGCAAAAAATAGCTCTTGTGTTCAGCTGGCTGAGTAGCTTTCTGTGAGTGTGCTATTGATTGGGGAATGATGTCTGTAAAGTCACCTGCTGTTTTCCTCCAGATAGCAGTGCTGAGAAGCATCAACATTTTGATTTTTCTGCCTAAAGGCTATTTATTTCTTTTTCCTAGTTTGATGGGATTTTACTTCAGATTTACTGAGTCAATTAATAGCTGGATAAAGGTGGCATTGTTAAAATGTTAAGCTCCTTTTAGAACTGCATGTTTGGAAACTAACTGACATTACCATCAGTAATGCTGCTTTCTTTCTAGAGACTCCACCATCCGGGTCGATCCAAAATTAGTCCCTTCCGAGCCTTACGCCTCTTGCGTTGTTTTTGTGTCCATTAGCCTGACATTGATTCAGCACTCCGCCGACTGTATTCTCACCCACACTAAAATCCGTACGCCCATCACACCAGGACTCGCCAGGCTCCACTGGCTCCCTATCACAGAACGGATCGATTTCAAGATTCTCCACTCGTCTACACATCCCTTCCCGCACAATGAGTGCGCCACCATTGTTTAATGCTATCCTCCAGCATGGGCACCATCTATCTATCTCTCTGCTCACAGCACACTTAATTTTGACCAAAATAAAATCGATGGAGATAGATCAGAAATTTGGCATGCACTCAGCATCTTTGAGATCTTACAGAATGAGGTGTTGGATGGATTCTGTATTTCTGAGTGCTGTGAGTCTGCAGCGCCACTTAAAAGAAAAGACTTCAGGCAGGAGCGTTAAACATTGAAACAAGGATACCTGCTCCTCCAGTGTCACTGTGATCAGAATCCTAACAAGCTGATCACCTCTATACCACATTTTGGGGTTGTTTGAGACTGGAATTGCTCTCTGAGGCTGTAGCGCTTTAGATTTTACTATCCCTGTGGCGTTATGATGATCAGAACTGTTTCTCTTAATGTTAATGTTAAATACATTGATATATTCATGTCATTAAGAGGAATGTAACAGTGCTCACCTAGTTTTAGCTCATAGGATTATTTTATTTTAAAATTTAACCTGGTGCAAAATTATGTTAAATTCAGCCTTAATTTGGAAGCCATTTTTTTTAGTTCTTGAAAATAATCAGCTTCTATCAATGCTGGAATCAGAAATATTACTGCTTAAAATATTACTTTAGTTTAATTAGAAATGTTATGGAAAATGACGTGTGAATTGAAGTGTTAAATTAGTGGGAAGTGTGTGGGTTTAGTTTGAATCAGCTCAGCCTTGAGGATGGTCCCAGCTTGTGTAAACCAGCCTGAAAAAAAAATCAGGTGTGTTGAGGATGTGCTGTTTCACACGGACCATCCTGATATTTTTTTAAAAAAACGGACAATTACAAAAGAGAAGAAAAATGACAAAGTAAAAGAGAATTGTTCAGTCATGGTGTTCGGACTGTGATGCAAACCAATGATTCCAGTAATATTAGAAGAAAGTAAAAGAGAAGATAAACAAAGATATAAGCAACAAGATACAATCAACAAGATAAAACACATGAGACCTTTGGTTCTTTGATTCAACACCCGTTACTATCAGCTCAACAAGGCGGTTAAAGCTACTATTCTAAAGTACTATTAGCTATTATATCTAATAAAAAATAACATTACTTGTTAACTGTGTAAAGTTCTTTGAGAGGTACAATGTGAAACGTAAATTGTTATCAGTACTTTGTTGATAAATTAATAATTATTGCCAGTTTCAAGAAATAGACATTTTTTTTCATTATTGGATAGCTTCTTTAATTTATTGGGCAGGTGGGCACCGTATGATGGGAATCATATTTACATCCAGTTTAAAGAGAGATTCACTTCAATAAACCAAATTGAATGTATTTTCATTACACTATCTTCTAATTATGTGGAATTAGTTTAACCTGCTTAAATGGAAATGGTGATTGGATGATGTCAGATTTTTCAGAAAGCCCATAGGTATAGCTGGTGTATTCTGGCATGTACCTGTTGACATGTAATGTTTATTTTTATAGTAGTGCTATACACATAAATATCGGTCTGGCTTTGTGTCGGTTGGAAGGTTGTATTGAGAACTCATAGACTGCAGTCCAGTGCTTTGTTGTAGCAGAAGTGCTGTCTTTCAGTTGAAACTTTAAACTGAGGTCCTGTGGTAATTTGGAAACTGATCTGCCTACCGTACTTGATTTCATGATCAGTATCACCAATTGTGCTGTTTTCTGCCTAGGTGGGAGGAGTGGAAGAGGTGATGCAAATCAGATTAAGCCTCATGGAAACCAAACAGGAAGAAAGAGACAAGAGTCCTTCGAGAGTGACGAAGAAACTGGAGCAACAGATCCTCCACCGGAGAAGAAGGGTAGACTCAAGACCACGGAACAAAATGAGGGTGAAATTCCCACAGAAATGAAGGTAGAATACTTCAGCCAGTGGTGTTTCAAATTGGTAGAAAACACTTGTTCATAGTAGGATAATGGTAGGCTTCGGCACCGACCATCCAGCTTCCTGGGTAAAAATTGTCTGACTTCCAGGTCATCGGGTCACCACTAACCCCACTTCTAGCACGCTAGTGGCCCTGACAGCCAAATCACACGGCGCAGTGCTTGTCAGATCAAGAGCCTTGATCTCTTGCATCGTCAACTCGCAGTGAATAGAAAACTAAGATTCCTGTTCGCATTAAGCAAGCTTTAGAAACTGACTTGTCAATTTATTTTCAATAAGTAGTTAAGAATAGTTTCACGATATTCACAGAATCTGCACAGATGGCAAACTATTTTTTAAAAAGGCAAACTTGGTGGTTTGTAACGGTTCTGTTTACACCCTTCACGTGTTTGCAATTTTGTCGATCCTAGAACAGCGCCACTGAGGCAAATTACGCCAGCGGGAAAAATAAAGAGGAAATAAATGATGAACCCGAAACGCCAGCCAAGACTACAGAGAAAAATACCTGGAGGCTCTGCAAAGATGAAGGCCAGACCCAACAAGGACCCGACTCAACACAATCTCTGGATATGAATGAATGGGAAATTAGTGATATTGAGGAGGAGGAGCCGGGACTGACATCCAGGCAGAGTGAGCAGGAGAGTCCACAACAATCAGCAACATCACGCGGACAAAGACTGGGCAAGGTAGATCGAGGCAAAAGTCCAGAACATGTGGAGCACAGGACAGTGAAGGGTGCAACAGCCCCTCAATCAATCGAGCAAAAGCAATCCAAGAAAACCCCTTGCATGTATGGAAATAACTGTTACAGGTACAGTTGAAGAAATAATCCAAAACTCACTGTTTTAAAGGTTACATTGTGATCTGTAGTATTACTTTAAGATGTGGGCTTTTGATGGGAGTTGGGGGGTGGTGGAATTTCATATAAGAGTCAAAATTAAAAAAAAAAGCCTGCTGTTTTGCCCTCATTCATTGCAGTGTGTGTAAGATGCCAGGTAACATTGATAACCAGGGCGAAGTAAGATTTGCATCTTGTTTGAAGCAGCGGACTCCAATCTTAAAGAAAAAAGAAAAATTACAAATAGAATCTCTTTTTGTTAGCTCCATTACCGTCTGGATGAAATGGCTATGAATTGCAGCACTAGAGTAATCGTCTCTTATTCACAACATTTTATTTACCAGACTGAGTTCTGTGGTGGGCTGAAGTTGTGTGTTTTTTTTCCTATCACATGTCTTTCACAAGTGCTTTGTATCACAAGCTAGATTTAAAATATCCTTGATTGCATATTTGTTTTAATATAGGGATAATATGATGCCCTTTGTGTTTAGAGGTTGGTTTGTCTGTGTATCATTGATGGGAAGCAAAAAGTAATGAGGCACTAGTTTGTGTTTTATTTTCTGTTGTTAGCAATGGCACAAAATAGTATGATTTGGGTCACATCTCAGAATCCCAGGGGGAAAAGCACTCACATATTTCCTTGTGCAGGAATATTCCTGTGGTTCCATTGAGTATTCCATATGCTCCAAGCTACCTCTACCACATTTATTTTGTCTCTTGATACTATTAACTGTTTTCATTTCTTCCCTTAATGGTGTGCATGGATTGTGAATTGAAAGGATGGCCATGTAATCCGCTACACATGCAGTTCACAAAGAGGCATGTTCTCTGCTCTCCTGACTACTTAGGTTAGACTGTGACCACGGACCAATGAGTTTCAAATTAACAAGCAACAAGCCACATGGTTTGTTGCTTGTTAATACCAAGCAACCCTCCATATACATACCTATACAGATCCTGTATGTCCTATAAAATTGAGTTCTGTCTAGTGAATACAATTTACTTGACATTTGACAGTTTTTCAAACCTGAGGTTTTCAAAAAGGCTCTTGAAAAGAAATGGTGTATTATCTGCGGTCCTTAGATTGAAAATTGACAAAGCCAATAGGCAGCAGAAGAGGTGGTGATAAAATGGAAAATGCTCTGTCTGGGGCTGTGACTAATGGAGTTTCACAAAGGTCTATTCTGGGACCGTTGTTCTCACTATTCAGAATTGTCTTGGAATCTAACATTTGTTCACGATGTTGAGATATACGGGCAAATCAGTGGTATAAGAAGGAAAAATGGAGCCAAAGCGCGACAGATGGGCGTTAACATAGACAAATGCAGAACATAACAAAAAATGGTAAATATGATCATGAAAATGGAGGTGCTCGCAGGTGGAGAAAGAAGAGAATTTGCGCTATGGATTCCAGCTCAGAAGAGGGAAGAATGAATAGACCATTTAAACGTCAATACTTTATGCAGCGAGTAGGGAATATGTGGAATGGAATACTCAGGGAAGCAGATTGTCCACAAATTAAAGAGAGAATTAGATTCTGTTTAGCCACAGAATTGATTTGAGTAGTTTGACAAAGAGAGTAGCAAATGATTTTATTATCATATTGGGTCTGGGCAGATGGACTGAATGTTATTTTCCAGTTCTCTGCACTCCTAATGTAATACAGTGACACAAAATAGTCCAGCATTTATAAGGGTGGTGTGAGAAAGAAGTAAACATTTGTGGATTCCCATCAGAGCTCATCACTGCACAGCAACCATCAATCTGCTTTTTAAATGAGTCCCATATCATATTGGTTAGCCCGCTCGCCTCACAAACGAAAGGACCCGGGTTCAATTGCTGAGCAAAAGCATTGGCCAGTTTCCTTGCTCCATATGCTTCTGCTTACCTAGCGGTAAGTAGGAACCTGGTTAATCGTTGGTTGCTCGCTTTCCAGGGGTAATAATCACTAAAAAAAAATTGGTCACTCAATGCACAACTGTTTGTGGGACACTGCTGTTTGCAATTGACTGCCATGTTTCGCCCACAAAATACACAGTCAATCCACTTTACAATACATTCTGTGAAGTGCTTTGAGACGTCTCATCGACGTGTTAAGGTGCTATATCAAATGCAAGGATTATTATTATAAAATGCCACATTAATGCGCTGGGGTCTTCTGAACTGGTGCTGTGGTTAGAGCAAATCAGAGTTTCACTCTGTGTTGTTGAACTTCCATTATTCATAATGCAAAACCTGAGTTGGGAAGCAAATCTTTTTGTAAGCAGTAAAGTCCATCTCGCAAGGTATCTCTTTACCGTGCCTTCAGTCAACTTTCTCCTCCCTCACCCCTTGGCTCCCAGCCCCACCTCGGGAGCCCAGTCAGCAGTGTCAAGTGCCTTAGGACGTCCTCCCGACGTGAAAGGCGCTATACAAATGTAATCTTATTGTTGTAGTTTGTATTGTATCATCCCTTCGGCTTAATCTTTTTCAGTTTAACTATTTAGTGTTTAACCAGACAAGTCTTATAAAATGATAGATTTTACTGCAGACTTGAAGCAACCCTAGAAATGGCAGCAAATAATTTGCTGTACCCGACTGCTGAAATGCAGCACTAGAAAATCAGAGAAAATGAGAGGAACTGCAAGCTGCGGCAATAGTACATCTGTTTAGTTAGCATTGACTGTGTGACAACAAACCCATCCGATCCAATTCAAAACGCAAAGCCTGGAAAGGAAAATAAGCTGTTTGTGTTCTGAATTTTTTTTTGCCTTTGTGCTGTAAAATTACCTTTTATCTCATCCATATTCTGCAGCTGTTTTGCACTGTACTCGGTATGTATGTTTCCTGCTCCAGTACATCATGTGAATGTTACCTGGCTCCCTGAACCATCTGCTTAGCCTGTCTGATCTGTGCTTGGGTGCCAGTGAATAACAGTGTCTGTGTTTAATACTCAATCTCTGGTTATTTGACAAATTTATTATGTCATCAGTACTTGATGAGCATTCTTAATAGTAGAAACGAGAGTGCTATCAATTTAGAAACAAAAATGCAAATGCTTTAATATTTCTGTACTTTGCATGTTTTTCGTGACAATCTGATGATGAAAATACTTCAAACCATTAAAAGGTGTCCTTGAATTAAGGCAGTGGATTGGAAGCTTTGTGAAACACAATATGTTACTTGTTTTAATTTTAAAAATCGCAAAGTGCTTCACAGGATTCACTGTAAAGTGTTGTGGCTGTCCGGTCTACGTATTTTCACCCATAAATTTTAAAGCCACATTATTGTTGCAGAAGTTTATAAAATCGGCAATAAAGTACTTCCAGATGTTAGTGTTGTATCCAGAATCTTGATTTCTTTTACAGTAAAACAAAATCTGTTTTTCATAGAAAGAATCCGGTTCATTTCCAAAATTTCAGTCATCCTGGGGATGCTGATTACGAGGACTCAGTGGATGGTGATGACGACAGACCGGAGTGTCCTTTTGGGACTGCATGTTACAGGTGGGGCAAACTGCCAGCAGGATGTGCAACAGTTACAATAACATAATAATCCTTGCATTTGACATAATTAATGCCTTATCTCCTCAGTGAGTTATCACAAAGCACTTCACATTAAGGCGAATTAAAGCAATGGATTGGAAGCTTTGTTAAATAGATTATTTTACTTGTTTTAATTTTAAAAAATCTCAAAGCGCTTCACAGGATTCACTGCAAAGTGTAATGGCTGTTTATCCCACACCGATTTTAAAACCATTTATTATTGCAGAAATAATGAAACGTCTATAAAGTACTTTCAGGTGCTAGCTCGCGTTGTAACCAGATTTACCGTAAAGTGCAGTGACCGTGAATTCAGCACGCATTTTCACGAGCTAATTCTAAAGCCACATTATTGCTGCAGAAGTTTATAAAATCAGCTGTAAATTATTTTTAGATGTTTACATTCCATCCAGAAAGCTAGTATTAGTATATTTTACAGTTCAACCGTAGTAATTTATACTTTGGGCACCTTATATAAAAGAGAGATTTTGAATGTAGTAGAGTGGGGGTGGCCGGGTAACGTACATTAGATTGCTTGACACGTTAAACTGGCTCTTCAGGTGGATATTTAAGATCCCGTGATACTATTCAAAAAGAGAAGGGGGTTTCCCTTGGTGTCATGGCCAATAATCCCCCAAATAAAATCGGTCACTCACTCCATGGCTGTTTGCGGGACATCACTGTTCGTAATCTGGCTGCTGCGTTTTGCCCACAAAATATACTTTATAATATATTCTGTGAAGCACTCTGTGACGTCTCTACGACGTGATAAGGTGTTATATCAAATGCAAGGATTTTTTTTATAATTTAGCTTTTGATTACAGGTTAGAAATGTTTGTGAGCTCGGTTGAATAAAATTAGATGTTAAAGTAAATGCTTCATTTGGTAAAGCGAGTGTGGAAATGACTATGCAATTTAGACTTGTCAAAGCTTTGATCTGTAGTCAACATTTTCAGAGAGAAGGGGAGAAAATTAATGATAATTCTTACATTTACTATAGCGACTTTTACTTCTGGAGAATGTCCCAAAGAGGTCACAGTTATACTGGAATGCGCAGTGACTGTGGACAATTCTATTAGGTGGTGTAATGGGCGAAAATGAGGCTTGCATTAAAACATCTGTTATTTTCTAACTAAACTATTACATTAATCCAGTTGCATTACTGAAAAGACTCAATGGACTGGATAACACCATCATTTAAAGGGCCTCATTTTAGCTGATGGTAAATTAAAATACTGCCTGTATTTTACCATTTGTAGGAAAAATCCAGAGCACAAGAAGGATTACAAACACACCAAGCCTCCAGGTAAATTAGTATGAACTGCTGATTTCTATACATCTTTGTATGTTATCTATTTTTTAATATACATTTTGCTATAGTAATCTAGGTGTTAACAATATCTCCAAGAGCAAGTCATTGACATTAGCGTGGTAATCTCTAAAGGAGAAATTAGTAACAGCTCAAACCTCGATTCCCTGCTCTTTCCCTTTCTCTTTCAGGTCCCTCAAATATATAAAATACATATCCAATTCTCTTTTGAAGTGTCTTAACAATTGTGCCTCGCATTCTCACACTCCACCTCTGCTCAGTGGAAATGAGTCTAGAAACACTAGAATCATCTACAAAAAACATAAAATGTTTAGCAGATCACCGAAGTGCTCAGTTATTGGGGATATGGGATTGTCATGTAGTGCTAGTGGTTAGTGAGCTCAGGTGGGTGAAAGCTTAGCAAGTTTCCTTAGCAGAAAGTAGGAATCCAATTGTTTGTTGATTGGCGGATTGCTTTCTGGGGTTAATAATCCTTCCTCCCCAAAAAATAAATAATTTGATCACTCAATCCACGACTGTTTGTGGGACGCTGATGTGAGCAATTAACTGCCGCGTTTCACCCACAAAATATACAGTCAATCCACTTCACTATGTGTTCTGTGAAGCACTTTGAGACGTCTCAACGACGTGATAAGGTGCTATATTAAACGCAAGGATTATTATTCTTACTCAATCAGATCCAAGGCATTGCAGTAATGCGGTAAGTATGCAATAACTAACCAAATTAGTAGAGATAACTTATCAAGCACCTGATGTAACCGGCAATTTCATTCTGGGGAAAGCAATGTCTGAAAGTGGGTTCCGCTCCACTGAATCCGATGGGTGTGACTCACTAGCCAGATCCTCTGTTGCGGAATGTCTTGCTGATTCGTGAACTAACCCCACGTCCAAATTCGCTTACAAGTCAGCAACTTGCAGGGTAGCAAGGAAATTATATTTTAGTGGCTGTTAAGATAATGGCATTTTCTTGGAAATTTGGTGCAATTTTGCTTTTCTCTCCTCTAATGCAGTCATTTCTTAACTTTAGAAAGTGAACAAAGAAGACCAAAGAGGAAAGGTATGTAATTGCTCTGTTTTTCAGCAGACTGCCTGGGGCAGCCTCGATGTTGCAGTGGATAGAGCTGCAGTTTACGGACGAGGAGAAAGCAATGAGGAGCTCGACGTGTAAGGCCTATATCAAATGAAATGGCGAACATATTAAATAATAAGGACTAATATGTAAAATTTTCTTCCTTACCAAAGTTAAGTGCAGTTAGTTGGAAAATGTAATTATTTTTAAAATACCGTATGCATCCAGTAGATTTCAAACAAAATTAATAATAATAATCCTTAATAATAATAATCCTTGCATTTGATATAGCACTTTTCACGTCTTCTAGACGTCTCAAAGCGCTTCACAGAATATGCTGTAAAGTGAATTGACTGTATATTTGTGGGCGAATTGCGGCAGCCAATTGCGCACAGCAGTGTCCCACAAACAGTCGTGGATTGAAGTGATCGATTTTATTATTTTTTTGAGGGATTATTATCAGACAAATTATAATTGTAAGGAAATTATAATTATAAGGAAATTATAATTATAAAGAAATTACAAGGAAACTTGCCCAAGGTTTCACCCTGCTGGGAATCGAACCCAGGTCTCTCGCTTGCAAAGCGAGCGCTCTAACCACTGAGCTACAGGACTCCACATCCTCATTAAATTATATAAAATGAGCAATAAGCTGCAAGGAATTTTTAAATTGATTAAAAAATGAGAGCTGTTTCCCTAAAAAAACACACACTGCTGACCGATGTCAAGATTGACACACGTTGTCTATACCACTGAAGGGTATACAGTATAATGTTAATAACAAATAACAGAAGTTTCCTATTTACACAGTAAACACTTTATAGTAAGTCCTGTGAAATGCTTTGAGACATTTCAATAAGGCTTTATATCAAATGCAAGAATTATTCATTAATACAGTTTCAAAGGAAATTTTGAAATGTGATTTACATTTTCCTATATTGGTAGGTATTTGCAGATATTTCTTACTTCTCATTATATCCCATAAAACTTAACTTCAATTTTGCTTCTGCAGGAAAGGTTAAAGAGAAAAGCAAATTGGTTTATTCACTCCACTAACATTTGGAACTCGAATGTTTAGATTTATATTTGTACTGTCTGCAATAACCTCACTCAAAGATAACCTAGATTTGTGGAGTAAATTGTTCAGTTTGTGAGCTGCTGAGATAATTAAAGTAACAGTAAAAGAAAGGTGTTGGACATGTTTGCGCTCGAATGAATGAAACTAGACAACAATCAGTTTGCCACAAAATAGGACAACAAGTTTGAGTTTATTTCATATCTTTCAATCTAAATTCAAGGCAGCCCCTGAAAGCTTTATCAGTGATGCAACTGTTTCTATAATAATAATCCTTGTATTTAATAGAGTGCCATTCACGTCAGAAGGATATGTCATAGCACTTCACAGTGATTCACTGCAAAGTACAGAGGCTGGCTTTCGCACAATATTTGCTGTACAATGTAGACCTTTGCTCTGTACTCTGTATTCTATACACAAACATAGTTGGAGTTACTGCTTAGACTAGTATGGAGGAAGATAAAATATTTGAAGTGCTGCTTTCAAAACGAGTTTCGGGAAATTGAGCTCTGTGAGAAGTGTTTGAAAAAAATTTGGAATTAATAATAACCTCTTGGATTAGATATAGCTGCTTATTGTCGAAACATCTCAAAGTATTCCACAGGGAATTTTGAGGGTATATATCCTGTGCTGCATGAAAAGGAGAATGAGCATGCACTAACCTGGCAGAAATCTCTTAATTTAATACCAAACTATTCCCTCAATAAACCACAAGTCTGTCAGAGATAAAAACAAAAATACATGTTCCTCTCAATGTTTCTAGTAATTAATGCAGATTTTATAATAATACTAAGAAAAGTAACATCCATTCATATGTAATAATAATATCCTTGCTTTTGATATAGTCCCTTATCATGTCATTGAGACATCTCAAAGAGTTTCATAGAATATACTGTAAACTTAACTGTATATTTTGTGGGTGAAACCCGGCAGCCAATTGTGCCCAGTAGTGTCCCACAAACAGTTTTGGATTGAGTGACCAAATTTTTTTTAGATGGATCCAATCAACCTCCGGAAAGCAATCCGCCAGTTGACTAACAACTGGGTTCCTACTTACTGCTAGGTTAAACAGAGGCGTGAGGAGTAAGGAAATTTGCCTAAGATTTTGCCCCACCAGGAATTCGAACCGGAGTCCTCTCGCTTACGAGGCGAGCATGCTAACCAATACGCTACATTACTCCATTGTAATGTGGCAGTGTTATTAGTCTGGCCGACTCATAACTGAAAACCACTTAGAAACTATGGATTGATTTAAACTGTAATAACAGTTTTTAAAAAATACTCCAGATGAGATGCTAACCCAAGGTCCTGTTGGCTTCTTCTTCATCTAGGGGTAGAAGATCAATGTCACTGTTTGAAAAGAGGAGGGAGTTTCTCCTGGGATTCTCGCTGACAATCTTCCAATGCAAAAATGTATCTGGGGGACTTGGTCAGGACACTAGAAGAAACTCCTCTGTACAAGTCACTCCATTGGATCATTAACGTCCGCAGTTAAGGATCTTAATCTAACATTTTGTTCGAAGGATGGTATCTCCACAAGGCAGCGCGCTCCCAACACTGCACTGGAGTGTCAACCTAAACTATGAATTCAAAGGCCGAAAGCAGGACTTAAACATACTCCCACACCCCCACTACGTTCCATCTCTCTTGATTCCAACCCCTAACTCGGATGCAAACCCTTGACTGTCAAGCGCCTTAAAACGTCCTTCCAACATGAAATACGCTATACAAATGTAATATGTTATTTTTAAACCCAAAACCTTCTGATTCAGAGGCGAGACTGTTACTAACTGAGCCTGGCTGACACAAACATGCATACTTGCCTTTACAGTCAGTTAATACATTGTGCATAATAGACTTAAATGTGTTTTTGTGGTTTTCTCTACATTTATTTCAAGTAAACTGAGTGTTTACCCCCATCCTTGCTCAACTCCACTGGCTTCCCATCACACAGAGGATACAATTCAAGATCCTGGCCCTCATCTTCAAAGCCCTCCACGGTCTTACTCCCCCCAACCTCTCCGACCTCCTAAACCCTACCACGCTGTTCGCTCCCTCCACTCAGCAGGCTCCGGCCTGCTTCACGTCCCCCACCTTGCTCGCCCCACTATAGGAGGGTGGGCCTTCCGCCACTCTGCACCCACCCTCTGGAACTCCATCCCGCAGTCCCTCCATCTCACCCCCTCCCTCGCCACCTTCAAGACCCACCTCAAGACCCTCCTCTTCGACCGTGCTTTCGATCCCCCTACCCTCTGTCCACCCGACCCTAGCTCGGGTCCGTAACTCTGTCTGTCCAGCGCCTTGGGACGTCCTCCCGACGTGAAAGGCGTTATACAAATGTAATTTTGTTGTTGTTCTATAAGGATACTAACTATAATAATATCATAAAAATACTATTTCCCTTTCATAGGTAAAAGTGTTCTGACTGGTGAAAATGATGATGACGGCAACTCCAATGAATACAGTCTGAATGATAGTTTTATAGATGATGAAGATGATGAAGATGATTTGGAGCCTACTGATGAAGATTCAGAATGGGAACCAAGTTCGGGCAGTGAGGATATTGATACCTTAGTAAAAGAAGCTAATACATTTATCAAGAAGAAAAAATGAGACTTCCATTTCTCTATATTTTGAGCACTGCAAATTGATTTTTCCTTCTGTTTGCACTGAAGATAGCATTTCTCCTTTCGGCTTGAGTTTCCTCTACATTCGGGTAGTATTTGGAACTCTATATTTTTTAATCTTGACATGTCTGCTCCTCAGTCAACATCTCTCTGCTTCACAAGAGTGAGTCATGGTAGAAATCAGTTTTGAGCATTCTCCGAGTCGATGAAGACTTCTGTTGGAAGAGTATTTCTGTTTGGATATTTAGATAGGAAGTTCCACCTTGTTCAATAACGTTAGAGAAAAGGGAAGCTTTGCTTCAGAATCCTACAGGGTTCACAACCCCAGTGACAGAATTGCATTGCATTTCTGCTATGAGAGAAAGGTGAAACAGCTGCACAGCAATAAAGTTCCAGACGTGTGGTATAAAAACGGGACACTTTGGATGCTACACTAGCTAAAATGAGTCTTGCAGAAAGATGATTGAGGGACTCGAGTTCCAGGCGTGAAGCATTTTGACCACTAACATTTTACTCTGAGCTCTCCCAGTAGCCAGTGGTAAAAGCACTAAGCCATAGAATTGCAATCCATGCTGAGTTCGTTAGCTGGAAGTACAATAATTGACTTCAGGATACCTTAGTCTCAGGAGGGGAAAATTCAGCAAGCGTTCTTCTTACTTGTGATTCTTATCCAGTGACTCCTGATGTAAAATGTGTAGATGTCAGCTGTCAATGGGGTTGATCTTGGCCCGTGATGCCTTGACTGTTAGCACTGCTAGTATGTACACATTTGTAAGGAGGACATCTAAGAACACTACCCCACATAATACAGTGCCTTCAAGTGAGTGCATTTTAAGAGATCCTTTAAACTTTAGGGGTGAAATTCTACTTGTTAGTAAAGTTTACCTGAGTACAGTGAGAGGGCGTACAGCATGTCATCTCCTCCATGTCCTCCTGCAACATTACTGACCAATATAGTGTCATCTCTCCTTCCCCTTATATCGAGTGATTTTTAACAAGCGTAGACTTGCATGTGTCTATAACAAAAGAGCAAATTCTCTGTTTCTGCACAGCCTACTAGAAATGATACGATGATTAGTGTCAGTGATTTAAGAGACAAACACCAGCCCCGCTGTTTAAATGCGAACACTGTGTGGAAGCACGACTACTCTGTTGAACATCTTCCCTCACCCTTTCTCCCCTCACCCTATTCAGCCCCCCTCACCCGTTCTCCCCGCTCCCGTTTGTACTTTATCAAACATTAACAAGGCAATATACTTTTTTTTAGAAACTCTTACACCTTTGTTTGTGTGTGTGGTTAAATGTTCAATCATCTTTAATGTTAAACTTATTATGCTAATGAGAAAGCATTTTTCAAACTTCAGTTTAAACTAACTAACTAACTAGCCATTGTGGTGTTGGAACAAAGGCAGGGAATTTGAAACTGGTCCACACTACTTTATGTTATGTCATTATTTCGGAATCTTAATCCTGATCGATTTACATTGCAGTGAGTGGAAATTGGTTTTGTAAATGGAAAAATGTCCTCAACTTTTACACTATACAGAGGTTAGCGCACACACTGGTGAAATTCAAGAATGTTATTTTTCAATAAAACCTTACTTGATGAAATTAGTCTCCTTTTCTCCCTCATGTGATGTGAAGCCACCGGCAACACAACAACAACAAAATTACAATTGTATAACTAGACACCCATGATTGCATTAAGAGAGGCTGTTAATGAACAGCAAATTGTAAATGAGAGAGCCCTATTCAGAAAAATAAGATGGTAATATATTTTGATTTGAAATGTGTTTTAGGATGTAACACAACAATAACTTGCATTTATATAGCACCCCCATGCAGTGTAGAGTCCCAGAGCGCTACCTGCAAACTAGCTGAACTATTTTCTCTTTCGCTTCTGTTTTTTTATTTTTTGACCTACAGTCATTTTTCACCTCTTTAGACTCTTGCTTGATTCCACGACTAAAAAGTGACTGTGCTAAGTTGCTCTCCAGTTTCATGCTGTCTCTGTGAGAACATGCCTGGCCTATTCTAGGTGTCCCACCCCTCCCAGCAAACCCGTCCCCAAGATTATTATAATAATAATAATTCTTGCATTTGATATAGCACCTTATTAGTTGTCGAGGCATCACAAAGCACTTCACAGGATATACTGTAAAGTGGATTAGCTGTATTCTGTGGCCGAAACACAACAGTCAGTTGCGCACAGCAATGTCTTACAAATAGCCATGCAGTCAGTGACCAATTTTTATTTGGCTATTGTTGGCCAGGACATTGCGAGAAAACTCTCTTCTCTGCTCGTATAGTGCCATGGGATCTTTAATATCCACCTGAACAAGCAGACGACACCTTGGTTTAACGTCTCATCCAAAGGACAGATGCACCAATTAGTCATTGAATTCAGCCTTGTATCACAAAATCCTGCACTTATACTAATAAGAGAAGGTTTCGATTCATCTCGCAACCTCCAAATGTGAGGCTCTGCGTGCACATTCGTGTTGTATTGGTTCCGGTGTGACAGCTGGAGCCAATGCAACTTGGGAACAGTTTGATCAAAGCTGTTATTGATGTGAGTTCAAGCAGCTTGGAGACAATAATTGATAACTGGGCCAAGTTGGTAACTGGTAAAGCAAGCTGGGCATAGGAAGCACAAAGCTGTCTGGTTACAATTGGGCATTGGGCCACGCCAGATGTGCGGAGCCGTGTGAAGTGGATCTCTTGAGTTTTAGATGAAACTTAAACCCCGTGCCAAGTACAAGAAGCAATGGTGCTATTCAAATCCCACTTTGTTCTCCTGAAAATGTCACTACTTTGAACTTCTGTGGGATTTTATTTTGGTCTTCGTTTCATTGTTTTTTTTTAGCAATTTTCGAGTTTGCAGATGCCCAAAAATCAAGTGTTTTTGTGACTTTTGCTTACTGTAATGAGGTTTAGATGTGCCCGCGCACACAGATGGGAGACAGGCGATCTCACGCACGCGCAATGTCCCACAAATAGCCATGAAATGAGCGACCAATTTTATTTGGAGGATTGTAGGCCAGGACACTCGGGAGAGACAAGGCTGTCTTTTCGAATGAGATCCTTAACGTCCACCTGAACAGGCAGTACATGGGTTTACATCTCATCAGCACACTTCTGGTGTTGCATGTGTCAGTTTAGACTATGTAAATTCAACTCCTCAAGTGGGATATGAACCCATCACCTTCTGACTCCGAGGTTAGAGTGCTAACACTACTATCATCAGTAACAATAGTGACGGAAAGAATGTTAGGATGCACGCAAGGGGGTGGGGGGAACGTTGAGAAGCAGTAATTTGGATTTATGTAGCTCCCTTCATGTGAGGGAGTAATGTTTTGGGGGGGCTTTTCAAGGACGGGGATGGACGGCAAGCAAGGGAGCGGGGAGAGGAGGAGGTGTACAAGAATTATTCTATTATATGGAAAAAGCATGAGAATGGGATTAGCTCCAGTGAGGAGTTAGTGTCACCACAGACACAATGGGCAGAGTGATCTCCTTCGGTGCTGCAAAAGTGTTATCAAAACGAATGCTGCCGATTCAGGTTAAGTAATTTAACCCTTTTAATTTTTTCCTTTGAAAGATTAACATTCTCCAGTGATACATGTTGATATGTGTCATTGCTATGGTGAGTTGCTAGGTTCTTGTTGCTCTTGAGATCTGCAGTGTCGTATTCGATGACTCTTATGTTCACCTTCATTCTATAATATATTCACAGACTGTCTTAATTGCTTTTCAGCACCCAAACTTACGTAATAATTATAATCCTTGCATTTGTTTCAACGCCTCTCACGTCAGAAGGACACTTCAAAGCGCTTTGCAGGTAGTCCTAGCAGGACAAGCAGCGGGAAAACTCACCAGACAGTGCTATCGATGGCAAGCTGTGCGGTTTTAGCTGGTTAGACTTCAGCAGTACCCAATGCACATTCTGTGGTCATCAAGCCTTGGGTCTTGCCTATCTATGCCTGACACTTTCCGGGATGCTTCAACCCCCAGGAAGAGAGTGCGCATTCCATTCCAACAATTTCTCTCTGGAATTTCCATGTGTAGATGGGATGCATGGAATTCTGTTCGGTTTGGATCCGCTTAAACATGGTGACGGAGTTATGCATGTATCAGACACCTGGCGGACCACCCCACCCCCACCAACATTTTTTTTTGCAGGATTTGCTGTAAGGTGTAGCAACTGTATTTTGTAGGTGAACCCCGCAGCCGATTTTGTGCCCACCAATATACCCGTGAAGGGAATAACCAATTTTATCCGGGAGGATTGTTGGCCAAGACACCGGGAGAAACTCCCTTAGCTTTTGGAATAGTGCCACAGGATCTTTAATGTCCACCCGAAAAGGTCGGCAGTTCAAGATTTCAATTGGAGGACGGCACCTCCAACAATGCTACTCTTCCTTTGCAGTACACTAACTATATGAGATGAAAGCCCTGGCCAGTGGGAGGGTGGAGTGAGAGGGGGTCTTGAATGCGCAACCATCTAACTAAGCTGAGAGCACTAGTAGCTGAGATTGACTGACACCAACATGTTGAGTGAAACATCGGGGTTCTGAAATGTTTGCAATAGCTGCTACCTAAAAAGATGTGGATCTTTATCTTTTTTTGTGGGGAGATGAGAGTTTAATTTGTACAGGACAAGAGGGGGTTGGGGTGTTTTGGATCACTCATCTTGGATATTTGGTATGAAATAAAAAAGAACTACGCAGATGAATGACCAAAGTTGAAAAGCAAACGGAAGATGAGATGACTTGAGACTTAGTTGAATGATTCATAGCTTGACCTTTAAGAGATTTCAAAGGAAGGCAAAACTGAGGGATGCAATGAGCTTCGCAATCATAATGTCATGGGGAAGATTTATTTAGAGGAGGAAATCATGCGATGAGACTTGATTGCAAACCAGTGAAGAATGCAGACAGGAGAAGGAGTGTGCATATGTAAATGGTACTTTTTCTTGTTTTGCCTTCCCATTCAGCCTCAAAAGAGCGGAGCTAAATGTAGCAATGCATTCTTCGCAGAGAACACCTTTCATTCATATAATCTTAACTCGTTCTCGATGTTAAATTAAACGTTATACTGAATTAATTCTGAAATGTCACTATGTAGAGCATTATTAATAATAATCCTTGCATTTGATATAGCGCCTTATCGCGTCATTGAGACATCTCAGAGCGCTTCACAGAATATACTGTAAAGTGAATTGGTTGGTATTTTGTGGGCAAAAAGAGTCTGCACAGCATTGTTGTACAAACAGAGTATGGATCAAGTGACCAAATTATTATTTTTGTTAAGGGATTATTACCCCCGGAAAGCGTTCCACCAATTGACTAACCACCAGGTTCCTACTTACTACTAGGTAAACATGCGTGTGGAGTAAGGAACCTGGATCTTCTTGCTTGCGAGTTGAGTGCTCTAATCATCTGCTACAGGACTCCTGTTGATGTTACAGTTAAATTGCATTTGATAACAATTGTCATTTCAAACACGAACTGGACCTCAGATGTAATGATTCCTTTTGGCTGTCACCCTTTCACATATGATGGTCAAAGATTTACTGAAAAAATTACTGAGCGTTAATTACTGCATTAATATAAGTAGAATTTTCATTTGGAGTAAAAATTTAACAGTGCAATAATAAGGCTGGTTATTATTAACAGGTTATCAATTAACAGGTTTCCTTCATTGTGTTGAACCCTAGGAGCTGATTATAACTGGTTTCACTTTATGGATGCTTGTGGGTTGTTGTGTGCAAATTGCCTGCCATGTTTGTGTACAAAAATATAATCATTGAACTTTGCAGTAAAAATCTGGGAAGCTCTGCGAGATGTCTCAATGACATGATAAGGCGCTATATCAAATGCAAAGATGGTTATTAAATTTGCCATGTATTGCGACAAGTTTATGTTTGAAAGAAAACCGACGAAAGTGTTATACTATTTTAATTGGAAACTCAGCGAAAGTGAACACATCTCACTTTTTAATTAATAGGAATGTTTCCAATTGGATAATATACTCGTACATACCTTATAACAACGGCACACTGAGGCATGCATCATAACAACAGCACATCAGCCTTTGCAAACAGCGCAGCTCACAAGCAATGCTCAGGATCTAGAAACACTTGATAGCTTGTGGTGGTGGTAGGAAACTATGCTCATTTTGACCGGTTAAATTTTGGAGCGAGAGAGTGGTCAGTTTAATCAAGGAATTCCAAGGCAAGAGACACAAGTAAATTGTAATTTTAAATTGAAACCGCAGAAGGTGAGAATCTCTGAACACAAAGGACTTCCAAACAAAAGGTCCTGCAGCAAGATTTATTTACGAGAAATTGAAACAAAAACAATTAAATTACATTTATATAACACCTTACATATCGGAAAGACGTCCTAAAGCTCTACACAGTTAAGGGTAATCACTTGAGCTGTGGGGTTGGAATTAAGAGGGGTGCAGTGTAGAGGAGCCTTGAAGAAGTCCTGTGGTGTAATGGTTAGAGCACTCGCCTCGCAGGCAAGAGGACCCAGGTTTGATTCCCGGGTTGGGCAAAACCTTAAGCAGGTTTCCTTGCTCCACTCTCCTCTAACAGTCAGTAGGAACCCGGTTGTTAGACGATTGGCGGATCGCTTTCCGGGGGTAATAATCCCTTAACAATAATAATAATTTAGTCACTCAATCCACGACTGTTTGTGGGACACTGTTGTGCGCAATTGGCTGCCACATTTTGTCCACAAAATACACAGTCAATTCACTTTACAGTAATATTCCGTGAAGCGCTTTGAGACATCTAAACGACGTGATAAGGAGCTATCAAATGCAAGGATTATGATTACCGTGCCTACGCCTGTTTGAACTCCCGCAGTGGAGCTATCTGTAAAAGGCCTTTCTGCGTAATCTTTCATATTTTTTCTAGTGTTTATCCATTTCCCTTTTAAAAGTGTTCTTATGGATTTGGCTTTAACAGGCATGTGCGGTGGGGGAGATCATTATTTGATCATGACTGAACAGCCACACCACCAACAGTTGTTGGATTAATGTTTGGAATTGAGCGGACAGATCACATCACAAAGCAAAAAATCTCTCTTCAAACAAAGCAGCAATCCTTATCACAATCCATCCTGCAGCAGCATTCACTATTCTGGGAAGGGACCGTTCAGAGGAGACTAAAGAGGGAGAGGGGAAACGAACATTGAAACGAACATCTATGCCTGTCAGCCACCCAGGATAAGCGATGCTGAAGAAAGTCCAAACTCGACTCCTCCCAACTGTGTCTGAGGGTTGATATGAAGTGACAACAATACTGAGTTTGATATCTAAGATGCTCTTGGAACCCAATTAGATGAAGACAATTCCTGGCGGCTTTTAGTTCTGATAATGGACTAATAATGACGAGGATTGATAGATCATACAACTTGCCTTAGAGTGGTGTCAATTAAAGTACAGGAATACAATAATTTTGCTTAATATTAATAATAATCCTTACATTTGATATAGAGCCTTATCATGTTGTTGAGATGTCTCAAAGTGCTTCACAGGATATACTGTGAAATGGAGTGACTGTTTATTTTATGTGCGAAACACCGCACCTGGTTGCACACAGCAGTGTCCCACAAACAGCCATGAAGTGAGTGACCAGTTTTAATTGGGGGATTGTTGACCAGAACACTGGGAGAAACTCCCTTCTCTTTTCAAATAGCACCATGGGATCTTTAACATCCACCTGAACAGGCAGATAGGACCTCGGTTTAATGTCTCGGTTTAACAGTATATCCCGTGAAGCATTTTGAGACAACCTCCCGACATGAAAGGTGCATGAAAGGAAATCAAATGAAAGAATTATTATTTAGTGATTTTTCATCAAAAGACAGCCTTGTGTTTCCAGCGTAAATAAGCAAAGTTAATCAGTTTCCTTTAACGCACTTCAGTGTGATACTTACTTAGCTTTTTGTACAATCTGCTTTTCCTTTGTGAGGTGTGAATGGCGCCTGTTAAAAGCTTAAAGCAACTCTCTTACCAATTTCTTGAGAAAGTCATAACTGAAGAGATTTTGGGCATAATGGCTGTTTAGAATTATTATGCCCCAAACTGCAGTTAGGATTTTGTCTGTAATTTCTAAGGATGGGTCTGAGCGAGAGCCATTATTCAGTGCACAAATAAAAGGCGAGTCACTTCATAGAGCATACCTGGGCTTCAGAAAGACTTGATTCTGTTGGGACTTCAGCTGAGATCCGAGAGAAACACAATGTGTAATTTGCTTTTGTGATACCAACTACTGCAGATAATAAACAGTAGTGCGGGTAGCAATTGTGCACTAAAGTACCTTGTGCTTTTCCTTTAATAGCTCATACTGAAAGCAAAGAGAAAATACACATACATCTATCAAATCAAATTCAGGGGACCAAAGAAATGATGACAACCTTCTCTCCAGATTACCTTTGATCCTTTTTTTTTGTCAAAAAAAATAGCTGAACTTGGTAGTTTGAAGATTGCTGCTGCATCAATAATTCTGAAACTTACTTCCTGCATCAAAACATTTCGATTTTTTTAAAAATGATTTTCTTGTCATTGACGTCAAACAACTTTTGTTGGTGAATGTGATAGGCATTTAGGGAGAGTCTGGGCCTGTGGAAATGTTTTTTTTAAAAAAATCAGGCTGGTCAACAAACCCTTACTCAGAGGTCACCCTCACATAAAGACCACTTTCACATAAAGACCACTTTGGTCCAGATCGTTGAGTGGTTGCAGAAAACAGGTTTCACTACAGTAGATTGCACAGTCACAGCCTGCATGTGCCGCAGAGGATACATAAACAGAACCAATTGGAGCATGACTAATGGATTAGAGTCAAAGGCTCTCTCACCTGTATGAACAACAGTCACTGGATTTGCATTTGGTAAGTGCTTTCTAAAGAGCAATTCTAACCAGATTACTAAAAAGATCAGTTTTACAAACTGTCTAAGGTTATTGGAGAAAGCCAAAATGATGGAGAAATTTAGGATTTAATGAGACTCTTCTCCCAGTCTTTGACACAAACTACTGTGCAGATGCACGGTTTGTCAAACACCAAAAGTCCATGACACGTTATTCTATAGAAACAGTGAGTGAGAGAATAATAATAATCTTTGCATTTAATATAGCGCTTTATCACATGTTCGGGACATCTCAAAGCGCTTCACAGAATATACTGTAAAATGAATTGATTGTATATGTTGTGGGCGAAACGCGGCAGCCAATTGCGCACCAAACAGTCATGGATTAGGTGAACAAATTGTTATTATTTTTAGTTATTTATTTTGAATGGATTATTACCCCTGGAAAATGATTCCCCAACTGGGTTTCCTACTTACTGTTAGGCAAATAGAGACGTGTGGAGTAAAGGAACTTGCCTAATGTTTCGCCACGCAATTACAGACTGAAGCCCGAATTTCTTACATGACTGAAGGAAAAAGAAACTAAACATACTTAGAATTCTTCTCAGCCTACGATAATGGGATACACTTCAGTTTGACTCAATCCACCATCTCCGATTGGATCTTCAGCCTCTCTGCCCCATCCTTTAGAACTCCATCCCACAGTCCCTTCTCCTCAACCCCTCCCTTGCCTCCTTCAAGGCCCGCCTCAAGACCTTCCACCTCGACCGCCCCTTCAGTCACCCTCCTACCCCCACCCTCACTGCCTTTCAACCATCCTGATCCCAACCCCCAGCTCGGGTCCAAATTACTGACTGTCCAGTGTCTTAGAACATCCTCTTGACGTGAAAGGAGCCTTGCCATGAAATGTAATTTTTGATGTTGTTGTTCTTTAGATGAGATGCCTCAAGTTAAAGCCGGAACAAGCAGACGGAGCCTTAGTTTTTCATCTCTTCTGAAGGACGGCACCTCGGGCAATGCAACCAGATGATGCAGGCAGCTCAAGGGAAAAGGAACATTTTCAAGACTCACCTCTTCAATTGTGTTTACGCTCATTTTTTCCCCTTGCTTTTATTCCTCTTTGGCTCCCGGCTCCTAGCTCGATGGCTGTGAAGTTTGCTAAGTGAAAATTCAGAGAAATTTCCATGTGTGTGTGGCATGGTGGAGGAAGGAGGGAGGAAGCGGAAGGAAGCGATAGTGGCTGAAAGCTTGCACACCGAACAAAAAGAGCCTTAGAGGAATCAGGTGGAAGCCGCAAGGTTGAATTCACTCAAACAAAACATTTATGGGGAGAAGAAAAATTTGATTATCTAAAAGTTGCAATAAAGATACATGTTAATTTAATCTGCTGTTCAGGATTTGCACTGGAATGTACAAGCTTGTACATGAAGGTCTGTAATTGCTTTCTGTACAGCTGAGGTGTGAAATGAATCCCAGCGGTTATTTCCCAGCAGTGAAAACTGACAGTGCAAGAGGACTCATCTGCAAATTAAAACTAAACCAGCAGTCTGACCAGGCATCTACCATAGTGAAACTCACTGTGACATCTACAGTAATTGTTAGTCAATTGACAGATCAC
Organism: Callorhinchus milii; assembly: GCF_018977255.1. NCBI lineage: Eukaryota > Metazoa > Chordata > Chondrichthyes > Chimaeriformes > Callorhinchidae > Callorhinchus > Callorhinchus milii. The sequence continues at coordinate 78,770,081 of NW_024704744.1, forward strand.
TTTCCAGCGGTAATAATCCCTTCAAAAAAATAAATAAATAATTTGGTCACTCAGTCAGCAACTTGAGTGATTCTGGGACACTGCTGTGTGCAATTGGCTGCTGAGTTTCACCCACAAAATATACAGTGAATTTACTTTACAGGATATTCTGTGAAGCGCTTTGAGATGTCTCAACGACGTGATAAAGCGTTATATCAAAATGCAAGGATTATTATATATTTATACAATAACGTGTGCACTGGGAATGTTACAAACAGTAAAACTGTATACATTTCCCAGGCATCTTTTATTCAGTGAATCAAGAGGTGTTCAATATTTTGGATGATTCATAAACTCCTTTTGATTAGACACAATATAATGGTGATAGTGTTTACATGTGGTCTAACACCTTTCATGTCAGGTGGACATCTCAAAGTGCTTCACAAGATTCACTGTAAAGTGGAGTGACTGTGTATTTTGCAGGCAAACATGCCAGCCAATTTGTGAACAGCAGTGTCCCACAAAGTGAGTGACCAATTTTATTTTGAGGCTGTTATTGGCCAGGACACCGGGAGAAACTCCCTTCCTTTTTTGAATAGTGCCTAGGGATCTTTAACGTCCACCTGAACAGACAGACGAGACCTCAGTTTAATGGTTCGAACTGTGGACAGGAATCATTTCTTCACACAGGGAGTTCAGAAAGCTGTAAACTACATAACTAGCAAACTGGACATTTTGTTCAGCCAATCCAATGTTTTATATATATAATAATTCTTGCATTAAATATAGCATCTGATCACATTGTTGAGACATGTCAAAGCGCTTGAATTGATTGCATATATATATGGAGCCCATCCAATCTATTGGACCACTCATGCTTACCTGATTCTGTTCTCCTTGAAATTCTGAGATGTGACCTTTCAAGAATTCAGCAAGATAGCAAACTACAGCTTTTGCATTTACATCTCAAAATTGCTTACCATTTGTCATGCAGCTATCTATTTGTAGAATTAATCCGGAGCTGTCAACCATTTAATTTGAAAGTGAGGGTGCTGTCTCTCCAAAATGTTGCAAAGCCAATCAAATTGAGTTGCTGGTGTTAAATATTTTATTCCCAGAACATTTTGGAGTGAGTTGGTTGAGGTGTGGTGTGTGAATGTGTGTGTGTTGATGTTTGCTATGTGCGGTTTCTGCTTGTGGTTGAAGTGTGGGGTACTGTGTGTGGTGTGTGTATGGTTGTGGCATGTGTTGGTATGGTTCTGTAGCTCAGTCCTGTACCTCAGTAGTTAGACCACTCACATCACAAGCGAGAGACCAGGGTTCAATTCCTGGCAGGGAGAAACATTGCGTAAGTTTCCTTACTCCACACGCCTCTGTTTACCTAGCAGTAAGTAGGAACTGGTTGTTAGTTGATTGGCGGATTACTTTTCCGGGGGTAATAATTTCTTCAAAAAATAATAATAGTAATAAATTGGTCAGTTCAATCCACAACTATTTGTGGGACACTGCTGTGTGGATCGGCTGCCGTGTTTCGCCCACAAAATGTAGTCAATTCACTTTACAGTATATTTCTGTGAAGCACTTTGAGACTCTCGACGATGTGATAAGGCACTATATCAAATGCAAGGGTTATTAATATTATTATGTGTGATGTGTGTGTGGTCTGTGCATGTGGTGTGTCTGTGTGTGTTATGTGTCTGTGTGGTATATGTGTCTGTGTGTAGTATGTGTTTGTGTGTGGTGTGTCGACGTGTGGTTTATGTCTGTGTGTGGTGCTTGTGGGGTGTGTGTGTGACTGTGCTTGGTATGTGTCTGTGTGTGGTGGGTGTGTATGTGTGTCTGTGTGCGGCATGTAGTATGTGTCTGTGTATGGTGTGTGTCTGTGTGTGATGTGTGTGTGTGTGTGTGTGTGTCTGTGTATGGTGTGTGGTATGTGTCTGTGTGTGGTGTTTGTGTGTGTGTTGTGCTCGGAGACAAGTGAGTGATTGAGGCAGGGAATTCCAGAGGTTCTGGTCATAGTGGCTGAAAGCACGGTCACTGATGGTGAAGCAGAGAGGCAAGTGGGCGAGTAGAGGAGTAGGGTGTGAGCAGGTCCGAGAGATAGGTAGGGAGGTGTCAGCGCATGAATTGATTTGTGAGTGAGTGTGAGGAATCTTGAAATTGATCTGTTCTGCCACAGGCAGCCAGCGGAGCAAATCTAAAATAAAGACAATAAATAGTCTGTGTATTAAAAGCTTTGGAGTTTTTGCATCGCCTCATGAATAGAGGGAGATGCAGAGCAAAAATGTACTGACCGAGCAATTAACTTGAATTAATGACATTGTGCTTCCACTTAGAGTATGCCCAGATTTCTGGTCCCCACATTCAGACACTGAAGTTTCCTCTGGAGGGTAGATGTATGGTTTACAACATATTCAGTCAGCTTGCATAAACGACATTGCATCTCAACACACTCACCATCATCACGGATGTTCTCTGGCAGGAACAAAACCTTAGGCTAGTTTCCTTACTCTACACGCCTCCGTTTACCTAGCAATATGTAGGAACGCAGTTGTTAGTTGATTGGCGGATCGCTTTCCAGGGGAAATAATCCCTCCGGCTGACTTTCTGACTGACTGACTGACTAACTGACTAACGAACGAAACGGGAAATAATTGAGTCACTCAATCCACAACTTTTTGTGGAACACTGCTGTGAGCAATTGGCTACTGCGTTTTGCCCACAAATTACCCAGTCATTCCACTTTACAATATATTCTGTGAAGTGCTTTGAGACTTCTCAATGACGTAATAAGGTGCTATGTTATATATATGAATTATTATTCTCAATCCTGTGATCATGAGGGCGAAACAGGAAACAAAAAAAAACGCATGGCTGTTCAACACTCCTCAACATCCACCAAGTTCAGCAAGGCTGAAAGAACTAGAACACAAGGGGAAATTGAGTTGTTATGATCCGGAATGCACTGCCTAAAAGTGTAGTGGAAGCAGGTTCATAATAGCTTTCAAAAGGGAATTGGATATATATTTTAAAAGGAAAAAATTGCACGGCTATGGTGAAAGAGCAGTGGAGTGGGACTAGTTGGATAGGTCTTTCAAAGAGCAGTCACATTCACGATGTGCCGAATGGCCTCCTTCTCCGCTGTAGGATTCTATGATTCTACGATTCTAAAGCATCATAGAATCGTACAGCCCAAAAAGATGCCCATCGAGTTTGTGCAGCTCTTTGAAAAGACCAATGTAATGGAAAGAGGCTGATTGCGTTCGAGGAGAGAGGACCTGAAGCAGACAATAGAACCTGAAGGAGCTGCAGGATTGATCAGAAGCTCAACAGCAACGGCGAGCTTCAAAGGCTTTCTCTCGTAAGCTGTTCCACAAGACTATTACCGTTTTTGTGTGTAACACAAAAATGTACCTCTCGACTCAGCAGAATGAATTGACGAAACAGAATTTTTAATTCTTTCAGCGGTGAAGCTTCCACTGATAACCCTGTATTGCCTGTGCTATAGATGTCCCATTGCCCCGGCTCTCACCTTGCTCACTGTGTTTATGAGCCTTCGACTGATGTTGGTGATCTCCAGCAAAGTGTTATCAAACTCCGCTGCTTCTTCAATCCTCCGTTGCAATCTTAAATTTTTTCTTTTTTTTTGTTCAGCCGGGTGTCTGACACACATGGAAACGCAGCACCGTGCATAGGAGTAATCCAAACCAAAATGAAGGGACCCACAAATGTTTAGGCCAGCAAGGAACATTTGAAAGAATTCTTTGATATCCCGTATTTCGGGAAACGTTGCTGCTGTTTCTCCTTTGGAGCTGAAGTTAACAGATGGGAAGAATTTTAATTTGGGAAGGTGCTACATGACTGAGAGATGCAGAGTTTAAAAAGAGTCAGGAAACCGTCCAGACAGACAGACCTCCCACTAAGCCTGGAAATTAATCAACAAGCTTACAGCTCATGGCAAACTTTCTATGAGACATCTATTAATTAAATATGGTACATGGGAGGGTGGGTGGGTGGGGAAGTACAGGAGTCAAATCAGGCAGGAAGCAGAAGTCATCCTAATCAATTCATGAGGTGACTGCTCAATCTCTGTCCTGTAACACGCCTGGTCTGAACGAGCTCCCGGTTCAGGCATGAAAGTCCAATTTGAAATTCCCATATGTTCTTATTATAAATTTGTTCTGATCTAAAGCCAACTTGAGTCCCATAGTGTATTTAGAGCACTCATAGTGCCATAGTGTAGGTTAGAGCACTCGCCTCGCAAGCAAGAAGACCTGCGGTCAATTCCAGGGTGGGGCAAAACCTTAGGCAAGTTTCCTTACTCCACACGCCTCTGTTTACCTAGTAATAAGTAGGAACGTGGTTGTTAGTTGATTGGCGGAGTGCTTTCCGGGGCAATAATTCCTTAAAAACAATATTTTGGTCTCTCAATCCTTGACTCTTTGTGGGACACTGCTGTGTGCAGTTGGCTGTCGCATTTCGCCCACAAAACTTACAGTCAATTCACTTTACAGTATATTCTGCGAAGCGCTTTGAGAAATGCAAGGATTATTCAGGGCCTTGGGACGTCCTCCCGACGTGAAAGGCGCTATATAAATGTAATCTTGTTGTTGTTGTATTATTACTATTATTATTATTATTAGGGCAGAAAGAAATATCTTCATCCAAATCTCTATTTTTATCAATCTCAATCCTCTATTTTTATCAATCTCCATCCCGAGATTTCTGACTGAGATGAGATGCAGTGGATTCTGATGAGAGAAATGAAATCCTGTTTACCAGATAACATGAGCCAGTTCTACAAATGAAATGGCAACACATGACTTGGCTTGCTAGCCTTCCGAGTACGGTTTTCAAGAGGCACAATAAGTGCCATGGATATGTGATTGAGGTGAAAAACCCAGGCTGCGTGTTGTATTACCTCCCTTTATATATTGTTAGCAAACCTTTCACTCTTAAATTAGCATATTTCCTGTGACATGCAATCTTATCCCAGCTGCTCTCCTCATCCTATTTAAAACCTTTATTTTTTCCACACTGCTGTTCAGTAAAGCACACTCGGATCCACATTCATTTGTAGCGCTTTCAGCCTCTACGCCCCGAAACTCTGGAACAATCTTCCTCAATCCCTCTGCCTTGCCTCATCCTTCCCCATCTTCGGGTCACGTCTGAAGACCTTCTCCTTCGACCGTGCCTACAGTCACCTCTCCCCTCCCCCTGGCTCAGCATCGTGCTCTGCCACTGTCAAGTGCTCTGGGACGCTAACCTGCATGAGGGGTACTATATAAATGAAAGTTGTTGTTGTTGTTGTTGTTGTTGATCAGATTTGTTTAATTATCCAAAGTGTGGCTTTCCCCCCGATGTTATACTACATAGAGCAGCAGTTTACGGACCAGGAGCGGGCTGATTCAAATCCCGCTTCACGCTGAATTTGCTGGTATGTGGAGGCTACATTGGCCCTAATCTTTGTGAGATTACGGAGGAGAAAACTAGCCAAGGTTCCTGTTCGTTGTTCCTCTATTAATTTTGTGCGCGTGGGGAGAGATTAGGCCCGGCTGTGACACTCACTGCCAAGGCTAACATAACGTGATTAATGGCCACTGGTGGAGGATGTGTGTCTCTGTTTAAGAAAAGGCTGAAAGGAAGAATTAAAATGAAAGAACACTGTGCTGATTATGGGATGAATAAAACTTCACTAAGGCATACACCAGATGTTGGTAATTAAGGAATTGCTTCTTTCTTAGTTTGCAATTTTTTGGATTCAACATCCTTTAATGATGGGAAAATAACCACTTCAAAAAAAATAATAATAATAATTTGGTCACTTAATCCACGACTATTTGTGGGACACTGCTATGCACAAATTGCTGCCTCATTTCACCCACAAAATATACAGTCAATTCACTTTACAATATATTCTGTGAAGCACTTTGAGATGTCTCAACCATGCGATAAGGCTCTATATCAAATGCAAGGATTATTATTATTCCCTGCAACTTGATGCTGCAGTGCACGGACAGTAGTTTGGAAGGATATGATACCTTGTCATGTCGTAGAAACATCTCAAGGTGCTTGAAAGGATTTATCGTAAGGTGTAGTGACTGTATTTTGCAACCGAAATTGGTTGCCAATTTTTGGACAGCAATGATTCACAAACATCCATGAAATGTACGACCAATTTTATTTGGGGGATTATTGGCCAGGCAGGACATTGGGAGAGAGAAACTCCCTTCTCTTTTTGATTATCATAGAATCGTAGAATTTTACAGCACAGAAGGAGGCCATTCGGCCCATTGTGTCCGTGCCGGCTCTTTGAAAGAGTTATTTAAATTAATCCCACTACCCCGCTCTCTCCCCATAGCCCTGCAAATGTATCCTCCCGAAAATCTATCTACTTCCCTCTTGAGAGCTGTTATCAAAATTGCTTCCACCACCCTTTCAGGCAATGCATTCCAGATCCACAACTCACTGTGTAAAAAACAATTCTCCTCGCCTCCGCTCTAGTTCTTTTGGCAACTATTTTAAATCTGTGTCCTCTGGTTACTGACCCACCCGCTAGTCGAAATAGTTTCTCCCTGTTCACCCTATCAAATCCCCTCATAATTTTGAACAGCTCTATTAAATCTCCCCTTAACTTTCTCTGCTCCAAGGAGAATAAGCCCAGCTTCTTTAGCCTCTCCTCATAACTGAAGTCCCTCATTCCTGGTACCATCCTGGTAAATCTCCTTTGTACCCTCTCCAAGGCCTTGCCATCCTTCCTGAAGTATGATGCCCAGAATTGAACACAGTGCTCTAGCTGAAACCCAAACAGTGTTTATAAAGGTTTATCATAACCTCCTTACTTTTGTATTCTTTGCCCCTATTTATAAAACCTAGTACAACAACAATACCAAAATTACATTTATAGATCGCCTTTCACGTCGGGAGGACGTCCCAAAGAGCTGAACAGTCAGGTGTCGGGGCCCGAGCATGGGGGAGGGGTGAGGGAAGGCAGAGAGGTGGGAGGGAGACCAAAGGCACAGTCGAAGAGAAGAGTCTTGAGACCGGCCTTGAAAGAGGCAAGGGAGGAAGTGAGGCGAAGGGACCGTGGGATGGAGTTCCAGAGTGTGGAGGCAGAGAGGCTGAAGGCTCGGCCACTGATGATAGGGCGGGTCGGGCGGGAGACATGGAGCAGACCGGAGCCCGCTGAACGGAGGGAGCGGGCAGGTTGGTAGGGCGTCAGCAGGTCAGAGAGGTAGGAGGGGGCAAGGCCATGGATGGCCTTAAAGGTGAGGACGAGGATCTTGAACTCGATCCTCTGAGGGATGGGAGCCAGTGGAGTCGGGCGAAGGCGGGAGTGATGGGATCACGGATCCTGGTCCGTGAGGGTACACGAGCTGCAGAGTTTTGGATGGTAGTATCCTGTATGCCTTTTTTAACACCTTTATCTACCTGTCCTGCCACCTTCAAAGATTTACTTATATGAACCCCCAGGGCTCTCTGTTCCTTCACCCCCTTTAAGATACTACCATCAGCTTATATTGCCTCTCCTCATTCTTCCTCACAAAATGCATCACTTTTCATTTTGTCATTATAATTTCATCTGCCATGTGTCTGACCATTTCACTAGCCTATGTCCTCTTGCAGTCTACTACTATCCTCCTCACTGTTGACTACTTTTCCTAGCTTTGTATCATCTACAAACTTAGAAATTGTATTCCCTACACCCAAGTCCAAGTAATTCATGTAGATTAAAAACAGCAGTGGTCCTAATACCGACCCCTGGGAGACACCACTGTATACTTCTCTCCAGTCAGAAAAACAACCGTTCACCACTACTCTCTGCTTTCTGTCCCCCAGCCAGTTCTGTATCCATGCTGCCACTGTCCTTTTAATACTGTGGGCTTCAATTTTTTCTAACAAGTCTATTATGTGGCCCTTAGTCGAAAGCCTTTTGAAAATACTGATCAAGAAAGTTTTCCTGCACACATTACAGGAATTCTTCCACCTCCTTGCCATTCTATGTTAGGATAATTGAAGTTCCCCCATTATTACTACCATATTGGTTTTACATCTTTCTGAAATTTACTTGCAGGTTTGCTCCTCTATCTCCTTCTTATTATTTGCTGGTCTGTAGTGTACAAACTACTACAATAGTGCCATGGGACGTGCCATAACGTCCACCTGAACTGGTAGATGGGGCCTTAGTCTAATGTCTCATCCAAAGGACAGGATAGGTGAGATCAAATCTTTCTTCAAAGGCTCTCTTCTTTCTGTGATCTCTTATGAAACATACTCAAGAGATTTCTGCATGATACATCCTGTAGGAGAATGTAATTGCCCAGTGCATATCAGTTATCCAGTCATTCAACACTGCATTAAAAAAAACAGACCGAACAAGAGCCTTGGGCATTACAAGATCAAAAGAAGTGCATCTCTGGTGAGAAAGCCACTACAAATATTCGGCAAAGCGTAGACATCTGAAATATTTTCACTCGCTTTTAAAGACTTACGCTAGTGTTGGGATCAATCATCTTCTCTGGCTTGAAATGTTAATTGCTTATTTTTGGGCTTGGAGTATGCAATTACATTCTCCTACAGCAGGTATAAAGCAGAACATGTGTGTACTGACAAGGAAAATACTCAGGCAAATTAAAGAACCTCTCAGTGGAAGCTTACTAAATTTGAACTAACAATATGGTTCAGTTCAATCAATACAATGCAAGTTAGGCAATGCAATTTTGAGCAGACAAGCTGATAAGGAATACGGTAAAAGGCAATGTTCGTGATGAGGTACAGTTCACTACCCTGTGTGAAAAGCACTATTTTAATGCAAATTGTTGTTCTCCTTCTTTCCTAGACCTGAGATTGAGGTGTTTCACTTGGATGTGCAGCTTGCTTTCAACATCTGGTTTGCAGCCTGGCCTCCACATCTGGCAGAGATTGCAAGCTGAAGCCCAAACAGGTAGAGTGGTCCTTGCTGGACAAGCAACGGGACGTTTGCTCTCAGTGGCAAGCTATCTGTTTTTTTTTGGCTGTTAAACACTGGCACTTTACTCCAACACACACTGTGGGGTCTCCGAAGATTTGGCTCTTACCAAAATCTTCTAGAAATAGGTAATTATGGTGCGTTCCACCAGGGAGGGAGTGTCTGCTTCATTGCAGACACAGGGAAATTTCAATGCTTAGATGCCACGTGATTTTTTGGAACTCAAAGTTTGGTTTGGTTACTCTGAAGCATGGTGATGGGTTTCTATATGCGTTTGACACATATAGAAACTCATCACCATGCTTCAGAGTAGAAGAAAAACATTGCTGACCCAAAGAAAAAATATTGGGGTCTGTGCACATTTGCGGATTTGTGACTTTGAAATCCCACAAGTAAAGCCCTATTGTTAATGGGTGAAATGGTTCAATTGTCCTACACTTACATCTTTCAACTATCATAAGTTTGATGGTCCGATCTGTAATTTGCGATTAACTTTGTAAAGTGAAGTTGAAAGATTGACCCTGTGCTTGTGGTAATGTAAAGCAAAAGGGCAGTGCATCACTAAGTATTGTAAGTATGCCATATCTTGGTCAGCTGCTCTGACTCCCTATTACAGAACGGATTGATTTAAAGATCCAATCATTCTGTGTCATCAGTTACAAATCCCTTCATGCCCTGGTACTTCCTTACCTCTACAACCTGCTCATTCCTCACTCCACCACCCGCTACCTCCGCTCGACCATTTCTGGCCTCCTGCATGTCCCTCATCCTTTCCATTTTACAATTTGCGGCCGTGCCTTCAGCCACTGAGCACCAAAACTATGGAATTCTCTTCCTTTGTCCCTCTGCCTTGCCTCCTCCTTCCCCATCTTCAGATCGCACCTGAAGACCTTCCTCTTCGTCTGTGCCTACAGCCACCTCACCCCTATCCCCGGCTCAGTGTCAAGCTCCACAATTGATAGAAGTTTTTTTGGCTCTAGCGCTATTGTGGCATATTGAAGTCACAGTCCATGCCGACACTGCAGTGCAGTGCCTGGGGAAGTGCTACATTGTTGGAGGTGCCATCCTTTGGATGAGATGTTAAACCCATCTGCCTGCTCATCTGTTGAAGTTCCCCTGGACCTATTTCTCCCGTTGTCCTAGCCAACAATCCAGATAAATTGGTCGTTCACTTCAATGATGTTTGTGGGACATTGCTGTGTGCAAATTGGTTGCCACATTTTGCCTGCAAACACACACGGTCACTATTCTTTACAGTAAAATCCTAAGAAGCTCTTTGAGACGTTTTGACAGGGTGATAGGGTGTTAATCAGTTGCAAGGATTTTATCTTCTATTATGTGGGTGAAAATTAGCATCTATACTTGTATTATACGAGCAACTAGAATGATTTTTTCACTTGTTCTAATTTTGCATATTCAAAAGATCAAATTGCTAGTTGTGCAGTGAAATGCTTTCATTTTGAGTCAGTCTATTTAAACACTATCATTCTTTACCACAGCTGCGAAAAACTAAGAGAGGAGGATATCAGAGGTGGTGCGAGCGATTAAATCAAGTGTCCCTGAAATCGGAACAAATAATATTTAATATCACTCCTACAACATCAAAACGTCCCAAAGTGCTTCCCAGGTGATTGAGGTAAAGTGTCGAGACTGCGCATTTGTAGGCACCTCCTGGCTCCACCTTCATTTGTTCTGGCCAACAATCCCCTAAATTAAAAAAAATGATCATTCACCCCATGGCTGTGTGTTGGACATTGCTGTGCACAAATTGGCTGCTGTGTTCACCTACAAAATATACTGTCGCTACAATTTGCTGTAAATCCTGAAAGCTTTGAGCTTCCTGAGGTGAAAGGAGCTGAATGAAATGGAAGAATTATTATTGTTAGTATTTCCTTGGAAGATGTTGGTGTTTATTTGCGGGGGTGGGGGAATTTAAGACTGTCTAAAGGCAGTTTGGACTGTCCAAAATCTAAGCCCCACCAATCCACCTGTTCGCTCCGCTCGACGGGCATTGACCTGCTCACCCCTACCATTGGTGGTCTGGCCTTCAACCTTTCCGCTCCCACTCTCTGGTACTCCATCCCAGAGTACCCTTCGCCTCACCCTTTCCCTTGTCTCCTTCAAGACCTGTCTCAAGACCTTCCTTTTTGATCTCACCTTCAGTCATCTCTCCACCCCACCACCCCTTTTGCGCTCCACCCCTCCGAACTGCAAACCCTCAACGGTTCAATGCCTTAGGATGTTCTAACAACATGAAAAGGTCTGTATAAACGCACCTTATTGTTGTTATCTTATATGGTGAGGTTAACGTATCCAATTAATTGCTGTGAAATCTGTCCTGTTTTCCTGTAACTTTGGAGATGGAGGATATACGAGCTATTTGCTGGTTTGTAGATAGATTAATTAACAAAGGTCAAGTGGTTAATTCACGGTGAGTGTAAATTATTATTATTTCTTCTAAAATATGATTAAACGACTCAGTTACAGTTAATGGCCACATGGGTTTGCAGATATACTTGTTAGCAAGCATTGGATTTGGCAATGAGCTACCTTTGTTTCATTATGGAGATATAAATCATCAGGTTCCAAGACAATTTCCTCAATCCAAGAGTTTAATGTCAAAGCTAATGTGGCAAAGATGAAGCAATTAACTTTGTATCATGTCGCTTTGTTTTTACTCAGTTTGATATATTATTTATGAGCATTTCTGAGAATAAACTGTAAATCAAGCAAGTCATAAGCTTCCGTAAAATATATGAAGCTTGTGATCTGCTAGTGACTATTCGCCTTGAGAGGTAAGTGAGGTCTCCTTGGGATTTCAGGTTCCTCTCACTCGTCTACAAATCCCTTCACGCCCTGGCACCTCCCTACCTTTTTGACCTGCTTTCTCCCCAATCCACTACCCGCTGCCTCTGCTCGGCTGGCTCTGGCCTCCTGCTTGTTCCTCGTCTCCTCCGCTCCACCATCAGCATTCCCGCATTCAGCTATTACGCCCCGAAGCTTTGAAACTCTCTGCCCCAATCTCTCCAACTTGCCCTCTCCTCCTGTTTTAGATCATGACTGAAGACCTTCCACTTTGACCGTGCTAACGGTCACCTCCTACCTCTCCCCGGCTTGGTGTCCCGAGTCTTAGCTCTTGTCAATCATATAGGTTCTGCAATTAGGTAAGCAGGGTGCGTTCCTCTGGTAAGAGTATGCACTGCATTCCAGACACAGGGAAATTGCCATATCTAGTTGGCAGCTTATGTGAACTTCTCAGTCTGGATTGAATACACTTAAGTATGGCGATGGGTTTCTGTATGCGTCAGACACCAAAAATAAGCAGATAAATAAAATAAATTTATCACCTCTGGATTAATACTTGATAAATTATGAGAGAAATGCGAAAGTCATGAGGGAATTTGTCTGCATGTCTGTCTTCCTTTCTGAGCAATCTTTGCAATTTAAGGTGTTCAATATCTTTAACTGACACTGGATTTCACATTGCGTTCCAGTGAGCATACTCAACAAGATGTCAAGTGGTTTCTTCCACGTAATGTTCTTCCACAGAGATATTTCATCTCACTCTATCCTTCTCAAGAGAATGAACTCAAGTAAGGTTTGGGTTAAAGTTGGAAGCAGAGAGCGCCACTGTTTGCTAAGTGTTTAAGTGTATCAGCCTGGCTCAGTTGATAGCACGTTTGCTTTAGACTCAGAAGGATGTGACTTGAAGCCCCATGTCGGGACTTGGAACCCATTTAGGCCACGCTGATACTCCAATGGAGGGCTGGGTTGAGTGCTGCATTGCTGGAAGTGCCGTCCTTTGGAATAAGAAGTTAAACCGAGGTCCTGTCTACCTGTTCAGTTGGACGTTAAAGATCCCATGGCACTATTCGAAAAGAGAAGGGAGCTTCTCCCGGTGTCCTGGCCAATAATTCCCCAAATAAAATTGGTCATTCACTCCACGGCTGTTTGTGGGACATTGCTGTGCGCAAATTGGCTGCTGTGTTTGCCTACACAATACACACAGTCACTACATTTTACAGTATATTGTCTGAAGTGCTTTGAGGCATCTCAGTGACGTGATGAGGCCTTATATGAAGTGCAAAGGTTTTTAATAAGTCAATTGTTCACAGTTAGTTTGGACTCCATCCCCGAGTCCCACCGACTTGCTCTCTCCTTCACCTCTTTCAAGGTCCATCTCAAGACCTTTCCATTTGACCCCACCTTCGGTCATTTTTCCCCATCCCACCCCCAGCTCGATGCTAAGCCAGGACCTTCCAGCACCCTGGGACATCCTGCCGATGTGAAAGACACAATATAAATGTAATTCAGAGTCCCTTAGTGTAGTAGTTAGCATGTTCGCCTTGCAAGCGAGAGGACCTGGATTTGATTCCCGGGTGGGGCGAAACCTTAGGCAAGTTTTCTTAGTGCACACACCTCTGTTTACCTAGCAGTAAGTAGAAACCCGGTTGTTAGTCGATTGGCAGATTGCTTTCTGAGGTGTAATATTCCCTGAAAATAAATTGTCACTCAATCCGTGACTGTTGATGGGACACTTCTGTGTACAATTGGTTGCCGTATTTTGCCCACAAAATACTTCAATCCACTTTACAATATGTTCTGTGAGCGCCTTATCAATGGTACGTGGAAGAAACAACTTGACATCCCGTTCCCTTAACAATTACCAAGGGGAAGAAGACCCTACCTGGGTCTAGATTTACTGTATTTTCTCAATATTTCAGAGAGTGTAAGCTGTGTTGTTTATGAGAACGTGCTGTCATTTATTGATACAAGCACAAAATTCAGAGCTGCAGTGGGGCAAATGTTGGGAGAACAACTCCTAAATAGTGAAGGAGGGAGACTCTCAACTTAATGACTTTTTATTTGATGTAATTTTATTCAAAACATTGAACATCGTTTTCAGACAATTTGCACCAATATGACAACAACAACAACAACAAGAACTTGCACTTATATAGCAGCCTCCATGCACGGTAGCATCTCAGAGCGCTAAACAGTGGCGGAGCCCTGATTCCAAGCCAGGGGGAGGGGGTAGGTGGCCGTAAGCAGGGTCGAACAGGAAAGTTTTCAGGCGGGACTTGAAAGAGAGGAGAGAGGGGACAAGGGGGAGGGATTGAGGGAGAGTGTTCCAGATTTTGAGGTGTAGTGGCTGAAAGCACGACCTCTGATAGTGGGGCGGAGGGTGCGAGGGATGAGCAGGAGACCAGTGCCAGTCAAGCGGAGGTGCCGGGTAGTGGTTGGGGAGTGAGGAGGTCGGAAAGATAGGGAGGTGCCAAGGAGTGAATGGAATTGAACACGAGTGTGAGGACCTTTGAAGATCAGAAATCTCGTAAGCAAGCTACGGGAGGAGAAATTCCACTTGGATCTAGATTTACTCTTATTTATTTATGTAGCAAATCTGGCAAATTATTAAATGCAGCCTTACTTTTGAAGCCGGTTCTGTTTCTTTGAAAAACTTCGAAAACGCAGCTTGAAAGTTAAAACTCAAATCAACAACTTGCCAAATTCTAAATTGCTCCATAAATAGATTGAATCTAGACTTAGATAGAATTTCTCCCCAAACGTGCACAAGTGGACAGTCACATACACATTGAGGCACAGAAAGTCAGTGATAATTCTTTAAGTAAAAGTTTTTCCTTAAGAACATTACAATACATTCACGAAAATCTAACTGGAACCGTGTGATTACAGTGAACTTTATGGGTGTTATTTGACATTTGGTTCATACTTTAACCACATCCGCTTATTATATTTTTAAGAAATAAATAAGGAGCAGACTCAGAAAATCTTTAATATTTACAAACTATGCCTTGGGACATTTGAGCACAACTCCGAACAAGTGTAGGGGAGCGGAATACATTTAGTTGTTATCTGAAAGAAACACTTCAACAACTTTAACTTTTTCTCTGTTTTATGCACATCACATCATAAATAAAGACCATTACAATTTTGGTATGGGATTAGCCATGCAGAAAAATATAACACAACATGGCATACATTTTACAGAACACATGCTTTTGTGATAAGAAGCTGCTGCTAAATTACAGGAACGGTTTTCTGAACCAATATTTATAGTTGCAATGGGAGCAAATAGGTCATTTATATCTAACTATATAAGACATCCAATTAAACAATACAAAGTCAAAGCAAGTGTGGACTGACTGTGAGGAGCAAGGAGCAATCAGATCTTAACCAAGGCATCTGCTTTAGCGCTTTGTGGAAAAATCTCACCCGGGTATACACTTAATCTGTTTATGTCGCATTTCGGAATAATCAGAATTTGGCAGATTGTTGAATTTGATCTTAAAACTGTTTGTGAAATCCTTTAGCATATTGATTGGTGCACTTGCCTTGTGGAGTCCCGTAGCTCAGTGGTTAGAGCACTCGCTTCGCAAGCGAGAGACCTGGGTTCGATTCCCAGCAGGGCCAAATAATAAACCCTCAAGAAAAATAAACAATAATAAATTGGTCACTCAATCCACGACTGTTTGTGGGACACTGCTGTGTGCAATTGGCTGCCGCGTTTCGCCCACAAATATACAGTCAATTCACTTTACAGCATATTCTGTGAAGCGCTTTGAAACGTCTAGAAGACGTGAAAAGCGCTATATCAAATGCAAGGATTATTATTATTATTAAATGAAAGGATCCGGGTTCAATTCCCAGGCAGGACAAAACCTTAGGCAAGTTTCCTTACTCCACATGCCTCTGTTTAGCGAGCAGTAAGTAGGAACCCAGTTGTTATTCAATTGGCAGATTGAATTTCAGGGATAATGATCCCTCCAATAAAACAAAAAACACTGATTTGTTTGAGTGATTAAGCAGTTCACTCATTCCACGACTGTTTGCTGTGCGCAATTGGCTGCGGCATTTCACCCCCCAAAAAATACACAGTCACTCCACTTTCCATTATACCTTGTGAAGCGCTTTGAAGCGTCTCAACGACGTGATAAGGTGCTGTATCAAATGTAAGGATCATTATTATCTTTGTCAAAACTGCATTCGGATTGGTATTTCTCCTCACAAACTGGCAGGCCTTGCTAACGGCTCTTTACTTGAGCTGAATGCAGTCAACCTCTTCCGACATGGGCACGGCGGTTGTTTTGACATCCTGGTCCTGGGTGGATTTACTCACTGCATAGGTGGACTTCCATCTCATCAGCATAATCTTCTTGAAGTACTTCATGGTGTTATTCTTGACCATCACGAAGAACACGGTGTTGATCACGCTGTTGGTCATGGCGATGCACTCCACCATGTAAAAGACTGTCAGGTAATGTTTCTCCTTCAAGACGAGCGTGGGGTAAAAATCCCGGACCACCGCGAATCCGTAGTAAGGTGCCCAGCAGATGATGTACACGGTCAATATGCCCACGAGCAATAGCACCGTCTTCCTGCGGCATCTCAGTCTCTTCCGGATCTGATCAGTCTGAAAGCCCGGCACGCTCTTGAACCACAGCTCCCTGGAGATCTGAGCATAGCACAGACACATGGTCACCACGGGACCCACGAACTGCAGGATGAGGATGAAGAGGAAGTAGGATTTGTAGGACATTTGCTGGTCGGCTGGCCAGATCTGACCACAGAAGATCTTGTGCTGGCCTTCGATGTAAGGGATGATGGTCTCGGTGGTGAAGTAGGCGGACGGGATGGCCACGAGCAGGGAGATGACCCACACCACACAATGAGCACACAGGCTGTCTGGTATTTAATGCGAGGTTTCAGAGGGTGCACAATGGCCAGGTACCTGCCAGCAGGGGAAAACAGAACAAACATCAATTCCTTTCCATTGGGTGGCTAATTTTCAAGTAAGATGGTTCAAACCTGACCCAGGTCAAACCACAGTGTGTCAGCCTGACTTAGTTGGTAAGCACTCTCACCTCTTCGTCAGAAAGCTGTGGGTTCAAGCCCCAATGTCAGGTCTTGGAACCCATATCGTCTCTGCTGGCTGACACTCCCAACGCAATACTGGGGGTGCATTACATGGTCAGAGGTGCCATCCTTTGGATGAGATGTTAAACCCAGGTCCAGTTTGCCTGTCCCAGATGGATGTTAACGATCCCGTGGCAATTATTCGAAAAGGAAAGGGGATTTCTTCCATTGTCCTTGGGCAATCCCAAATACATTTGGTCACTCACGTCATGGCTGTTTGTGGAACACAGCTGAGTGCATGCTAGCTGCTACATTTGCCCACAACAAACAGTCACTACACTTTACAGTAAACCCTGTGAAGCGCTTTCAGACATCTCGATGACGAGATGAGGCACTATATCAAATACAAGGATGATGATGATTATTATTAGGAGCGACTACATTATGACCCATTATTTGTTTGTTTTTTAAATGTGACTTTGATGTGTGGGACTTCACAAAAAATTAAGATGTCGGCTTAAACATGGGTTTAAATAACCGCATGGGTACATTTAAACAGGGTAATTTAAGCTGTGCCCCTCCATATAAAGGTTACTCTTTAACATTTCCCTGACGATGGCAGCTCTCGCTAAGGGAAGTTGTTCACAGGGCTGAATGGACCGATGCTCATCTCCTATCTGAACCTGCTGCCTTGTATGTGCTGCACTATTTATTTTAATCATTCTTAATATTTCAGACACAATAAGCACATTACATACAAGCTTGGTGCTGCTAAAATAGGTTACACAGAGCTGTATAGATAGAGTGATATGGTAAGAAAACCAACCAATCATTACAACTAAGTCTGTGCTGGTATTTATACTTACTGCTCATTAGACAGAGGCCTGCGGAGTAAAGAAACTTGCCTAAGGTTTCTCCCAACCTGGGAATCGAACCAGGTACTCTCGCTTGCGAGGCGAACGTGCTAACCACTACACTACGAGACTCCACACTGTATATGTGATGAAAGTCCTTTTTACTCACCGATCCACTGCGATGGCGAGGAGCGCATTGGTGGATACGTAGAGGGAGACGGTCCTGAGGTAGTTGACGGAGGCACAGAGCGTGTGACCGTGCAGCCAGGACAGCTGTTTGACCACGTAGTAATCCATCTCAAAGGGGCAGCAGACAACTGCCACCAGGAAATCTGAGATGGCCAGGTTGGCGATCAGCAGGTTGGTCAGGTTACGTAATTTCTTGTAGCGGGCCAGTGTGGCGATGAAGATGAGGTTGCCCACTCCACACACCAGCATGATGCACGCCAGGGCCACCCCGATCACTGCCCTGGCAGCGCAGAAAGTCCTGTCCGCCGTGAAGTCCTGCCTCTCATAGCCCGAGAAGTCATAGTCCTCGCAGCTCAGGTTGTAGGGTAAAGAGAGATTCCTCACGTCCACCTGGTTGTGGTAAACATTGCTCAGGTCACCGCAGAGACTGCTCATGGCTTCTCCTCCACTCCCGTTCCTGTTCCACACGTCTCACGAGTCGAAAGGACTTTTTATTGGCACTCCCCCTCCCTTTCCCTTTGCTCTTCCTCCACAGTGGGAATGTTTGGGAAGACCGCTCGCTGGGAGCCGCAGTCCGTCAGGCCTAGCCCGTTTGACGCCAGATCATCTCCGATTCCCAGTGATTTGTTCAAAGAAAATCTCCTGCGAATCTTAATGAGCAACACAAACACACACAAACGAAAAGAGCGTTGATAACAATAAGGACGTGCACCACAAGAATCACAAGAACAACGCTTTAGAAGGACGGGGTAGGACGCCGAGCGGGGGGGCGTGGGGTGAGGTGATTGTAGCCTTGTTTTAAGATCATAATAACCTTCGCATCCAATGTTGGGCCTTTAATGTTGGGAAGGCGTCTCAAAGCTCTCTGCACGATTTACTATGAAGTGTTGTAACTTTGACGTTTGTAGGTGAACTAGGCATGCAATTTGAAACAATAATGTCCCACTGACAGTCATGAAGTGAATGACTTATTGTATTTGGGGGATTGTTGGCCGGGAAGCTGGAAGGTGGGACTTAGAGACAGTAGGAGAGGGGGCAAGAGAGAGGTTAGAGGAAGGGCATTCCAGAGGATAGGGGCTGAGGAACTGAATGAAAACTAGAAATAATAAGCTTAGATCCAAACACCTCCTATTGACCTTTGCACATTGTGGAGATACTTATTCTTTTTTTCCAAAGACTGTCAATGGAATTCATCCCAATCAATAATATCTGTCCTATTATAATAGCAATAGTTTCATATAATGCCTTCACACGTCAGCAAAATGCTTCAAAACGCTTAACAGAACTCTTACAGCAACAACTTGCGTTTATAAAGTACCCTTCACGCAGGGAAGTGTCCCAGACCGCACATGTAGACACCGTATTTGGTAGACGAATGGGGCTGCCAATTTGTACGCAGGAATGCCCCACAAACAGCCATAAAGTGAGTGATTGATTTTATTTGGGGACTTTTGAATTGTGCCACGGGATCGTTAGTATCCACACCTGAATAGGCAGGCGGGACCTTGGTTTAACATCTCATCTGGAGGAATTTTGCTGGTTAAATTAGGTCACACTCCAGTGCAGTGCTGGCAGGTTGGGGAGTGAGGAGGAGCGCTGCATTGTTGGAGGTCTGACAACACAGGGCTGCCCTCCCCCAGTACTCTCCTGGAATATGACTAAATTAACCAGCGCAGTGCCTACTTTAGCTTCAACAATACTGGTTGGAACAAACCACAAATAGGACCACATTCGCCTACAGGTGCACAAGTCATTGCACTTCACGGTAAAATCCCATGGGGAGCTTCGAGACAGTCGGGTGACACGATAAGGCGCTACATCAAATGCAACAGAGCTTTCGCTTTGCTTTGGACACCCTTACGGGTGGTTTTCGGATGGTGACAGGTTTCTGCGTGTGTCAGACCAAAACAGAAATTAAACCAACAATAATTTTTGGAAAAATAATATTGCTTGGCCAGTTAAACTTCGGGGCACACACACACAAACACACACACATAAACCATCCACATTGACCTAATCAAAGTCCTGTGTGTTATTGCTAACACACAGTGATGCTGTGGAGCATTTAATGCTGTGCTATTGTAAGCAGTTGTCACACTTGACTTAATTTTACAGTGCATTCCACGAAGCGCTGAAAATAGTATTAACAGTGATGGTACAAAACAAAACGTCTCTTCTTCTGGTTCACTGATTTTTTTGGAGATGGCTTAAATACATATATGTATATTTGTATATTACAAACAAATCGCTGTGAACATTGAGTAAGTAGCAATACATACTCAATGTCCAAGTAATAATAATAATAATAATAATAATACAAAACGTGCCTTTTCATTGACTGGTAAGGCTGATTGACTCTTTTTTGCGATACCTTAAATAAATGTACAGTATATATATTACATATATATATTGCAATCTTACAAAAAAAATCGCTGTGAACATTGAGCAAGTAGCAATGGGAACTACAAGTGCAGACAGAGCAGCTTTTGTTGTTGGAATACAGCTACAGGTATAAAAAGAGGGGGGGACGCAAGTCAAAGTAATTTGCTATTTTGCATGTGTATGTGTGTGTGTATTTTGCATGTGTATGTGTGTGTATTTTGCATGTGTATGTGTGTGTATTTTGTATGTGTGTATGTATGTATGTATGTATGTATGTGTGTGTGTGTATTCTGTTTGTGTGTTTGTGTGTGTGTGTATGTGTGTGTGTATTTTGTATGTGTGTGTGATTTGTATGTGTTTGTGTGTGTGTATGTGTGTGTGTGGATGTGTGTGTATATGTGTGTGTGTGTTTGTGCATGTGTGTGTGTATATGTGTGTGTGTGTTTGTGCATGTGTGTGTATGTGTGTGTGTATATGTGTGTGTGTGTTTGTGCATGTGTGTGTGTGTATGTATGTGCATGTGTGTGTATGTGTGTGTGTGTGTGGATGTATGTGTGTGTATGTGTGTGTAGTTGCTGGTTTGCTGTGAAGTTTTAAGGGCTTGAGTTTACTCACATCTTGAGGTGCTGCCCAGCCCCTCAGTGCTTGTTCCCTGTGTTAAACTGGGTCTGTGGTCCCCGACTGATGCTGAGCTGAGAGCTGTGGAGAGCCACTAACCAGCTCTGGACTCACCGTCTGTCCCCATCCAACAGCAAATATCATTGCAGCAACTCCTCTGACGCTATCACCCCTCCCTCCCTCCCTTCTCTCCCTCCCTCCTTCCCTTCTTCTCCCTCCCTTCTCTCCCTCACTCCCTGCCCAGCAATAGAAACGTGGCCACTCACACACCTGATCCCCTTCTCAGCAGATGTTTCAGTGCAACTTCATAGTGCATAGACCTCCACTGCAGTGCTGGGGTGGGTTGGGGGTGGGGGGTGGGTTGCAGTGTTGGGGATGGCATCTTTCGGATAAGACGTTAAACCGAAGTCCCCTGTTCGGGCGAACCTTAATGATTCCCGTGACGTTATTCGAAAAAAGGAGGGGGTTTCTCTGTCCGTCCCCGGGATCCTGGTCAACAATCCCCTCTCCCCCCACCCCCCGAACAAAATGCTTCACTCACTCACTCACTCCGCGGAGGTTCGCAGGACGGTGCCACGTGTAACCGGCTGCCACGTTTCACCAACACACTACACAGTCAATAATAATATTAATAATAATCCTTGCATTTGATATAGCGCTTTTTCACGTCTTCTCGACGTCTCAAAGCGCTTCACAGAATATGCTGTAAAGTGAATTGACCCTATATTTGTGGGCGAAACGCGGCAGCCAATTGCGCACAGCAGCGTCCCACAAACAGTCGTGGATTGAAAATGACCAATTTATTATTGTTTTGTGTTTCGGAGGGATTATTATTAGGCGTGTGGAGTAAGGAAACTTGCCCAAGGTTTCGCCCTCTGCCGGGAATTGAACTCAGGTGTCTCGCTTGCAAGGTGAGTGCTCTAACCACTGAGCTACAGGACTCCAATCCACTGTGAAGCTTTTTGAAACATCTCAACGTCGTGATAAGGCGCCTTACCAAATGCAAGGATGATTATTATTATTTATAAGAAAACGCTAAGCACTTTCTTGCAGGCTGCACTTATGTAAACTCATGATAGCTTGTTACCACTGCTGCCACCCCCCACCCCCCCCCAAAACACGTACACACAAACACATAGACATTTATGATCAGCGGAATTAGAAACAAATAAGGAATCTTCATGATATTTAAGGCATGCTTGCTTGACCGGTAAAGATGTTTAACTTGTTTTGTAGTGTTCTTTCAGAGGGATAGAGAGAAGATGCAGTAAACTCCTGATAACTTGTCACTTCAAGGGAAAAGGCTCAGTCGTAAGTTACCTGGAGTGGCGAGTTAGGCATTAAGATCAGCAAAGGCGCTGTTAATTTCTCAACTCAAAGACTGTTTTGTGTTGTGTTCAGATTTATTTGTGTTGGACTCCTTTAGGCTACAATTCAAAAATCTATTTGGCTTTCCTTTAGAAAGGGAGGTTTAAATAGTCACCTTCCCTTTCTTCCTTGCTCGCACATCCAATCCCACAACTGTAGTCCCATAGCGTAGTGGTTAGAGCTCTCGCCTCGCAAACAAAAGGACCTGGGTTCGATTCCCAGGCAGGGTGTTACCTCAGGCAAGTTATCTTACTCCATGTGGAGTATCTAGCAGTAAGTAGGATTGTTTGTCAATTGGTGGATCGCTTTTCCAGGGGTCAAAAAAATTTTATTGAAACCAAAAGTTAATTAATAAAATAATTTGGTCACTGCTTGTGGGACACTGCTGTGCACGATTGGCTGTTATGTTTTGCCCCCAAAATATACGGTCACTACACTTGAGACTTTGCAATGATATGATAAGGCACAATATCAATTGCAAGGATTATTATTCTTATTATAAATGGACATCCTTAAAGAAAAATTCTGCAAGGCATGCAGGGAACAAGCATGTATCCAAATGCAGCAGAGCAAATTAAACATGAACAAGCCAAATGTTTCAATAGGGAAATAATAAAAAACAGAGATGAAGGGGGAATAAAAGGAAGATTGACAAAGGTTGTTGGGTGAAAAGAGAGGGTGAATATTGGGCTGAATACAAAACTGAACTGAAAGAGGTTTGAAAAAAAGGAATTTAACAGCAGCAAAAGAGAAGTGCAAGGAGACATAGCAAGAAATGCCATATAATTCTGTCAATATTATATTAACAGGAGGGCAGTCAGAAAAGACATTAAAACCAAAGGGATTCAAAGGGGGTGGAACAGGAGATAGCAAACCAATTTCCTGGAAGGTTTTCACATTGTTTGAGGTCCAGGACTTTAACATAAATGAGGCTGGAGTTCTAGAGGTTAGATGCGCCCTCCACATGCACTTTACGACATATCCTGCGAAGCACTTTGAGAACACGCTCCCAAAGTGAAAGGCACGTATATCAAATGTAAGGATTTTTATTATTTTAGATAGGTACTAAGAGCTGAAAAACAGAATGGATGAACTGTACCGTACCCCAGGGAATTTAGAGAGATGAGGCAAGAGATTTGTAAAGCATGGACATATTATAATAATGATAATAAGAATTCTTGCATTCCATATAGGGTTATCATATCATTGAGACGCTGCCAAGTGCTTCACAGAATATACTGTAAAGTGAATTGACTGTAGATGTTATAGGCGAATGCAGCAGCCAATTGCACACAGCAGTTTCCCACAAACAGTTGTGGATTGAATGACCAATTTAATATTATTTTTTTTTGAAGGGAATATTATTCTCTAGAAAAGCAATCTGCAAATTGACTGACAACCGGGTTCCTACTTACTGCTTGGTAAACAGAGACGTGTGGAGTAAGGAAAGATTTCACTTGGGAATCAAACCCGGCTCCTCTCGCTTGCCAGGCGAGCGTGTTAACCACGCTCCATTGGAAAGGTGTCAGTCACTACTGGTGATATTCCAACAGACTGGTAGCGAGCGAATGTTGTTCCAATATTCAAGAAAACTGACTAAACCATGGTTCATCACCTTAACATCATAAATAGTGCATGAACTCTGTAGGGCACTTTGTGGACAAAACCAACCTGGATTTTTAGTTGCTGTAAATTAGAACAAAAGACTTCAGATATTATAATAATAATCCTTGCATTTGATACAGCGCCTTACGCCGTCTTCAAGACATCTCAAAGTGCTTCACAGAATATATTTAAAGTGAATTGACTGTATATTTTGTGGGTGAAACGCGGCAGCCAATTGCGCACCACAGTATCCCACAAACAGTCGTGGATTGAAGTGACCAATTTATTATTATTATTTTTTGGAAAGAAATATTACCCTCCGCCAATCGACTAACAACCGAGTTCCTACTAGGTAAACAGAGGCATGTGGAGTAAGGAAATTTGCCCAACGTTTCATCCTGCTGGGAATCAAACCCAGGTCTCTCGCTTGCTCTAACCACTGAGCTACAGGACTACATTATGATAACAAAGGCAATGCTTTTAGACTCTGCTTTCTTTTGGTGACAAACAGACTCCCTCACTCCCCACCAAGGACCACTTAAGAACTACAAAGGTACTAACTGATAATCCGGGCACTTTGATATACTGCCTTTTTGTGCATTTTGATATAGCAGCTCAGTCATTTGCTAAGGAGCTATATCAAAATCACTTGGTTGTTGAACCAGTTGAAAATAAAAGCAATTCATGTTTGGATAAAAATGTATCAGATTGTATGGTGTTGATCTACTCAACTCTACAGTATTGTTATAATAATCTTCTCTGATAATAATCCTTACATTTGAAAGAGCGCTTTATCATGTCGACGAGACATCTCAAAGCGCTTCATAGGATTTTACTATTAAGTGTAGTGACTCTGTATTTGTGTGCGAATGTAGCAGCCAATTTGCGCACAGCAATGTCCCGCAAACAGCCATGATGTAAATGGTTTTATTTAAACCTACGTCTTTTGAAGGTTACAAAACTTCTTACTTTAATATGTTATGGCAACACATTCATGAAATATTTACTGACCAGATCTCACCTTGACAAAAGATTTTAAACATTTAATACAGAGCTTGGATGTGAACGGAACACTTCCAGCCAAATCTGACTACTCTGTCTTTGATGAGGAAGTGACTTTATTTGGGACTTGCCAGAGGGATAACAATCTCCCACTCTCTGTTATTTAATTTAGTGGCGTCCAATTTTTTTTTGTTAATTTTGTCCCCATAGACACATGTCTCTCTACACCCGGTCTGCCCTCCTTTCTACCCTTGCCTGCTCTCCTCTCTAACCCTAGCCTGCCCTCCTCTTGTTGGGATGTGGTTCCACAGGCACTAGTTGCCTTCTGGATCCGAGGAACATTATGTCCAGTTGATCATTGATACACATTGTTATGAGTTCAGATTACAGAATTTGCACTTTTCTAAAATAGCTTGTCCAAAATTCAGATCAATTAATTGTTCACGTCCTGTTGGTCAATAGGTGCTCTTGAGAAACTAGCATCTGCTTAATAAATTCATAATAATCCTTGCATTTGTTGTATGATATCATAATGTTGAGGGTCATCGACGACTGGAACAGGTTCGCCAGGAAAGGTGTGGCGGCCAGGATAATAATAATAATCCTAGCAAATGATAATGTGTCTTACCATGTCATTGAAATGTCTCAAAGTGCTTCACAGAATATATTGTAAACTGAATTGACTGTATTTTGTGGGCAAAACCTGGCAGCTAATGGAAAGATAATAAACAGTCATGGAAAGATTGACCACATTTAAAAAAAAAAGGGATTATTACTCCCGGAATGCGATCCTCCAATCGACTAACTACCGGGTTCCTACTTGCTGCTCAGTAAACAGAGGCGTGTGGAATAAGGAAACAAGGTAAGAACCTTGCCTAAGGATTCTCGCCACCCGGAAATTGAACCCAAGTCCTCTTGCTTGCGAGGCGAGTACTCTAGCCAATACAGGACTCATTTATGAAGCAGTTTGATGCAGTAATAGGATGGGTGTTCTGCAGTGATGAGACCTAATGGGCAGAAGGGTCTTCTTTTCCAAACCAATCTTGTGATCTTGTGGTTGCAGGCAGACTAGACTTAGTATTTTTGACATGCACAGTACTGCCCCTAATTTGGTCAGCAGAGAGGAAGAACATGAGATTTATAGATGCAGACGTGATATTTCAATAATTGTTTCACAAATTACTGATACATTTTACAGGCTGAAGCACATCCATTTCTGCTCTTCAGAGGTTACGTTTCTCAAAGAAGAATTTTGTAATTGCCTTTTTCCTAATATAAATGGTGATATTTTTCTTTGCGTCAGTCGATGCCACACAGCCCAACAGGAGATACTAACATTATATTATATATAATAATAATATATTATTTTTAATAATAATAACATGGGCACCCTCGCCTCCGCTAAGTTGTCGTTCTACTCCAAGACAATCTAAGGCTAAGGACAACCCCAGGCTCCTCTTCTCCATCAGCACCTGGCTCCTCCATTCACCCTCTCACGCCTCGTCCATCATCACCTCCAATGTCAACTGCGAGGTGATACTGGACTTCCTCAAATCCAAAGTTGAGGGAATCTGCTCAGCTGCCTCTGCCCATCTGTCTACGACCCCCTCCCCATCTCCCCCTCTCACCTCGGCCCCTACCCATCTCTTTCTCCATACCTTTGAACCTGTCTCCCACTCCACTCTCACCAGCCTATAACCCGCATGAAACTGACCACCTGCTCCCTCGACCCCATCCCTACCCCTCTCCTTTACCTCCCAGCTCCACCTCCTTGCCCCTCTACTCACAGACATCAAAAAACCTCTCCCTGTCCACTGGTTCCCAGCCCATTAAAAATGGCTGTACACGCATTTATTACATCGAGGTTTGACTATGCAACCTCATTGCTTGTCAGCCTTCACAGGTTGCAGATCATCCAGAACTGTGCAGCCCATGTCCTCTCCCGCACCAGGCTCCGTGACTTTATTACTACCCATCCTCGCCCGACTCCACTGGCTTCCCATCACGCAGAGGATACAGTTCAAGAACCTGGTCCTCACCTTCAAAGCCCTCCATGGCCTTGCTCCCCCCTACCTCTGCGACCTCCTAACCCCCTACCAACCTGCCCGCTCCCTCCACTCAGCGGGCTCCGGCTGATTCATGTCTCCCGCCCCGTCTGCCCTACCATTGGTGGGCGGTGCTTCTGCCATTCTGCCCCCACCCTCTGGATATCCATCCCGCAGTCCCAATGCCTCGGCCCCTCCCTTGCCTCCTTCAAGACCCTCCTCTTCGACCGTGCTTTCGATCAACCAGCTAAAACCACATAGCTTGCCATCCACAGTACGGTCTGGCAAGCTTTCCCGCAGCTTGTCCAACTAGGACCACCCTACCCATTATGGCTTTGACTTACAGGGATAATAGGAGCTGAGTGGGAGGGTTCTCTGCCCCCAGTGATTAATTAATAATTCCTGCTGCTTTTTTTTCTACCTCAAATGTATGCCTCTTCTCAGAAGATTTTGTAGACTGGTCACCCAAGATACACTGTGAAGTTACTATTGCCAATGGCGCATTAAGGACTCCTTAACAGGAGAAAAAGAAAGTACACAGTATTCTTACCTCTATAAAAATGACAAACATTAATGGACCATCTTTCACACCACTGACTAAAGGTAACATAAGACGATGAAGCAATTCTGCGGTAATATTTGCGGTGTTCCTTATTTAATGCCGACATAAACTATTTTGGCCACAAGGTGGTAGGATATGCCTCCAGGTAAATTGTTGCTTCCTTTTCAGATCATAGCAACAGCCGTTTTTTTAAAGTCTAAGGCAGGCGATTTTTGGCTTGTAGGGACCAAATCAGAGTCCAGGT
This sequence comes from Callorhinchus milii, assembly GCF_018977255.1. Lineage (NCBI taxonomy): Eukaryota > Metazoa > Chordata > Chondrichthyes > Chimaeriformes > Callorhinchidae > Callorhinchus > Callorhinchus milii. The sequence goes on from NW_024704744.1 coordinate 78,797,772, forward strand.
AATTTTTCCTATTGGATGTTTTGGTCAGTCACTCCTTGGCTATTTGTGGGACATTGGTGTGTGACAATTGACTTTTGTGTTTCGCCATCAAAATATACAGTCAATCCACTTAACAGTATATTCTGTGTAGTCCTTTGAGATGTCTCGATGATGTGATATGGGGCTATATCAAATGCAAGGATTATTATTATTATCATATCTCATGAAGTGCATTAAGACATCCTTCCAAAATCAAAGGCGCTACATCAAATGCAAAGAATATTGTCATTTTATTATAAAACACAACTATCTGACACCCCTCTCGATCATCTCATCTCCAGGGAAATAGCAGTAACCTGTCCAGGATGGGGATTTTATCTGGGGGATTGTTGACAAGGGCAACCGGAGATACTCCCTTCTCTTTTGAGCAGTGCTATGGAATGTTTAACGTCCACCTGAACAAGCAGAAAGGACCTCGGTTTAACGTCTCATCCAAAAGACGGCACCTCCAGCAATGTCGCACTCCCCTCGGCACTGCACTGGAGTGCAAGCCTAGACAAATATGAGTTCGAAATTCTGTCGCGGGGCTTCAGCCCACGACATTCTTATTCAGAGGCTATCATGTACCGTGGAGCCCTTCAGGGTATTCGTTGGAGCATTCATATCGCAGGCGAGAGGACCCGGGTTTGATTCTCAGTCGGGGCGAAACCTTAGGAAGTTTCCTTACCTCACACGCCTTTGTTTAGTTAGCAGTAAGTAGGAACCCGGTTGTTAGTCAATTGGTGATTGCTTTCCAGGTATAATAATTCCTTCAAAAAAAAAAAAAAAATTTTAATAAATAATTTGGACACTCAGTCCACAACTGTTTGTGGGACACTGCTGTGCGGAACTGGCGACCATGTTTCGCCAACAAAATACACAGTCAATTTACTTTGGAGTATATTCTGTGAAGCACTTTGAGACGTTTCAACGACGTGTTAAGGCGCTATATATCAAATGCAAGATTATCATTGTCATCATCTGAGCCAGGCTGACACACTTTTGGTGCTGTGTGAATATCGATTACCAGGTTACTATAATTTGGTTTGATAGATTTCTGCACTTGAAAGGACGTGGGTTCATAACTGCATTTCATCTCTGCATCCCTTCCGGGAACAATTAGTAATCACAGCACAATCAATGCTTAATATAACTGACATTTATTTTTATGGTTGACAAATGTAACTTTGTTCTCAGCAAAAATTAAGATCAGCAGAGATGCTTTTAATTTCTCAACTCAAAGATTGCTGTTACTGTTCAAGACAGGTTTATTTGAGTTGGTCTTTTTAAGTTACGATTCCAAAATCTGTTTAGCTTTCCTTTATAATACAAATAATAATACTTGTATTTGATATAGCATCTTGTCACATCGTTGAGACTTATCAAAGCACATTGACTATATATTTTGGTGGTCGAAATATGGCAGCCAATTGCGCACAGCAGTGTCCCATAAACAGTGGTGGATTGAGTGACAATTTTTTTTTGTGGATTATTACCCCCAGAAAGCGATCCACCAATCGACTAATAACTGTGAAGTAAGGAAACTTGCCTAAAGTTTCGCCCCCACCCGGGAATCGAACCCGGGACCTCTTGCTTGCGAGGTGAGCGTGCTAACTACTACGCTACGGAGCTCTTTTAAAAAGGGAGGTTTAAATGGTCAGCTCCTGTGTCCCTTGCTCAGCATCCAATCCCGCAACTGTGCAGCGCTCCAAGACATTATCTTGAATGAAGACTATCATATAAATGCAAGCTGCTGTTGCTTGTTCATGAACACCATGCACCGTAATAATAATCCTTGCATTTGATATAGTGCTCTTCACGTCAGGAGGACGTCTCAAAACTCTTCATAGGAAAGGCTGTGAAGTGCGTATTTTGTAGGCAAACTCAGCAGCCAATTTGCAAACAGAATTATAGCACAAGCCTCCATAAATCAAATTAATTTTATCTGGACGATTGTTGACCACAATACCAACTCACTTCTCTTCTCAAATAGGTAGCCATGGGATCTTTAAAGTCCACCTGAACACTCCATCCGTGCACTGGAGTGTCAGTCTAGGCTAATTGTGTTCAAAGGCCTGACGTGGGATTTGAACCAACAAACTGGCTTCCAGGCACATGTTGTTAATACAATTGGACATCAATAGATCAATCTCCAAAAATACCTTGAAATTCTGTTAATTGAATACTCATTTGTACAGCAAAAATGATTCAATAAACTGAACTGTTCATATAACCGGACTAAACATAATAGGAGAATCATCTCCAGCAGCTCCAAATTATAATAATAATAATATTAATAAATGATAATAATAATCCTTGCATTTGATATAGTGCCTTATCATATCGTTGAGACATCGCAATGCACTTCACAGAATATGCTGTAAAGTCAATTGACTGTATTTTTTAGGCGAAATGCCCACAACCAAATTATGTTCAATAAACCTAACTATTCAATTATCCAATATTCATTTAAACTGAATTTTACTGTACAATGTCACAGGCAGTTCTTAATGAGAGACAAGAGGCCCCGAATGTCAGCAAATCTTAGCCTGAGACCATTTTGCCTCCAAAGGCAAGATCACGCCTGTGTAAAATTCTTAAATCCAGTTTCAATTTGCAAACAGTTTTTCTGTAGTTCTTAAAATCAACCGGCTTCCAAATTATGACAGACTCTAACGGGCTTTCCACAATATTTCAAGGCCATAAAGCAAACTTAAGTCAAAATAGCCTGCTGATTAAGACGAGATGGAACTTCAGGCCTAATGGTTTTTAATAAAACACTATGTGTTGATCCAATCTTTGCATGCCAAGCTTTCAGAATTTCCAAGTGTATGTTTCCCATGTCTGCTTTAGGAATTAGGATTTATCATTGCAGAGCAAACAAAAACTGGCAGTGTTTCCAGCCAACTGAGAACAGAACGTATTCAGACTGTCAGGCATTAAAGCATTTTAGACAGGTACAAATTATTATTCGCAAGGATTTATGTCCTGCTGCATGCTCAGAGACACAGCATCTGAACTGGTGGCATTAGCGGTAACAGACCAATGCGAGCTGAACTGTTTCCTGCAGCTCGTGGTTAAACAGACCATCCATTGTGCCTGTCTTCTGAGCAAAATAATCATAATAATAGTAAAAATCCTTGCATTTTATATAGCATCTTATCACATCGTTGAGATGTCTCAAAGCGTTTCACAGGATATACTGTAAAGTGGATTGACTGTGTATTTTATGGGCAAAACATGGCAGCTAGTTGTACACAACAGTGTCCCACAAACAGCCATGGAGTGAGTGACCAATTTTATTTTGGGGGGTTGTTGGCCAGGATACCAGGAGATACTCCTACTCTTTTTGAATAGCATCACGGGATCTTTAACATCCGCTTAAAGCCCTAATGGATAGGGTGTTCTAGCTGACAAGCAACAAGCAAGCAGCGGGATAGCGATATGAATGGCAAGCTATGTGGTTTTAATAATAATCCTTGCATTTGATATAGCGCTTTTCATATCTTCTAGACGTCTCAAAGCACTTCACAGAGTAGACTGCAAAGTGAATTTGTGGACGAAAAACGGCAGCCAATTGCGCACAGCAGTGTCCCACAAACAGTCGTGGATTGAAAGGACCAAATTATTATTATTTTTTTGAGGGTTTATTATCAGGCATGTGGAGTAAAGAAACTTGTCCAAGGTTTCACCCTGCCGGGAATCGAACCCAGGTCTCTCGCTTGCAAAGCGAGTCCGCTAACCACTGAGCTATAGGACTCCGCAGTCCTGTAGTTGATTAAACTCCAGCAGTTACCCTCTTTCCCCCCCACCGCCCCCCAGCGTTGTCTCTCCCTAACCTACACCTAATACTACATGGAATACTGAAAGTAATTCTGAAATGGAGGCGTTAGGCCTCGTCACTGTTAAGTGCTCTGAGACGCTACCCTGCATGTAGGGCGCTATATAAATGCAACTTGTTGTCATTGGAATTAGGTAAACACGGCACATTCTTCAGAGAGCGATTGAGTGCATAAGTATGTGGAACTCAGTTTGGTTTGGATGCTCTTAAGCACAGTGATGGATTTCCTCATGTGTCAGACACCCAGCTGACGAAAAAAACACATTGAATCTACAGCATCGAAACAGGCCATTCGGGCCAACTAGTCTGTGCCAATGTTTCTAATACCCCTTCCGTAATGTTCACCCTGCCTCTCATACTCCTCTCTTCCCTTCTATCACTTGACCACTGTACTTCTCACCAGCCCTCATATGAAAGCTAAACTAGATCTCGGAGTTCTTCCCTCATAAGTGAAGGTCACTGGTAAGTAAGCAAATCACAGAAGCAGATGCTCAACCGTCATCTGACACAAATATACCTGTATTGTTCTCTAGGAGGTCTGTAACGTATTGGTTAGAGCACTCGCCTCGCAAGCGAGAGGATCCAGGTTTGATTACCTGGCAGGGCGAATCCTTAGACAAGTTTCTTTACTCCACCCTCCTCTGTTTACCTAGCAGTAAGTAGGAACTCGGTTGTTAGTCGATTGGCAGATCGCTTTCTGGGGGTAATAATCCCTTAAAAATAAAAATAATAATTTGGTCATTCAATCCACGACTGTTTGTGGGACACAGCTGTGCACAGTTAGCTCTCTGGATCTGTTGAGTGCTTTGGGATTTCTTCTGGACCCTCTAAAACTCCATCCTGGAGCCCCCCTCCACCTTGCCCTTTCCCTTGCCTCCTTCAAGTCCTGTCTCAGAATCTATCTTTTCAACCATGCCTTTGGTCATCTTCCCTCCCCCATCCCCTCTTGACCTCCATCCCTCTCCAATCCCAACCCATAGCTTGGTTGCAAATTCCTCATTGTCCAGCGCCTCGGGACATCCTTCAGAACGTGAAAGGCGCAATATAACACAATTGTTCTTTTTGTTGTCCTCCCAATGTGGGAAGTGCTGTATAATTTAAAATTGCATTGTATTGGATAACATGCTTCGGTATAGCCCAGGTCAGAGTGTAGATCTGCAGTGTATCGCAGATGTGTGGCCTCTTTGACCGCGCTTTCAGTCACCTTTGTTGCACGCAAATTTGTTCTGCATCCGGCTGCAAAACACATAGCCACTGCCCTCAGCAGCTGTGAAGCGCTTTGAGACATACACCAGCTGTGAAAGGCGCAGTATCAAAAACGTAAGGATTATTATCATCTCATTTAAGCGGTGAGTTCATGACACCCAGTTCTGATCCCACTGAGGAGCACTAATTGCACATCAAAAAGCTAGATTCAGTCACTTGGCGAGAGAGCTGTGCTTCCTTTCGGTCTGGGAATCTGCAGCGTAACAGCAGACGCGTCGGCAAAGTAAGAACATGGCACGGCAACTGGACAATTTTGAAAAGCATTGGTTAGGATTCAGTGATTTTCTCCCCAGCCCACTCGTGCACCATTCAAACAAACAGTTTTACAAGCTGCGCAATTTGTCCTTTTTGTTCCAGTTGAAAAATACAGTACAACAAACAGACATCCACATGCTGTTGATACCGATTATTGTTTCTACGTGCAGAGATTTTGTGTGCGTAAATGGATGAATGTTCAGTGACAAGGCAGTGTCAGCTTGACTCAGTTGGTAGGGCTCTCACTTCTGGTTCAGTTCGCTGTTTCAAACCATGGTTTTGACTTTGAGCTCGCAGTCCTGCATGATGCTCCAATGTACTGACGGGATGCTGGGGGGTAAGGAGGAGGCAGAGAATCGTCAGAGGCACTGTCCTTCGTATCAGACATAATAATAATAATAATAATAATAATAATAATAATAATAATAATAATAATAAACCTTGCATTTGATATAGTGCCTTATCATATCTTCGAGACATCTCAAAGCTCTTCACAGAATATACTGTAAAGCGAATTGACTGTATACTTTGTGGGCGAAACATAGAGCAAATAGCATAGATGTATTTAAGGGGAAACTAGATAGGTACATGAGGGAGAAAGGAATAGAAGGTTATGCTTGAAGGCTTAGTTGAGGAGGCAGGAGGAGGCTCGTGTGGAGCATGAACACCGGCACAGACCATTTGGGGCGAATGGCCTGTTTCTGTGTTGTATATACAAATGTATTCTAATATATTCTAATACGGCAGCCAATTGCGCACAGCAATGTCCAGAAACAGTCATGGATTGAGTGACCAAATTATTATTGGGTGGTATTTTTTTTTGAAGGGATTATTACCCCCGGAAAAGCAATCCGCCAATCCACTAACAACCGGGTTCCTACTTACTGCTAGGTCAACAGAGGCGTGTGAAGTAAAGACACTTGCCCAACATTTCACCCTACTGGGAATTAAACGCAGGTATTTTGCTTGTGAGGCAAGTGCTCTAACCATTGAGCTACAGTACTCCACATGAGTCATGAAAGCAACGTTCTATCTGCATGTTCATGTGGACATTAAAGACCCTGTGGTTTGTGCTACACGTTACTGAGATACAAAATCACAAACGATGATTTACCGTAAAGTGCATTGATTGTTTGTTGTTGGCAAACATGGCAGCCAATTTGCACACACCCAAAACAGCCATGGAGTGAGTGACCAATTTTATCTGGAGGATTGTTGGTCAGGACACCAGGAGAAACTGTCTTAGTTTTCGATTAGTGACCTGGGCTCTTTAAGATCCACCTGAACAGGCAGACGGGACCTCATGCGAAGGATGGCACTTCCAAACTTGCAGCATTGGGTTGGAGTGTCAGTGTAGAGAATATGAGTTCAAAGTCCTTGAACTTATAATCTTCTGACCCAGAGGTGAGAGAGCTACATACTGTGCCAGGCTGACGCATATAATATAAAGTAATGCAGGTTTCCTACTAACCAGAAGTCCCTCATATGGACATGGAAATAACCATTATGATGGTTATGATGGAACAGTTGACAATAAGTCAGACATCAATTGATCAGTTTGTCCTTGATATGTTAATTGATGCATCAACATTGTCTCAAATTTCACCATAATAATAATAATAATAATCCTTGCATTTGATATAGCACTTTTCACATCGGGAGGACGTCCCAAAGCGCTTCACAGAACACACTGTAAAGTGAATTGACTGTATATTTGTGGCCGAACACGGCAGCCAATTGCGCACAGCAATGTCCCACAAACAGTCGTAGATTGAAAATAACCAATTTTTATTATTGGTTTTGGTTTTGGAGGGATTATTATTAGGCGTGTGGAGTAAGGAAACTTGCCCAAGGTTTCGCCCTCTGCCTGGAATTGAACTCAGGTCTCTCGCTTGCAAAGCGAGTGCTCTAACCACTGAGCTACAGGACTCCGATTTCCTTAGAAATCTTATACAGCTGATTCTACCGGCTTTTCCCACGCAGTGGTCTTATCGCGCTTTGTTACAGATCCTTCCGTGTAACGTTTCTCCCAAACGCAAGTTCCTGTTATTATCTACCTGCAGTGAACTGTAGTCATTAAAGCCCTTTGAGATTCCTGCAACATCTGGTGTAACACATATGGCTTGTGGAATTAAAACGCTTCACTTATTAATCAGCTGTGTCATCAAAAGAGACATGTTCAGGTGTGGATTTTTTGAATGTTTGAATAGTTTATTATCTGTGTGTGTGGGGGTGGGGGGGAGGGGGCGTGGGGGGGGGGGGGGGGGGGTGGGGTGGAATTGGAGGAGGGGAGACAAAATCAAAACATATAAAGGTTGCCAAACAATAAGGACATGCAGAATAGGTTCTGAGAAGAAGTTGACTGAACATCCTGGAACAAGGATGACCCATTTAAAATTGAATGTCACAGCGGGTTTAAATTATACTTGGTCAACGGCAATCTTTCTAGCTGCTCATCAGCATATCCATCAGCATAGCCAACAAATTAGTTCATCTATTCAAAAGATTTATTTGTGAAGATTAAAGCTCATGAATTAATCTCGCCAGGTTTTACCACTTAAAAACTGTAGTGTGAGTGACTTGAACAGAATCTGATGAATAATAAGCTTTGCATTTGATACAGCTCCTTTCATGTTAGGAGGACATCTCAAAGCGCTTCATAGGATTTATTGTAAAGTGCAATGATCATGTATTTTGCAGATGAACAATGAATTTATGGACAGCAGTGTCCCACAAACAGCCAGCGAAATTATCAATTCCAATCTTATTTGGGGGATTGTTGGCCAGGTCACCAGGAGAAACTCCTTCTCTTTTTGAGAGATGCCACGGGATCTTTAACGTCCACCTTAGCAGGTAGATGGGACATCCTCCCGACATGAAAGGCGATACATAAATGCAATTTGTTTTTGTAGACAGAGCCTCGGTTTCAAATCTGATCTGAAAGACGGCACCTCCGACAATGCAGTGCTCCCTCCCAGCGCCAGCCTGGACTACATGAGCTCGGAAAATCCTGATGTGGGTCTTGCACCCAAATCCTCTGACTGTGAGACGGCAGTGCTACCAACTGAGCCAGGCTGACTCACTCTAGCCTGGTCTAGTCTATGCCTTTACTCTCCATTGCAAATCCTTTGTGTGCCACAAATTGAAATGGGGCACCTTAACAAACTTTTTTTCAAGCATTAGATCAGCAGTTATAATCTGGCGACATGTGCATGTATTATAATTGTTTTTAAATACGTTGCTTTCATGTCTGCTGTCTTTCCATTACCACTTCAAAGCCTCTCTATATCTCTTGCACCCAGATATGTTGAATTTCACCCTGATTATTCTTTTTGTCCCCCAATCACTGCGGTTAGCACGCTTGCCTTAACAGCGCTTTTCCAAATAAAGTGTGGCATAAGATTTAATAGTTAAAATCCCCGCAGTTTATTCATGTTCATTAAAATTCTAATATCATTTGCAGATACTCCTCAAACCATCACAACTCTGAATAAAACTCTTGGGTTAGCAGGCAATCCATTCCACCCGAAATGTAGAGAGAGATCTGTACTTAAAGGAATACTTTCTGTCCTCTATAATCCACACATTAAAGCAAATGTCTTTGGGCATTTAGAGAAAGTCTTCATACTAATAAATCCTTGACTTTGATATAGCGCCTTATCACGTCATCGAGAAGTCTCAAAGTGCTTCACAGGATATACTGTAAAATGTAGTGATTGTGTATTTTGTGAGCGAAACACGGCAGCCAGTTGTGCACAGCAGCGTCCCACAAACAGCCATGGAGTGAGTGACCAATTTTATTTGGGGGATTGTTGGCCAAGACACCAGGGAAACACCCTTCTATTTCAAGTTGTGTCCCAGGATCGTTAACGTCCACCTGAACAGGCAGACGGGGCCTCGAATTAAAGTCTCATTCGAAGGACAGCACCTTTGGCAGTACAGCGCACTCCCAGGACTGCTTTGGAGTGTCAGTTTAGATTACGTGGTTCCAAGTCCTGATGTGGGTCTTGAATCCACAAGCTTCTGACCAGCTGAGTCAGGCTTAAGACAACAATCTATTGTTCACTATTGGGAAGTGGCAAGGGATAGGACAGTGATGCATCTGATGCCTCCTGACTTCATTAATGCAAAAGGCAGCTCCAAAAAAAGATGGAATGAAACAGCTGTGAACCGACTTTGTGGCTTATTACGTTTAAGTGAACCGAAGCTGAAGTATTTGCTTCAGTCACCTTCCATCGTCAGTGGCTTCCGTCCCTGAAACCATCTTTCTCAGCAGCAGGATCACGCTCCATAACAAGATATTTTGTAATTAATTCTGCAGCTTTGATTTTTAAAATAAAGATGTTTTATAATATTTGTTCCACTTCGATTGTTCAAAGTTCACTTGTATTTACTTGTAGTTAAGGGGCGAAACCTAAGGCAAGTTTCCTACTCCACATTCCTCTATTCTCTTAGCAGTAAGTAGTAAATTGTTAGTAGATTGCCAATCGCTTTCCGGGGGAAATAATCCCCTCAAATATAATAATTTGGTCACTCAATCCACGACTGTTTGTAGGACACTTGCAGTGTGCAATTGGCTGCCGTGTTTCTCTCACAAAATAGACAGTCACTACATTTTACAAAATATTCTGCAAAGCACTTTGAGAACTTACAACAACGTGATAAGACTAAATCAAATGCAAGGATTATTAATAATATTATTATTATTTATAACATTCAATATGCTGTTCCCATTCATATACACAAACAGAATGCAATTTTCTCCTATTTAATCCCATGTTCCTCCCACCTCCCCAGACCGTTCATTACTGTGGGACCTCTGAGAAATTGTTGTTTCAAGTATGTGACTGGAGTGAGCAAGACTAATAAACAGGATTTTAAATGATATATGAGGTCTGTGCAGAGAGAGCTTTGTGCACACGTTTGTGAGCAGTAAGCTGCACCTCACTAGCCGGGCCATCATCAGTTCTGCACTTAGTTTGGCTAGTTTGAGATAAAACAATATTATTACCAACATCGTGCATTGTCCTTCCCTGTCCTATCCTGTACAGCCCAGCTCAGTCGGTAGATTGTGGGCTTAAGATCCACATCGGGCCTTTGAACTCAAACTTTTAGGCTGACGCTCCAATCCAATTTTGATTTTTATTATTATTCAGAAATCTGGAAATATAAAACAAAAAATGTTCTTACCTTACGACGTTTCCACTATGCGTACGTAATAATAACAACAACAAAATTACATTTGTATCGCACCTTTCATGTTGGGAGGACGTCCCAAGGCACTGGACAGACAGTGTTTCGAACCTCTAAGTCCAAACCCAAACCTATTTACCTTTAATAGGTAAATCTTACAAATCCTACAAACAGTTGTCTACAAACAAGTGCTTTGAGGCGTCCCAATGATGATCTACCTATTGTGGCGTCCCAGTGGATAACACCTTAAAACCATACTACTGAGGGCATAGTCTGGCAAGCTTCCTCCTGCTTCTCCAACCAGGACCAACCTACCTGTTAGGGCTTTGGCTTGCAGGGTTAACAGGAGCTGAGTGGGAAGAATCTCTGCTCCCAGTTTTTAATGAAGTTATACATTAGAATACATTATGTGCCACAAAATATATACGACTATCCTAAGTGCTCTCAGAGAGAGATAACAAACAAATTGCTCCACTATTTAATTCATGACCTGCTATTAGTCTATGAGCCAGTATAATTATTGGACAATTTGCTATTTATGTTCTCCAACTGATAGGTGAGGAGCCGGTCTGATAAGCTGCACTATTCTGCTAGTTGGCAGAGCTCCAAGTCATCTCTACTCCAACATCCTCCCTTTCCTCCTTCAAGGCCGGTCTCAAAACCTTTCTCTTTGACCGTGCCTTCAGCTCCCCTCTCGACTCTCTTCCTCCTCCTCGCTCCCTCCCTTCCCTCCCCTCACCCTGACCATTTCCCGCCTCCTCTCTCCCTCCCTTCCCTCCCCTCACCCTGACCATTTCCCCCCTCCTCGCTCCCTCCCTTCCCTCCCCTCACCCTGACCATTTCCCCCCAATGCTCGGGTCATGACCCAACTGTGCAGCGCCTTGGGACGTCCTCCTGACGTGAAAGGCGCTCTATAAATGGAATCTTGTTGTTGTTGTTGTTGTTGTTGTTGTTGTTGTTGTACTCTCCCTCCTCATCCATCACCAACATGACAGCTCTCTCCATGGCAATAGGGAACTTCTTAAGGTTCTACAGATGTTGGGTGCTCTGCGGTACCTTGTCCAAGTAGCTATCACTTACGTATGAGCCCAGTAGATTCCGACAGGCTAGTTAATCATGTGGATATCAGAGTCAGGTCTAAGCCTCGCCCAATATTGACACACACACACACATACACACACAGACACACACACACATCAATGAAACATCTCAAAGTGTGTCACCGAATTTTATTGTAAAGCCTAGTGACTGTGTATTTATAGGCAAATGGGGCTGACAGTTTGCACAGCAACATCCCCGGATGGAGTGAATGACCGATTTTGAATCTGGAGGATGGTTGGACAGGACACGAGGAGAAATTCCTTTCTCTTTTCAAATAGTGCGGTGGGATCTTTAACATCCACCAAAGCATGAAGATGAGGCCTTGGTTTAACGTCTCATCTGAAGTACGGCACCCGTAATAATGCAGCACCCCTCCAACATTATATAGAAGCGCTCTGGGAGCCTACCCCGCGTGAAGACCGCTATGTAAATGCAAGTTGTTGTTGTTGCTGGAGAGCTTGACATGGGATTGGAACCCATGACCTTCTGATTCAGAGGCAAGAGTGTTGCCAACTGAGACAGGCTGTCACCTATTCATGGTTTAGACACCCAAATAATCTCACAGGAATTTTACATGGGCAAATATATATGTAGTTTTCATTTTTAATGACCTAATAAATTACGGCAGCAATCTTATTTCACATTTGTTATGTTGCCCACGGAATTTCTACCCCAAAGTTATTTTCTTGTCTCACTGGCCCGACTTTTTCACTGGTCCAAGATGCTACCCCGAGTGAAGGATGCTGTATTAATACAACTTGTTGTTAATAACAATAATAATGCTTGCATTTCACGTCGTCGAGACGTCTCAAAGCGCTTCACAGAAAATATTGTTGAACGGATTGGACTGTGTATTTTGTGAGCGAAATACACTCCGATCAATTCATTGTTATTGAAGTGTTCTTGAAGTGTTCAATGTTATTGAAGTGTTCGGAGGTCCTTCTATAAGGGGAAGAAAGAAAACTCCCCCCTCTCCCCATAAAAATAATGATGTATCGATTTTTATGGTGATTTTATTGCAAACGACGTCTTTCGGTTTTGCGGAGGGCACCTGGAAGCTCAGTGGAGTAAATATTGTTGCATCCATATCGTTGCAACTTCATGCTTGTTGTAATCATTGAGCTGTCAAAGCGAAAGTGACAATAAGTGGAATCTGTTGTTAGAAGCTTGCGTCAGACCACATCAGAACAGAAAGGTGACCTTCCTGAAATAAGTCCTGAGTGTGGGTAGGTATTATGCACTGCACAAACCCATCATCAGACCCAGTAGAATCATATTAACATAGAGAGAGTAGGAGAGAAAGAAAGAGCATTCAACCCATCACTTGTTTAGATCAATAGGCAGGATCAATCCACATCACTGCATTCATAATGACGCCTTGATGCATGCTCGGACTACAGTTCACAATACAGTGAGGGCAAATATTATAAACTTATGTGCTGTAACCATGGAAAAAAGAGACCCAACCGGCTGCCGTTGAGGACATTTTACTTGAAACTGGTAAAAATGCTAAGATGCTATGTTTCAACTCACAGACCGTCTTGCTGTTTTAGAAATATTTTGCATTGTCGGAGGTGCTGTCCTTCGGATGAAATGAAAAACCGAGGTCTCATCTGCCTGTTCAGGTGGATGTTAAAGATCCTGTGGAGCTATTCAAAAAGAGAAGGGAGTTGCTCCCAGTGTCCTGGCCAACAATCCTCCAAAATAAAATTGGTCACTCATTTCGTAGCTGTTTGTGGGACTTTGCTGTGTACAATTGTGCTGCCATGTTTGGCTACACAGTCGCTCCATTTTACAGTAATCCATGTGAAGAGCTTTGAGACATTCTTCTGACATGATAAGGTACTATACGAAATACAAGGATTATAATTATTATTAGTAGTATTATGTCCTTCACCACACCTTTGGTCATCTTTCCCCTCCCCATCCCCAGCTCAGCTCCGATCCACAGAATTGCCCAGCAATTGTGTTTCAAGACATCCTCCTGACATGAAAGGCAGTGCATAAATGTAAATTGCATTATACCCAAGTATCCGTTTGTTTCTCTTTTAAATATCCACACACTTTGGCAACTTAGTCCATGCTGTGGTATATAAGAGCAACATAGGAATATAGGAACAGGAATAGGCCATTCAACCCTTTGAGCCTGGTCCGCCATTCTGTTAGATCATGGTTAATCTTTCACTCAACTCCATTTACCTGCCTTTGCTACATATCCCTGGATACCCTGACCTAACAAAAGTCTATCCACCTCAGTCTTGAAAATTTAAATTGATCCAGCGTTCACAGCCTTTTGGGGGAAGAGAGTTCCAGATTTCCACTCCCTTTTGTGTGAAAAAGTGGTTCCTTATTTTACTCCTGGAGCAAACCTTTTCAATACCTTTAAACAAGTTACCACCCAGTGAAGGGCATTCTATTTCAAGTCAGCACCTTTCCTCTTGATGTTTTTTGGACAATATTTTCTGAAGCGTTGTACTCACGTGACCTGCCAGTGAGATAAGACAGCTTATCACAGCAGTTTATCTCCACCTCATCCGCTCAGACCACAGGTGCTCAATACTGAATTACTATTCTGTTTTTATTCAGGCTTTCAACACCACTTTGATGGCTTGTTCGACAGAGACAAGAGCGTCTTTCCGAAGCGGGGTGATACCAAATGCGCTCACTTTGAGCACAGAGTCGGAGGCTAATTATTTTCATATAAAAATTGGGATTCGTTGGATGTCATTGCATCCATTACAAAGAGATAAGAACAGTGCTCCCCTGTTAGCCCCAGTCTTTTACTGCAGTGAGAAACTGAATAATATTAACCAGGGAACAGGCTCATAGAATACACTTTAGAGTATATCCCGTGAAGCACTTTGAGACGACTCAATAACATGATAAGGCGTTATATCAAATGCAAGGATTATTATTATTAATATTATTACTTATTTCATATGTGGCCATTTTTGGTTATTATTATTATTAGTAGTAGTATTAGTATCATTATTATTATGTCTACCCCCTGGCAACTTTACCTGAAGTGGCAGTAGAGGGCGCTATTGCTGCAGCAGGCCTTGATCACATAGAACCTACGGCGCTGAAACAAGCCATTTGGCCCATTCAGTCCATGCCAGTGTCTATACTCCACACGAGCCTCCACCCCTCCTATTCCTCTCTCATACTGCTCTGTTCCCTTCTCTCTAATGAATCCATCAAGTTTCCTAAAAATGCATTGCAAAGAACGTGCAGCAAGTAAACAGGCCACCCAGTCAGTCTGATGCTGTTTTACTCCACACAAGTCTCCATCCAATCCTTAACTCCCTCCCATACCCTTCTAGTTCCCTCTCCCTCATGTGAAGGTCTAGCTTCCTCTTGAACCCATTTACACTATTTGATTCAACCACCGCTTCAGACAGCGAGTTCCACAGTCTCACTACCCTCAAATTCTTTCAGATTCTCTAGTCGCTACCTTATATTTATGTCTCTTGTTTAATGGATCATTGATGGTTTCTGCTTCATCCACAACTTCTGGCAGTGAGTTCCATTCTCTGTGTAAAGAATAACATATATTCTTCTTGCATGTATATAGTACCCTTCATGCGGGTAGGGTCTTAGAGTTGTTACCTCAGTCGGGGAGTTGGTCACCTGAGTGGTAGAAGTTACTACAACAACAACACAACAACTTGCACTTAGTCATGACTAAACATGACTAACTTACAAGTTAGTCATGCTTCCAACTCGTAGAACCATAAAGGAATAGAGATTTGCACCACGGAACAAGGCTGCGGAACACCATCAGAGCAGAGAATTGTGGAAAACACTTTTGTTTAGTCTTAATTCGCCTTTTACGTGAGAAGACCCACGTTTGATTCTCGGGCGGGGCAAAACTTAAGGCAAGTTTCCTTACTCCACATGCCTCTGTTTACCGAGCAGTAAGTAGGAACCTGATTGTCAGTCAATTGGCGAATCCAGGAGTAATAAACCTACCAAAAAAAAATGTGATCACTCAATCCATGATTGTTTGTAGGACACTGCTGTGCACAATTGGCTTCCACGTTTTGGGTACAAAATACACAGTCAATCCACTTTACAATATATTCTTTGAAGCGCTTTGAACCGCCTCAATTATATAATATGGTACTATATCAAATGCAAGGATTATTATTATGAATTCAGAAGCTGTTTTCTTTTAAGGATTGAGGAAAACTGGCTTCCAAATATTTGCCATGATTCTTAAATGTAAGACAAAATGGTATCACAGGCTAAGATTAGGTAGATTTTCCCTGAAATATTTTATTTGTTCCTAAAGATGTGGAAAGCCATGCCTATAAATCTCCATCTCCCTCAGGAAAATATAAGTCTCCGAGTAATGAAATGTTTTACAGTCAGCTTCACGTAAGTAAAGCGTATTTATGGATTATAAAGCTGCACAAATGTATTTTTGGGGTCAGAGGAGATTTTAGAAAAAGGAAATTGTGGTTTATGACTCTTCCAATTTTGTTTCATAACCATCAATTGCAGAGCACAACAGATGGTTTCATACAACGATTTTTACCATTCACTGAGTCAGGCAAATGATAATTCAGGGTTTCAGCTCTGCAGCCTACACTTGGCTGTTAACTTTCCAGCCAGGTGCCAGCCCGGCTCAGTCAGAAACACTCTCCCTCTGAGTCAGAAAGCTATAATAATAATAATCCTTGCATTTAATATAGAGACTTAACACTCTGCTTTTTTCCCTTCACATTTTTCCCCTCCCTTCCTCCTGCACATATTCCACCTTGATTGTATCCTGTGGGAGTTAACATTCACCTTACTCTGCACAGTGCGCTCACTCCGCTGTTATCTATATTCTCCACTGCTGTCGACAAAGACATTTAAATCTCTTTCAAAGAGACTGTTGAGATGTCTCAAAGCGCTTCACAGAATACATTGTAAAGTGGATTGACTGCGTATTTTCTGGGCACAGGAATGTCCCACAAACAGTCGTGGATTGAGAGATCACATTTTTTTTGACGGATTATTACCTCCAGAAAACAATTGACGTTAACAACTAGGTTTCTACTTACAGCTAGGTAAACACAGGAGTGTGCAGTAAGGAAACTTGCCTAACGTTTCGCCCTCCTTGGGAATCAAATCAGGGTCCTCTCGCTTGCAAGGCGAGAGCTCTAACCAACACGCTGCAATTTTAAAGGTTCAAACCCTACATTGGGACTTTGAGCTGACATAGTCAAAACAGGGCAAGCTCAATGTAACAATAATCCATGCATTTGATTTAGCTATTTTCAGGTTGGGAGGATATCTCAACGTGCTTCGCAGGAATTACTTTAATGTGTAGATACTGTGTATTTTTGTGGGCAAATACAGCAGGCGATTCACAACACAATAAAGTAATAATAATAACATTTGATATAGCGCCTATTGTGTTAGAAGAATGTCCCAAAGCGTTTCACAGGATATACTGTAAAATGTAGTGATTGTTTACAAAGTGGACCAATTTTGTTTGGGATTTTGTGGGCCAGGACATTGGGAGAAATTTCCTTCTCTTTTCAAATAGTGCCACCTGATTAAATGGATAGGACCTCAGTTTAGTGTCACATCCAAAGTCCTGAAGTGGGGCTTGAACCCACAACCTTCTGATTCAGAGGGTAGAACGCTACCGAGTGAGCCAGGCCTAAAGATTGAAACCCTTTGACATGATGGACGACTAAGAAGATATTATACAAGTCATTTGATTTTGACGTTGTGAGAGCAAAATAAGGGAGCGTAAAGTTTCAATTAAAATGCCTTAAATAGGGACTCGAGAATGGAAGATTTTTTTGCTCCTCTGACATGGGAGCTAACAGAAGATTATATTGATGGTGAATACGGAACAGAATCTACACTGATTTCAGAAAAAATTGATACAAAAGTTAATCCTGAGTTTAAGGATTTTAATGAATCCTGTTTTTCACAAACCTTTGGAAGTTCCTGCCTCAATCCCTCTGCCTCTCCCATCCCCACTTTATCTATCTTTACATCCCATTTGAGATCAACCTCTCCAACCATGAGCTCATGTGGAGTATAAACACTGGCCTGGACTAGTTGGCCAAATAGCCTGTTTCGCTGCTGTCCAGTCTATGAAATTCTAAACAAATATTCCAGTTTCATTATATGTGTTTGCAAACCAAAGGAAAGAAAGTTTTGGTCAACTGGACGCATGCAGAAAACCCATCACAGTGATTAAAAGTATCCAATTCAACTGAAAGTTCCCTGTGTTTGTACGCTATCAACACATGGAAATTTACCCGTGTCTCTAATGGAATGCGCACTCCTTCACGGAACGACGCACGCTGCTTACCTAACCTGGACAGTATTCGGTGTGGTTGGTGAGAACGTAGGCTGGGGGGGATCTCCTGGAGTTTAACCACTTAAAACCGTATAGCTTGCCATTGAGAGCACTGCCTGGCAAGCTTCCCGCTTCTTGTAAGGAGTGGAGTCAACATTTTTAAGGCCCATGAAGATCTATCTTGTATCGGCTTTATATAAATCCTTCCTGCCTCTTTATTCCCGATTATACATGATAATGCTTCTTGACGCTTAAAACAACTACTTTGTTGGAGCATCAAAAAATAATCTTCACCACATCTCTTTATGGGATTTATGGCCTAAACTGGTGACAACTATAAAAAGCAACAATTTCTACATCGTCGTGTATCTTTCTTAATCTTACAATGGCACATTTTATGATACCATCTCAGCCTTAGTTTAGCCGACTGCCTCAGCCTTTTTGAAACAAATGGTCCATGTTCTTGTAACAACTCAAACCCATGTACTGAAACTCCTCTCACATGCAGTTTAATAAAAAGTAAATAATATTAATAATAATCATTGGTGTATAAATGACAGTTTTATTTCCATTTCCATTCGAGCTAAGTTTAGGGCAGTGACGAGCAGTGTTCACATTGTTAATCTGGTCCAACTCGTAATAATATAATAATAATAATCCTTGCATTTCATATAGCGCCTTATCATGTCATTGAGTAATATTCCAGCAACTGGTAAGTAAAATGCATTTTCTAAAAAGAATTTTCTATGAAATTGGTTATAAATAAAACTGAACACTAATAAATTCCATTGCAAGCCATAGTTTAGTTTCCAGTTATAAATCTCAAACTTTTCAAGCTAAATAAAAATGTTCTCTTTGTATCGCCGGGGGATTATGTGAGTGCTTGGGACATTAACTTAACCAATGTACACTGAAGCACTGGATCGCTCTGAAAACTAGCCCCTAAAAATCTGTGCTTTATTATTATTCTTTGTCTCTTTGAAAGAGACTTAAATGTCCTTGTCGACAGCAGTGGAGAATATAGATAACAGCGGAGAGAGCGCACTGTCCAGAGTAAGGTGAATGTTAACTCCCACAGGATACAATCAAGTTGGAATATGTGCAGGAGGAAGGGAGGGGGAAAATGTGAAGGGAAAAAAGCCAGATCTAAATAGTGTAGAGGTGGAGATGGATAAATCATCAGTAATTTTCTTGATTGCCTTTTAGTTGCACTGCAGTGAACTGATTCACTCACAAAGAGCTATTGAATCACTGATTAGATTGTCTAGCCAATTTGTATACTGCTTTTTATACAACACACTGTAGGTCTGAATCGTTTAACACTGTATCTATGATACTGGGAGAAACTCTTTCTCTTTTCAAATAGTCCAACTGGGGCTTTAAAGCCATTCTGAACAGGCAGATGGGACCTCAGTTTAACATTTCTTCCCAAGGACAGCACCTCCAACAATGAAACACCCCAGCACTAAATTCGAAAGTCATCTCAGACTATCACCACCAAGTTCTGATATAGGGCTTGAACCCACAACTTTCTGACTCAGAGACGAGAGTGCCAACACTGAGCCAGACTGACACACTGACTTCAGGGGTGCCTGAGGGATGTAAAAGATTCATAACCTTTAATTAAAATGTAGACATGAATCTTCTACACATATAATATCCACAGTCAGGTTTTCTACATTTGATTTTAAGTCAAACTCATGCTGCCTGTACAACCTTTGAACTGTATTGCTTCAAGCTAATTACACAAATGCCTTGAAGGTTGATGGGCGCAGATCAAACAGCCATATGATGGTTGTGAAAAGATAGGATCCGGGAATATTTAAGCTGCATTTGTGTGATGTAAAACAGAATGCTGATATACATAGCACCTTTCAAGTCAGAACGATGTCTCAAAGTGCTTAACACTGCTGGCTGGGCACCTGAGCTGGGGATTGGGAGCCGAAGGATGTGTTGAGGGGAAAGATCACCAAAAGAGAAGTACGGAAAATAAATGGCTGCCGGGTTCACCTACAAAATCCACAGTCACTACACTTCACATATTCACCTGACACGCTTTTGAGATATTAATGGCAAACTCTGCTGGTTAGACTCCAACAATGCCCCAAACGCACACTCTGGGCTCCCCAAACCTTGGCTCTTGCCAACCTGCGCCTAATACTTTCCGGGATTAGGTATCAGGATGTGTCCCTCCAGGGAGAGAGTGCGCATTCCAGCAACGATGCATGAAATTCTCAGTTTGGTTTGGATACTCTTAAAAGCATGGTGATGGGTTTCTACATGTGTCAGACACCTGGCTGACCCCAAAAAACTTGAGACATCTTGTGGCCACATAAATGCAAGAATTATTATTATTATTATTGCACTCCACAAAGCTTTTCTTTGATAAGTAGGTGAGATTTATCGGGAGACAAGGAATGCTGCAGCAGAGTGGTTAGCATGCTCGCCTCGCAAGCGAGAGGAATCGGTTCGATTCCCGGGCAGGAAAAAATCTTAGGCAAGCTTCCTTATTCCATATACCCATGTTTACCTCGCAGTAAGTAGGTTAGCGGATGGCTTTCTGGGAATAATAATCCCTTCAAAAAGAAAAAAAAATGTGGTCACTCAATCCACGATTGTTTGTGGGACACTGCTGTGTGCATTTGGCCGCCACGTTTCGCCCAGAAAATAAACAGTCAATTCACTTTACAATATATTCTGTGAAGCCCTTTGAGATGGCTCAACAAGGTGATAAGCGCTATATCTAATTTAAGGATTATTATTATTATTAGCTGATCCCTGGCAGGGCAAGGAGTCTGGTGTTATAACTGTTCTCAGTTATACGGATTGAAGAGCAAAAGAAACAAAACAGTTACTGTTCACTTCCTGTGAGATCGCTATCCTGTGAATGATATACGGTAATAGCCAGTTGTTACTTTGCTTATACAACCACAATTTACGGGACTTTAAAGGAAATCCTCTACAGACCCAAGATTAATGACTTCATTTAAGAGATTAAGTGCAGGAGCTCAATCAGATTAGTGGACTTCACTATATTTTGTCATTCAGCTCCAAATGTTTTCTTCTGCTATTTGCTCTGACAGACAATAACATTAATAATAATCTTTGCATTTGATACAGTGCCTTATCACGTCTTTGAAGCGTCTCAAAGCGCTTCACAGAATATACTGTAAAGTGAATTGACTACATATTTTGTAAGCGAAAAGCAGCAGCCAATTGCGCACAATGGTGTCCAACAAACAGTCGTGGATTGAAGTGACCAATTTATTATTATTATTTTTTGAATAAATTATTACCCCCAGAAAAGCGATCCGCCAATCGACTAACAATTGGGTTCCTACCTACTGCTAGGTTAACAGAGGCTTGTGGAGTAAGGAACTTGCCCAACATTTTGCCGCTGGAAATTGAACCCAGCTCTCTCGCTGGTGAGGCGAGCGCTCTAATCATAATCATGACCACAACACAAGCCCCATGTCAGGACTTTGAGCTAGGCTTACACTCTAAGGCAGTTTTAGGGGAAGCTCTGTATTGCCCCTGATGCCGTCCTTTGGACAAGATGTTAAACTGAAGTCCCGCAGCCCATTCAGATGGACGTTAATGATCCTGCAGCTCCCGCAATCTCCCCAGCTCCACCATCCACAAGATCCAGCTGATCCAAAGCACTGCTGCACCCGTACTAAATTCCACACCAGTTCTAGCCAGGTTCCACTGGCTCCCTATCTCTGAATGGATCGATTTCACGATCCTCACACTCATTTTCAAATCCCTTCACACCCTGGCACCTCTCTACCTCTCCAACTTGCTTACCCCCCAATCCATTACCCACTGCCTTCGCTCAACTAGTCTCCTGCATGTCCCACGTGTCCTGCGTTTCACCATCGATGGCCACGATTTCAGCCACTACACCCCAAAACTCTGGAACTCTCTTCCTTTATCCCTCCACCTTGACCCTACCTTCCTAATCTTCAGGTCATGCCTGAAGTCCTTTTCGTCCATGCCTGAGCTCACCGCTGCCCTCCCTCAGGCTTGATGTCGTGCTCCACCACTGTCAAGTCTGGGACTGTGTGAGAGGCAATGTATAAATGCAAGTTGTTATTGTTAATACTGAGAGGTACGTTCCACTCTCTAGATAGGAATTTAAGTAGCAAAAGCAGCCCCAGTCCTGTTGCTGATAGGAATTTGTTTTTACCGTTGCCTCCACGGTTGCTGGGTCCAAACCATATAAAGTCAAATCTATGGGGGGATAAAAAGGACTAAATAGCCATACAACAGATGAATTCACAGGCAACAACTTCATCCAACAAACACGTAGGACTAATCGACTGTAACAATTCCTGTGGAAATGCGGACTAATAATTTGTGGCTTATCTACACTCTTAACTTTGGAAAGGGAAGAGCCATGGAGATTTACGAGCCATACCTGGGGGGATATACAACTAAACAGAGAGGAGGAGCATCACCAGCTGTACACTTACTCTCCACGAAGGGAAACTGACCACAAGACCAAGCAGCTAACAATCCAGGAGAACACAAGCCAGGTACGCTGAAAATCTATACTGTTGTCAATTGCGACACTCTAAAGATCATTAGCTATGCGCTTTAACGGTAAACCCTGTCACACCACTTTGCAGTTTATCCTGCGGAGTGTTTTGAGACATGCTGAGGTGCTATATCATTATTATTTCCAATACATTGAGGCAAGCCCTGAGATAGCTCGAGAAAGAATTATACACATTTTTAAAAGAAAGTTCGGAAAATAAAAAAATCAACAACATCCCAAATACACCTGGGTATCAAACTCATGATTCATCCAACCTAAAAGTCAAGAAAGCTCATTAAGCGAAAAGAAGTCACTGGGAACACTCAGCAGGTCAGGCAGCATCTATGGAGAAAGGAAAATGAGTCAACATTTCGAGCCCACGCCCCTTCGTCAGAACAGAGTTCCGGCATCTCCAGTAGTTCGCGTTTCATTAGTTAATGTGTCTATTTATTATTTTTCCAAGGAAGAGGCTCTTTTCACTAATGGTAACTTTCTTGAACCGGAATTGGAATTTCATCTCAACATTGAGAATCGTTGGTAAATCTAATGAAACAGGTTAACAAGATGCAAATGCTGTCAGCGTGAAGCAATTAACCCAACTGCTTGACCAAGGAGCTATGGAGAAGGTTGGAATTCTGTAGCGTAGTAGTTAGAGCACTTGCCTCGCAAGCAAGAGGACCTGGATTTGTTTCCCGGACAGGGCAAAACATTAGGCAATTTTTTTTTAACTGCACACGCCTCTGTTTACCTGGCAGTAAGTAGGAACCAGGTTGTTAATCTATTAGCGGATTACTTCCCAGGGGTAATCATCCCTCGAAAAATAAATAAATAAGGACAATAAAAAAATTGGGTCATTCAATCCAAGACTGTTTGTGGGGCAGTACTGTGTGCAACTGGCTGCCACGTTTCACCCACCAAATGTACAGTCAATTCACTTTACAGGATGTTTTGTGAAGTGCTTGGAGATGTCTCTAAGATTTAATAAAGCACTATATCAAATGCAAGGTTCATTATTATTATTATTATTATTAACACATTCCAAAGGGATATCGATCAAGCCTAATTTATACAAGAATTGTGAGGTACAGGATTTATACAAGGGGGGAAAAATTGGCCAGGTTTGGGACCTGGAATAGAATGTGGATGACTGACACACCAAATGGACACAACAGAATTGTCAATTCTCTTTCCAACATTCCTCTGCTACATCTGGCGGATCACAGAACCAAAGCGGATAGCAGTATAATTTGTGTCCATCCACAGGTAATAAAACCTTCTTGCAGAAAGAACATCTAATGCATAAAACATGTTGATTATAGGAAAATTGGATGGGTAAAGAGGGGTCGCGCTTCATTTCTCAAGGTCTCCTCTTTCACGTTTCACATTCACTCTGGAAGAATTATGGAAAAATTAGAGCTGCACAAAAAGTCATAAACCAAAATCAATATTGATCGACTGTTTCCACGTTTAATTGGAAACTGAGCACGGACTTCCTGATGGAAAATGTTTGGCTTCAGAATATTTGCTTCTTCTTGCTCGGGGGCTGCCAGTCGGGATGCAAACGTTGATTTGGAAATAAATAACGTTGAGTATAATCCACGGAGATTATGCTCTGCTTCCTCAGGAATGATTGCTGATGCTTTCCAAATCTAGAAATCTACCATCACTTTAACTTATATGCAGTCAATTCACTTTACGGTATATTCTCTGAAGTGTTTTGAGACATCTAGTAGACATGATAAGGCGATATATCAAATGCAAGGATTATTATATCATAATAACCTTAAGGTGGCTTCCGTTGCCTTCAGACACACATCAACCACAGCCAATCCTCCACTCTCCAAAATCCTTCTTTATAGTCTGTTTATAGTCCTAGCTTTATAGACCCTTTCCAGGTCTGTTTACCCACAAAACACACAGTCACTGACTTTACCTCATATCCTGTGAAAGGCACTATATCAAATCAAATGTAATCAAAATATAATGTATAATATAGAACTTTTATACACAAGGTACAATTTTTTTTAAGTGTTTCAAGTCTTCTTTCATAACATATCCCTTTACCAATGGGAATCAGTCTTGTTCTTTCCTGTACCTTTTCTAACTTGAATACATACTTTTTGTGCCATGTAACCCAAAACAGGTGCCACAGGCTTGCCATCTAACCACCCTTGGCCCCCATCCCTCCCGAATCCAGCCCCCACCAACTCTAGTGCAAACCTGCGACTATCCAGCACCTTGGGATATGCTCCCAACATGAAAGATGCTATGTAAATGTAATTTGTTGTTGTTATAGTTGCTAGGTCAAATGCAAATAACAATCATGGTTGCATTTGGTATAGTGCCTCTCATGTCGGGAGGATGTGAGAGGTGAGCTACGTAGTAAATCGAGCCCTATCAAAACACAAACTCTATTAAAATTTATTTTTGATTCATAATAAATTTTAATAGAGTAGCTCATAACAACCAGACATTATGTGTTGCCGTATAGGGTAACATTAACACTAAGAAAATAATAATTTGCTGTGCACAAATGGCTGCCGCGTTTTACCCACAAAATATACAGTCAATTCACTTTAGACTATATTCTGTGAAGTTCTTTGAGACATCGCGAAGACTTGATAAGACGCCTCATCAAATGCAAGGCTTATTATCCCAAAGTGCTTTGCAGGATATATTGTAAACTGGAGTGACCTTGTGTTTTGCCAATTTACACACAGCAACATCACACAAACAGCCATGAGGTGAATGACCAATGCTAAACCAGGAGGGATCGTTTTGCTCTGCTTCGCTTCTCTTGAGTTTCTGTGAGTTTCTGGCAATCAGACTCGAATCACCAGGATTTAAAACTTAATCTTACTCTTTATGGCAACACATAATATCTGGTTGTTACGAGCTACATAGT
Source organism: Callorhinchus milii (assembly GCF_018977255.1). Classification (NCBI taxonomy): domain Eukaryota; kingdom Metazoa; phylum Chordata; class Chondrichthyes; order Chimaeriformes; family Callorhinchidae; genus Callorhinchus; species Callorhinchus milii. The sequence continues at coordinate 78,823,201 of NW_024704744.1, forward strand.
AAATCCAGCCGACTCTATTAAAATGTATTATGAATCAAAAATGTTCATAAAAATAGCTATGAAAGATTTAGTTTTTACTGCTTTCATTCCTGTTCTTTTATCAGAATTCATCGAAATAAAGCAACAAATAATAATCCTTGCATATAGTCGAAGATGATGGTCCAGGGCAGGGCTGGCCTGTGCTGCATTGTTGGAGGTGCCGTCCTTTGGACGAGATGTTAAACCGAGGTCCGGTCTGCCTGTTCAGGTGGATGGTAAAGATCCCATGGGGCTATTCGAAAAGAGAAGGGAGTTTCTCCCTACTGTCCTGGTCAATAATCCCCCAAATAATATTGATCACACACACAAAAAAGTCTTGCCTGCCTTTTTTAAGGGTGAACGTTAAAGATCTCACAGTATTATATGAAAAGAGAATGGACTTTCTCCTGATACTGACCAGCAATCCTCAAATAAAATTGGTTATTTGTTTCATGACTGTTTTGGAGGACATTGCTGTGCGTAAATTGGTTGTCATGTTCACCTAGAAAAATACAGACTCTGCTGGAAATCCTATCAAGTGCTTTGAGAGCTTTCATTGACAGCTAAGGTGCTCGATCAAATGCAAGGATTATTACCTATTATTTTAGATGTCTTTGCTGCATCTAAAATACTATTTGAATTAGAGATATCGCGGACGAGAATTTTATTGCAGAAATTATTGTTTATTGACCAAAGACCAGTAAATGTTTCAAGCATGTTTTGAACACTTTACTCTCAGTTGAGAATCAGCATCTGGTTCAGCTTGCACGTGTTTGTCATTATATTTATTACATCAACCGTGCTTTCTTCAGGGCTATGGGTGATGCTTTGGTGCGCAGTTTGTGTCCTGAATGAGACAACAACAAAAACTTGTAGTTATATAGCGCCCTTCACACAATGTAGTGTCTCGGTGCACTTAACAGTAGTGGAGCCTGATCCCGAGCCGGGGAAGGAGTGTTAGTGACTGTCGACACGGTTGATGAGGAAAGTCTTCAGGTGTGATCTGAAGTTGGTAAAGGAGAAGGCAAGACAAGTAACATATAAAGATAATAATCCTTGCATTTGATGCAGTCCCTTTCACGTTGGGAAGATATCTCAAGGCTTCAAGGATTTTACTGTAACGTGCAGTCAGCGACTGTATGTTTTGTAGCAAACACGGCAGCCGAATTTAAGCAGAGCAACTTCCAGCATACAGCCATGAAGTGTGCAAACAGTTTAACATCTCATCTGAAGAATAGCACCTCCAACAAAACAGCACACACCTAGCATCGGAGTATCAGATTGGACTGCGAGGCACAAGTTCCAACATGATGCTTGAACCTACACCTTCTGAGTCATGACGCAGTTATTACACTTTACAGTAAATTCTTGTGAAGCTCTCTGAGGCATCTCAACAACGTGATAATGTGTTGTATCAAATGCAAGCTTTGTTGTAAAAGTGACAGGTGTTTCTCCCATTTTTTGGCCAATAATCGTCATTAATTGATCATTAGTCGATACAAAATTAATCATTAGTTGCATGCCTGTTTGTGTGCAATTTGGTGGCGCACTTCTTTCAATATGCACAGTCAGCACACCAAGAGCAATTGCCTTTTCGGAGTTGTAAGTGCTATATCAAATGCAAATGGCAGTATTTCAGCATCTGTTGTCTGTGTTGCTGATGGTGCACAATGAAGCAAGGATCCCTGCATTATCTACGCTTAATGAATTGCAACTAAGCGTATTTATTATTGTGATGGTGACTCACTGAGATACAGCGCAAATTTTTCTTGAACAAATTCAAGACTGAGGTTGGTAGATTTCTAAAGGATAAAGGGATTAAGGGATATGGGGATAAGACGGGCAGATGGAGTTAGGTTAGAAGGTCAGCCATGATCTTAATGAATGGCGGGGCAAGCTCGAGGTGCCAAATGGCCTACTCCTGCTCCTAATTCCTATGTTTCCATGTTTAGAAGCAGCTTTTTTTCCACCCAGACAGGTTGAAAGTGTCAGAGAGAAGGCTTGCTCCAAATTCAGCACTCAACCTACAAAATTAATTGATATCATTTGGTTGATGTTCGTTTCAAACCATTCTGCAAGTGAAAGGATGGGAACATTCATTAAATGTGGCTTGAATAACAACTAAAGGCAAATTGCAAATAGAAAGCCTTATGAATTCATTTCTCAGCAATGCATAGCTATAGAATTCAAATCAACCTTTTTTTTGTCTCTTATGGTTTAGCTATGTTATTTTGTTGAGGATTTAATACTTTCTATTCCTTAACATATCATTACATTTGCAAACTAGAAGATTGTAACAAAAATAATGATATATGTCCTACATAATAATATATAAATAATATTAATAATAAAAATCCTTGGATTTCATATAGCGCCTTTCACATCTTCAAAATATCTCAAAGCGCTTCACAGGATTTTGTACTGTAAAGTGTAACGTATTTGTCGGTCTACGTGTAAAGATAATAATCCTTGTATTTTGTATAGCACCTTATCATGACAGAAAGATATCTCAAAAAACCTTCACAGGATTTACTGTGAAAAGGAATGGGTGTGTATTTATAGGCAAAGTGAAATATATGTTTATCTAGCAGTCAGGAACCTAGATTCAACCCTCAACTGTGTTTTCTTTTCCACATCCAAGCAATGACCCGCTCTGTTTTCCCTCACCTCCGTAACATTGCACGACTTCGCCACTGCCTCACCCCTCAGGCCGCTGAAACTCTTGTTCATGTCTTCATCACCTCCCGGCTCAACTGTGAAAACGCCCTGCTTGTCGGCCTTCCCAACTCCTCCCTCCACGGGCTGCAGATAATCCAGAACTCTGTAGCCCGTGTCCTCTCCTGCACCAATCTCCATGACCCCATCTCCCCCATTTTCGCCTTGGGACGTCCTCCCGATGTGAAAGGACTATACAATTGTGATCTTGTTGTTGTTGTTGTTGTAAGTAGGAACCCGGTTGTGAGCCGATTGGCGGATTTTTATCTGGGGTGGGATTGTCGGCCAGATATGTTACATCAGACTAATGGATAGAGATGTCCCAGAGGATATTTCATTTCAGGAATATATATATCAAACGTATGTACATGTGCATCTCAGTGTCTGAGAGAAAAGTCAATCACATCTTCAGCAATTTCAACTGTCTTGCTTTGTTTCTCAAATGTTTGGGATTGCATTTGTTTCGAAAATCCCGTAGGAAGGTTTGAACACCACTGGCACATAAACATCATCAACAACACCAGGTTTACTGCATAGTACATGACAACACAAAGACACATCTCAGAACGATCATTGAAAATCAAGCGTTTCTATCTAGCTGCACTCCTGAAACATACATTTTCACTTCCCAACTCTATCTGGCATCTGTGACCAATATCCTGGGACCAATTCTCAACTGCGCACGTCTTATTAAAGGGAGAACACCTTTTCCATTTCTCTTTCGCTGATGGGTATCTGCGGATAAGGAATGTAAAATACCTCTAACAGAATAACCAAGGTCGTGCTTAATATTAATGATAAATATTCTTAATCCTTGCATTTTGAAATAGCACCTTATTATGTTGTCGAGTCATCTCAAAGAGCTTCACAGCAGCCTTTTTGGAATTAAATTGCTTGAGCTCGTCGTGCCCTCCGTTCCACCATCACTGGCCACTACGTCCCGAAACTCTGGAACACTCTCCCTCAATCCCTCCTTCTACATCTTCAGGTGGCTCCTGAAGACGTTCCTCTTTGACCATGCTCTCGGTCATCTGCCCCCTCCTCCCGGATCGGTGTCATGCTCCACCAGTGTCAAGCGCTTGGGAAACTACCCTGCGAGAGGGATGCTGTATTAATGCAAGTTGTGGTTGTTGTTTAAAGAGTCTCGGAGAGATTTGCTGCAAATGTAAAACAAATGCACGTTTCTTGCTGGAAGAGGTGAGCAGCTGGAAAGAATTTTCTAATGTATTACTGCAAACCCATTAAAATGAAGCTGAAGGATAATGAAACATGTTGTAAAAATGTACAACGGACGCTATGCACAGCAGTTAAATTAATCTTAGGCTTTTGACTTGTGCCTGGATCAGTCATGTTTATGATCCCAGGTAAAGGACTACTGTAATTCAAGTACTGTTTATGTCATCGAGTAGCGCATTTATTAATACAGTGTGTGTGAAATAACACAGAAATGTCATATTACAGAAAAGCAATTTGATGAATAGCAGAGAAAGGTTTTTGCCAGAGAAAGGTTTAGAGAGATATGTTTGCATTGTTCTTGAACACCGCAAATTCAGGTGTCAGTCCGGCTCAAAAGGGAGCACTCTCGCTCCCGAGCCCGAAGGTTGTGGTTCGAGTCTCACATCGGGACTTAAACTCACATAATCCAAGTTAACACTCCAATGCAGTGCTGGGGATGTGTCACGTTGCTGGGGATGCCGTCCTTCGGACGAGATGTTAAACCGAGCACCCATCTGCCTGTACAGGTGGATGCTGAGGTGAAGCCAGGTGAAAAGGTGATTGGGAATGGAATGCACTATTGCATTCATTGTACGTGCACGTCAAGGTCTCAAAACGCTTCTGTCACTGTTACTGCCTCAAACGTCTGCCAATATCAGCATCCTGTCCCTCATCGTCATGGTAACCTGAAGTTGCTGTGCCAATACCTGTCAAAATAACTTACACCGTACAGTTATAACTGCAAAAGACAGCGGCATGCTCGGCTTGAAGGTTAATGAGGACTATCACATCGATTAAGCAGAGGTTCAATACAGATGCTGCACAAACTCCATCCAGCTGCAAATGGAGAAATTTGCTGGCATAGTGTCTCGGGGCAACATCGCAGTCTTTACAGAATATGAACAGCGAGTGCATTCCGGGCAGCTTATCTTCTACTCTCACCTTACTTATTATGAACCCTGCTGGATTTTTATACAAAGTCAGCTGCATTCACGATGAAAGGCTTTTTTCATTTAAATTTCAATCGGCCGCAAGAGGCATAATAATAATAATAATCTTTGCATTTGATATAGAATCTTATCATGTCATTGAGATGTCTCAAAGCGCTTCGCAGGATACACTCTAAAGTGGAGTAACTGTGTATTTGGGGGTGAAACGCAATACCCAGTTTGCGTACAGCAACCTCTCCACAAACAACCATGGAGTGAATGGCCAATTTTATTGGGAGGTTTTGCTGGTAAGGAAACTGGTAACCTGTCCCAGTCAATAATTACTCGCCAGATAAAGAAATACTTCCTGATGTCTGTCCTGAAACTGCCCTTGACAACTCTAACTCTTGGCAACTGGCAACATCCCCCGCCCCAAACGCCCTACCATCGGTGGCCGGGCCTTCAGCCTCTCAGCCCCGAGGCTCTGGAACTCTATCCCCCAGTGCCTTCGCCGCCTCCTTCCTTTCCTCCTTCAAGGCCGGTCTCAAGACATTTCTCTTTGACCGTGCCTTCAGCTCCCCTCTCGACTCTCTACCCCCTCCTCGCTCCCTCCCTTCCCTCCCCTCACCCTGACCACTTCGCCCCCTGCTCGGGTCCTGACCCAACTGTACAGCCCCTTGGGCCGTCCTCCCGACGTGAAAGGCCCTCAATAAATGGAATCTTGTTGTTGTTGTTGTGTTGTTGTTGTGTCCTCTAGTTCTACTGTCTTGTTTCATCCAAAAGTATTGAACTGGGTTTACTTTTTTCAATCCCGTTTAAAATATTACGTAACTCTGAAGTCCCCTTTGAATCGTCTTCTGTCAAGACTGAAGAGCCCTTGCTTGTCTAATCATTGCTCACAGCATTACTAACACTGGGGATCATCTTTATTGCTCTCCTCTCCACTGACTCTATGGCCTGGGCAGCCCCCTTACGTCACAAGTGATCAGAACTGCATGCAGTACCTCAGCTGCAGGCTGACCAAAGCACTGTACAGCCTGAGTCTCATGTGTAAAGATCTAAACTGATCTGCAAGTGCCAGAAAATATCAGAGCTTGCAAGAATTTGACAATTTGTCACGTTGCCAAAGGAAAGACTGCTTAGTATCCATACAAATATCACTTCACCGAGGGTGAAAAAAATCATCCAAAGAAAATTCTTAAATTACCTCTATCTTTGTATCAGTTGTGGTTAATTGGTTAATGACCGACTTTATCAGACTTTGAAGTTCCAAAACCCTGTTTGGATTTTAAATCTGAATTAGGATTGCTTGCACTTACATCTCAAGGCAGCTCAAGAGAGTCAATTGATTCCAATTGTAGCAGACTCTGAACCTTTGTAGTTTCTATTCTTAAACACCATCATAGACAGGCTTTGAAACATCTCCTATCTGATTGATTTTGTTTCATTTTTCATCAGTGGGGAATAATAATAATAATAATCCTTGCATTTGATGTAGCACCTTATCCCATCAGTGTGGCATTTCAAAGCACTTCACAGAATATATTGTAAACTAATCGCATTTTGTGGGCGAAACACACCAGCCAATTGTGCACAGCAGTGTCCCACAAACAGTCGTGGATTGAGTGACCACATTTTTTTTTGAAAGGCTTATTACCCCCGGAAATCAATCCGCCAATCCACTAACAACCGGGTTGCTACTTACTGCTGGGTAACCAGAGGAGTCAGCAGTAAGCAAACTTGCGTAAGGTTGAGTGGCTAACGCCAACACTTTACATTTATCCAATGCCTTTGACATCTCAAAGTGCTTCACAGAGCCGACAGGAAGTTCAAGCATGGAAATGGGCGGTGGGGGAGGAGGGATTTGAATGGCAGGGAAGAGCATCTCAAATTCAAGGTATGAGCAACAATTACATAAGCTGGGGCTTTGTGTATCCAAATTTTCAGATGACATAAAGTAAGGAGGCACAGTACATTGTGTAGATGGGAGCAGGAACTTACAAAAAGACATAGACAGATCAAGCGAGTGGGCAAAAGGTCGCCACGTGGAGCTCAATGTGGGAAAGTGTGAGGTCATCCACTATGGATCTAAGAAAGACAAATCAGAATATTTTCTTAATGGTGAAAAACTAAGAACTGTGGAGGAGCAAAGGGATTTGGGTGTCTGTGTACACAAATCACTAAAAACTAGATTACAGGTACAAAAAGTATCAAGAAAGCTAAGGGAATGTTGGCCTTTATCTTAAAGGGACTGGAATACAAAGATAATTAATGTGGAGGTTTGAAGTCCTCTAGCATATTGGTTAGTGCCTCGCCTCACAAGCAAGAGGACCCGGGTTCTATTCCCAGCCAGGACGAACCTCAGGCTGGTTTCCTTATTTCACACCCTCTATTTACCTTGCAAAAAGTAGGAACCCAGTTGTTAGTCGATTGGTGGATCACTTTCTGGGGTAATAATCCCTGAAAAAAATTGGTCACTCCATCTTCCACTGTTTGTGGGATGGATCTGTACGCTAATGGTTGTCATGTTACGTCCACAAATACACAATCAATTCACTTCACAGTATATTCTGTGATGTGCTTTGAGATGTCTCAACAATGTGATAAGGCGCTATATCAAATGCAAGGATTAATATACATATGTGTTATTATAATGACTGAAACAGGTTAACAGGAATGGTGGTTGAGGGCAAGACACTGGTTCTATTTTTTTTTACAGTGCTGTGATGTGGGGATAGTAGGGTGAAGGGTCTGGAGGGATGAGATCAAATGGGCCAAAGGGCCTTCTTCATCCAAACCAATCCAGTGATCTTGTGACTATTCTTTCACCTTAATGATCATTTCGGAAATAAATTTGATTTAAATTAATGTCAAACAAGATGTGATGTGATGCAGATTTCATTATCCATCAATCTAGTATTTTGCATTGTTAAGCAGTAAACCCCGGAGCGAATAACCACCATTTGTTAAAAAAGTTGGATAACTGTTACCATTTGATAACCTTTAAACATAATAATAATTATAATAATAATAAGAAGAAAGTGATTACAACATACGAAATACACAACTAGATAAAATCAGGAAATATATTAATCTGCAAATTGAATGAGGACACTGGAACTATATTTGACAATGTAAAACAAACATAGTTGCTGTAATCATTGGTGCAACTGGGATTGTTAATAAGACTATTCAGAAATGGCTTGACAACATACCTGGTGAACAAAATATCAACCTCCTGCAAAAATTAGCTATGTTATGAAGCTCAAACAAACTAAGAAAAGTAACGTCCATTTACATGTAACGTGGCAATGCTATTGGTCTGGCTGATTATCACCGAAAAACATTTTGAAATGACCTCTACAGAGTGATTTAAACCGTAATAACATAATAATGATAATTCTTTTATTTGGTATAGTGTTTTTCACATGAGGAGGCCGTCCAAAATGTCCCTGTCTCTGCAATACAATGCTCGCTCTCTCCCCCATGAAGACACGCATCCCTTTAACTAATTCCGGAGAGCATTAGGAGAAGGTTGGCAAAAATAAAAAGACTCTGCAGCCATTGTGTAACAAATTACTTTGAAAGACATCACACAGTGCCTGTTATGAATAGGCTGCCAATACTAATACTAATGCATAGTGTGGATCATTTTATCTTGTTTATGGGCCATGCCGGTTTAATGTGCTGTATTATTACACAAACCGAGAGTGCATCAAAGAAAAAGTAAGGATCCAGCGAGAAAAGTGCTCTTATCAGGAAATTACTGGATTAATAAAACAGGATAAGATGTGGATAAGACATTGCTGACAGCCTTGTTTTCAAATGGAGTCACATTTAGCTTCTGAACAAAATCAATCCTTTTGTTTTGATAAAATAAAAGTTTGCTTCCTAATCCGTAATGGTAGCTGTGCAGTCAGGGTGTGTGTCACTTCGCTACCTGCTGGCTCCGGCCTCCTGCTCGTCCCCTCCTCTCCACCATCAGCAGTTTTTAGCTTTCAGCCACAACGTCCATAATATCTGGAACACTCTACCTCAATCCTTCAGTTTCCCTCCTCCTTGCCTATCTTCAGATCGTGCCTGAAGACTTTCCTCTTCGACCAAGTCTATGGTCACCAGCCCCTCTCCCTGTCTCGTCATCAACCTCCGTCACTGTTAGGCACTCCGAAACGCTACCCCACGTGAAGGATAGATTGGGGTACTGGTTTATTAGCCTATTCATAATAGGCAATTTTTATTTCATATCTTTAAATGTAATTTGTTACACAATGGCTGCAGAGTTTTTTGTCTACCTGTGCTTAATACTGCCCATAATTAGGAATTTACATTGGGGTAACAAACTCCAGCCCAGATACAACCCAGACACAGCCACCTTACCCGCTCCCCTCCCAGTGGGGGAATGACCAGGGAATAGGATTAGAGAAGAGAGTTTGAGAGGATGAGTGAGCACCAGAACAGATGAATTGAGAAAGAATGGGGCAATAGGGCAATAGGATTAGAGCTCCAGTGGGGGAGCAAGCACCAACACAGACACGATGGCAAATGAGCAGGGGAATGGGATTTGATTAAAAGAGCTGCAGTGGGGGGAGCGAGCACCAGCACAGACACGGTGCGGATAAGGCAAAGTAATGGGATTGGAGTAGAGTGCTTGCTTCAGTCCTGTGCATAAATTTACAATTATACTTTCCTCAGAATTGTCTATTAATTTTTATTCTGTTTCCGTTGACCTTTTCAAACAACGGTTTACATTTCTATAGCACTTTGTACATGTGGAGGACATCACAAAGTGCTTCACACAACTGACTTGGAACGTGAGCTGAGGAAATAGGGGAGGGGACCGGGTAAGGTGGCTGAAAGTGCAGTCGGAAAGAAAGGGTTAAGGCGGGTTGGAATAAGGAGGCACTGGTAGGTGGAGTTAAGGGAACAGAGTGGATAAACACTCACTCAGCGATAGTAAAGGCGGAGCAGGCAGGAATGTCATTTAAATGGAAATTATGTAATTTCCACATAAGAGCCATTTCTACTGGAAATTAACATAGGTTCAAGTGCACATTCACTATTATTATTATTATTATTAATAATAATCCTTACATTTGTCACAGTGCCTTATCACGACGATGAGACATCTCAAAACGCTTCATATAATATATTGTGGAGCGGAATTGACTGTATTTTGTGAGCGAAATACTGCAGCCAATTGCACAAGCAGTGTCCCAAAAGTAGTCGTGGATTGAGTGTCCACATTTTTTTTGGATGGATTATTACCCCCAGAAAGTGATCCGCCAATCGACTAACAACTGTGTTCATATTTACTGCTAGGTAAACAGAGACATGTGGAGTAAGGAAACTTGCCTAAGGTATAGCAACTTATCATATCATTGAGACGTCTCAAAGAGCTTCACAGTATCTCACTGTGAAGTGTAATGACCTACTTATTTGCAAGCAAACAGTGTAATACATTGAACGTGGGTTGTTCTCGGTGTTATAAGAAGATATCACTGTTTCCTGAGTGTCGAATAAAAATAAAATGAAAATCTTTTAAATGCTTTGCCTCCCCCTTGTGATACATTTGTCACATTGCAATTGTTTTGGTGAATCATTCAGACTCTGTATTTCCTTAAAGATACTGCACTTAAAGTAATTTGATATAGAGAGCAGTTTGACAAAAAAAATCTAGGTTCTTCACATATTGATTTAAAACCTGGCTACATTACATGCTCCAAAGTAAAGAACTATGTCAGCCTAGCACTCGTGCCTGAGTTAAAAGGTTCAAGCCCCATGTCAACACTTGGAACTCGATTAGTTAAGCTAACATTTCAGTGCAGTGCTGAGGGTGCGTTGCATTGTTGGAGATGCCGTCCTTTGGATGAGACTTTAAATTCAGGTCCCGACTGCCTGTTCAGATGAACATTAAAGATCCTGTGAAGAGAGAAGGGAGTTTCCCTGACCAACAATCCTCCAAATAAAATTGGTCACTCACTTCATGGCTGTTTGTGGAATATTGCTTTGTACAAATCGGGCTATGGAGTTCATCCACAAAACACAGTCATTGAAATTTTACAGTATATCCTGTGAAGCGCTTTGAGACGTCCTCCCAACATGAAAGGTTCTATTATTATTAATAATAATATTATTTTACCATTATTATAACGCATGGATGTTGTCCAAGTGTCTGCTGATAATCCAGCTCATTCCACGCTTACTGAGTTTTACCTTCGCTGCTCAGCGATACAACTGAATCAGTCATTCTCACAACAAACATCTAAATAGAGCACAGTTTGCAGTTCGGAGCGTGGCGGCTGACTGAACAATGGGTTGATTGTAAAGAGGAATTTTCTATGAAAGCTTTTTTTTTTCCCCCCACACACGTGCACGCACCACCAAAAAAATAGAGAATCCACTTAATAACAGATACCGTGACTGGGAGTGAGGCTTCCACATTTAATCCCGAGTTGACAATGCAAAACTCTGGCTGCCCATAACTGATTCTGTCGCTGAATGTACTGGCAGGAGGGATAATAGACCATCACACTGGGCTGCTTCGTTGCCTGAGCTTGACATGTATTTATTCTGTTGGAAGGTAATGTTCCGGCACTCAATACACCCCGGGCTGAGCGGGAAGGGGGGAACTGACTAACCTGAGCTCACAGACTGTCTTTTGAAGGGGAGTTAAGGGAAAGCAACAATCCCCAGCCGGCCGGCTGTGCTTCTGAAATGTTCCGAACCAGTTATGTGCGCGAGGTGCGCAAGGAAAAATACGAGCGCTCAGACACGCTGGATGATCGGAAGACGGTGGACGTTTCCAACACGGGTCTGGAGAGCCTGCGGGAGCTGAATGAGCGCTTCGCCAAGTACATCAACCGCGCCCGGATCCTCGAGCAGCGCAATGCCGTGTTCAGGAAGCAGCTGGAGAGCCTCCAGCAGATCGAGGAGCTCTCTGGCCTGGAGAACATCTTCACCGAGCAGATCGACCTGAACCAGCAGAGGATTCGCGAGCTGTACAGTGACCGCAACCGGTTGGAAAAAGAGCTGAAGGATGCCCAGCGCACGCTGGATGAGTATCGCGTCAAGTGAGAGAAGCTTTTGTTGTTGTTGCTTTTTGTGGTACCTTGGAGTCCTGTAGCATATTAGTTAGAGCATTCGCCTCGCAATTGAACCAGTTTCGATTCCCGCACAGGGTGAAACCTTTGGCAAGTTTCCTTACTTCACACGCCTCTGTTTACCTAGCAGTAAGTAGGAACCCGGTTGTTAGTTGATCGCTATCCAGGGGTAATAATCCCTTCAACATAAATAATAATAATTTGGTCACTCAATCCATGACTGTGTAAGAGACACTGTTGTGCCCAATTGACTGATGCGTTTCGCCCACAAAGTATACACACAATTCAACTTACAGTATATTCTGTGAAGCGCTTTGAGACGTCTCAACAACGTGATAAGGTGCTATATCAAATGCGAGGATTATTACTATTACCTTACGCCTCCAACACTTTGTTTTTCAAGAGTTGAGAAAAAATACTTTTCTGGGGTGAAGTCTAAGATGACTCTCCAGTGGAGTGCTGAGGGTGTGTTGCATTGTCGGAGGTGCCATCCTTTGGATGAGCAATTCAACCAAGGTCCCATCTGTCTGCTCAGTTCGATGTTAAAGATCCTGTGGCACTGTTAGAAAAGAGATGGGAGCTTCCCCCGGTATCCTGGCCAACAATCCTCCAGATAAATTGTTAATTTACCTCCTGAATATTTGGGAGACATTGCTGTGCAGAAATTGGAATGCCGCTACTCTTAACAGTAAATCCTGTGAAACACTTTGAGACCTTTCAATGTTTTAGGCGATGTATCAAATACTAGGATTGGTATTATTGCAACAGGCAATCGGTAAACCTCTCAGGCAATTCATTCACACATTTCAGTTTGTCTCCTCGGGTTCAGGATGAGTTTTTAAAAACACATTCTCGTGAAAACATTGATTCCTGATGACATTGGAGGTCGCAACAAAAATAGCAATCTTTTCATTCAGTAAAACACACAGTCATTGTACTTTACAGTATATCCTGTGAAGCATTTTGGAACATACTTCTGACATGAAAGATACTATATCAAATGTATGGATTATTATTATTAAGTACTGTTGTACTTCTGTTTGATAAAGTAATTATAAGATAGTTACTTTTTGGTGATCAGTTTGATAAACCCCCGTTATCTGGGATGCCGCTAGGGTTTGGGGATGCAGGGTTAACAGGAGTTGAGTGAGAAGAATCCCTGTCCCCAGTGACTGGTCTGCCTTTTCAAATTCTGCCGGCTAGCTGTGCTGTTATCTGAGTACTGCGGACCTGCCTGACTCAAGAATCGGAAAGGCTCTGCAGTGTGAGATAGTAAAGTATGATAAAGTAGCATTGTTAATTGGTAGCACTCGTGCCTCTGAGTCAGAAGGTTGTGGCTCCAAGTCCCTACATTGGCCCCTACATCTCAACTCTTGAACTCACGGTCGAGGCTACATTGCTGAGGGAATGCTGCATTGTCACAGGTCCTGTCCTTCAGATGAAATCATAAAACTCAGGTCCCGTTTGCCTGTTCAGGTGGTATCTTTATTGACACACCTACAGGATGGCACCTCTGACAATGCAATGCCCCCGTCAGTATTGCTCCAGGGTGTCATCTGAGTCCAAAGGAATCCTTGTGTTTCAATCAATCCATTCAAATGTTTTCTTTCCTTTCAGATACAGAAATGAGTGCGAGTTTCACGAGCAGCTTCGGGACAGTCTGGAACATCTCAATAAGGTGAGCTCATTCACTTTCACAATTCAACCTCATTGAACTGACAACAAGTCATTACTCCACCACAGCAGGAGAGCTGTGTTGGTGTATCCAATATCTTGTGGGCTATGAAGTGGGCGCTGGTTGGGATTCTTCCAAAAACAAACCTGGAGTGGAGTCCTGTAGTGTAGCGATTAGCCCACTCACCTCGCAAGCAAGAGGACCAGGGGTTCTCCTGACGTGCAAGGCGCTGTACAAATGTAATTTGTTGTTGTTGTTCGATTCTCGGGCGGGGAGAAAACTTAGGCACGGTTCCTTACTCCACATGCCACTATTTACCTAGCAGTTGTTAGTCAATTGATGGATTGCTTTCCGGAGATATTAATACCCCTCCAAAAAAAAATAAAGGTTTCATTCATTCCACGACTGTTTGTGGGACACTGCTGTGTGCAATTGACTGCCGCGTTTCGTCCACAAAATACACTGTCAATGATTTTACAGTATATTCTGTGAAGCAATTTGAGGCATCTTAACAATGTGATAAGGCATTACATCACATGGAAGGATTATTATTATTATTATTATAAATCTAGACCCAAGTGGAACTTTTTTCTGGATGTATCTAGTGTAACTCAATAGAACAAAAAATAAGGGTGATACCCCCCTCCCTCCCTCCCTCCCTCCCTCTCCCCTCCCCTTTGCACCCCTCCTATTAAAACGTTATGGGGAGGAAGTGAGTGGTGGAAGAATTCTGCTTCTAAATTACTATTATGTTTGCTTACTGTATGACTTAAACGAAAGTTTATTATAAAATTGCAGTATTAGGGACTGATGGGGAGATGGGGCATTTGGTGCAATACTCAATCATATGTAATAATAATAATCCTTGTATTTGATATAGCACCTTGTTACATCAATGAGTGCTTCACAGGAGTTTACTATATATTTGTAGGCGAACGTGGCAGCCAGTTTACACACAGCAACATGATACAAACAGCCATGAATTGAATGCTCAATTTTATTTGGGGGATTGTTGGTCAGGACGCGGGTAGAAACTCTCTTGTCGTTTCGAAAAATGCCATGGGATCCTCAAAGTCCATCTGAACAGGTAGATGGAGGGCTGGGTATAATGTCATCACGGCTGAACCATCAAACACTTTGTTCTGTTGTTCGGTTGGTATACTGTTCCAAGGGTTTGGGTTGAAAAGATAAATAGGCCAATAAACTGCTAGGGCGAATAATTTGATTTCCTGTTTGTAAAAAGAACGTTTAACATGTTTGTGATGCAATTACTGAAGGTTAATAGAGAATCAATTAAAGAATGATTACAAACCCTACATTGGCTCAAGTCTGAGCTGATTCTGCATCGTCGGAAGGGGTGTCCTTCAGATGAGACATTAAATCGAGGTCCTGCATGCCTGTTCAGGTGGATGTTAAAGATCCCGTAGCAAAGTTGGAAAGTGATGGAAGTTATTCCTTTTTCTGTCTCCTACCCCCATCCCAAATCTTCTATTCCCTTCTCTCTCATGTTACGCTGTATGGAAGTATATTTTCCAATATCAAAAACCTTGCTTTGGGCACCTGTCTTACAGCTTATGCATTGCATTATTAAAAGAGACACATGCCTGGCAGTAGCTCCTTTAATAGTGTAAGACAAGACTTAATAACAACCTAAAGCATAAAGCATTTTACATCTGTCTCCCACAATTATGCTGAATGCTACTTCAATTCCAACCTGGTCAAATACAAAGTGAATGACACTGAAGAGACTTCAGCTTGTATATAACTGGTGAAAAATCTTTATCCAGAGTTTCAAGATAATAATAATAATCCTTGCATTTGATTTAGCGCCTTATCACGCCTTTGCGAAGTCTCAAAGTGCTTCACAGAATATACTGTAAAGTGAATAAACTGCATATTTTGTGGGCAAATTCTTCCTAAATAGTTTAAATGAAAATTAGAGATTTGAACAGGTTTGGGGATAGGGCAGGGCAGTAGGACTAAAAAGATAACTTGTTCTGAGAACCAGTGCAGACTCGATGGGCCAAATAGCCTCCGCTGTCCATTTCTGTGATCCTATGAACCTTTTGGGAAGGAGGCTAGATTCACAGTAAATCTCATGAGGCACTTTGAACCATTTTGATGAGGGTGTTGGGCTGTAGGATACAAGCTTACTCTTGAGACATGGAGTGCCATTTAAATCCCGCTGCACTTTGGAAAAGAGAAGGTTAAGACTGGCTAACAAGCCCTCACTTTATGGCTGTTTGTGGGACATTGTTGTGTGCAGATTGGCTGCTACATTCACCTACAAATATAGACACACTACTTTACAGTAAATCTTGTGAAAAGCCTTTGCGCTATTTCAACAATATGATAAGGTGATACATCAAATGTATGCATCAAAGTATTATGATTATTGTTACTGTATATGGTTCAATACTGCAGGGTTGGAGAGATTCCACCATTGGGGTTGATGCCCTGTGTTAGAATAACGTGCTATGAGCGATGATCAAACAAGCTCTTCATTCTTAAAAGGAAAATTCTCAGAGGAGGCCTCATAGAAAGGTTTTGTCCACAAAATACAATCAATTTACCATACAGTATATTCTGTGAAGCACTTTGAGATGTCTCTAAGATGTGATAAGGCACTATATCAAATGCAAGGATTATTATCCCCAAATGCTTCACAGGATACATTGTAAAGTGGAGTGACCACATGGTGATTATTATTTTTATAGAAGTGTAGAAAATTTCAATAGGATTGAAGAATTAAATCCAGATCAATGCAGTAAGACTACAGAACAAGAGCACACAGATTTAGAGTTGCAAAAGGACAATTTCAGGCTAATATTTCTTTACCCAGAGGGTAATTAATGACCGGAACAAGTTTTCAGGAAGGGTGGTTCAGATCAAAATTCTGGACTGATTTAAAAAGTAGGTTGATGCTGTGATGGGAGGATTGAAGGATAGGTATTTTTGGAACAATGAGATCAAAGGGGCTAAAGGGCCTTCTTTATCCAAATTCATCTTGTGATTTTATGAGGTGGTTGAGGCCAAGACACTGGGACCCATTTAAAAAGCAACTTAACGCTGTGATGGGGGTGGGGGGGTGGGTTCTGGAGATCAGATGGGCACAAAGCACCTTCTTTATCCAGACCGATGCTGTGATGTTGTGATGTTGCTTCCAGATCTTTATCTTAGCTATACAATAACAATTCTTGCATTTGATACAGTGCCTTTCACGTTGGGAGGATGTCTCGGAGTGCTTCACAGGGTACAATGCGAAGCGTAGTGATTGTGTGTTTTTGTAGGTCCACTTGGTGTTTCCATTATTAGAGTGATTTCACTGGCATCAAAATACCTCTGTAAGCACCCTGCCGGGCTCTCCTGTTCTTTCCATTACCGTCAGACATATCCAGAGCTGTAACAAGCACACGCCAGGCTTTTATGAATGATTGTTGACAGTAAAGGAAAATTCAGGGTAGGTGAGGGCAGCAGGTTTTATTGTTGGTCAGTGACCTCTGACCAGCGAACTCTGCTCAGTGTCCCTTTACATCCTGTAACCCGAATTCATTAGCACAGGACTTTACATTGTTATAGCTGCCAGAACTCTTCTTCGCGAGTGACACAGGGTGACATTTTCTGGCTTACTGCAAATGTGAAAGTACCTTGCGTTGTTGTTTAGTCAGGCGAGTTTTGTGCTTGGCAAAGCAGTCTGTCAGTCCAGAAAGAATACAAGGCACAGAACAATTAGCCAACAATAACCTTTAGTTGCCCTCGTCTCACTGCAAAAAAGCAGCATTGCATCCTATGTGTGGAATGGGTCCTGGTCAATGAATTCAAACTGCAGATGTGAGCACTGTGGAGACCGTGACCTGACCTTCACTGCACTAACACTGCTTTTATACTGCTGGAGAATTTAGCTGATGGTTAAGATTGATCCACTCATGTTTAGGGCCGTGCTCCTTTCTAAAGGAAAGAATCAGTTTGTTGTACGTGACTGCGCACAACTTGGCTGCCACCTTTCTCTACAAATGCACAGCAGTTGCACTTCGCAATATAATCATGGTAGGTGCTTTGAGATGTCTCAATGATGTAATAAAATGCTATAACAAATACAAGAATTATTCGCATTATTAATAATAAAGATAAGTGCCACAGGCAAACAAACCAAACGGACTGGTGGTGATACGGCATACTCTTGTCCCTATGGGCAGTACAATGTGGAATCCTATAGCTCAGTGGTTAGAGCATTCGCCTCGCAAGCGAGAGACCTAGGTTCAATTCCAGGCAGGGCGAAACCTTGGGCAAGTTTCCTTACTCCACACGCCTGATAATAATCCCTCAAGAAAATAAATAAAATAATAATTTGGTCACTCAATCCACGACTGTTTGTGGGACACTGCTGTGTGCAATTGGCTGCCGCGTTTCGCCCACAAATATACGGTCAATTCACTTTACAGCATATTCTGTGAAGCGCTTTGAGACGTCTAGAAGTCGTGAAAAGCTCTAAATTAAATGCAAGGATTATTATTCTTATTATTCTTATAATAGAAAAAGGTGAAAGTACAACATTGTTCATCACTCAAATGTGTTTGTGCCCTTTGGTAGGAAGCAGATGAAGCTTTGTTGAGCAACCTTGAACTCCAGATCCAATCTCAGTTCTTGCAGGAAGATATAAATTCCACTCAAGAGAGGAACAAGAAGGTACGTTTAAACAATCCGTGGGCTTAAGACAATCCATCTTCTGCCAGTCAATCCACAATTTGTTCAAAGAGTATTGGTAAGCAGAGCAGCTCGAGTGATTTAAAATCATAAGCCCTCTATGTTTAATCCGCTTGAAACTGTGGATCAAAGCCAGCTATTAGGTGAGGTCTGACTCAAATCTTCCAAAGGTAATTGAAAGGTTTTCTCGATTAATTCAGAATTTACAAAGGATTTCGTGCAGCTGTTGATTTCAAACTTTTAAGTGTGAAATATTCATAAATACGCCCCTGGTGTTAGCCTGGCTCAGTCGGTAGCGCTCTTGCCTCTGAGTCAGAAGGTTGTGGGTTTGAGCTCCACATCAGGTCTTTGAACACACATAGTCTAAGGCTGACACTTGAATGCACTGCTTGGGGAGCGCTGCAATGGCAGAGGTGCCGTCCTTCAATTTAAATAAAAAACTGTGGCCCCTTCTGTGCCTGTTGTGGTGGATGTTACAGAACCTGTGGCACAATTTAAAAAGAGAAGGGTGTTTCTTCATCTCCTGGCAAACAATCCTCCAGATAAAATTGTTCATTCATTTCATGGCTGTTTGTGGGCATGTTGCTGTGTGTAAATTGGCTACTGCAATTGGCGGCAAAAATACACAGACATTTCACTCATATTATTATTGTTATTATTACACTATTATATCAATATCATAAAATGGAAAATACTTCACTGAAAATACCCCATAACTGATAATAAAAAGCTCCAGGACCTGACTGAAATGTTAAAACAAAAAATTACAAGCAAAAAGCCCAGAGAATAAGTCGTTATGAAAACAAAACAAAATGATTATCATTATCATTATTATTATTACTAAATGTCACTTTTATGGTTTGACCACAGAATTTGTTCTTAGTTCAGAAAAACAATAAAAAGTCTTCAACGATAATGATATTTTTTTCTTCCCGTTGTATTGTTCTAAACACGACAGAATTTAGCAGAGGTGCAGACCTACATGAATATTCTGAAGCACATCCATCAGTCCACCCCATATATATCTCCGACCGCACTGAGCTGTGAGGTAAGACACGGGGATGCTCCACTATACACAAAATCCAATTAATCCAAAGCTCGCACACTCACCCGCACTAAACTCCGTACCCCCTTCACACCAATTCAACCCAGGCTCCATGGCTCCCTATCACCGAACAGATCGACTTCAAGATCCTCACGCTTGTCTTCAAATCCGTTCATGTCCTGGCACCTCCCTGCCTCTCTGACCTGCTTACTCCCCCACCCCATTACTCGTTGCCTCCGCTCGACTGGCCCCGGCCTACCGCTTGTCCCTCGTGCCCTCTGTTCCACCGTCGGTGGCTGTGCTTTCAGCCACTACACCCCAAAACTCTGGAACTCTCTCCCTCTGTCCCTCTGCCTTGCCCCACTACTTGCCCATCTTCAGGTCGCGCTTGAAAGATCTCTCTCTTTGACCGAGCCTACGGTCACCTCCCCCTCCCCCTGCTCGGTGTCAAGCTCCAACACTGTTAAGCGCTCCGAGGCGCTATCCAGGGCAAAGGACTCCAACGAAAATGCAAATTGTTGTCGTTGTTAGGTCTTACTTCTTTGAATGTACTTTCTGTTACCCTCCTGCGTTAACCCCCGCGCCCCCAGCCGAGACTCATGTGACCAGCCAGTTGTGTGATAATCTTTTTTGAGACGTGCGCCTGAGACGAGCGTGCGCTGTCTTAAGTGTGAATCGTATTTGTAGAGAAGATTCCTGAAACCTCGTCGTAGATCCAGATGTTACGTCCTTGGATTGTTTCTGGATGGGCCTTTATTTTGCTGTTATTTTGCCTGCAGGGAGAGGAGACGCTTCTGGCGGAGCGGAGGCGACCTTTGATTAAGTGCCAATTGGAGGATTACAAGAGTGGCCTTTGCCAGTTACAGAACCAGAAACAGAAACTGCAGACCGAGGTGAGCACAGGCTGCAAAGGGTAAATAGAGTAAGCGGCTTTTTAATGAAGCTTAACAAAGAGAATATTCCGTTGTTCGGAGCTGTGAATGCCAGGGATCGTATTGCAGTGATACAGTGATACAACATGTTTAAAAATATACACTTGACTTAAGTACACACTTTACAGTGTAATGTAAAACCATACACTAGATGGCACTGCGCTACATTGGAACTACAAAAGTTAAATCCAGTTTAACAGTATTAAATCGATTATGTCCAGACCTATCATTAATATTCTGAAGCACATCCATCAGTCCACCCCTTATATATCTCCGACCGCACTGAGCTGTGAGGTAAGACACAGGAACGCCACTGTCCAGTTTAACTTTTTGTGGCCTGAAGAAATATATTACGAGTTTCCTTTTTTATTTCAATTGATTGTGTCCAATTTAAAAAAAAATTCTTGCCTATCTCTGTGCCTGGCCTGCTCATAATAATAATAATAATAATAATAATAATAATAATAATAATAATAATAATAATAATAATAATAATAATGCTGAGGCATGGGTTGTCCTCTGCTTAATGACCCCACAGCACCACTAGAAAAGAGAAGGGAGTTTATCACAGTGTCCTGGCCAACAGTCGTCCAGATAAAATCGGATTATTCCCTTCATAACTGTTTGTGGGGCATGGCTGTGTGCAAATTTGCGGCTGGGTTCGCCCACAAAAATACTCAGTCACTACACTTTACAGAAACATTCTGTGAAGTGAGTCGAAACTTCCTCCCAACATGAACTGCTCTGTACCAGATGCAAGGATTACTGTTATTATATTATTATAATATTATATTATTATAATAATAAGGATTATTATTTTTATCTTGACAGACGGCGATACTAGAGCAGACAATTAAGAGCACGCAGGAGCATTACTTGGATGAGATACAGTCCTACAACGAGCAGATTGAAAACCTCAGGAAGGAGATGGACGAAGCTGAAAAAAGTCTGGAAAAGTGCACGAACGAATGTCGGCAGCTTGTCATGTACCAGCAGTCACTGGAGACTGAGCTGGAACGTTACAAGAGGATAATTGAAACTGAGGACTATAGGTAGGCTGGGCATTTGGCTCTTCCTTACTTGTGGGCTCAAGAGAGTGAGGGAAGGCAACTGCATTGTCAGAGGCACCGTCCTTTGGATGAGTCATTAAACCGAGTTCCCGTCTGCCTGTTCAAGTGGACTTTAAAGATCCCATGGCACTGCTCATAAAGAGAAGGAAGTTTCTGGCCAACAATTCCCCAAATAAACTTGGTCACTCACTCCATGGCTGTTTGTGGGATGTTGCTGTGCGCAATTTGGTGCTGCATTTTGCCCACAAAATATACAGTCAATCCACTTTGCAGTATATGCTGTGATGTTTGAGATGGCTCGATGACATTAAAAGGCGTTAAATCCAATGCAAGGGTTATTATTATTAATATTGTCAAAGGCGCCCATTAAACCGAGGTCCCGTCTGCCCGTTTGGGCGGACGCTAAAGATCCCATGGCACTATTCGAAAGAGAAAGGAGTTTCTCCCAGTGTCCTGGCCAACAATCCCCCAAATAAAATAAGAATAATTTGGTCACTCAATCCAAGACTGTTTGTGAGATACTGCGGTGCGCAATTGGCTGCCTAGTTTCGCCCACAAAATATAGTCAACTCATTGTACAGTATATTCTGTGAAGCGCTTTGAGACAACTCGAAGGCATATAAGGCGCCATATGAAATGCAAGGATTATTATTATAGCTGCTTCTCTATCTCAGGTTACAATCGGCCATAATGGGGAATCCGGCAGCGACATTCTCGACAAGTTATCGATGTGGTTACACCCCAAGAGTGGTACCTAGCAGCAAAGGTAAGTCACGGAGCTTGTTTACAGATGCTCTGCTACAGAACCAGAGAAACCATAGAAATTGACAGCACAAATAAAGACCATTTTGCCCATTGTGCCGGCTCCTTTAAAAGCTGACTCAAGGCATTCATTGTCCAGCACCTTGGGACATCTTCCTGACGTGAAAGGCACTATACAAATGTAATTTGTTGTTGTTGTTGACTCCTTTTAAGATATCTATCTCGTTCCCTTTTAAAAGTCAATGTGGCCTGCTCCATGTCCCCCACCCTGCCGCCCTACAATCAGTTGTCAGGTCTTCAGCCTCTCTGCCTTTACCTTTTGGAAGTCCATCACCCCCACTTGCGTCCTTTAAGGCCCGTCTCAAGACCCTCCTCTTCGATTGCGTCAGTCTCCCTCTTAACCACCCCCTTCCCTGCCCTCCATTCCTCCTGATCCCAACCCCCAGCTCGGGTGCAAATCCTTGACTGTCCAGTGCCTTAGGACGTCCTCCAAACGTGAAAGGCGCTATACAAATGTAATTTGTTGTTGTCACTCCGGGGTGGGGGATTCAAAATCCTAATTCTCAGTGCTTGAAAAAATTCTTCTAACCTCCATATTTGCTCATTTATTAACTCTTAAATTGCTGCCCTGTCATCACTGACTCACCGATAAGTAGAAATGTCTGCCTATTGACTCTACTATAACAGATGTCTGGCTCAGCTGATAGCATTCTCATCTCTGAGTTAGAAGGTTATAGGTTCAACAGGACTTTGAACTCACAGTATAGGCTGACACTCCAGTGCAGTGCTGGGGGTGCGATTCCATTACAGGGAGAAATATTCCCATAAAATACGCAGTCACTCAATGCTACAGTATTCTGTGAAATACTTTGGGACATTTTCCTGATGTGAAAAACTGTGCATCAAGTAATAATAATCCTTGCATTTGATATAGTACCTTATCGTGTCTTCGAGACGCGTCAAAGCGCTCCACAGAATGTACTGCAAAGTGAATTGACTGTATATTTTGTGGCAGCCAATTGCGCACAGCAATGTCCCACAAACAGTCGTGGATTGAATGACCACATTTTTTTGGGGTGGGATTTTTCTATTTGTCGGCTAATTT
Organism: Callorhinchus milii; assembly: GCF_018977255.1. Classification (NCBI taxonomy): domain Eukaryota; kingdom Metazoa; phylum Chordata; class Chondrichthyes; order Chimaeriformes; family Callorhinchidae; genus Callorhinchus; species Callorhinchus milii. Next base: position 78,846,471 of record NW_024704744.1, read on the forward strand.
ATTTGGCAGGAAGCAGATTCGCTTTACTTTTCTTTTGCAGCTTATTTATTCCCGCTACAGTTAAGTCACTGAACCCGACAGCAAGGTTGAGCAGAATTAACATCAGCGGGGAATTAACATCAGCGGAAAATGCCATAATTAACCAAAGCTCCTGAACAAGTATCTCATTTCAAACTGCATTGCATTAAGTCATAACTCACTTAAGGCAGTTTCCACAATATTTCTGTGCAAAGTAGCTGCCTTCTTCATCTTGTTTTCAGTTTCAGACCTTACTATTAATATATAAAAACATGTTAGCATAAAATAGACTGAGAAATAAAACAAACTTAGGCTCCGAGAATAGAATCACACAAATTACAGCATACAGCCATTAGCCTCAACGCGCATCTGCTGGTGCCAACTCTGTCACTTATCCCAATTCATTGCTCTTTCTCGTGCTCTTATATTGTTCCATTTCAAATGTTCATCTGGTTCCCTCTCTATACGTCAAATGCTGAGTCTCAATGTGTAGAAGAGAATACAATTGACACTTATGTAGTACCTTTCAACAACAACTTGCATTTATATTGCACACTTGACGAAGGGTTGCTCTTTGAAAGAGCTCTCCAATTATTCCCACCCCCGCTCTTTCCCCACAGCGTTGCAATTTTTTTCCTTTCAAGAAAATATCAAATTCCCTTTTGGAAGTTATTATTGAATCTGCTTCCACCACCCTTTCAGGCAGGGCTTTCCTGATCATACTTACAGGTTTACACACACTTGGGATAAATCCAGTGGCGTAGCTCAATTGTAAGAGAATCCACTCTCTTAACCATCAGATTGTTTGTAAGCTCTGAGGAAAAACAGTGCAGTCAGTGCATTGGCCATTAATCGTACTCATCTTAAGACATTGAAACATTGTTCCCCTTTCAGATATCAGTCTGACCATTCGGGACATCACGAGTATCAAATCCAGACAGAAAGGCCTTACCAGGAAAGCAAAGAAAAAGGATGTTGCATCATCCTTGGACGTGACAGATGGCAATGGAGGTAATGAGGACAAAAAGTCCAGCAGGAGATCTTCTCCAGAGAAGGCTGGAGATAGGGGAACAGAGGTGAGGAATGAAGAGTCTGAGGAGGAAGAGTTTGAGGAGGGAGAGAATGAAGAGGATGAGCAGAGCATGAGGAAGGAAGATGTACCAGATGGAAGTCAGATAAGCAAGGTTTATGGCGCGTTGTATAACATGGTGAGAGACAGGATGAGGAGACACAGAATACCAGTGGCACCCAGAGTGGATTATTACACCAAAGGCCACTATGTGCTGGTGAGCGGAGATGCCAGTTACTTGGACCCTTGCTTCTGCACAATGACACCTTCGCGAAGTGAAGTGACCATCACTATCCCTGAGCAACCCGTTCCTGCTGACATACACCCTGAGCCGCTGCCAGTAGAGCCCGAACCCCACAGCGCGGGAGGGAGCGATGATGGAGGCAGCGACGGAGAGGAGGAGTCTGAGGCGGCGAAGAGGAAGAGGGACCAGGATAGGTACGGAGTGAAGAAGTGCGACAATTGGAGGAAATCGCTGGATGACGACAAGCCGGTCGAACCTTCGCCTCCACCGTTTGTGCCATCCCCACCGCCGCCCCCTCCTCCGCCCCAGCCAGAACCTCCCGGGTTCCCGGATCCCGAGCCGGTTCCTTTCAGGACGCTTTGTTCCCCGTGTGTGCCACAACCCGAGCCCAACCCTCCCGACAAATGGGGCTCCAGGGATGATCCCTATGGAGACAGGGAGCAAGGGGACAGGGAGAGAGAGGACAGGGAGCGAGAGGACAGGGAGCGAGGGGACAGGGAGCGAGGGGACAGGGAGCGAGGGGACAGGGAGCGAGGGGACAGGGAACGAGGGGACAGGGAGCGAGGGGACAGTGAGCGAGGGGACAGGGAGCGAGGGGACAGGGAGCGAGGGGACAGGGAGCGAGGGGACAGGGAGCAGGGGGACAGGGAGCAGGGGGACAAAGACAAGGGCAGGGGCAGCGAAACCCCGATAAAGCCTCTGACATCTTCCTGCACCAGCCTGCCCAGGTACAGGCACTTCGAGAAGGTGGAGGTGCTGGAGTCCCTCGAGACCCTCACGGACGAGAGAGTCCGAGATTACGAGGAAATCTCCACCACCCTGGAGACCACGGTGGAAAAGAGGGGCAAGGACCCCGGGCCAAAGAGGACCTGAACCACACGCCTACGCCATGGCCTGAGTTCACTCTGCCTGTGTTGTCGCTTAAGGAAGCGAAAAAAATCCTTAAAGAAGACGATGAACTTTTGAAGTTGTTTTCAATAGCAGATTGAAGTTGAAACCCTCCGCTTGACAGACAGATATACAACCGTGTGCTATTTTTTTTGAAATGACTAGCAGTTTTAATGGTCTTACCCACCCTCCTCGGAGATGGGGGGATGTCGTGGGGTAGGTGGTGGGGACATGAGTTTAAGTGGGTTTCCTTTGGAGCCAAACTGGCTCCAAGGTAACATGTTTGGTAACAGAATGTCGGAATCGAGGCCACCCTCTGTGGCGGTCTCGGTAGACTAGTTCCGGAGCCAGTCAGGTCTGCGGTAATCCAGCCTGGCTCATTGGCAGGACTTGGAAGGGCAGACAGTTAATATGGGTTATGTGGAGACGGCAGTGATTATGTAATGTTTGTGTCATTTCAATAACCGTTCAGAGCCCGGCGTGACCTTATCTGAAGTGCTAGTATTTTGCAAGCATAGCATTGGAGAATAGCATTCAAGTTTGCATTTTATGAAGATTTGCAGAATTGGAAGAGATTTTCTACGAAGCCTTCAGAAATAACAGACAGGCTCTTTCTAAACAGTTATGAGCGTGATGATGAGGCTGTTTCGAGATGCTGTTAAACAGTGGCTTAGCTAAGTAGGTTTCCGTTATGAATGCATTTGTCGTGCAAAGAAAGTTACAATAAAGCTGGCCTGCAAAGGCTTCGTTGCACTCACGTTCTCCTATATTCATGTTTAATGAAGTAACTCTTGTCATTTGTCAAGAGATGTGGTGAGAAATTTATTACGTGCAATCTACAGCACCAAAGAGGTCACTTGGCCCAACAACTCTGTGCTGGTGTTTAGACTCCTTATAAACCTGCATCCCTCCCTTCTAATTTCTAGCCCTAACTTTTCCCTTCCCTCCTTCATTCCTCTCTCGCTATCTTAAAATAATCTTTAAGTTACTTTTGATTGATGCAGGCAGTTACTGGAGTCAGAATTGATATTCGTAGTTACGGTCATTGCGATACGTCTCAGCGGAATATTTATTTCCTTACTCACTTTAGTTTCTCCCATTCCATCCCCAACCCACTCCGCCCCTCATTCTCCCCAATTGACCCCACTTGGCCCCCCCATTCAGCATCCCCACACTTCACCCACTACTCCACCTCCCCACTCTGCACCCCAAGCTTTGCTCCCCACCACTCCACACTGACTCCATGCACCACTCCTCACTCCCCCCTCACTCCTCACACTCAACCCATTCGTTCCGCTCCCCCACTCCCCCCCCATTCCGCCCCCCTTAGCCCTCCCACCCCGCACTCCGCATCCCCTCTAACCCCCTCCTTGCCCATACTCAGTTCCGTTATTTACTCCCTCCCCTGTGAGTAGTTTTTGTGTTTGTTGCCCAACGTTCCTCCCTTAATCCAGACTCGTCCCAAACATATTCAGGCAAACTCTCTTCTCTCCCCGTCGTTACTTGCGGCACGTCACTGTTGAAAACCAGCTGCTGTATTTGCCTACGTAGGAGCACTCACCACACTCCACAGGCAACCCCAATGCAAGTTCGGTTTTGTGAATGCTCAGAGACATTTCGACATGGTAAACCCCTCTATTTAATGGAAGCGTTACTTATTTAGATTCTATGCCCCTACCCACTGGAACTCTGTCCCTCGACCCTTGCACCTCCCACCCCCACCGTCCCCCCATCCCTTCCCATTTATCTGCCTTCAAGACTCTCCTTAAAACTTGCCTCTATGGCCACCTCCCACTCCCCTTGCCCCTTCCCTTGCCTCCTTCAAGGCCTGACTGAAGACCTTTCTCTTCAACCGTGCCTTCTGCCACCCTCCCACACCATTCTTGATTCCAACCTCCAGCTCGGTTGCAAACCCTTAACTGTCCAGCGCCTTGGGTCGCCCTTCTGGCGTGAAAGACGCTGTATAAATGTAATTCTTTGTTGTTATTTTATTCCAAAGCATGGCTTTTCCTAGGTCCCGTCTGCCTTGCAATTCGAGTGGATGTTATAAAGGATCCAACCGCTGCTACATCAGGGAAGTGGACCATCTCCCAGTTTTTCCAGCTAAACATCCTCTCTCAAGGCAAAATGACTCCAATCATTTCTGGTCAATTGACGAACCAACTCATTGCTGCTGGTAGGACACTGTTGGAGTAAACTGGCTGCCAAGTTTGACGGCATCAATAATATTCACTACATTTCTAATTATTCCTAAAGCACTTTGTTCATCCTCCTTGAGGATTGGCGTTGTGAGGGCGGTCAGCACAAGTGAAAGTAACTTCTGTGCTGTTGTTTGTTGGCGAACCGCAGCGAAGGAATTAATTTTCGCACTAACTGCGTGTATAACAATTTTACAGCCCACTTACCCAGACAAAAGCAATAATAATCCTTGCGTTTGGTGTAGCCCTTTATCAAAATGTCTCCCCCAAGATCACAAAGTTGGTTCGGAAGAAGAAGGCTCTTTGTTCCTTGGCCTATTTGTTCTCATTCTTCCAGAACGCCCTCCTCCCCATCACAGCATCGAGCTGTTTCCGTTTTAAATGACTTCAATGTCCTGGCCTCAAAATCCTTTCCTGGTAACAAAGAGCTTCACAGGATTTACTGTAAAGTGTGGTGATTGTGTACTTGCACGCGCCATTTTAAAGCTTGGACACAGTGGAGAGTCAGTGTGACTCCAGTGACCTATGTGGTGGGGCTCAAACTCATTTGCGTCCTCTATGCCACTGGGCTGCTGATTTCGGAGCTGTGATGTAAAGAGCAACAACAACTTGCATTTATATAGCGCCCGTCATATAGGCATCTCAGAGCGCTTGACAGTGGCAGAGCACGATGCCAAGCCAGGGGCTGATGGGTGTGTGTGTGTGTGTGTGTGTGTGAGACAGTAGACATGGTCGAAGAGGAATGTCTTGAGGTGCGACCTGAAGATGGAGATGGAGGGGCAATCAGATGGATTGAGAGAGAGAGTTCCAGAGTTTTGGTCCATGGTGGCAAAAAGTGTGGACGCCAATGGTGGAATGGAGGCATGAGGGACAAGAAAGGGGTTTGTGTACGTTGCCTTTTGCCTGCCCCCAACAACCCCCCCACCCCCCGCAATAATAGTCATGATTTGTGTTTGCAGCACATCGCTGACCATCAATTGGCCACCACATTCACCTACCGAAATCCACAGTCACTACGCTTTACAGTTGCTCTGGGTACTATAACAACAACAACTACTTTATATAGCTCACTTCACATAGGATAACATCTCAGAGTACTTTTTTTTAAAGACGCCAAGCAAGAAAGCGGCGGTGAGGGAAAGGGAGAGGGAGGTGACCTTAGGGAAGGTTGAAGAGGTAGTTAGAGAGAAAGTGAGATGGGAGTTTAGAAGGAGGGAGATTCCATTCTAGCCTGGGGATACCGAGATTTACTGCAATACGTTAATTACTAAAATCAATAGCCTGCATAGATCAAGGAATGAATCTTGTACTTTCTTGATCTGCCTAGCTCATAAGCACACTGCATTTATAATAATAATAATAATCCTTGCATTTGATATAGCGCTTTTCACGTCGGGAGGACGTCCCAAAGCGCTTCACAGAACACACTGTAAAGTGAATTGACTGTATATTTGTGGGCGAACGCGGCAGCCAATTGCGCACAGCAATGCCCCACAAACAGTCGTAGATTGAAAATGACCAATTTATTATTGTTTTTGGTTTTGGAGGGATTATTAGCCACCAATTGATTTCTAATTTGGGAAGAATTTTTTTTTGCTCAGAATAACACAACAAATTACATTTGTATCATGCCTTTCACGTAGGGAGGACATCCCAAGGCACTAGACAGTGAAGGGTTTGCACCCGAGTTGAGGTTTGGGAGTGGTGGAGGGCAGGGAGGGTATGGATAGGAGAGTGGCCTAAATTATATTTCACCATAAATCAATTTGCCAATATTATAGTCGCAGTATCTACCTGCGGCAATACAATAGGGAATGAACAGGAAACCAACAGCACTCAGAAGCTTTGCACCATTATTTTTTACACACATTGGAACTGAAGGGTACTGGGGTACCCTTCAGTTCTTCCTGCTCAGCACCTGTTAACCCTACAAGTCAAAGCCCCAGGTAGGGTAGCCCCAGCTGGATAAGCAGTGGGAAAGCTTGCCACACAGTTATATCAATGGCAAGCTATGAGGTTTTAACTGGTTAGACTCCAGCAGTACCCCAACGCACACACTTGTCAAAAAAATTGATGACTATTTGTGGGACACTGCTGTGCGCAATTGACTGCCGTGTTTTGCCCACAAAATACAAAATCACTCCAGTTTACAATATACTCTGCGAAGCCCTTTGAGACGTAATTTACAATGTGATATAAAGTACTGTATCAAATGCAAGGATTATTATTATTAAAGGGTAATCTTTTAATGCACCACATTGCTTGAAAATTATTGTGAAAGATTTCCTAATTGAGGCGGTGAAGGGTGGGGGAAGTAAAGGAAACTTTGAGTGATATATCGAATAGTGCGCGGGTGGATGTTAAGTGGAATGAGTCAACTCTGTTCACTTTAAGTGAGTCAGTTGTCGAGTGCTTTTTCAGCCAACTTTTCAATAGGTCTAGATGTTGCTCTCAGCTTGGTTAAACCCGAATAGAAGAAAATGCTCGAACGATTGGCTATAATTTGAAAACACTGTTGTCTTTTTTTATATTATATATATATCTATAATATATATAAACATTTTTCACAAAATATAAAAGAAAAACTGTCACTGCTCTGTTTGCAAGATATTACCTTTAAATTTCACACCAAAAGTCCTTTTACATTCACAAACTGTGCGTAACATCCGTGGAACTAACGAGTATTGATGTGTGTGAAAAAGAACAAAAAAATGGTGCTATTTTAAAACACAATTCATGGACTGACAGTACAGTAATAGGAGACGGTGGGTTAAAGATCACAGCACACAGTGTGGCAACTTTGCTACGAGAAACATTAAATCCAGCAGTTTGAAGTCACAAAGCGGTTACAATGTGGGGATCGGAGGGGAGGGGAGAGGGGAGAGAGGGAGAGGGGAGAGAAAAGACAGACATGCAGCGTTTAATAGGGTTCATTTTCCTTCAGCAGGCTCTTCAGACTTCGCTCCACTGCCTCATCCAGTTCCTCCTCCAGCTCCTCCTTCTTCGACATGGCCAGTTTGGACTGGTAATCTCTCACTATTTGGTCTATGTAAGGGGCGCTCTGAGTCCCGTGAAGCATCAGGGTCCATTCCTTGAGCACGCCCTTCTGCGCCGTGCCCCCCGTGAAGCCCACCTCCAGGGTCCAAGTCCCCCTGGGGTCCTCCCCCCACGTGTGGGTGGTCATGAAGGGCCACTTGTCGAAACCCACCTTGGAGTCGTCATCCCTGGGCCTGCGGCTCAGGAGGATGGACTTGGTGCCGGTGGGCGACGTCATGTTCAGGTTCAGGTCTCCCCGCCGGGTGGAGTTCACCGTGATCACAGCCTGTACATGCTCCAGGTAGCGAGCAAAGTTGGCCTTCCCTTCGCACGCGTCGGTCGTTATCGTCAGAACCAACTTGTCTTCCGACGTGATTGTCCTGTCGAGAGAAAAGCATAGGAGAATTTTCACACGATCCTATAATGCAGTCGTGGAGTCCTGTAGCATAATGGTTAGCGCACTTGTCTCGCAAGCGAGAGGACCCGGGTTCAATTCCCGGGTGGGGCCAAACCTTAGGCAAGTTTCCACTTTTCACCCACAAAATATACAGTCAGGTCACTTAACAGTATATTCTGTGAAGCGCTTTGAGACGTCTCAACAACGTGATAAGGCGCTACATCAAAATGCAAGGATTATTATTATTATTATTATTACGATCAGGTCGGATGAAGAAGAAAGCTCACCATCACAGCATCAAGCTGCTTTTTAAATGAATCCAGGGTCCTGGCCTCAACCACTCTCCCTGATAACTGAGTGTTATTCCTTAACTACACTCTGAGCAAAGAAATATTTCCTGGTGTCTGTCCTGAAATTGCCCTTGGTAATTCTAAACCTGTTTTCCCTTGTACTACTGTCTTGGTTCGGCCACTGTTAATCACTCCAAGACACTACCCTGTGTGAAGGGTGCTGTATAAAAGCAAGTTTGCTGTTATTGATTTGGCAAAATAGCCCAGGATCCTGTTTGCCTTGTTTATTGCTGCCTCACACTATTTTGACATACTGAGTGATGAGTACAATACAATTTGCATTTATATAATCGTGCCTTTAACTCAGTAACCTGATGCTGCAGGTATGCAAGAGTGATTCAGAGACTTATTGCCTGGTCAACCTCCTCTCCTCTTAATGAAACCTCTCTAGCATCTCCTCATCATTCATGATCACCCAGACTGAGAGCCTTTCAGCTTGTGTGCGCAGTCCTGGGTGCAGAGACTAAAAGGCATCTTTGCCATCAAAGTCAATGGGACACAAAAATAATAATATCAATAATCCTTGCATTTGATGTAGCGCCTTATCACGTCATTGAGACGTCGCAAAGCACTTCACAAAATGTACTGTAAAGTCAACTGATTGTATATTATGTGGGGGAAACGCGGCAGCCAAATGCACACAGCAAAGTTCCACAAATAGTCGTGGATTGAGTGACCAAATTATTATTATATATTTTTTGAAGGGATTATTACTTCTGGAAAGCGATCCACCAATCGACCGACTTACTGCTCGGTAAACTGAGGCATGTGGCATGTGGAGTAAGGAAACTTGTCTAAAATGTGCTCAGAGGTGAAATTAAATACTTGTCAAACAGTGTAAAAAAGAAATGCCTGGACAGCCATAAATCTACAGCCTCAAGACAAGTTAATCAGAACTGCAGACACTATGTTATACTCCACCTACGCAGAATCATGTCATTAAAAGCACTTTGCGGAATCAATTTAAAATTGTCCTCCCACTCTTAGCCTGGGGAATCCTTCGAGTTGATGCACGACAGTGAATAGTAGTTAAAAAATTCTGTTTCCCCAGGAATTTGCATCACTTATGGGAGTGAGGAGCGATCAAAACAAGCTAAGGCTCTTCAATCTTGTAAGGAGACGTCTCCAAGAGGACCTTGTGGAGGTGTGCAAGACGTTAAATGTGATCGAGAAAGTAAAATGAGAACAATACTTTTGGATTCGCTGAGACAGCAGAACGGATGAGAGAAAATGGGATTATGCTCCTTACAAGGCAAGATTTAATAGAGGTGTTCAAAATTATGAGGGGTTTTGATAGAATGTTAATAAGAAATTGTGCCCACTGGCGGGTGGGTCAGTAACCAGAGAACAGATTTAAGATAATTGACAAAATAACCAGAGGGGAGATGAGGAGAAATATTTTTACGCAGCGAGTTGTTACAATCTGGATGCACTGCCTGAAAGCAGTGATGGAAACAGGTTCAATAATAACTTTCAAAAGGGAATTGGATATTTATTTGAAAAAAAATTTACAAGGCCGTGGGGAAAGAATGGGGGAGTGGGACTAGTTGGATAACTCTTTCAAAGAGCCAGCATAGCCTTTATGGGCCGATTGGCCTCCTTCTGTGCTGTAGGATTCTAAGATTCTATGAAGTTGGCTACAAATTGAAAGGGATGTGAAGTAATTCCTCCTAAAGTCTCTTTTAGATCCTCCAGTTGCTATTTTTCAAAGAGCCAGCACAGCCATGATGGCCCGAATAGCCTTCTTTTGTGCTGTAAATTTCTATGGTTCTACCCATAAGTATTTCTTTTCCCAGGGAGCAACTTCAACTCAAGGAACATTACCGATATTTGTCGGTCTGGTACAGCTAATAGCATGTAGCATGCTTGTCTCTGAGTGAAAAGGTTGTCGGTTCAAGCCCCCACATCGGGACTTGGAGCTCACATAGTCTAGGCTGACACTGAGGGAATGATACATTAAATTGAGATCCTATCTGCCTATTCAGGTGGACGTTAAAGATCCTATGGCACTATTAGAAGAGAGAAGGGAATTTCTCCCGGTGTCCTGGCCACCAATCCCCCAAATAAAATTGGTCATTCACTCGGTGGCTGTTTGTGGGATATTGCTGTGCTCATCTACTGCTGTGGCTGCTGTGCTCATCTACAAAATACAGTCACTGCACTTTACAGTAATTCCCGTGAAGCACTTTGAGACATCTTTTCGAGGTGAAAGCCGCTTTATCAGATGCAATGATTAGCATTATGTCTGCACTGAGTTTCCTCTGAGATGTTTTCTGCTTCACACAAGGGCTTTTGGCAATGAGTTTCACACACTCACCCATTCCTCTGGGTAAAGAAGTTCCTCCTAAATTCTCCTTTAGATCTGTCAGTGGCTAGACTCTGTTATTGAACCCTTCCAATCGGGTTTCCATGTTGCCCACAGCAATGGAAACAGCCCAGCCACTAACGATATTCTGAACATCTGCAACCAGGGCTCTCTCTGCCTCCTTGTCCTCCTCGACCTCTCTGCCGCCATCAACACCGTCGATCACACTATACACTCTATCCTCCTCCACTGTCTCTCCTCTCAGCTCAACCTTCGCGGACCTGCCCTCGCCTGGTTTGAATCCTCTCCCACCACCTCCACTTTGTCGCCACTAACGGCTTCTCCTCCAGCCCCAGCACCGTCACGTGTTTCATCCATCAGGGCTCTGTCCTTGGCCCTCTTCTTTTCAATATCTACATGCTCCCACTTGGTGACATAATCCGCAGACATGGCGTCAAGTTCCAGATGTATGTGCCTTTCTGCCTCCACCTCAACTCTAGGACCACTGCTGTCCTCACAGACTGTCTGTCAGACATCAAGTCCTGGATGAGAGTTGAATGGCAACAAGACCAACGCTCTCTTTCTTGGCTCCCATCCCGAGGCTCTCCTGCTTGGCTCCCATCCCAAGGCTCTCCTGCTCGGTTCCTGTCAGTGCCTCCATACCTCGGATGCTGACAACATCTCCCTCCCTGGATGCACCCTACATCTCACAGAGCCAATACAGAACTATGGCATCCTGTTCGACTCTCAACTGTCGTTAATACCTCACATCCATGCCATGACCCTTTTTGTCTTTCCCCACCTCCGGAACATCACCCGGCTCTCCCACTGTCTCACACTGCTGGCAGCCGAGACTCTCATACACGCATTCATAACATCCAGGCTTGACTACGCAAATTGCCTGCTTGTTGGCCTCCCCAACTCCTCCCTCCATAGGCTGCAGATCATCCAGAACGCTGCAGCCCATATCCCTTCCGCGACCCTATCACCTCCATTCTCTCCTGACTCCATTGGTTTCCCATCACATAAAGGATACAGTTCAAGGCCCTGGTCCTCGTTTTCAAAGCCTTCCATGGCCTTGTTCCTCCCTAACTCTGCGACCTCCTAACCCCCTACCAACCTGCCCGACCCTCCGCTCAGCGGGCTCCAGCCTGCTTCACCTCCCCGCATCACCCGCCCCACCATTGGCGGGCGGGCCTTCTGACACTCTGCCCCCACCCTCTGGAACTCCATCCCACAGTCCCTCTGCTTCGCCCCCTCCCTTGCCTCCTTCAAGACACATCTCAAGACCTTCCTTTTCAACCGTGCCTTTGGTTACCCTTCTTGCCCCCCTGCCTCCACCCTCCCTGATCCCAACCTCTAACTTGGGTCCAAAACGCTGATGGTTCGGCGCCTTAGAACATCCTACAGATGTAAAAGGCGCTATACAAATGTAATTTTTGTTGTTGTTTGTTATTGAACCCCTTCATAATTTTAAGCCCATTGGTCGCCCAGGCTTAATAGCCTTCCGTGCTGAGCTTCCACTGCTGTATCATCACGTGGAGCGTCTGAATAAGTTTTATTTCTCCAATCCCATCGATTAGGACCAGTGTAAGTAAAACAAACACCTGCTGAGTCAAAACTAAGCTGTCGGCCCATAAAAATAACCCCTGGTCATGCCAGTGCATTCTGCCTGTTCAGGTGGTGGACATTAAAAGATCTTGCGGCGCTATTCGCAAAAGGGAGTTTCTCATGGTGTCCTGGCCAACAATTTGCCCATGTTATCTGATATCTCTACTCCATATCGCTTGAGACCTTTACCATAAAAATCTATTGACATCGGTCTTGAAAATTTCAATGGATCCAGCATCCACAGCCTTTTGGGGGAGAGAGTACCGGATTTACACTACCTTTTGTATGTGAAAAAGTGCTTCCTGATTTCACTCCAAAACGAAACTTCATCCTTGTTGTCTGAAACTTTCCCGGAAGGAAAATCGCTTCAACCCCCCCATGGGAATATGTGGATGGTACTCACTGCGGTTCCTGAATCGATCCTGCAATACAGTGGAACCTCTCGGGAACGGTCTTCCAATCTTTCGCCAGTTTAACCATGGCCCCTGCGTCCAGGACCCCATAACCAAAGAGGTGGTTGAACTCCAGGCCCACGCCGTTCCTTCTCCACCTGTGCACCTCATCGTGGAGTTGGTTACGTTTGGACGTCAGCACGCTGAGATGCTGCATGTCTCTCCATGTCAGGTTCGGACTGAGAAACAGGAGGCGGAGAGAGGTGAGAGACATAGGAACATACGAACACGGGAATAGGAGTCAGCCATTCAGCCCCTCGAGCCTGTTCTGCCATTCTGTTAGATCATGGAATATCTGTCCCTAACTCCTTTTACCCGCCTTTGCTCCATATCCTTTAATACCCTGACCTAACAAAACTCTATCCACCTCAGTCTTGAAAAAGTGAATTGATCCAGCATCCACAGCCTTTTGGGAGAGAGAGTTCCAGATTTCCATTACCCTGTGTATGAAAAAATACTTCCTGATTTCACTCCTAAATGGCCTAGCTCTAATTTTAAGATTATGCTCCTTGTTCTGGATTCCCCCACCAGAGCAAATTGTTTCTTTGTAGCTAACTTATCAAATCCCTTTATCATTTTAAACACCTCAATAGATCAATCGACGATCTTCTAAACTCAAGGGAATACAAGCCAGTTTCATGCAACCTGTCCTGATAATCTAACCCTTTAAGCCCTGATAACATTCTGGTGAATCTGCACTGCATCCCCTCCAGGGCCAATATATCTTTCCTGAGGTACAGCACCCAAAACTGAACGCAGTACTCCAGATGTGGTCTGACCAAGGCTCTGTACAACTGAGTCAGTGTAAAACCCATTTTAATCATTTTAATCAGCAAGTAACCAGGATTATAAAGTTAGAAAGGATTATACAGTTATGAAGTTAAATTGTTATAGTGCCTCATCACGTTGGAAGGTACTGTAAAGTGGATTGGCTGTATTTTGTGTGTGGAATGCCATAAAAAGACATAAGGTCATAAAGGATATACAGGGTCTGCATTGAGAGGAGCTCAACTGGAACAACATTAAGTTATGTTGCTAAGTACTTCCATACTCGTCCCAATCAACGTTAACCGACCATCTGAGTTTCAGTGGCATTTGGGATTTCAACAGGGAGAAAATCATCCTGAAACCTCTTGATCAGTGGAGTCCTGTAGCTCAGTGGTTAGAGCACTCGCCTGTGATAAGGCCCTATATCAAACGCAAGGATTATTATTATTATTACTAGTAGTAGTAGTACCCCCACACCCCAAACAAAATAACTGATACGTACTTGGCTTCCAAAGACAAGGCAAACACACCAGCAGCTTCTGGCGCTGCTGCTGAAGTCCCTGAATGCCGCAGAGTACAGTTCCCGTACAGGTCAGTGGTCGCCTGTAAAGATAGTGATTTGCAATTAATCACACCATCTCCTAAAATAAGCTGCTTTCCCCCATCGCACACCCACGCAAAGATAGGTTCCTTTCATCCGGCCACTCTCTTCAATTCAGCCCAGTGTCCCACTCCCTCCTTCCCTTTAAAACTCTCCGTAAGACCAAACTCTATTGTCCTGTTTTCGGCCATTGTTCCTCCCCTAAGCCCTCCTCCACTCCACCATCCCTGCCTCCCCTCCACAGCTCCCACCCCCCACCTCCCCCGTCCTCAGCTCGCACTTCCACTCAACAGTGTGAAGCTTTTGTAGACATCCTCCCCACTCTCTCTGGCTCTCCGTGTATGATCAGAGACAACAACAAATTGCATTTGTACAGCGCTTTTCACATCCAGAGGATGTCCCAAGGTGCTGAACAGTGAAGGATTTGCACCCAAGCTGGGGGTTGGGATCAGGAGGAGTGGACGGCAGGGAGGGAGGAGGTAGGAGGGTGGCCGAAGGTATGGTCGAAGATAAAGGTCTTGAGATGAGCCTTGAAGGAGGCAAGAAAGGGGGAGAGGTGAAGAGACTGTGGGATGGAGTTCCAAAGTGTGGGGGCAGAAAGACTGAAGGCCCAACTGCCAAAGGTGGGGTGGACAATTTGGGGAATGGAGAACCAAGCGAGAATCCGGTGAGCAGAGGGAGCTCAGAGACAGATCTGCATAGGGTTAGCAGGTCACAGAGATGGGAGAAGTAGGTTGGAGACAGCCTTCAGTCGTCTAGTGATCTGAAAATGGGTCCATCGTAGAGACTCCACAACAACAGCAACAACTTACATTTATATAGCACCCTTCATGTGGGGCAGCGTCTCAGAGTGCTTAGCAGTGGCCGAGCCTGACCCCGAAAGAAGGGAAAGAGTGGGCAAGGCAGAGAAATTGAGGGAGAGAGTTCCAAAGGATTGGGGTGGCCAGACAGGACAGGGCAGGACAGATCGAGCAGAGGGGTACAGCACCCACCACGCCGGCCTCAGGATTCCTCTTCCTCCCGTTGCTGAATGTGGAGGCGAGCGTGGAAGAGCAACTCTCGTCATAGAGCGCAGTCCTGCCGTCGTTGATGGCCGAGTTAATGGAGATGGTCCACATGCTCGAGGCGTAGCCATCGCAGTTACAATCATCGTAGCTGCCACCATCCCCCGAAGCCCAGACGTAGATGCTGCCTTTTCCATTCCGACCCTGCATTTAGAACATCAAACCGTCATGTTAGCCCAGAGCTGGATTCAGAATTCTTATGATAATAATAATAATCCTTGCATTTAATATAGATCACATCGTTGAGATGTTTCAAAGCGCTTCACAGAATATACTGTAAGTATAAGTGTATATGTTGTGGGCGAAATGTGGCAGCCGATTTGCACACAGCAGTGTCCCGCAAACAGTTGTGGATTGAGTGACTATTTTTGTTGTTGTTTTGGAAGGATTATTACCCCCGGAAAGCAATCCACCAATCGACAAACAACCGGGTTCCTACTGACTGTTAGTTAAACAGAGGCGTGTGGAGTAAGAAAATTAGACGAAGGTTTCGCTCCGGCTGGGAATCGAACCTGGGTCCGCTTGCTTGCGAGGTGCGCTTACTAACCATTAGGACTCCAATTCACAGGGCCCCAGTGGTTATTCTGGGCGAATGAGATCAGATGAGCCAAAGGGCCTCATTCATCCGAATCAATTTTGTGTGAGCTTGTCATATGTTTAAATCTCTATATAAAACTGTATGTCCAATATTTTCACGTCTCTCAGATGTCAAACTAACAGTCACTACATCTTGGCTTTGGTGGCTCCCATCTTAATCCTTCTCCTTCCTACAATCTCACTTCTCTGAACGCACTTTCTGGAGTTTCTCACAACTCTACCATTGCTAATGGAAGAGAGGAAAGCTTGTCTCCAACTCTTATGCCAACTGCTTACTTGCCCCTCATTAACGTTTAACTTTCTACAGCAACAACTTGCTTTTATATAGCGCCTTCACACAGGACGGTGTCTCAGAGCACTATAACTTTCTGTAAAGCCCAAGATTATTCAAGGCTTGAACCCTGTTCCCATATATGGCAAAGATCTCCAAGCACCACATTAGGAATTCCTGGATAAAATACAAGGAAAGGTCCGTCATGTGATAAATGAGCCTTTCCTCACTTCTGAGCTCCACACTGTCTCGCACACACTTTCTCTCACCCAATCTTTCCTGTCTTTCTCTGTTTAAGCGCTATACAAATGTAATCTTGTTCTTGTTATCAATCTCGTTACTCTTAAGCACAATGGGTAATGTGTTTGTCAGAGATCAGAAGCACGCACCACCATATTGTGGTAAAGAATATTCTGTATGTCTTTTGAGTATAAGACATTTGATTAGTCTCAAACCGTTACATATAGTTTGTTCCTGTTTATGTGAAGCGCTTTGAGACATTTGAAGACGTGATAAGGCGCTGTATCAAATGCAAGGGTTATTATTATCATTATTATTACTTCACTGCATCAGTAACATTTGCTGTTTCGACTGTAGAAGAACATAAATTCCCTTCATGTCTCTAAAATCTTAGTTGCATTTACTCAAGGTTACTGTATTGTGAACAAGGTTGCTTTTCTGTGAGCAATGTAGCAAGATCTTAGCTTTCCTTTTCAATGTGACTACTAGGATCAAGAACTGATGGGCACTATGTCTTAAAGTTACTTGTAGTTATGATATTATACAAATTCTTTAGCTCAAATTCATAAAGTAGTTCATGAGCCACATCAATAATAATAATAATCCTTGCATTTGGTATAGCTCCTTATCATGTCGTTGAGACGTTTCAAAGTGCTTCGCAGAATATATCGTAAAGTGGATTGGCTGTATATTTTGCAGGTGAAACTCAGCAGCCAATTGCGCACAGCAAAGTCCCACAAACAGTAGTGAATTGAATGACAACATCTTTTTTTAGGAATATTAACCCCAGAAAGCAATCTGCCAATTGACTAACAACCTGGTTCCTACTTACTGCTCAGTAAATAGAGGCGTGTGGAGTAAGGAAACTTGCCTTAAGGTTTTGTCCCACCCGGGAATCGAACCAAAGTCCTCTTGTTTATGAGGCGAGTGCAATGTATAGGAGCCACAATGTTATCCCATGTTTCTTCCCCGACATTAGACTAAACCGGAATCACACGTTAATCTGACCTTATTCACACCATCAGCCATGGCCTGCAGTGTCAGCTCACGAGGTCCATCCACAGTCTTGCCGTCGTCGGTCGGACCCCAGCTGGCACTGTAGATGTCTATAGTCTGAGGCATGTGACTGATGGAAGAAGCTTCTATGATATCAGTCATGAATGGCTGGTCCAACATCCGGATGCCTGTAAGATGTTACAGATGAGGTGAAAGAGTTTCCTTCCTTATTTTAACATATACAGAGAGGAATATAAATTCAGTCGCTTTTTAATACCGGCAGACAATTGTTTTTAAACAATAAAAGGGAGTACATTCATTGAGCACCGGGGCAATAACACCCTTGTCTGTCTTCATATCGCACCTGAAGACCTTTCTCTTCGACTGACCTTTGGATGAGACGTTAAACTGAAGCCGTTTGCCTGTTCAGGTGGATGCCAAATGCTCATTCCATGGCTGTTTGTGAGACATTGATGTGCACAAATTGATTGCCACATTCAATCACAAAATACACAGTCACCACACTTTATACACTGAAGCGTTTTGGGATGTCTGGGTTCTGTAGCTCAGTAGTTAGAGCACTCGGCTCGGATGCAAGAGACCTGGGTTTAATTCCTGGCAGGGCGAAATGTTGGGCAATTTCCTTACTCCACACATCATTGTTTACCTAGCAGTAAGTAGGAATCTGGTTGTTAGTCAACTGGTAAATCCTTTTCCAGGGGTAATAATTCCCTAAACAATTGGCCACTGATACCACGAAGGTTTGTGGGAGACTGCTCTGCACAATTGGCTGACACGGTTCACCCATGATAAGATTCTTTCCTTTCCTTTTGTGTCAGGGTTGTTATTATTATTATTATTATTATTATTATTATTATTATTATTATTATTCACATTGCTTGAGTTTAAAGTATACAATATGAAGTGACTGTCATATCCCTGGAAGTCTTAATAACTTCAAGGTCAAAATAGCAATAATATTAACAATAATAATAATCCTTGAATTGGATATAGCTCCTTTCATATCAGGAGACGGTCTCAAAGCGCTTCACAGAATATACCGTAAAGTTCAGTGACTGTGAAGCCAACTTGCACACAGCAATCTCCCACAAACAGCCATGAAGTGAGTGACCGACTCTATCTAGGAGATTGGTGGCCAAGACACTGGGAGAAAAACTCCCTTTCTCTTTTCCAATAGCATCACGGAATCTTTAACACCCACGTGAACCTCGGTTTAGCGACTCATCTGAAGGACGGCACCTCATACAATACAGTGCTCTCTCATGGGAGCAATGCACTGGAGCGTCAGCTTGGACTATGCAAATTCAAATCATCCAAAACTCTGCAGCTCGTGTACACTTGCGCACCAGGCTCCGCGACCCCATTACTCCCACCCTCCACTGGCTCCCCATCCCCCAGATGATCGAGTTTAAGATCCTCATCCTCACTTTTAAGGCCATCCATGACCTTGCCCTCTCCTACCTCTCTGACCTGCTGACTCCCTACGAGCCTGCCCGCTACCTCCATTCATCGGGCTCCGGCCTGCTCTACGTCTCCCGCCCGACCCGCCCTATCATTGGTGGCCGGGCTTTCAGCCTCTCTGCCCACACACTCTAGAACTCCATCCCACGGTCCCTTCGCCTCGGTTCCTCCCTTGCCTCCTTCAAGGCCGGTCTCAAGACCCTTCTCTTCGATCGTGCCTTTGGTCGCCCTCCCACCTCTCTGCCTTCCCTCACCCGTAAACACAACTTCCCCATGCTCGGGCCCCGACACCTGACTGTTCAGCGCTTTGGGACGTCCTTCCGACGTGAAACGCGCTCTATAAATGCAATTTTCTTGTTATTGTTGTTCAAAGTTTGCAGAATATCTAATTCAATGATAATATCAAATTCACAAGCCTTTTTTTTATATAAGAAAATGTTATTTGCACGAGTAACTGCTCAATGTGCTTCGCATTTATGCAATGCTCCTTAGATGCCTTCACAGAGGTTACTACATACCTGCCACTTTGGAGGAGTAAGCCACCCCCACACCACAGACATTGTCGTTGGCAGCAGCTGACACTTCACCAGCGCATCTCGTCCCGTGGCTGTACAGGAAGAACCCACAATACATCACAAGTAGTAAACGCAGGAATCGGGAACAAGAAAAGGAAACAGGGACAAAAGGGTTAAATTACGAGCATTCGTTGGAGCAATTCGGATTGTATTCCCTGGAGTTCAGAAGGTTGAGGGGTGATATAATCGAGGTGTTTAATTGAGGCAATAGGGTAGATACAGAGAAACTACTTCCTCTGGTGGGGAATCCAGAACAAGGGGGCATAATCCTAAAATTAGAGCTACGCCATTTAGGAGTGAAATCAGGAAGCACTTTTTCACACAAAGGGTTGCGGAAATCTGGAAGTCTCTCGCCCAAAACACTGTGGATGCTGGATCAATTGGGGGATATGGAGATCAGGCAGGTAAATGAAGTTAAGCTACAGATGAGCCATGATCTATTAGGATTGTGCAACACACTTGAGAGGCTGGATGGCTGACTCCTGTTCCTATATGAATTGAGTCTGTAAAGGAACACCCATGGATAAGGGGTAGCAGACACATTATCCTGGAATATCACAGTCCTTTCATTTCTACCTGGATGGGAGGGGGGAGGGGTCAAAATTGCGGTATTCCAAAACATATTTCTTCCTTATTCCAAGGACATCAACCGTGCTTTCAGTCATCTTTCCCCTCCCACTGGCTTCAACGTCCCGTGAATAACAGAGCCAGAAGCGACCATTCTGCATCGCAAAGACCAAGGAAAGGCCTCACTGCAAAACTCTTGTGACCTGACGGATAATTGGAGCACTGGAGAACGAATCAATAAGCTGTAGCCATTTCAGCCACTGCCTCCTAAAGAAATGTGTGCGCAGGTTAACACTACCGCCAGAGTGCTTTCAAAGGTTTCCTCGATGCAACTACATTTCAGAGACAAAATCAATACAACACTAAACAAAGCCACTGAGTGGCACTGATCATGCATTATATTTATAATTTAGCAAGAAAGCACACAGGGCATTGCCCAGCCAGCCTGCTAATAGCTTCCTGACGGCACCGAGAGACTGGTTCAGCCGGGTCTAAATCACCTGTTAAACCAGTCGTCTGTGTAGCGAGGATATGGATAAGGATCATTACTGCTGAAGTCATAGCTGGCCTCTGCGTTCTGCAATGAAACAAGAACAACAGGAACAACATGAAGAACAACCATAGGAATAATCCACGCGCTTAAAAAAAGAAAATAAGAATAAATAATTTTATCTGGCAAAATGCTGCTTGTCTTTTTTTTAAAAAAAACACATAATTTTTAGACATCTCTTGTGTGCAATTGGGCTGCCTTAAATCAGAAAATCTCACTGTAGAAAAATAGCAGAACTTTGTTTTTTCCACTGACAACAAAATACACAGTCACCACAATTTACAGTAAATCCTATGAAGCACTTTGAGACGTTCCCCCTACCCAACGTGAAACGTGAACAGGCAGACAGGATCTCGGTTTAATATCTCATTCAAACAACAGCACTGAGACAATGCAGACCTTGAAGCCCTCCCCAGCACTGCAATGGAATATTAGCCTAGACTACGTGAGTTCAAAGTCCCAATGTGAGGCTTCTGACTCAAAGGTGAGAGACTACCGACTGAGCCAGGCTGACACTTTATCGACAGGAATAGATCTAGGTACCTAGGTACTAAACTGATTTAATGGTGTGTTAATACCTAATACAAAGAACAGACATATATTGCAAAGATACCACCAAAAGTTAGACGCAAGCTTTATCACTAACAGGTGCCAGCTACCATCTCAGCCTTGAAAGCAGATGTGTCAGAGATCTTTATAGAGATATATAAGATTTTAAATCGGATCGAAAAAAAAAGAAACCCAGACCAATACTTTCGGATACACTGAGACACCAGAACAAAAGGGTACATGCAGGTTTAAAGCTGCAAATAGCAATTTCAGGACAGACACCAGGAAATATTTCTTTATCCAAAGCGTAATTAACAACTGGAACAGGGTTAAATTACTGGGAAGGTTGTTGAGTCCAAATCAAGGGGTAAAAAATACAAAGGAATTCAGGAGGAACATCATGGCTGGAAGCTGTGCTTGAAGCAAAAAGCATTAATGTATTTTAGAGGAAACTAGATGGGTGTATGAGGGAGATAGGAATAGAGGGGTAATGGAGAGGGGAATAGGAGGGGATGGATTTAAACACCTGTACTTTCTAGTTGGGCAGTGCAGCCTGTTTCTCTTATATTGCCACTGGAACTGCCTGCTCCAAATCCCACTGTTTACTCTCTCTCCACAGACCTTGGTGACTGATTGCCACTTTGAATATTCTTCCCATGTTAATGAAGGTCTCGTTATACACTGAGTTATTATCAAATACATTTTGAAACAGGCACTAAAATCTGCCTGGCTATAATCTATTACTGAAACAATTAGACTCGCTTTCTCAGGATCTATTCCGGTGGCGTGACTTAATCAATTTCTGCTCAGGAGAACATTCTTCAAATCCTTTCTGACTAAATATTTCTTGAATCCTTCCTCCTCCGCTGTTTGTTCTTATGAATTAACTAAAAACAGCACTGACTAGGGCTATATGCACATCAAGGAATTGAGGTTTATGTAACACAATGCATCTTATGACTCCTTGATGTGTGTTTGTCAATTTGAAATCCAGATTTTTTTTAATTTAAAAAAGAGTAATTCATTTTCCCTTTTGCTCGTTCCAGCAGATTTGCCAGGACACATGGAGAAACTCCCTTCTCTGCTCGAATAGTGCCATGGGATCTTTAACAAACAACTGAAGAGGCAGACAGGATCTTGGTTTAACATCTCATCCAAAAGATGGCACCTCACCTCATGAATCCCTCTACCAGAGGGAAGAGTCAACCACTCTCTAACCCCTCAATTCCTTCCATTATTTGAAATACCTCAATCAAAAAGCACCAAAAATGATGCAAATAACACAAGGGGAGGAAATGAAAAGTAACCAACTTGTAAATTAGGGTCCAGTAAATAATATTACACACATGGAGCGTTCTTACGCAATGCTTAGCATTTCTAAAACGAAAAAATATGAGCAAGCGGCATTCAGGTGAATCAATCTCTCAGTCAGGTTTGCTGCATAGCAGGTCCGAGTGACAGCAGATTACATGTAGACATAGGCTTCAGACTGTAACCTCATCAGCACAAGGCACAGTTCCAATCTCACTGCGGTCACATCTCCAAAAGATACTGGCCCTCAGCGAGGCAAATCAGCGAGCAACTAAAGAACAGCAGGAACTGTGTAAATTACATTGTCAAAAACAATCCCATGTACCAGATGATTCATGTCAGACAGACAGAGAGAGATAGAAATAATTGCTCACTTCAGGAAATAAAAGCTCTTCCCAAACAATTATAGCCAGATTGCTCTTTTCTTAAAGTCATTTCAAGAGGCAATCGGGAGAAAATTACAATCTTTTCCATCTCCTGGATTTTTTTGGCAAATTTATTGGAAGTTCAGGATCTGGCACTGATAGACTGGAAATATCAATGTTTTTTTTCTGTTCTTTGTCTGACACATACGCAAACCAGTCACAGCATAGTCACTACACTTTATTGGATTTCCTGTGAAGCTCTTTGAGACATCTTTCAATATGAAAGGCATTGTATCAATAATAATAATAATCTTTGCATTTGATATAATGCCTTATCACATCATTGAGACGTCTCAAAGCGCTTCACAGAATATATCGTATGATGTATTTTGTGGCTGAAACGCAGCAGCCAATTGCACACTGCAGTGTCCCACAAACAGTCTTGGATTTTTGGGGAGGGATTATTCCCCGGAAAGCATCTGCCAATCGATTAACAACCAGGTTCCTACTTACTGCTAGGTAAACAGAGAAGTGTGGAGTAAGGAAACTTGCTTTTCAGATTTCGCCCTGCCTGGGAATTGAACCCGGGTCCTCTCACCTGAGAGACAAGCACACTAACCACTATGCTACAGGACTTATATTAAATGTGAGGATTATTCTTAGCATTATTATCCAAACCAGCTCTACATATGTATGCCACCCACGCACGGAAATTTCTTTGTGCGTGGGCTGAAGTCACTGTCTTAATATAATAATAATGCTTGCATTTAGCATAGAATTGTATCACGTTGAGATTCTCAAAGCACTGGTGGTGGTGGGGGCTTTGAGACATTTCAATGACGTGATAAGATGCTATATGAAATGCACCTGAACCACGTTTTAGGTATGGAATTTAACTGAGGGGTGCCAGAGGAAATGATTTTCATGCCTTGTTCCTCGCTGATCGACCCATGGGTTAGAACAGTGCATTTTATTTCATTATCTGATGCTGATTTCAGGGATCTCATCTCTCCAGTTTTGCATGTGTGGACGAGGCAAAATGCCAAAGTCCATCTATTCCGTTACCTCAGTCGAGTTCCTAGGACTTTCTGCACAATACAGTTGTTATTCATTATACGTTCTCTTTCAACCACAGTTTAGTGTCTGGCCCGTGTGAATATTAATGTGGTGAAATAGCAATTTAAATCTTCTATGTTTTGCTACAAGATCAGAACCTAAACACGTTTTAGGTATGGAATTTAATTAACCATTAAGTGTTAATCACTGACTTCAGCACCACGTTCAAACACTTTGCGAGTCAAAGGAGCGAGCTTCTAGCAATGCAAGAACGTTCACTTCAATTTCTATGCCATTTGCTGGCTCAGTTGGTAACACTCTCACCGATGGGTCAACAACTATGGGTTCAAACCCCACATCAAGACTTGAAACTCACAGTCTAAGCTGATGCTCCAGTGCAGTTGCCAGTGATGCATTGCATTATCAGAGATTTCTGATGAGATGTTAAATCGACGTCCCACCTATACCCGTTCAGGCAAATTACCATATGAAAAGAGAAGGGAGTTTCTCCCGGTGTCCTGGACAACAATCCCCCAAATAAAAATTGGTATTCCATGGCTGTGTGTGGGACATTGCTGTGTGCAAATTGGCTGCCATGTTTGCCTACACAAAGTACACAAAGTACACAAAGTATAGGTCACAGTCATTCCTGTGAAGTTCTTTGAGACGTACTCCTGACATGAACTGTACTAGATGAAAGGGAAGAATTATTATTAGTCCAGTTCCACAGCCAGGCAGGTCCACAGCACTCCAGGGCATTGTTGATAACAGACCAGCCAGCCTGGCTAATCGGCAGCACTTGCAGCGGCAGACAGGTTACTGAGGGCAGACTATTCCCACTCAACTCCAGTTAACCAACAAATCAAAGCCATAGCAGGTAGGGTGGTCCTAGCTAGACAAGCAGCAGGAAGGCAAATGCTATGTGGTTTTAGCTGGTTAAACTCCAGCACTACCCCAAAGCATGAACTGGGATCCTCAAGCCTTAGCTCTTGCCAACCTGTGCCTAATACTCTCTGGGATTCGATAAGTTCCCTCTGGGGAGAGAGTACGCGTTCCATTCCAGACACAGGGCAACTTTCACGTGTAAGTGTGGAGTCTGGATGGATATTCTTAAGCATGGTGATCGGTTTCGGCATGTTTCAGACACTCGGCTGACCAAAAACCAAACAACAGCACAAGCCTGGAATGAGATCAGAGGCACAGCATTTCTTAATATCAGAGTAGAATTTAAGCTGGCACAGAATTTTTGGCAAGTCTTAGGTTTATTTTCCCTCAGTTCTTTTTTGGGAGCGCCGCCTTTAGATGTTGAAGAATCTAAAGGCCTCAAGTATCTTTCAAAGCAAAATGTCGCATTAAGCATGTCATCTGAATAAAACAAGAGCAAACCAGCTGGTTTACGAAGCCTCTGATCTGCATTCACCACTGCATCAGTATTCAGGAGCAGCAATGATGCCAAACTCCAAGTAGTTGAATCACAGCCAGAGCCCAGACCCAGGAGGTGTTATCCAAAGCAGGTATTGTTCAGCTTAATTTTGAGAGGTGAAAACTGCATTGAATAAAGAGCCCTATCCCGTCGTTGAAACATCTCAAAGCGCTTCACAGAATATACTGTAAAGTGAATTGACTGTACATTTTGTGGGCAAAACACAGCAGCCAACTGCACACAGCAGTGTCCCACAAACTGTCTTGGTTTGTATGACCATATTTTTTTTAAGGGATTATTACTCCCGCAAAGCAATTTATCAATCGGCTAACAACCAGGTTCCTACTTGCTGTTAGGTAAGTAGCGGTGGGGATTGCAAGGTAGCTTGCCTAAGGTTTCACCCTGCTCAGGAACTGAAACTTTGTTCTCTCGCTTGCGAGACGAGCACTCTTAACAAATATGCTACAAGACTCGACGACGCAGTACAATACAAAATTACATTTGTAAAGTGCCTTTCATGTCGGGAGGACGTCCTGAGGTGCTGAACAGTCAGTGATTAGGACCCGAATTGGGGAGGATTCGGGGGTTTGCAATCAAGGAGAGTGGAGGCCAGAGAGGGTAGGAGTTTGGCCGAAGACACAGTTGAAGAGGAGAGTCTTGAGGCATGCCTTGAAGGAGGCAAGGGAGGGAGTTAGGTGAAGGGAATGTGGGATGGAGTTCCAGAGGGTGGGGGCAGAGACACTGAAAGCCCGACTGCCAATGATAGAGCGGGCCAGGCGTGGGACATGGAGCAGGCCAGAGCCTGCTGAGCGGATGGAGCGGACAGGTCGATTAGTAGGTCGGAGAGGTAGGAGGAGGCAAGTTTGTTGAGGGCCTTGAAGGTCATGCCGAGGATTTTGAACTCGATCCTCTGAGGGATAGGGAGCCACCGGGCAAGGGTGGGGGTGATGGGGTCACGGAGCCTAGTGCGGGAGAGGACATGAGTTGCAGAGTTCTGGATGATCTGCAGCTTGTGGAGGGAAGAGTTGGGAAGG
Source organism: Callorhinchus milii (assembly GCF_018977255.1). Classification (NCBI taxonomy): domain Eukaryota; kingdom Metazoa; phylum Chordata; class Chondrichthyes; order Chimaeriformes; family Callorhinchidae; genus Callorhinchus; species Callorhinchus milii. The sequence goes on from NW_024704744.1 coordinate 78,872,488, forward strand.
CTGACAAGCAGGGAGTTGGCATAGTCGAGCCTAGATGTATTGAAGGCAAGTATGACACAACAACAAATGACATTTATATAACGCCTTTCACATTGGAAGAACGTCCCAAGATGCTGAACAGTCAACAATTTTCCCCGAAGCTGGAGGCCTGACCGCCGATAGTGGGGTGGACAGGGTGGGGGATGTGGAGCAGGCCGGAACCTCCCAAACGGAGGGAGCGGACAGATCGGTATGGGGTTAGCAAGTCACAGAAGTAGGGAGGAACGATAAGTATGTTTCTATAGAGAGGGGCTTGACGGGGGAATGGGGCAGTGGGACTGAAGTAATCTCCTTGCTCTGTGAGCTGGTGCAGAAGCGATGGGCTGAATGGCCTCTTACAGCGCCTTGGGACGTCCTCCCGACGTGAAAGGCGCTCTATAAATGCAATCTTGTTGTTGTTGTTGTAGATGTCTTTGTTTCTAAGCGCAAATATAAATTTCTCTCTCTCTATCTGAAAGAAGTACCTGCAGCAAGCCAACATTTTTATCTCCCTCCTGAGTCCCCAGGCTTCTTCACTTATGCTGGGGTACCCGCCCCCATCCCCACCCCCAGCAAACCATCCCAGCTCTAACTTTACCACCCATCTCCCCACCCCAAACTCGGGTTCCCTGTCACTCCGAGACATCCTCCCGATGTGAAAGGTGCTGTGCGGATGCAACTCCCCATCATTGCACTTAAGACATTCCAATTGACATATAAAATCAAAAGCAAACAAGGAGAGCCCTTGTTATGTACTCACGTAGTTCTCAGCAAGATCGGGGTGCAAGTAGTCAATGCCTGGATTGAAATGAGATATAAGTTACTCAGACTTAACTTAGAACCATTACAACATCTTCTGGAAACAAAGCAAGTCAAATCTTCGCTAGCAGCAAAGGGGGCTCGAAAATACCCCTGCAAATATTATAGCACATCTACTCCTCTACTCTGCAGCTAGTAATTTCAGTGCCAGAGCAATCTCTTTGCAGTCAGTGAGTCCCATTACGGTTTGTGTACACTTTTAAGCCCATGTACAGGATGTTCACAAAATCCTGTTGCCCCCACCCCGCTGTTTTTTATCCTTACAATTAATTTTTATTTTCTGTTGCAGGGAAGACGAATGTAACAATGTCTGACACCAGTAACTTCCTTGCCACTTCTATGTACAAGTATTATCATTCTTCCACGTGTTTCAGTTTTGGGTCAGTGCACCGCAGAAAAAAACATGAGGGTAACAGGACTTTGTGAACATCCCAAAGAATTACATAAAGTGGCAGCGCGCTCGTGATAGATGCCACATTCAACACAAACTTGGGAGTTTGCAGCATTGCTTCCCTTCCTCAAAATGTGGTGTCAGCCTGGCTCAGTCAACACTCACCCCTGAGCCAGACCATTGCGGGTTCCTCCAGCCCCAACATTGGAACTTTGAGCTCACTCAACTGACCCTCCAGTGCAATGCTGGAGGGAGCACTGCATTGTCAGAGGTGCCATTCTTCTATTGGCATATTAAACCAAGGCCCCATCTGCTTGTTCAGGTGAACATTAAAGATCCTGTAGCGCTGTTTGAAAAGAGAAGGGAGTTTCTCTCTCCTAGTGTCCTGGCCAACAATCCCCCACCCCAGATAACATTGGTCATCCACTTCATGGCTGTTTGTGGGACATTGCTGCGTGGAAAATTGGCTGCCGCATTCAACCACAGAATACACAACCACTCCACTTTACAGTAAGTCCTGTGAAGTGCTTTGAGATGCCATCCAGATGTGAAAGGTGCTGAATCAACGCAAGGATTATTAATCACTATTATCATCATTCTGCATCAGCGGGAGATAGAGACTGGAAAGAACACATGACCACCTTGCTTGGACTTATGGCTTGTTTTGAAGTACTGTAGAGCACGCCTAATAATAATCCCTCCAAAAAAAAACAATAATAAATTGGTCATTTTCAATTCACGACTGTTTGTGGGACGCTGCTGTGCGCAATTGGCTGCCGCGTTTCACCCACAAATATACAGTCAATTCACTTTACAGCATATTCTGTGAAGCGCTTTGAGACATCTAGAAGACGTGAAAAGCACTATATCAAATGCAATTATTATTATTTATTATTATCGTAGTTAGTGCAATCACCTCACAAGCAAGAGGACCAGGTTTGATTCCCGGGCAGGGCGAAACTGTAGGCAAGATTCCCTACTAGCAGTAAGTAGGAACCCGGTTGTTCGATTGGCAGAATGCTTTCTGGGGTAATAATCTTTTGAACAATGATAATAATAATTTGGTCACTCAATCCACGACTATTTGTGGGACACTGTTGTGTGCAATTGACTGCTGTGTTTTGTCCACAAAATATGCAGTCAATTCACTTTACAGTATAATCTGTGAAGCCATATGAGACAACAACAAGATTATAGCAAATGAAAGGAATATTATTATTAACCAGAGATTTACGAGGAAAAAATACCACTCAGTTGCCCTTACCATCATCCATGATTGCTATGGTAACTCCTTTTCCAGTGTAACCCAGTTCCCAAGCCTCGGCCACATTCAAGTCTAATCCAGGGGTTCCATCTGCTTGGCCTGTATTTATCTGATTCAAGTAAAAAGGGTTTAAACACCAGGTGCAATTTTAACAAAACCCTGTCTCCTCTTTGGTATCTGTAGCTTAATGATTTCATATCTCTAACGGTTAAAAAAAATTATAATGTGCATTGTTAAAAGCTTCCACAATTAATCGCAACTTTCTGTCCAAGTGACAATAGTTATCGAGAAGTTATAAAGCATGCGGCACCCTTTGCTTTATAAAAAGAGGCATAGAGTACAAAAGCAAGGAAGTTAAGCTAAACCTTTATACATCACTGGTTAAGCCTCAACTGGAATATTGTATCCAATTCTGGGCCCCATACTATAGGAAGGATATCAAGGCCTTGGAGAAGGTGCAGAGGAAATTTACCACAATGGTACCAGGGTTGAGGGACTTCAGCTATGCGGAGAAGCTCGAGAAGCTGAGATTGTTCTCCTTAGAGCAGAGAAGGTCAAAGCAAAATTTATTACAATACAAAATTACATTTATATAGCACCTTTCATATTGAGAGGACGTCCCAAGGCGCTGGGTGTTCAGAAATGTTCAAAATAATCAGAGGTTTTGATAGAGTAATTAAGGAGACGCTGTGTCCACTGTGTGGTTTGGTAACCAGGGAACACAGATTTAAGATAATTGGCAAAAGAACCAGAGGGGAGATGAGGAGAATGTTTTTTATGCAGCGAGTTGTTATGATCTGGAATGCACTGCCTGAAAGGGTGGTGGAAACAGATTCAATTATAACATTCAAAAGAGAATTGGGTACATACTTGAAAAGAAACAATTTTCAATGCTGTCGGGAAAGACTAGTTGAATAGCTCTTTTAAAGAGCCCCAAAGGCACTTTAGGCCGATTGGCCTCCTTCTGTGCTGTAGGATTCTATGATTCTATGAAGTTGGCTACGAATCAAAAGGCACCAATGCTTCGCACACAAGTACTGATGTTATTTATTTCATTTCTACTTCTTATCTTCCTCTCCCACAACGTCCTCACGTCCACTCATCGTTCCCAGTTGAGAAAGATAGACCTCACAGGTAGGCATTCTGCTCCTCAGATACCAAATCCATATTGGCTTTCAAAAGTGAACTGGATAGCTAGGACTGATCACAGCCAGGGTTGTGTTGAAACTTCACATTCCAGTTAGTGCCCAAGAGAGAGGAGACTGGGAGAGGGGATTGACAGGAAAATATAAACACTGGCATGGATTAGTTGAGCCGAACGGGCTTTCGTGGCTGTACTGTCTATGTGGTTCTATGGTAATGTACGTGATGTGCTCAAGGACAGGTATAGGTAAGTAAAACATTGCTTACAAGATACCATTGTTTTGAAAACAAAGGATCGTTCATGTCGACATCAATATCACTAATCCTTCGGTAGCCTCGCTTCCTTCTCTCGAATGCTTCTTGCTGCGAGACATGTATTACCTGCAAAAAGAATTGTGTGAATAACAACAGCTGAGATGCTGCATTGCAAGTAAGTGTCTTTCAATGTCCACATTAAACAAATCTCTGGCAAATCCCAATAGTTACAGTACTCCATTGATATGACTGGCCTTTATTCTAAGCCTGGCTCAGTCGATAGAACTCTCGCCTCCGAGTCTGATGGTTGTGGCTTCAAGCCACATGTTAAGTCTTTGAACTCACTCCAGTGCAGTGGTGGGGGTGGGGGATTGTGGTGTGCTGCTTAGGCGGAGGTGCCGTCCTTCAGATGAGAGATGCTAAACTGAGATCCTTCTGCCTGTTTTGGTGGACTTTAAAGGTCCCGTGGCACTAGTCAAAAAAAGAGAATGGAATTTCTCCCAGGATCCTGGCCAACAATTTCACCCCCAAGTCCCCACTTTCAAATCTCACCTGAAGACCTTCCTTTTTGATGGTGCTTACGGTCACCTTCCCCCTCCCTCTTCCCCTGGCTCACGGTCAGATTCCGCCACTGTCAAGCGCTCCGGGACGCTACCCCACATGAAGGGCGCTATATAAATGTAAGTTGTTGTTGTTGTTACTTTGTGGCTGTGCTCAAATTGGCTACCGCCTCTACCTTCAAAAGAAAAGATGACCTGGAAGTGTATTACGCATGCAAGGATTATTATTATTTAAAAATATTGAATTCACTTCATTGGACCTTTTTCTTAACTGCGATCCAGATTGTCACGTTTCTTTCGCACAATTATGGCCTACGTGCTACACAACGGAAACTGCGGAAAAGGTTCCCTGAAAACCTTCCCCTGAGAATCACTCTGAAAAATATATACCCCACATACAATACAGGAGCTACATTCAGCCCACATTACAGAGTAAATCAAACTTATTCTGTCACGCCTGCAAAACGTGAAGCTCTTTGAGACGTCTCAACAACATGATAATGTTGTTATCAAATGCATCAAATGCAAGAATTATTATTATTATTAAATACAGTCGGCACACAGTTGCTCTACTTGAAAGTAAATCATGTGAAGTGTTTTGTGATGTCCTCCCATGTGAAATACCATTATTATTATTATTATTATTATTATTATGTTATTGAGGTTTAGATCACTCTGAGTGGTTTTCAGTGATGAGTCAGCCAGACCAGTAATACTTCCATGTGGCATATGAATGGATGTTACTTTTATTAGTATATTGTATTTGAACTTTCCAAAATAACTACTTTTTGTAGGAGTTGGACATTTTGAGCACCAGGTATCGTGTGTTATTATTATTAAAGAATGTTCGATGACACCATTTCTTAGGAAGTAATAGAAGGCACTGGGAGGTCAGATGATGAAATGTCATCTCTCAGCCACAGTCTTCGATTGTATATTAGACTGGCAGCTGCAACAAACAGCCCAGCGACCTCTTGGCAAATGTTTCTGCTCCTTCATTCATCACAAATAAAACAACAACAAATCACACGTGTAAAGCGCCTTTCATGTTGGGAGGATGCCCCAAGGCGCAGGACAGTCAACGATTTAGACCTAAGCTGGGGGTTGGGATCATGAGGGGTGGAGGGCAGTGAGTTTGGGGTAGGAGGATAACTGAAGGCACGGTCAGAAAGGAGGCAAGAGAGTGGGCGAGGCAGAAGGACTGCAGGATGGAGTTCCAGAAGGTGGGGGAAGAGTGGCTGAAGGTCAGCCCACTAATGGTGGGGCAGGCAAGGAAGGGATGTGAAGCAGGCCAGAGCCCGCTGGGCGGAGGGAGCGGTCAGGTTAGTAGGGGGTTAGAAGGTCACAGAGATAGGGAGGAGTGAGCCCGTGGAGTGGCTTTGAAGGTGAGGACCAGGATCTTGAACTGTATCCTGTATGAGTGATGGAGAAATGAAGCAAACGACTAATTTTATTTTGGGAGATTGTTGGCTAGGACACTGGGAGAACCTCCCTTCTCTTTTCAAGTAGTGCCATCAGATCTTTAACAGGAAGACAAGCCCTTGGTTAACCTATTATCTGAAGGACGGCACCACAACATTGTATTGCAGCAATGCCCTTGACTGACAGCCTAGCCTGTGAGCTCAAAGTCAAAATCACTTTGAGATGTCCTCCCGATGTGAAAGCCATTATATAAATTGCAATGAGCAAGTTTCTAAACTTTTTTAGCACCACATCAAATTTTCAGAGTAATTTAATTTTATGATAAAGTGTGTGGAAAGAACAATGAGCCCTACATTGTGGCTTTGTGGAGTCCTGTAGCGTAGTGGTTAGCGAACTCGCCTCGCAAGCGAGAGGACCGGGTTCGATTCCCAGACAGGGCAAAACCTCAGGCAAGTTTCCTTACTCCACAAGCCTCTACCTAGCAATTAAATAGGAACCTAGATGTCAGTCGATTGGCGGATCGTTTTCTGGGGGTAATAATCCATCAAAAAAAAAGTATCACTCAATCGACGACTGTTTGTGGGACACTGCAGCATGCAATTCACTTCACAATATATTCTGTGAAGCACTTTGGGACTTCTCAACAAAGTGATAAGGTGCTATATCAAATGCAAGGATTATTATTATTATTTACATTTTCGTGAACCACTTACACGTAGAGGAACACACTTTGAGGAGTTCAATATTTTTGGAGCTATATCACATGCAAGAATAATGATTACAACAAGTTAAATTTACAGTTATATAACGCCCTTCACATCGGCTAGCGTCTCAGAGTGTTAAACAGTGGTGGAGCGCTGGGGGTGGGAGGGGGAGGTGGCCATAAGCACGGTCGAAGAGGAAGGTTTTCAGGTGGGTCTAGAAAAAGGGGAGAGAGGGGGCAAGGCAAAGAGATTGAGGGAGAGAGTTCCAGAGTTTCGGGATGTAGTGGCTGAAAGGGTGACCTCCGATGGTGGGGTGGAGGGTGTGAGGGACGAGCAGGAGGCCGGTGCCAGTCGAGCCGAGGGGCCGGGTGGTGGATTGGAGAGTGAGGAGGTTGGAGAGGTAGGGAGGTGCCAGAGAGCGAAGGGATTTGAACATGAAGTCGATCCGTTCGGTGATGGGGAGCCAGTGGAGCCTGGCCAGAACTGATGAGATGTGGGTACAGAGTATGGTCCGGGTAAGTATGCGGGCGGCAGAGTTATTACTGGTTATTATTACCATTATAGCAGATATTTTGTTCAAGTTCAAAAATTCAATTGCATTGCGTTACCGTGGTTACTGTGGATTTTGATTTCAGCGACTGAGAAGGGCACCTAGTGTTAGTGCCTGTCTTATTATTGTTATTATTTACTGTACCACCACACTCAAACTCACTTTCCCGCAGCAAAAGAGACCCTTCAGAAAAGTATACAATTTGTTTCATTTTAATCTTTGCCAATTTAGTGTAAACCTTTTAACTATTGGTCTCTAGGACTCTGCTGTGGCCACTTCAACCTGCTCTGGAAAGATTGAATCCTTTGACTTTTCCCTTCCAGCAGTTACTTCAGAGCATTATTACTCAGATAAGTGTCGATCACAGCGTTTTACAATTTCCCATATTGTGGAGGAAATCTCCAGGCTAAGAGTAAGGATAATAATTCACTTAACAGTATATTCTGTGAAGGACGTCCTCCCGACGTGAAAGGCGCTATACAAATGTAATGTTGTTGTTGAAGCATTTTGAGACGTCGTAATGACCTGATAGAGGGCTATATCAAATGCAAGGATTATTACACCCTTGAGACTCAGAGGCGAGAGTGCTCCCAACTGAGCCAGGCTGACACCAGATTACAGGATTTTACAACGCACTCAATCCTTTACCCTTAAGTAATAGAAATTTAAGTAGCTTGTGTGGACCATAAATAAAACGCACGGATGATATTATTCTCCAGTTCGCTTTGATCGTCCAAAGAGTTCCTTTCCGAACAGCATCAATTTTTAAACTTTTCACAAAAACGACCTTACACTAGTCTAAACATTAAGTGGCACATAGGGCATAGAGATTGTTTCGAAAACATGAAAGCTCTGATATGTTTTTCACATTGCGTGAGCCTGGATCCTTACTAATCATCCTTTCCTTCTTGAAAATAACATTGATACTATTCTCTCTGACTTCGGAGCTCACTTACCCGCCCACATCCTTGACAAAACCATGCTAAGAGCTAACATATTCGGATGCACCGAAAGAGCAGAATAAAATGGTATTTGCAAATTGATAAAGGAATTCGATAAGGTGGATACTGAGAAACTATTTCCTCTGGTGGGGGAATCCAGAGCAAGGGGCATAATCTTAAAATTAGAGCTAGGCCATTTAGGAGTGAAATCAGGAAGCACTTTTTCATACACAAAAGGTAATGGAAATCAGAAACTCTCTTCCTCCCCCAAAACGCTATGGATGCTGGATCCATTCAAATTTTCAAGAATGAGGTGGATAGATTTTTGTTAGGTAAAGATATCAAGGAGTATGGAGCAAAGGCAGGTAAACGGAGTTGAGGTACAGATCAGCCATGAGGCACTGAATGGCCGACTGCTGTTCCTATGTAACAAGAGGACACAGGTTTAGAGTCTACAAACGGCAATATCAGGACACACAACAGAAGCTATTTTTTCCCAGCGGGAATTAACAACTAGATTGAGTTTATTAGGAAGGTTTGTTGAGCCCAGGATCCTGGACAGCTTGATGGGTGGACAGTAAAGCGGGTGTCCTGGAAGGTTGAGATCCAATGGGCTAAAAAGCCTTTTTTATCTGAACCTCTCTTCTGACCTTCTGAAAGGGCTTGTTGGTTTATTGCAGTAAAACATTTAGCGCCACCTACTGTCAATGGCAGTAATTCCCTCATGCCTGGGATTGTCTCAACAGTGTTAGATTCGGTGGCAAAGTAGATCCAATAACAACTTTCAAACAGGAATTGGATGTATACTGGAAAAGGAAAAGAATTGCAAGGCTATGGGGAAAGAGCGGGGGAGTGGGACTAATTGGATAGCTCATTCAAAGACCCAGCACTGGCATGATAGGCCGAATGGCCTCCTTCTGCGCTGTAAGATTCTATGATTCAAATGGGCAATGGGGGAAGTGTTCCAATAATGAATACTGATGGATCTCTAACAAGGTCAACAAGATTAAAGGGCCTTCTTCATCCAACCCTATCTTGTGACCTTCTGATCTCAGAGTGAGAGTGCTGGGCAAGAGCTGCAATCCCCTGCCAAAGGATCTCGATCCAGTACAAAACCAGCCTGGGAAATACACAGAGAAATGCCCCCTGTCCACTCTGCCCCCACTCCACCAGCTGAGCTCTTAGCCACTGTGCCCTCGCCCTCTGGAACTCCATTCTGGAGTCCCTCCTCCTCGCCCCATCCTTCCTGACTTCAAAAATCAAAAAATGCATTTTAAATTATAATAATAATCCTTGCATTTGATATTGTGCCTTATCTCATCATTAAGATGCCTCAAAGAGCTTCGCAAGATTTACCGTAAAATTGAGTGACTGTATTTTGTGGGCGAAATACAGCAGCACAGTTTTGGAGTGAGTGACCAATTATATTTGGGAGATTGCTGGCCAGGACACCGGGAGAGAAATACTCCCTTCTCTTTTCAAATATTGGCACGGGATCTGTAACGTCCAGATGGGACCTTGGTTTAAAGTCTCATTCAAAGGACATTGCCTTCCCCCATTTGCCCCAACCCTCTTCCCTCAGCTCGGACACCCAGTCAATTTTATGACACACTTTGAGAATATCCTCCCAATGTGAAAGGCGTCGTTGTGTAAATGTAAATTGTTGCTGTTGACGGTAATGAATTATGGAGTGTGCTTAGAATGAATACCGTTAAAATCCATCCATCGTGGGATGGCAGGATATTTTTCCCCGTTATTTTATGCCTTGAAATCAGAAGCAAGCAAGCTCGAGGTGACGTAATGTAAGAAAGTGTACTGTGCTGGGTCATTTAATTTGCCTCGATGCAGTCAATCGCCTAGGTTTCTAGGTACGAGAATTACTCATGCTTTCTGAAAATGCAATCATTTCTCATCAATTCACACTGAGGTCTCAAGCAATGAAATGTGTTGGAGAAAATGTGTTACAGCACTCGGAAGATTGTGGCAAATAATGTTTAAAGAGTCTGCCTAGAAGAAGTGTTACTGGAGCAGTATGCGTGAGTGTGCGTGTTTGTGCTTGTGCGTGTGCGTCTTTGTGCATGTGCGTGTCTGCCTACGGGTCCACTTGTGTTATACATGTTTACCGCCAGATGCGTCACATGCTGTGTCTCTACGCATTAAAAGCGAGTGACGCTGCAAATTACATTATGAGTGAAAACAAGGCTCCCAAAGCCACCGGCAGCATTGTGACAGGTGACAGACAGCCTGGTTAGGCTTTGTAGCACTCTCAGCTCTGAGTAATGAAGTTACGGGTTCCAGCTCAAAGCTCAAGGTCTAGGAACTCACAGTTCAGGCTGCCATACCAATGCAGTGCTGGGAGTGCGCTTTATTGTTTGACCTGCCGTCATGAGGCTTCCTGACTGCCTGTTCAGATGTACGTTAAAGATCCCCGTAACACTATTCAAAAAGAGAAGGGAGTTTTCCCGGGGTCCTGGCTAACAACCCCTCAAATAAAATTGGTCAGTCAATTCGCAGCTGTTTGTAGGGCGTTGCTTGGTAAAAATTAGCTGCCGCGATTGCCCATAAATACACAGTCACCACACTTTCACACTTTCCCGCAAAACATTTTGGTACATCCTCCCGACATGAAAGGCACTATGCTAAATGCAAGGATTATTATTATTATAGTAAACTCCTGATAACTCTGTTATCATTGGCTCCACACCTCATGCATTAACAGCATCATCATCCATGGTTGCACACTTCACCCTACTAATCCAGTCCGGAACTTGGCATCTTGTTTGACGCTCAACTATCCTTTATACCCCACATCCGTGCTATGATCCACTTTGCCTTCCCCCACCTCCGCAACATCGCCCGGCTCCACTACTGTCTCACTCCGCAGGCCACCAAAACCCTCATACACACATTCATAACATCCAGACTTGACCATGCAAACTCATTGCTTGTCGGTCTCCCCGACTCCTCCCTCCATAGGCTGCAGATCATCCAGAAATCTGCATACCGTGTCCTCTCCCGCACCAGGCTCCGTTATCCTATCATCCCAGTCCTCGCCCGACCCCACTGGCTTCCCATCACACAGAGGATACAGTTCAAGATCCTTATACTCACCTTCAAAGCCCTCCATGGCCTTGCTTCACCCTACCTCTGCGACCTCCTAATCCCCTACCAACCTGTCCGCTCCCTCCGCTCAGCAGGTTTGCGTCGCCCGCCTCACCCGCCCCACCACTGGTGGGCAGGCCTTCAGTCACTCTGCCCCCACTCTCTGGAACTCCATCCCACAGATTCGCCCCATCCCTTGTCTCCTTCAAGACCCATCTTAAGACACTCCTCTTCAATCGTGCTTTCAATCACCCTCCTTCCTCCCCTGGTCTCCACCCTCCCCGATCCCGCCCCCGAGCTCGGGTCCGAAATTCTGACTGTCCAGCACCTTGGGACGTCCTCCCGATGTGAAAGCCACTGTACAAATGTAATTTTGTTGATGTTGTTAATTATTATTTATTACTAATTATTAATTATTCTGTGCTTATTTGGGACTTGAGAATGATCAATCTATTACTTTATAAACTTATTTTACTAAAACTTTAATTACCTTATTAATTTGATTAAAAAAATTGGTCACTCAATCCATGAGTGTTTGTAGGATACTGCTGTGCACAAATACAGTACAGTCAATCCACTTTAAAATATATTCTGTGAAGCGCTTTGATAAGGTACTATATCAAATGCACGGAAGGGTTATCCAGAGTGCTGAGTTAGGCAATATATTGCATATATATATATATATACACACACACATAAATAAATGTTGCTGAAATATTAAAAGTTTGATAACTTAAGTGGTTAGTGATAAGTTAAATCAGGGTCAAGTTATCAGGAGTTTACCGTATTATTATTAAGGCAAACGCTTTGGCGTTAGAGGAACATACGTAATCTACCTTGTCCACTGAGAACTTTACTGGTTGCAGTCTCTTTTCCTTATTCCATTTTCCCACCTTTATTACCCTAGTTTGATGCGGAATCAAGTGGACTCTTAAAGGGACAACAGATAAATACCTCCAGTATTAGTTAACCGCGCAATATCCTATGTTTTAGTGTGGAAAGAAACATCAGCTGTTCCACGTGAGGGAATGCTAAGCTTTCACCTGGTTTCCTTTTTTTTAACTTTTCAATCGTAGCCTTTAAAGCGTGTATCTGCAGTGACCAGCAAATTGGTGTCTGTTCAGTTGCAAGCATCCCACAGTGATCATGTGACCCAGTCTGCAAATAACTTCTATTTATCCTAATAATCCTTGTATTTATCATTAATCCATGCCCTCTGTTCCACCATCGGTGGCCGAGCTTTCAGCCAGTACGCCCCGAAACTCTGGAATCCTCTTCCTCTATCCCTCTGCCTTGCTCCCTTCTTCTCCATCTTCAGGTCGTACCTGAAGACCTTCCTATTCGACCGTGCCTATGATCGCCTTTCCCCTTCCGCCAGCTCAGTGTCATGCTCCGCCACTATCAAGCGCTCTGGGACGCTACCCTGTGTGAAGGGCGCTATATAAACGCAAGTTGTTGTTTATTGTCCTGTAGCTCAGTGGTTAGAGCACTCGCTTTGCAAGCGAGAGACCTGAGTTCAATTCCAGACAGGGCGAAAGCTTGGGCAAGTTTCCTTACTCCACACACCTAATAATAATCCCTCCAAAACCAAAAACAATAATAAATTGGTCAGTTTCAATCTACGACTGTTTGTGGGACATTGCTGTGCGCAATTGGCTGCCGCGTTCGCCCACAAATATACAGTCAATTCACTTTACAGTGTGTTCTGTGAAGCACTTTGGGACGTCCTCCCGACGTGAAAAGCGCTATATCAAATGCAAGGATTATTATTATTATTATTATTTGATTTCACCTTATCACTGTGGTTCAGACAGCTCAAGGTCCTTTGCGGGATTTTACTCTGAAGTGGAGTGACTGTGTATCTGCAGGCAAACGCGGCAGCTGATTTGCGCACAGCAGTGTCCCACAAACAGAGAATTGAGTGGCCAGTTTTATTTGGGGGATTGTTGGCCAGGACACGGGAGAGAAACTCCTGTCTTTTTTTGATTAGTAGGTACCATTGGATCTTTAACATCCACCTGAACAGGCACAGGTGGGACCTCGGTTGAATGTCTCAAGTTGAAATCGAATCGGAGAATAGTGGCTGTACAACAATGCATTTTAATTTCTGAACCTGCTGCAAATATCCTTATATATATATATATGTCACATATATATATATATATCTTCTTCCTTGTGATGTCTCACAGCGAAAGCCTGGAAATTAAATTTCAGAGTTGTGATTTGTTTGTTTCGCTCCCCGGTTAGCTGACCGCTGCCACAGTAACGAACGCCGAGGGGAAGGGCAAAGCCCTGCCACGATAAAGGCTTACCCTCGGGTCTTTTTCCAGATGTCTCTTATGGTGAATGCTGCGTCTTTGCCTCGTCTTAGGGATCCCGCTGTGAGTGAACTGATACAGTCCCTCTCCAAAAGGGACCTGAGGGGATAAAGAGAAAGCATTTGGAAGAGGCGTCAGAATAACAAACCCCGAATAAGCGCAGGCCTTTCTCACGTGCGCCCCACACCTCCAATGTCCTTTCCAATCAGTTTTTTGCCATCCACGTTCCCAAACCAAAAAGCCAAGGGATTGTAGGTTCGTTCACCCGGAATCCTTAATTCCCCCCAACATTTATTCACCAGCACCAAAATGTAGCCAAACTGTCTGCAAAAGACTGTTTGCATTTGCGCAGGGCCCTTCAGGTGGGACAGTGTCTCGGAGAGCCACACAGTGGATGCCGAGCAAAGGAGAAGGGCGGAGTGACCACAGGTGCGATGAAAAAGATAGGTCTAAGGTGGGATTTCATCATCAAGTAAAAATAATCATTTTCACTTACAAATACACAGTCACTGCAGTAAATCATGTGAAGTGCTTTGAGATGTCCTTCCAATGGGCAAGGCGATGTATCAAATGCGAGGATCATTATTAATAATAATAATCTTGCACTTGATATAGCATTTTATCATGTCTTCGAGACGTCTCTAAGCGCTTCACAGAATATACTGTAAGGTGAATTGACTGTGTATTTTGTGGGTGACACGTGGCAGCCAATTGCGCACAACAGCCAATTGTGTCCCACAAACAGTCATGGATTGAGTGACCAAACTATTTTTTATTGAAATTACAATTTTATTTTATTACCCACGGAAAAGCGATCCGCCAATCGACTAACAAGCGGGTTCCTACTTACTGCGAGGAAAAAGGAGGCGTGTGGAGTAAGGAAACTTTCCAACATTTAGCCTGCCCGCTTATTTTGTGGATAATAATAATTATATAATAATAATCCCTATAATAATGTGAATAGCGCTTTTCACATCTTCTAGACATCCCAAAGCGCTTCACAGAATATATTGTAAAGTGAATTAACTATATATTTGTGGGCGAACGTAGCAGCCAATTGCGCACAGCAATGTCCCACAAACCGTCGTAGATTGAAAATGACCAATTTTATTATTATTTTTTTGTTTTTTGGAGGGATTATTATTAGGCGTGTGGAGTAAGGAAACTTGCCCAAGGTTTCGCCCTCTGCCTGGAATTGAACTCAGGTCTCTCGCTTGCAAAGCGAGTGCTCTATCCACTGAGCTACAGAACTCCACAATGAAATGTAGCAGTCAAATGTGCACAGTATTGGAATTATTTTATTATGATCGTAGGTTTTAAATTGCTCAAAGTCTTTTCTTAGAAGGTTTACGACTTTGTACCTGAACACCCCCCATCCCTCCAACTCTTTCCAATTATAGCTTCTTAATCCCCTGCTGTCTTCAGTCCTCTGTAACTTATTCATGCCATTCACTCAAAGCTCCTAAAGAATCTGACTGGCACTCACAGATCTGTATGACACGCTTGATAATGTGTCAAGCAAGAAATGCTACAATTACAGGCACCGCTGTCACAACAAGGTTCAAAATACCTTCAGAGACTCTTTGCAATTGTTCCAATTTGAAATACCAGCTCAAAACAATGATTAACTCCAGGGAGAATATAATTGGAAAAGCTAAACAGCAAAACTTTGCATGGTGTTTTGGCTGAATAGTTTTTTGTGGTTTGTCAGAAATAATCTGTGAATTACATTGGGAAAGGCTTCAATATGGAAATCACCCATTGCGTGTTTTATTAACATATTTCTGATGACTATATCCCTAAGGTTATTTTCTTCTAATAATTGTTTTGTCATGTTCCATTGAAATTATGCAAGAAATTCTTAATGTAGTGGAGGCAGTAACTTGATTTGGTTGAAATATCCCTCCAATATATTTGTAGGAACATTAAATCCTTGTATTTGCTCCAGCGCCTTTCACATCAGGAGGACATCTCAAATAGCTTCACAGGGTTTACTTTAATGTGTTGTGACTATGTATTTCGTGGACAACGCAGTAGGCAATTTGCACACAGCAACGTCCCACAAAAAATTATGATGTGACTCATTCAAAAATAGCTCCAGGATATGTAACCCTTTCTATTCAAGTACACACCTTATCCCCATGTTTAAAACTGCCCCACCCTCTGGAACCCCTCCATGTGGCACCCCCCCTTACCTCCTTCAAAGCCAATCTCAAGACTCTCCTCTTTGATCTTTCGACCACCCTCCATCCCGCTTGATTCCAACTCTCAGCTCGAGTGAAAACCCTCAACTGTCCAGTCCCTTGGGACGTTCTTCCGATGTGAGAAGCAAGCGCTATATAAACATAATTTTGTTGTGGTTGTGTTTGTTTGTCCGATGACTTTAAATTGGTGCCTTTAAGAATGAACAGACTCATCCTCTCCAATTGTTTTCTCCCGTGTAACCTATCAAGTTAGCTTTATTCATTCCAGCTATTGATTTGCCCGGAAGTGGACAGCCATCATGGGAGAGTGCTTTAGCTCCTTTCTCTAGCTCCCTACTATTAACTCTGATTAACTTCACTTTCAGACGCTCGTCTCGAATTCTTTTTTTCAAAAACAATATTCAGCGTGCCCAATTATTTCTCTAATTTGCTGCCCACTGGCTCTGCTCCTGGTCCGGCCTCCCTTCCTCTCACTGGCATTAAATAATAATAATAATAATAATAATTATCCTTGCATTTGATATAGCGCTTTTCATGTCAGGAGGACATCCCAAAGCGCTTCACAGAACACACTGTAAAGTGAATTGACTGTATATTTGTGGGCGAACGCGGCAGCCAATTGCGCACAGCAATGTCCCACAAACAGTCGTAGATTGAAAATGACCAATTTATTATTGTTTTTGGTTTTGGAGGGATTATTATTAGGCTCTGTGTCGAGTAAGGAAACTTGCCCAAGGTTTCGCCCTCTGCCTGGAATTGAACTCAGGTCTCTCACTTGCAAAGCGAGTGCTCTAACCACTGAGCTACAGGGCTCTGGTATAATAACACTTGCATTTGATACATCAACATTCACATCCGGAGGACGTCTCAAAGAGTCGAGGAATCTAATTTATTCCAGGAGATGTGAATACCTTCATGTCCCCGTGCCCCATCCACCTCAACATTAGCGGGCAGGCTTTCAGCCATTGTTTGCCTCCGATTGCACCAACCCCATCGAGGAGTCCCGCTGACTCTATCCTTCACTCACCTCGTTCAAGGTGAGTTTGCAGATCTACCTCTTTGACCGTGCTTTCAGGCATCTTTCCTTCCCCCATTACCCTCTTCAGTTTCTCCCCCCAACTCCCAACACCACCCCCAGCTCAGACTGTGTAAAGCACTTTGAGACATCTCCCTGAGGTGAAAGGCACTACATTAAATGTGCGGATTATTCTTAGCATTCATTCGGGGCATTGTATTGCGGAGTCCAGTAGTATGGTGGTTAGACCTGGGTTCAATTGTCTTACTTCACATGCCTCTGTTTACCTAGAAGAAAGTTGAAAGCTAGTTTTATTTGATTGGCGGATCACTCAATTCACAACTGTTTGTGAGACACTGCTGTGTGCAATCGGTTTCGCTCACAAAATATACAGTCAATTCATTTTATATATTTTGTGAAGCACTTTGAGACATCTCAATGACATGATAAGGCGCTATATCAAATGCAACAATTATTATTAGATTATTCAATGCAGGTCAGCCTGGCTCAGTCAGTAGTGCTCTGGCCTCTCAGTCAGAAGGTTGTGAGTTCACCCCCATGTTGGACACTTTGAGCTCGCAGTGTAGGCTGACACTCCAGTGTAGCCTAAAAGCAAGGAAAGTAAGTATGGGTGGATGCCCTTTATTGCACAGCTATTATTTTTATTACTTTCCATAATTCAGTTATATGAATGCAAAATTATATTTTTTAAAAATGCCTAATTTACTACTTAGATGAATAAATATAGACAGTGCGGGGGAGCTGGCTGTAAGGCTCTCAGTTGACCTGCTGTGCTGTTCATTCAACTTGAAATATGACATTGACTGAAAAGCTACAGATTATTTCACTGTCTCCCTGATTCACTGACAGCAAGCACACATCTGCAGCACTGTGCTGGCCAGTCTGCCTTCCTTCCTGTCTCCCTGGCCCAGTTAGTGCGAATTAATCAAAGCTGGGATTCAAATTCATGTCCTTTCTGATTTCAGGTCCAGCGATGACAGCTTTCGGTCATCTTTTCCACAGTGCAAGTGGAAAGCTAGGTCAAGTAAATATGTGGGGCAGATTCCAGGTTTCAGCCTGGCTCAGTCGGCAGCGCTCTCGCCTCTGAGTCATATCGACCAGTTCACTCCATCCGCTCAGCGGGCTCCTGGTACTCCATGTCCTCCGCCCGGCCCACCCTCACCATCAGCAGTCATGCCTTCAGCCTCTCTGCCTCCATCCTTTGGAACTCCATCCCACAGTTTCTTTGTCTCGCTCCCTCCCTTGTCTCCTTCAAGGCCCGTCTCAAGACCCTCCTCTTCGACCATGCCTTCGCTCACCTTTCTATCCCGACCCTCCCTGCCCTCCACCCCTCCTGATCCAACCCCCAGCTCGGGTCCAAATCCCTGACTGTTCAGGAACTTGGGTCATCCTCCCGACATGAAAGGCGCTGTATAAATGCTATTTGTGTGTTTGTCGGGATTTTGAGCTCAACAATCTAGACTGTCACACCAATACAATGCTGGGGGAGTGCTGAATCGTCAGAAACGCTGTCCTTCAGATGATATGTCTGCCTGTTTATGTCGACGTTAAAGATCCGGTGGTGCTATTCAAAAAGAGAAAGGAGTTTCTCTCCCAGTGTCCTTGCCAACAATCCCCCAGATAAAATTGGTCACTCACTGTCATGAGTCATACAACAACAAAATTACATTTATAGAGCGCTTTTCATGTCGGGAGGACGTCCCAAAGCGCTGAACAGTCAGGTGTCGGGGCCCGAGCATGGGGGAGGGGTGGTGAAGGGGTGAGGGAAGGCAGAGAGCTGGGAGGGCGACCAAAGGCACGATCGAAAAGAAGGGTCTTGAGACCGACCTTGAAGGAGTAAGGAGACAGTGACATAAGTGAAGCTATATCAAATGGCCAGTACACAGGGAGAAACTTCCTTCGCTAAGGAGTAGTACAATAGTTGTTCATTGACTTTGCTTGAGTTGAAAGCTTCACACGCCCGCCTTTGAGTAAGCGTTTTTCAGTGCGGTTTTGCAAACAAGTTGTTGCAACATTATGAACATTATGAAGAGCTCGGTTAAAAACATCGTGAAATCCAGTTTGTAGCCACACAAGTCCCAGTGGCTGAATGTGCTCCTGTGAAATCCTGCTTCATCCCAATCTTGTCACACTGTCCTCACTGAGTTTGGCTGTTAGAGCTTGAATAACACGCAGCATATCACTTTATATTACGTAAATGCTACCTTCACCCAGTGGTAACACCCAAAACAATTCAGTAGAGAGGAATTGCATCCCCAAACCACTGCATCCTGTTGCATGTGTCTGGCAGATGATACTCACATAGAGTGGGGATTATAGAAGGATTTACTTGGTTAGGGATCTCAGCAAAATAATTGGTAATGCCTGAGAACTGTCCTCCCTCTAAGGTCAGAAAAGGATATTGTGATGCATTGGTGACTCCAAAAGAGAGGGAAAAAAAGGAATGGATTTGTTGAGAAAGGTGGCTTGAAAGAACCGGTGAGGTCTAAACAGCGATTGTATCATGTATACATTAAACCAACAACCAGGTTCACAGAGTGTGTTACAGGGGTCAGTCCAGCACTTTCTCCTCTGGGTCAGAATGTAGTGGGTTCAAGCCACATCATTACTTTGAACTAACATAGTCTGAGCTGACACTCCAATGCAGAGATGGAAGTGTGGGGGGAAGTGATGCACTGCATTGTCAGAGGTGCCGTCCTTGAGAATAGATGTTAAACCAAGGTGCCATCTGCCTGTGCAGGTGGACATTAAAGATCCCGTGACACTATTCGAAGAGAAGGATATTTTAACATTGTAAAGAGTGCAGTATAGATTTGCCAGGATGTCACCAAGCAAGAGTGGACACTGCTATCAGAAAAGATTGGACAAATTAGAGTTCTTCTCTCTGGAGTTGAGACAGCGTTTCTCCTGGTGTCCTGGCCAACAAATCCCCAGATACAGTTGGTCATTCACACTTCACGGCTGTTTCTAGCTATTGCTGTACTCAACCTGGCTGCTACGTTTGCCTACAAATATAAAAGTCACTCCATTTTGCAGCAAACCCTGCAAAGTGTTTTGAGAAGTCCTCCCGACGTGAAAGGTGGTCGATCAGTTTCCCTCTCAAAACGTCTCAACTCCAAAGAGAAAAACTCTAACCTGTCTAATCTTTCCTGTGCACTCATCCCTGGTAAAATACTTGAAGAGTAAAACTCCTGGTGAAGAATCCCCTCTGCATACTGTCTCTGTTCCCTGCAATCACTTACTGTGACTTACTCTCTCTGGCTCTCGCCCTTTGAGATCATCTGTCTGACTTTCACCTTCCCTGGTTTGGTGGGGGGGAGGGGGGGATTGATTTTCACTCTCTCAGCGGTTTGTGAAAATGTTCCCAGTGCAGTTTGATCTTTTAAACAAGAAATGCTTCACGGAAGCTTTCTTCCACGGATGATGGAATGGGCTCAGCCTGGCTCAATTGGTAGCACTCTTACCTCCACACCAGAAAGGCCGTGTGTTCAAGCCCATCATTGGGACTTGGAGCTAACATACTCCAAGCTGATGTTCTAATGTAATGCTGGTGGAGTCCACGGCATTGTTGGAGGTGTCGTCCTTCGGATGAGATGTTGAACACCATGTCCTACCTGTCTGTTCATGTGGATGTTAGTTGAAAAGAGAAGAGTGTTTCTCCTAGTGTCCTGCCCAACAGTCTCCCAGGAAAAATATTAATCATTTCATTTCATGGCTGTTTGTGGGGACATGGCTATGCACAAATTGCCTGCAACGTTTGATTACAAAATACACAGTCACTACAATTTACAGTGTAATCATGTGAAGCACTTCAAGATGTCCTCCCAACATGAAAGGCGCTATATCAAACGCGAGGCTTATTATTTAGCATTAGCATTAAACAGGTGTGAGCTCAGCAAGGGAGGAAGAGCAACAGAGAAACATATCAGCTTTCCCTTTGCAGCAGGACATTTCTGCTGACAGAAATGGAACCTTCAAATACTTTCTGCTGTTTAAAAAAAGCAACCAACGCTTCATCATCAGCTTGTCGCAAAGTATTCCTCCCACACAAAACCAGGACAGGTCTTTTCTGGTGAGGGGGATGGATAACGTACAGTGTTTGAGGGAAAGGTTATAATAGGAGACAATTTAACTGGGTGGCATTTTGAATCCCATTAAACAAATCGGGCTGGAGATGCTGATCAGCATCTGAATAAGGAAGACAGGTTAGTTATCCGGTTCGGAGGCAGAGACCCTGTGTCAGCCCTGCAATCCTTGTCTCTCAGCTCTTCTCTCGGTTTCTATCATTTTCTGTGCTTCTTTCAGATCTCCAGTGTTGGCAATTTCCCTTTTAATCTTCAATTCGCTTTGGTTCAGTTCAGAGGTGACACCACCTCCCTACCCTAACCTTAACCCTGGCTCAGTCAGCAGCACACTTAATCTGAGTCAGAAGGTCGTGGGGTTGAGCCCAAACTCATGTAGCCCAGGTTGACACTCCGGTGCAGTGCTGGGGGAGCACTGCATTGCCGGAGTTGCTGTTCTTCGGATGAGGCATTAAACCAAGGTCCCGTCTGCCTGTTCAGGTGGACATTAAAGATCCCTTGGCACTACTTGAAAAGAGAAGGGAGTTTCTCCTGGTGTCCTGGTCAACAAACCCCCAATTAAAATTGGTCACTCACTTCATGGCTACTTGTGGAACATTGCTGTGCGCAACTGCCTGCGCCTTTCATCCACAAAATACAGTCATATCATTTTACAGTATATCCTGTGATGCACTTTGAGAGGTCTCGACGACATGGTAAATGCAAGTTATTATTAGTATATGTTTTTTGCAACCCTGCAGCATTAAACTCAGTCAAGACGGCTTGACTTCCTTTTGCCTGACTAATCCAAAGCTCAGAGGGACAGAAGTTTCAAAAAGCCAAGTCTGGAACCACAACTGGGGAGACATGGCACTCGGGGTCTAAATCTGCAGTATACTTTCTCAGCATTTCAGAGAGTGTGGAATTCGAGCCACAGTACCTCAGTACCTTCAACCCCAAACTTAATTTGAAAGTTGGTTTCTCAAGGGATTTATTTTCCTGCAAAGACGGCAGACAACCAGCTTCGTAACCAGCCTGAACTTAAATAATCCATTCAATTCTGCAAGCAGCCTCTGAAATGCCTAAGAAGAGTGTAAGATTATGCCCTAAGGTGGGAATTATTCTCCCCACAGTGTCCATATGTTGTCACCAGGCTTAGACGTCAACCATTGATCTATCTCCCCCCAGGCTTCAAATGCCACTTCCAAAAAACCCTGCTAGAATATGTGTATATAACAGCCATAACGCTACAGAACACACAGTCAGTACACTTAACAGTAAACCCTGCAAAGTGCTTTCAGACAGCCCAACGAAGTGATAAGGCGCTATTTCAAAATGCAAGGATGATCATAATTAATGTTATTCCTCTGGTGCCCTTGCATTGGATCTCCAATCACTGAGGATCCTGTGCCAGTCCGTTGCCTTTACATTTATGAGGCTTACTTTAACATGAGCGAAAAAAAACAGCTCCCTGGAGGGAGGGAAGGAAGGGGTGAAATGGCACTGGGAAAAAAGGTGCCTTCTACCTCTTTAGCTCATGTTTAAACACCGGGTAAAAACTTGATTGGAACCTTACAGATGCTGGCATCGATTAGTGGATCCGGGGAATGAATAATGAACATCAATTTGGAAGTAAATTAATGGACAATAAATGTCAGCTAAAGTAAACCTGCAGTAAATTCCATGGTTGGCATCAGCGGGGAAATGGCAAACTCTCTGCCTTGGCACCTGGTAATGGTTTGTTACCCTTGATGTTCACAGGTGATACAGAGTTCTGTAGCTTAGTGGGTACGCTACTCGCCTCGCAGGTGAGAGGTTCTGGGTTCGATTCCCGAGAGAGGCAAAACCTTAGGCAAGTTTCTTTATTCCACACGCCTCTGATTACTTAGCAGTAAGTAGGAACCCAGCTGTTAGTCGATTGGCGGATTGCTTCCCAGGGTTAATAATGCCCTCCCCCGCAAAAAAAATTGTCACTTAAGTCACAACTGTTTGCAATTGGTGCCACGTTTCACCAACAAAATACAGTCAATCCACTTTACAGTATATTCTGTGAAGCGCTTAGAGGCGTCTCACTGACTTGATAAGGCGTCGTATCAAATGCAAGGATTATTATTATTATTTAACCGAAACACACAAACCTGTGTGATAACCCAGAGGCCTGGGTGTGCAAAGCACCTGTAACAGCAGGCAACCTTTCCGTAACCTTTCCAGGCAACCGTCCACCCGCAACGTACACAGTCGTAGCTACGCTCCCCCATGAAATAGTCTCGATGACGCAGTAAGGCGAACGCAAATCGAACACAGAGGAGTATTTATTGTTCGTTCATTGACGAGATGCTGCCACCGATGTTTGTTTGTTTGCTTTAACCCCTTTCCTGCTGCCCACCCCCCTCTCCTGCCCAGCAAACATCAGCATCATTGTCAAGGAGACACATTTCAACAGAGGGACACTTTGAGCTACAATAAACCTCCGAGGTCACATTTCGTTTCATGCGTTTCATCCACAAAATGTGCAGTCAATCCACTTTACAGTATATTCTGTGAAACGCTTTGAGACGTCTCAACGACATGAGAAGGCTCTATCAAATGCAAAGATTATTATTATTGCTGATGGTAACATATATATATATATCAAAAGGGATTTGCGACGGAGAAGCAATCACAAGTGCAGGGATCTAACCACATTGTTACACAAGGATGCTACAATTTCACTTTTGTGGTACTCGCCCCCCCCCGGCTTTTGTCAAAAATCAAAGCAATTTTGGGACCCACATAATAATAATAGCAATAACAATAATGATAATAATCCTTGCATCTCATATAGCGACGTATCGTTGAGACGTCTCAATGCGCTTCACGGAACACAGCGCGGAGGGAATTGACTCGTGCATCTGCGGGCAAGGCAAACGGACCTGAAGCGATGAAACGAAGACGATGAATGAAAATGCACAAAGAAAGAAATGAGGAGATAAAGAAATAGATGGTGAAAGAAACGAACTGCAAGGAATGAGCGCACTCAGCAAATGAAAGGGGGTTTGATTGCAAAGAGGGAGAAAGGGCAGTGACATCCCAGGATTGGGTTCCAGTCAGTGAATGCACACACATAACGCACATAAACATACATAACACACACACACACAACACACAACACACACACATACCTTCCTGACGCCAGTGAAGCCTCTCTCTGCGGCCACTTCCTTGGCTGCAGCCTCTCCACTGTCCTGCAACTGGACCAGGAATTCGTTGGTGTAAACTCGCTCTTCGGCCGAGGAGGCTGTGAAAACCACTGCATTGAGGAAGAGAAAAGCCAGAGTGGCCCCAGCACTGGCACACCCCCACCTCATCTCTCTGGGCTTGTCTGTGTCTGTGTCTGTGTGTGTGTGTGTGTCTCTGTCTCTCTGTCTGTCTCTGTCTGTGTATCTGTTTGTATTGGCTCTGTGTCTCTCTGTGTGTGGCTCTGTCTGTGTGTGGCTCTGTCTCTCTCTGTGTGTGGCTCTGTCTCTCTCTGTGTGTGGCTCTGTCTCTCTGTGTGTGGCTCTGTCTCTCTGTGTGTGGCTCTGTCTCTCTGTGTGTGGCTCTGTCTGTGTGTGGCTCTGTCTCTCTGTGTGTGTGGCTCTGTCTGTGTGTGGCTCTGTCTCTCTGTGTGTGGCTCTGTCTGTGTGTGGCTCTGTCTGTGTGTGGCTCTGTCTCTCTGTGTGTCTCTGTCTGTGTGTGGCTCTGTCTCTCTGTGTGTCTGTCTGTGTGTGGCTCTGTCTCTCTGTGTGTCTCTGTCTGTGTGTGGCTCTGTATCTCTGTGTGTGGCTCTGTCTGTGTGTGGCTCTGTCTCTCTGTGTGTCTCTGTCTGTGTGTGTGTGGCTCTGTCTCTCTGTGTGTCTCTGTCTGTCTCTGTCTCTCTGTGTGTCTCTGTCTGTGTGTGGCTCTGTATCTCTCTGTGTCTCCTCTCTGTCAACGTGTGTGTGTATATGTAAATATATAATAATATATATTATTGTATATTATTATAACGCGCGTCTCTCTCAGTCTCTCTCTGTCAATGGGTCTTATCTCTGTGTGTCTCTCTGTGTGTGTCTCTGTGTTTGTCTCTCTACCTATATGTGTCTCTGTCTCTCTATGTGTGTCTCTCTGTCCACATGTATAGCTCTCTGTCTGTCTGTGTGTTTGTGTCTCTCTCTGTCTGTGTGTTTATGTGTATCTCTGTCTCTGTGTGTGTTTGTGTGTCTCTCTGTCTGTCTGTTTGTGTCTCTCTCTCTATGTCGTATCTCTGTCTGTCTGTTTGTGTCTCTCTGTCTGTGTCTCTCTCTGTGTCTCTTTGTGTGTCTGTGTCTCTCTGTCTCTCTGTCCGTATGCTCTGTCTCGGTGTGTGTCTGTGTGCTTCTCTGTCTCGGTGTATCTCTGGCTCTGTCTGTGTTTGTGTGTATCTCTGTGTGTGTTTGTGTCTCTGTGTTTGTGTGTATCTCTTAGTCCTTGTGTGTGTGTGTGTGTGTGTGTGTCTATGTGTCTCTCTGTATCTCCCTGTCTCTGTCTGTGTGTGTGTGTGTGTGTCTGTGTGTGTGTGTGTGTCTGTGTGTGTGTATCTCTGTGTGTGTTTGTGTCTCTGTGTTTGTGTGTATCTCTTAGTCTGTGTGTGTGTCTATGTGTCTCTCTGTATCTCCCTGTCTCTGTTTGTCTGTGTGTGTATGTGTCTCTCTGTCTCTGTCTGTGTGTGTGTGTGTGTGTGTCTCTGTTTGTCTGTGTGTGTGTGTGTGTCTCTCTGTCTGTGTGTGTGTGTGTGTGTGTGTGTGTCAGGGTGAGTGCAGCAGCCCCTCTGTGTGAGTGCACCGGGAGAGGATGGATGGATGGAGAGGGCACAGAGGGGATTTAAACCCTACAACAGTGCGATCCGATCGCCCTTCTCAGAGCTTCCCCATCCGAGCCCGAGGCGCTGCCGTGCAACTCGCCCTGCACCGTGTGCCAGTCTGCCCTGCCCTGCCTGCCCTGCCCTCCCTTCCCTTGCCTTCCCTTGCCTTCCCTTGCCTGCCTTAAGAACAGCCCCGCAATTTCCAGCGGCTGATCTATAATTCATGATGGTTTGGCTCAGGTTTTTTTCACTGGATCACGTCAAAGGCGCGTCAAACCCATTCAGCAGCCAAACCTCCTCAACTGGAACTCACACAAATTCCACCTCTTGCATTGGCAGCTCTCAGTGGGTGATAATAATACTATACTACTACTACTAATAATAATAATAATCCTAATAATCCTTGCATTTGATATAGCGCTTTTCACGTCGGGAGGACGTCCCAAAGCGCTTCACGGAACACACTGCGAAGTGAGTTGACCGTATGTATATGTTTGTGGGCGAACGCGGCAGCCGATTGCGCACAGCCGTCTCCCGCAAGCAGTCGTGGATTGAAAATGACCAATTGATTGTTGTTTTTTGGGTTTGGGAGGGATTGTTATTAGGCTCTGTGTGGAGTAAGGAAACTTGCCCGAGGTTTCGCCCTCTGCCTGGGATTGAACTCAGGTCTCTCGCCTGCAAAGCGAGTGCTCTAACGACTGAGCTACAGGACTCCACTAATGCTACTAATAATAACGAGACTTGTGTTTTATTTAGCTCCTTATCATGTCATCGAGACGTCTCAAAGCACTTAACGCAACATACTGTAAAGCGTACATTTTGTGGGCGACGCGACAGCCAATAACGCACAGCGGTGTCCCACAAGCAGTCGTGGATAGAGTTTAGCTTTTTAATTTTTTTTAAAAGGGATGATTACCCCCCCCCCACCACCGAAAGCGATTTGCCAATCAAGTAACACCTGGTTCCTACTTACTGCTGGGTAGAGAGGCGAGTGGAGTAAGGAGTGTGGAGTCCTGTAGCTCAGTGGTTAGAGCACTCGCTTTGCAAGTGAGAGACCTGAGTTCAATTCCAGGCAGAGGGCGAAACCTTGGGCAAGTTTCCTTACTCCACACAGAGCCTAATAATAATCCCTCCAAAAAACAAAACAATAATAAATTGGTCATTTTCAATCCATGACTGTTTGTGGGACATTGCTGTGCGCAATTGGCTGCCGCGTTCGCCCACAAATATACAGTCAATTCACTTTACAGTGTGTCTGTGAAGCGCTTTGGGACATCCTCCCGACGTGAAAAGCGCTATATCAAATGCAAGGATTATTATTATTATTATTATTAAGGACACTTGGCTGAGGTTTCGCCCGGCCCCGGGAATCGAACCTGGGTCTTCTCGCTTGTGAGGCGACTGTGCGAGCAATCTCGCCTCTTGAGTCAGAAGGTTTTGTGTTCAAACCCCGCATCAGGACTTGAAGTTGCGTAATCTAATTGACGCTCCAACACAGCACTGGGGTATGAGGCATTGTCCTTCGGATGAGACGTTAAACCAAGGTCCCATTCAGGTGGACATTAAACATCCCACGCCAATATTAAAACAGAAAAAGGTGTACTCATCAACAATCCCCCAAATAAAATTGGTTGCTCACTTTCTTGGCTGTCTGTCGGACATTGCTGGGTGCAAATTAGCCGCCCTGTTCGCCTGTATGTTACACAATTTACAGAACACTTTACAGCAAATATTTTAAGACAAACTCCAGATGTGAAAGGCACTACACCAAATACAAGGATTATTATTATTATTACTGTTACTCATGACAAATTTTAGGGGATCCAGAATTTGGCAAATTACTGAATTCCACCTTCATTTTGGAGCCAGATTCTTGCACTTCTCCAGGGAAAAAAAAAGCCAGCTTCAGATCAAAGGCAAAAATAAAGATTTTCACAAATTTTGAATGTTCTAATATTCTATGTAAACAGAGCAAATCTAGACCTGGTAGAATCTCCTCTGTGACTTTTAAAAGGGTCACCGAATGTATACATTTAATATAGGTTCCATGCCACTGTGGAGGTATTCTTTTATTTTGGTCAACTTGGGTGTCTGGCACGTAATAATAATTCTTGCATTTGATAGGGGCGCCTTAACACTTCATCAGAGCTTCTCAAAACGCTTCACATGTGGTACTGTAAAGTGTAGTGGCTGTGTATTTTGTCTTCAAATGCAGCAGCCAATTTGCACACAGCAACGTGATATCGGGAGAAAGTCCCTTCTCTTTGCGAATAGTGCCACAGGAACTTTAACGACCACTTGAAAAAGGGCAATGCAGCACTTCTCTAGTTTAGTATCATCTGCAAACTTGGAAATTGTACTCCCTATACCCAAGTCCAGGTTTTTTATATAGATCAAAAAGAGCAGTGGTCCCAGTGCTGACCTTTTGTCAAAACTATCTGGATTAAGTATCTGATTGTGATTCACAGGCAGGGCGAAACCTTGTGCAAGTTTCCTTACTCCACACGCCTAATAATAATCCCTCCAAAACAAAAAAACAGTAATAAATTGGTCATTTTCAATCCACGACTGTTTGTGGGACACTGCTGTGCGCAAATGGCTGCAGCGTTTTGCCCATAAATATAAAGTCAATTCACTTTACAGCATATTCTGTGAAGCACTTTGAGACGTCTCGAAGACGTGAAAAGCGTTATATCAAATGCAAGGATTATTATTATTAATTATTATTCAGAGTACACTATGAGCAGAAGGTGTGAGGCTTGAGCCCACAGTGTCTGATTCAAAGCCGAGACATTAATTCTCACCAGTGACTTATTGAAAAATAAAAGAAATTAAATCGAGTGATCATTTTCTGGTTTACACCGAGATCCCATCTGCCTGTTCAGATGAACGTTAATGATCCTGTGGCATTATTTGTAAAGGAAATGTCTCCTGATGTCCTAGTCAATAAACCCCCAACAAAAGCACAGTTTTGGGAGCATTGCAGCAGGCAAATTGGCTATTTTGCCCATAAAACATATTCACTACACTTTACAGATATCCTGTGAAATGCTTTTAGGTGTCCTCCTAATATGAAAGGCGCTATGTTAAATGTGCAATCCTGTAATATATGGTTAGAGCACTCTCCTCGCAACAAACCTCTGTTTACTTAGCAGTAAGTTGGAACCTGGCTGTCCATCAATTGGTGGATTGCTTGCTTTCTGGGGGTAATAATCCCTCAAAAAAAATTAAATGATAATAATTTGGTGTTTGTGGGACACTGCTGTGCACGATT
Organism: Callorhinchus milii; assembly: GCF_018977255.1. Classification (NCBI taxonomy): domain Eukaryota; kingdom Metazoa; phylum Chordata; class Chondrichthyes; order Chimaeriformes; family Callorhinchidae; genus Callorhinchus; species Callorhinchus milii. Next base: position 78,901,390 of record NW_024704744.1, read on the forward strand.
GGCTGCCACGTTTCGCTCATAAAATATACAGTCGATTCACTTTTCAATATATCCGGTGAAACGCTTTGAGATGTGTCAACAATGTGATAAGCTGCTATATCAAATGCAAGGATTATTATTAATTGTAAGGGCTATTATTATTATTTTCATTTGGAACAGCCTGCAATTCTTTTGGAAAAATTAAAGAAAAGATTCCGAAGGCGGGTACAATTCACTTAATCCCCTTCCTGATGCAATGAGTCATTCTTTTAATAAACTGGATAAGACATGGGAGCATGCAAAATCAAGGTACAAAGTGTAACATCGGAGCAAGCCTGTGTCGCAAATGCTAACGGAAGCCCGAACGGTTAATTTGGAGCAGAGCAAATGACATTAAATTACATTATAGTCCAAGAATTACTGTGACCTACTGAGTGTTATTTTACTGTGAGTAGAAAGTTGAAACTGCCTCCAGAAAACAAATCCGTTGTGAAAAGAATAGCAAATATGTGCTTGGAATTAGTCTTTTTTTTTGGTCAGTTGGGTGTTTGGCACACACAGAAACCCATCACCAAGCTGAAGAGTCTCTGAGCCATACATTGAGCTCCACATGTATCCTATCATGAATATGTATATGCCACATGTATATGCCACCTACACATGGACATTTTCATATGTCTGGGGTGGAATGTGTAGTCTCGCTCTGGAGGGATACATCCTACTTCCCAAATTTGGGAAGACGGCTCAAGACGCTTTACAGGATTTTCTGTGACGTGTCATGGTTGTGTATTTGTTCAGCCCGTTTGCACACATTAATGTCCCGCAAACACCCATTAAATGAATGACCAAATTTGCCCGGGGAGCTTATTGGCAAGAACACTGGAAGAAATTTATTTATTTTTGAATAGCGCTAAAAGATTTTTGACTTCCACCAGAACAGGCAAACGGACTTTGATTTTGACGTCTCAATCCCCTCAACACTGCCTTGGAGCGTCAGCCTGAACTGTATGAGTTCAAAGTTCCGATGTGGGGCTTGGACACCCAACCTCTGAGCCAAAACCAAGAGTGCTACTCACTGAGCCAGGCTGACACTCACTGAGCCAGGCTGATACCTAAAGAACACGTGATCCTGAAATATCCTCTGTTCCTTGGATCTCAGACACCAGGAAATGTCTATTTTCCTGGACTGGACTCGTTTGGCAGGAAAGGTGGCTGAGGCGGAGATAATAGGGAGGTGATTGCACCCCCACCCATCCACCCTCTCTTGGTGGCACCTTTTCAAGTATGTAATTGTCAATTGCATGTGCGCTCATGATTGCTTGGATTAAAAGGTTTAAAAAATAGCTGGATTATTTCCAGCTGCAATTGTGAGCTTGTGAGAGAAGCAGCTAGCCACAGGGGGGTTTGGGGGTGGGAGGGGAATGTACATGGTTCGCCGTGGGGGCGTGGGGTGGGTGCTATGAGGAGCCAGCAGCTGACGCAGAGAAGCCAGCCTGCACTGTGGAGCCACTAATAACCCATCACCTCCCCACTCCCCCACCTGTTGCAAAAACCTGGCTCTACCACTGGGTTGAGGACATGATACTGGACTCATTTAGGACACAATTTTGGGAGGACAGTAAGATAGTTTTCTCTGGGTGGGTATAGTTCACCTACAAAACAGCCAGTTACAACCCTTCACAGTATACCTTGTGAATCACTTTGAGATGTCTTGACAGTGCGAAAGGGCGTTATGTCAAATGCAAAGATTATTATTATTATTGTGGAATTCAATTTCCGCTGTTCACTGCAGCTCAGTCTGAGTTTATCTGCTGACGATCTGACCCATCAATGCAGTCAGCGCTCTCGCTCGTGTCCTTCAGGTTAATAATAACCTCAATCTGTTTGGCGAGTCTCACAGTGCTGTCCGTCACCTGCGTTTTCCCATCCTCCTCTTCATTTCCTCCTTCAGTCTCTCCTTTACTGTTGAAATCAGGCATCAAGGAACCTTTGATATCTTCACTTACTGCCACAGGCACGTCAGCAAAACATTCTCCTGGAGCATTCTGTTCAGACGGAGCGGTCTGTCTGCCTCTCTGGCTATCAGCTCCTTCACTAGGGAGTGAACTGTCTGCATCCGAGGTGGAGCAGCCAAGAGCTTTAGTTGATGTTGAAGCTTTGCCTGGCAGAAATGCAAAGCATCGCATTAATATCCTTGCAGTCAGTACAGTTTACAGCTTCAATATCACATACCTCGTTCATTTCAAACCCCTCTCTCTCTCTCTCTTTCCTTTCCTTCATGTCTTTTTTCAACTGGCTGCTGCGTTTCGCCCACAAAATATAGTCAATCCGCTTTGCAATATATTCTGTGAAGTGCTTTGAGACGTCTAAACGACATGATGAGGTGCTCTATCAAATGCAAGGATGAGTACGATTATTATTATGTCCAACACAGCAAAGCAGCTGATGTGGAAAGAAACTACTTAGCGACATCTCATAGGCATTTGATGTGGTAAATATCACACAGCTATGTTCACCCCTATATGAAGTTCATCATGGTCAGGGTTGGAGGGTGAGATTGGTGATGGAAGGGGTGGGGGAGGAGATAACACCTTTTGTATTTGACAGACGAGTTTGTTGCAACCACTTCTTTTATAATAATATTCCTTGTATTTGATATAGCGCTTTATCGCGTCTCAAAGCGCTTCACAGGATATGCTGTAAAGTGATGTGACTGTGTATTTTGTGGGTGAGTGACATGTAGAGGCCAGTTGTACTTAGCAGTGTCCCACGAACAGCACTGGATTAGGTAACCAATTTTATTTGGGGGATAATAAAAATAATAATCATTGCATTTGGTATTGTGCCTTATCACATCAGAAAGATATCTCAAAGCGTTTCATAGGATTTACCATGAAATTCAGTAATAGAGTATTTGTAGGTGAACATGGCAGTACTAACGCACACAGTTATGTCCCACAAACAGCTATGGAGTGACTGACCAATTTTATTTGTGATATTCTGTGAAGCGCTTTGAAACATCTCCATGGCGTGATAATAATAATAATAGTGATAAGGCGCTATATGAAATGCAAGGATTATTATTATTAATGCTACAGGTGCAGGGAGGAGACCGTCATTGGATTTAAACCCTGCCCCTGAGGTAGGGAGCAGCATTCTAATCCATTGCATCAACCAACTCTCGTATGAAAAAAATTACAAACGTCTGTTCAACAATGAAAGGCCTTTGAAAAATTTAGAACTAGCTTTATCTGTTTGCAAAGTGATGCCTGGGGTTAGTTTCCAGTAACTTATTGAATAAATGCCTCACGTTCTTCAAAGGGTGAAACTGTACCTTAATTTATAATTCATGTCCTTTCCTGTCCTGTGACAAATACAATTGCCCATGTTCTGTTCTTACTCTAACCAAAACCTGCCAAAGAAACAATAAAAGCAAGCAGCCTTCCCTCCAGATGAGACGGATTTGTGTGTAAATGCTTTTCAAAGCTGTCAGCCTGGCTCAATTGGTAGCACTCTCGCCTCTGAGTTAGAAGATTGCGGGTTCAACCTTTTCTTTGAAAGTAATAATAATAATCCTTGCAATTAATATAGCGCCTTATCACATCATTCAATGTCTCAAAGAGTTTCACGGAATATATTGCAAAATGAATTGACTGTATGTTTTGTGAGTGAATCGCGGCAGCCAATTGCTCACAGCAGTGTCTCACAAACAGTCGTGGATTGAGTGATCAATTTTTTTTTTGAAGGGATTATTATTCACGGAAAAGCAATCCGCCAATTGACTGACAACCGGATTTCTATTTACTGGAATAAGGAAACTTATCTAAAGTTTCGTCCTACCCTGGAATCAAACCCGGGTCCTCTCGCTTGCGAGATGAGTGCTCTAACCACTACGCTACAGGACTCCACGTGGTCAGTGCAGGGCAGAGGGAGTTTTAATCTGTACACCGCACACGTCCTTCCCTATCTCATGCTCAGTGCTGCCATTCACACCTTTTCCACCTCCAGACTTGACTCCTGAAATGCACTAGTCTGCGGTCTCCCAAGTTCCACGATCCACTAGCTCCAACTCATCCAAAATCCCACCGCCCACAACCTTACTCACATAAACTTTCACACGTCCATCACCAGACTCCACTATCAACCCAACCCCCGGGGTATCAACTTCAAGATCGTCACCTACATTCCTTTCACAAACCCTCACTTCTCTGTCTCGCTCCAGCCTCATTCTTCTGCTCGCTCCCTCTGCCAAACAAACTCAGGCTGGTTGTGTGTCTACTGGCCCCCTCCACCCCATTAGGAACAGCAGAGCCTTCAGTCACTGTTACCCCCCCCACACACCTGGGAACTCCCTCTCTCAATCCCTCCATCTTTCCATCCCCCTCTCTCAATCTGTCTTCAAAAACTGCCGGAAAACCTAAAGTTGTTTGGATGGGTGACACCATTGATGGATGGGACATTGGTTTAACGTCTCACCTGAAGGACGGCACCACCAGCAAGGCAACGCTGCACTGTTTTTGCACTTTGAGAATGTACACAGCCATTCAAATTTATCGTACGTCCTGTAAAGAACTTTGAGACAGTCTTGATGACGTGATAAGGCAAATGCAAGAATTATTATTATAAGAAAATAAGCAAATCACACTGTAAAAGTAACCAAGCCTTTTCTTCCTTTAGATTTTGGCACATTACCTACTTTCTGCTCACATTAGTCGTAAATTCAGAACGTGATATACTTTTCCATTCTGTTTCCCTAAACAGAAAGCCAAGGACTCTATTGCATTTGTAGCATATTTGTCCACCCTCACTGCTACTTTTAGAGTCTTATGAATCTGAAAGCCTAGATCCCTTTGCTCTCTCTACCCTTCTTAGGGTCCTACCATCCAACGTTCTACTCGGTATAGTGTTTGCTATAGTGAATAACAGTCTCTGTCTGGTCTCAGCTTCATGCAATTAAGTAGGAGGCACTGTGCTGATATCAATAATACATGCTAACAATAGATTTTACTGTAAGCGTACAAAACACACAGGATAAATGTAGTAATTATGGACAGTGTCTCTTAAATAATGCATAGTTTCAGATACTTCTTATTTCCATTATGATTTTGTTCTCTTCGGCTATGATTGCCATTGAAAACCCACAACATGCTGTTTATGTTAAATTTACCACAAACCTCTCATCACAGAAGGACTTCAAAGACTTGCTAAACTTCTGTGGATGGCCTGGTAGGTGCATACTTATTGGCGCTGAATATTCCTCTCTTTCCGGAAGATGTTTCATCAGCTTGCACAAAATAGTAAATGACGTGTCAACCTTGCCCCTTGAAAAGTGTACTTGCAGTGTTAAAAGGGCAGGTGGCTCCCATGAATTTCTAGGTGGACCTTGTAACAACACAAAGTTGCATTTATAAAGCGTTTTTCACGTCAGGAGGATGTTTCAAGACGTGGACAGTCAAGGGTTTGCCTCAACACCGTCATTCATATGGACCCGAGCTGAGGGCTGAGAATCAAGAAGGGCAAGGATGGTGGGGAGGACGAACGAAGGCATGGTCAAAGAGGAAGGTCTTGAGATTGGGCTTGAAGGAAGAGAGGAAAGGGACGAGGCAGAGGGATTCAGGGATGGCGTTCCAGAGGGTAGGGGCAGAAAGGATGAAGGCTCAGTGTCCAGGGCGGGGGCCATGGAGCAGGCATTAATGTCTGCATGTTCAGACAAAAATTCCCCCAGATAAAATTGGTCATTCACTTCATCGCTACTTGTGGGACATTGGCAGTTGTGAGCAAATTGGTTGCTGTGTTCGCAGTCACCCCACTTCACAGTAAAATCCTGCAAAGAAGCACTTTGGGACATCCTCCCGATGAAAGGCACCATAACTAATCTAAGGCTTATTAATACAATTTGCATTCTGTTGCATGTTTTCAAATGCAACCATTATTTTTTTTATTAAAGCTTAAACTATATCTATTTGCTGTCAGATCTTAGTACTGTATTTCTATATTGAATTCAATGAAAAAATGTAGAGAGGAATAATTGGAAAGAAAGTCAAATCTCAACCGTAACACTTGATGCGTGACAGAATCCTGGGATCCTAATAGTAAGAATTGCTTCTTTACACACATTGCTCAAGGACACTGTAACGTTCAGGGAGCCTAGAACTAAAGGCTTCTAACTAGCAGCTTGGCAAAGTATAATCACATTTGAAAATATTGTAATCAAATGTGTGCGAAATAGGAATGCAAATTAGTCTGCAATGCACCTAATGTACGTAGCAACAAATACAGCATTGCCATTAAAGAGATATGAATTACTTAAACTTTCTGTGCTAAAACATCAATACTAAAAATAATCCTTGCAAGAAACCAAAATGTGCTCCAGAATAATTATAAGAATAATAATGCTTGCATTTCATAAAGCGCCTTATCACATTGTCGAGACAGCTCAAAGCACTTCAAAGGGTTTTATTGTTAAGCGTGGTGACTGCGCATTTGCAAGTGCACCAGAAAGCCAATTTGCATACTGTAGTGTACTATAAACAGCCACAAAGTGAATGACCATCCTTATCTGGAGCATTGTTGACCAGGACACCGGGAGAAACTCCCTTCTCTTTTCGAACAGGATCTTTTACATCCACTTTAACAGACAGTCGGTTTAACGTCTCAATGGATGTAGAATGGAAACAAAAAAGGAATGGAACCTTGTGAAAATAAATAGATTTAACCATTTCTCCAGTAGTTTGGATACTGGTATGAACTAATCAACTGGATACGATCACCATCTCGACCGTAACACTGGATGCGTGACAGAATCCTGGGATCCTAATAGTAAGAATTGCTTCTTTACACACATTGCACAAGGACACTGTAACGTTCAGGGAGCCTAGAACTAAAGGCTTCTGACTCGTGGAGTCCTGTAGCTCAGTGGTTAGAGCACTCGCTTTGCAAGTGAGAGACCTGAGTTCAATTCCAGGCAGAGGGCGAAACCTTGGGCAAGTTTCCTTACTCCACACAGAGCCTAATAATAATCCTCCAAAACCAAAAACAATAATAAATTGGTCATTTTCAATCCACGACTGTTTGTGGGACATTGCTCTGCGTAATTGGCTGCTGCGTTCACCCACAAATATACAGTCAATTCACTTTACAGTGTGTTCTGTGAAGCGCTTTGGGACGTCCTCCCGACGTGAAAAGCGCTATATCAAATGCAAGGATTATTATTATTATTTTAACTCTTTGAAGGCTTTAAGAAATGACCTGGATCCATTTTTTTCTCCACACAAAAAAAAGAATTTTAATTGAAAAACAATATCGAAATAATAATTTGATATAGCACCTTTGATAATAATAATAATAATAATCCTTGCATTTGATATAGCGCTTTTCACGTTGGGAGGACGTCCCAAAGATGTCAGGAAGATGTCTAAAGGGCTTCACGGGGTTTACTGTAAACTTAGTGACTGTGTGTACAGTCAATTCACTTTACACTATATTCTGTGAAGCGCTTTGAGACGTTTCAACAGCGTGATAAGGCGCTGTATCAAATGCAAGGATTATTATTATGTAATGTAACCGAAGTGATGCGAGGGAGACCTGACAACACCGAAGGTTGTTGAAATTCGATTTTCTGCTAATTGCCATATTGTCAGTCTGCGCAGCTGTGCAAATACTCCTGCATACTAATGTATAGTGTCCCAGATCACCATTAATGCTGAGATAATGGCTGGCAGACAGTTACAACAAGTAATTCAATTGAGCTGCTCTGGAAAAAAAAAGTCATCAATGGTAAAGAGCAAAGCTGCAGCCGTTCTGACTATCAACAGTATCCTAAGATTTAATTAGTTTGGTGAACTCTGCCTGCCAAGTGTGGTTCTTGATGTTACCATCCATGCTGCTAACAGCGTTTTGTCTTATTGTTATGCAACAAGCATAGTGAGTGACTGGGATAGAGACAGCGCAGTGAAAGTAAACAGTAAAGGGCATGAACACCATTGGTCATGTGGGATTGACAGATGCGGTTATAAATAAATAAACAAACAAACAAATATATATATATATATATAAATAAATAATGAAGCCTTGCATTTGATATAGTGCAAATAGCGTCATCGAGATGTCTCAGAGAAGCTTCACAGGATATACTGTAAAGTGAAGTGACTGTTTTTTTGTGTGGGGGTGAAACACAGCAGCCAGTTTCCACACAGCAATGTCCCACAAACAGGGTTGGAGTGAGCGACCAATTTTATTTACTTTTTTTGAGGGTGGGTGGGAGGCGGGGGGGAAGTTGTTGGCCAGGACAGGACACCGGGGGAAACTCCCTTCTCTTTTCGAATAGCGCCGCGGGATATTTAACGTCCACTGGAACAGGCAGATGGGATTTTTGCTTAACGTCTCATCCGAAGGCCACAACTCTGACAGTGCAACAACTGCCGCCCCCCAGCACTGCATTAGAGTGTCAGCTTACATTGTGGTTTCTGACATGAGGCTTGAGCCTACAACCTTCTGATTCCAGGATGACAGTGAGCCAGGCTGATACACAATATGATTAGTGTGCCAGCACCATTTCTTCATCAGCAAGATTACACAAAACTAGAAAAAATGATACAGTAGAAACATGCCATTCAGCCCAACTAGTCCATGCTGGCATTTATACTACAAATAAGCCTCTTCTTCTCCAAATCCGCTATCTCAAATCCCCTTCTCTCATATCTTTGCACCAGTTTTCCTCTTAAATACATTGATTCTCTTTGTTTCAACCACAGTTCCCGGCAGTGAGCTCCACTTTCTCACTACCCTCTGGACAAGGAAGTTCCTCTGCAACTCCCTCTCAGACCTACAACTGGCTAGCTTATATTTGCACCAACCAACAAGTGAAGATAGTGTATTAATGTCCACCTTTATAATCTTAAACACCTCTGTTGGATCCCCCTGTAGAGCACTCATGTCTGACACATACAAAAACCCGCCACCATGCTTAACAGTATCCAAACTAGACAGCGTTCCATGTATGTATGCCACCTACACATGGTAATATCCCTCTGTCTGTAATGCGCATTCTCCCTGGAGGGATGCACCCTGCTTATCTAATTCCAGAGATTACTAGGTACAGGATGGTGGGAGCCAACGCTTTGAGACCCAATAAATGATGCAACAACAACAACAACTTGAATTTATATTCTCCCTTAATGTAGAATAACATCTTGGATGGACGACAAGCGAGGGAGAAGGGAGGGTGGGGCGATGACCATAGGTAGGGCATTAGATAGGCTTGATGGCAACACCAATAACATGCATTTATATAGCAGCCTTCGCATAAACTAGCATCGCAGAACCCTTGGCAGGATTTAAAGTGGAGTGACTTTGTATTTTTGTGAGCGACAAGCAGCAGCTAATTGCACACAGCAGTGTCCCACAGACAATTTAGTAAGGAAAGTAAGGAAGTTGCAGTGCATGGAGAGCTGCACTCAGTCAGAATGGACAGAAATGGGCTGACACATCCCCCTTGAGTTTGATGTCTTAGGTTATAAAGACTTAGAGGAAAACATGTGCAGTTTTATTTTCCATTTGGCAAGCTGTGTGTCGCCACTGGGGGTATCAGCTAAACCATAACATTTTTTGTTTCTTGGCACCAAAGTTGCTGGTCATGAATTTTTAGCAGCTTCCTATTCATTGTCACAACATGTCATCAAAGGGCTCTGTTTCTTCCCAGCCTGAACCACCCACTGAATTTACAGCAAATCACTCCCCTGACTACTAACCCCAGGACTGAAAGCAAAGGGACGAGTGCTGCATACCAAGGAGGGCTAGACACGTGTCTGTATAGTGAGCGTATAGGTAACTCCTTGTATGGGGAATATTACAGCAGCCTGTGCAGAGTCACCAACTTCCCAGCCCCGAAATACTGCGAAGCATCTCGTCAACTTTATAAAGTGCTGTATCAAATGCAAAGATTATTTTATTGTAAGAAATTTCACCTGGGTTTAGACTAGACTTACACTATTTTCTTAGCATTTAATTATGTGACAAATTTAACAGTATCTTACATTTAATCTTAGTTTTGAAGGAGATTTTCTGTAGTGGTCGATCAGACTTACACAAAATCTGTTTCACAATGAAGACTACATTTAATTTGTAATTTGCGCACAGCAATGGTCCACAAACAGCCATGAAGTGAGCGACCAATTTTATCTGGGGATTGTTGGCCAGGACTCCAAGAGAAACTCCCTTCTCTTTTTGAATAGCACCACAGGATCTTTAACGTCCACCTGAACAGGCACAAATGGGGAGCTCAGATTAACATCTCATCCGAAGGACAGCACCTTTGACAATGCAGTGCTCCTCCAGTGCTGTATTGGAGTGTCAGCTTAGACAGTGACTCACAAATTCCCGACTTTGGACTTGAACTCACAACCTTACAACAATAATAATCCTTGCATTTGATATAACGCTTTTCACGTCTTCTAGACGTCTCAAAGCGCTTCACAGAATATACTGTAAAGTGAATTGACTGTATATTTGTGGGCGAAACACAGCAGCCAATTGCACACAGCAGTGCCCACAAAACAGTCGTAGATTGAAATGACTAATTTTTTTTTTGAGGTATTAATAGCAGGCATGTGGAGTAAGGAAATTTGCACAAGGTTTCACCCTGCCGCAAATCGAACCCAGGTCTCTCGCTTGCAAAGCGAGCGCTCTAACCACTGAGCTACAGGACTCCGATATCTTATGACTCAAAGCCAAGATCGCTAACAACTCAGCAGATCGATCACCCGTGAGTCTATTAGAAGCCTTATAAGTGGATGCCTCAGCAGTGAAGGGCAATAACTCCAGGGCACTGCTCATGACAGCGCAGCGAGCCTGGCTCATCAGCAGGACATGCAAGAGTCGATCGTAATTGGTGGCAGGGGGTTATCCCACTTCGCTCTTTTTAGTCCTGCAAGCCAAAGCTCTAATGTATAGGGTGTTCCTAGCTGGACAAGCAGCGGGAAAGCTTGCCAGATGGTGATATCAATGGCAAGTTACGCGGTTTTAGCTGGTTAGACTCCAGCAGTTACCCCAACGCACAATCAGGGGTCCCCAAGCCTTGGCTCTTGCCAATCTGTGCCTAGTAATTTCCAGAATTAGGTAAGCAGGATGCGTTCCTCCAGGAAGAGATTGTGCATTCCTTTCCAAATGTGAATCTCTGGAATCTCGGACATCCGGCTGACCAAAAAAAATGTTTGAGCATGCAAAGAGAAACCACAAGAGAGGTACATTTATATTTCTGCTGGGTGGTATTATTTGCTCAGTGAGAGATTCCAATTACAGCACTTTGTTCAGATCCTGTGGTCGGGCAGCTTATACCCTTTTTATCAGCATGCTTCAGCAGGTAAAGGCTTCCAATTGATCTGCCCTATCTCTGAACAGCACATGCTAAGGGTCGAACGAGGAAATGTACCTCAAACCAGGAGGCTAGATAGTGATACTCGCTAATGTTTCCTTGAATAAAATAACCAAAGGCTAACTCTAGCCGCACACTGCACTTTGATTCCTAGTTTCTGAAAACAAAATCATTGCACGATCTGTACGAGTTGGAAGGATATAACGGTTAGCTAACGCACCATGATGCATTACTTGTCAGCCATAAAAGGCCTGAAATTTCACCTTATTTTAGCCCGTAAGTCCTTCTTGCCTTAAGACAACGCTATTTTCACTTCACGGCTGTTTGATGGACACTGCTGTGCGCAAATTGACTGTTACGTTTGCCTACAAAACACACAGTTACCACACTTTACAGTGAAGCCCATTGAGACATCCTTGCAATGTGAAAGACCCTATAGGTATTTGCCTAAAAAATACACAGTCACTGCACTTCACAGCAAAATCCTGTGAAGCACTTTGAGACATCAAGATTGGTTTGGATGAAGAAGTCCCTTCAGCCCTTCTGATTTCATCCCTCCAGAACACCCACCCTAACGTCCTCACCATGAAAGCATCAAACTTTTTTTTTAAGCAAGTCTAGTGTCCTGGCCTCTATCACTGTTCCTGGCAACCTGTTCCTGTCTGAGTGAATTACCCTTTGAGCAAATCCATACTTCCTAATGTCTATCCTGAAATTGCTTTTGCAACTATACCAATGTCTTTTTGTTCTACTATTTTGGAGCACCCTATAGTATTGTTCTAGGTTTCCTTTTTGTAATCCCATTTAAAATATTATTCACCTCTATAAGGTTCCCATCTGAGAAGTCTCCTTTCAACGCTGCGGGGTCTAATTTCCGCAGTACCCAGAAAGAACTGAAAAATTGGCTTCCAAATCACGAATAAAATAAGACAATGGACTTGAGCCTTAGTTGTTGAGAAATTTGGTGATCCTTACCATCTAAAAGTCTATTTAATCCATCATTAAAAGTCTATTTCACCCATCAATTGGCTCCTTCAAGGTCCGTCTCAAGACCTTCCGCTCCAGCTGCACTTTCGGTTATCTGCCCTCCACCTCTTTTGACTCCATCCCCAGTTCAGTTGCAAACCCTTTACTGTCCAATGCCTTGGGACATCTTCCCGACATGAAAAGCGCTATATCAATGTAATTTGTTGTTGTTGTTGGCTATTCGAATGTATTACTGGGCAAAGGGAGTGTTATACAGCAAAGGAAGCTTTTTGTCTGGATCTGGCAGTGCTTATTTTTGACATTTAACCATAAAAAATCTACCCATTTCACCAGCACCTAATATTTCTTACCTCAATGAGCAAAGAAACGTGTCTAAATTATGTTCAATCTGATTTGTTTGACAATTCTGAAAATCAACAGAGCAACGAACAAACAAATGAAATTGAGAAATTTAAGAATCTAAAACAACAATAAAACCCAGATTGACACAGAATCAGCTTTGGTTACATTATCACCAGGAATGACTTACTTCTGGATTTGGCCGTTCTTCCTGATCCAGTGTCATTCCATGGAGTCGCTATAGACACCTTTAAATAGAAGGTCGAAAGAGCATTTTGCATTACATGGAATCGACAGCACCGAAACAGGCCATTTGGCTCGACAGATAAATACAAGGTACTCCATATACATAGTAAGAATAGAAAACGTGTACTCCATGGATAAGATGGAACTTGCCAAGAGAGAAGCTGAAAGAGAAGTAGGAGTGTCACTATGTCAAAACAGTGTGAGGCAGCAATTTACAAAGAAGGTACAGCATGGAAACGAACTACATGACCTAAATAGTCCACGACCGTTTGTGGGACACTGCTGTGCACAATTGGCTGCTGCGTTTTGCCCAAAAAATATACAGTCAATTCACTTTACAGTATATTCTGTGAAGCACTTTGAGACGTCTTGAAGACGTGATAAGGCGCTATATCAAATGCAAGGATTATTATTATGACGGTGTTTATTTTCCATACAAGTCGCCACCCATTCTTTACTTCCTCCCTTACCCTTTTATTCCCTTCTCCCTCATGTGAAGGTCTAGCTTCCTCTTGAAAGCATCTACATTATCTGATTCGCTATCACTTCCACAATCTCACTACCCTCTGTGTGAAGCTGTCATTGCTGGTATAGGCTACAGCACACACTGCGCTTCACAGGCTCCATGAGATGATGTGAGGCATTTTTGATGTAACAAAGTGCTGCATCGAATACAAATATATTCTCTCTTCATCAGCACCCGTTCATGTGAAGAGAATATGAGGGTTTTAATAACTGCGCGTCACAGGTAATAATAAATCCTTACTTAAAGCAAAATAAAATCTTGCAGAAAATCTGCACTAACCCTTACATAATCATTCTTATATTTGATATAGTGCATTTTATGTCTCAAAACGTTTTACAGGATTTACTGCCAGGTGTAGTAACTGTATTTTTTGGACAAATATGGCAGCAAATTCGCGCACAGCAATGTCCCACAAACAGCTATGAATTGAACGACCAATTTTATTTGAGGGATTGTTGGCCAGGACACTGGGAGAGAGAAACTCCCTTCACTTTTGGAATAGTGCTGCGGGACCTTTAACATCCACCTGAACAGGTGGACGGGACCTCGGTTTAACGTCTCATCCAAAAGACGGCATCTCCAACAACACAGTGCTCCCTCAGCACTGCACTGGAGTGTCAGCGTGAACTGTGAGCTCAAAGGGCTGTGAGATGTCATAATAGGAAACTGTTCATCTCTGCAGCATCTGTGACTTTAATTATTATATGGAAACTGTTCAGCGCCTCCGACAATACAGCGCTTCCCCTTCGTCTGGCATTGGAGTGTCAGCGTAGACTGCGTCAGCCGATACTTTACAAGTTAACTTGTAAATCTGCAACCTCTGTCCTCCGCTGTCTGTGATCGACGGTGTTCTGACAGAGAGCCAGATGGAGACAGCAGCAGGTCGATTTGAACCCAACGCACGACCTGCCAACTTACAGAAATAATTAAAATCTCAGTATGAAATTCACACTCACGTCAGCAGGAAACCAGGAGAAACCCCATAGGTGCTCTAAGCAAACCGGCAAAAACGCTCCTGTCATATTTTTTTTTTTGGTGGACACTCGGTGTGCAGCTGTAACAACTCTTGAGAAAGCGAGGCTGCTTGTCAGTCCCAATCAACAGTCTTGCTCACTGTGCTTGAATTGAAGCTGATATTTACTTTGATAAAATATTTCACAGGTTAAAAAAAGGAGTAGAGAAACAGAGAGAGAGAGACAGACAGAGCGAAAACAATGCAGTAGGGAATCTTAGGATGCTGGAATGGGAAGGCAAACAGCTAAGATCCCCACATTAAAGCATTGCCGTGTTACAATAATAATAAACAATTATTATTAATAATCCTTGCATTTGATATAGCTTTATCACGGCGTCAAAGCCCTTCACAAGATTTATTGTAAAGTGGATTGACTGTGTATTTTGTGGTTGAAACGCCAACGAAACATCAAATAAACTGCAACAATAAAGCCCATCTCCACCCCAACCCCTTCCACGCATCGCCACAGACAACCACACACTCACACACCCTGTGGAAACAGAGAGCTATGGAATTGAGCCAATATTTCTGTAAGACACTGAAAGTCAAGCTGACGCTGAAAGTGGCAGCTTGACTCAGTTGGTGGCAGTGAACATTAAAGATCCCACGGCACTATTCGAAAAGAGAAGGATATTTCTCCCGGTGTCCTAGCCAATAACTCCCCACATCAAAATCTGGTCATTGACTTCATGTTTGTTTGTGGGATGCTGACGTGCGCAAATTGGCTGCCAGGTTCGCCTGCAAACACATGGTCACTACACTTTATAGTGAATCAAGTTTGAGATGATTTATCACTCTGAAATGTGTCAAAGACCTGCTAAGGCATCGTATCAAATGCAAGGGTTATCTATTATTATGTATTATTATTATTTTTGAAACTTCTTTGGAACTCCATCCCACTGTCCCTTCTCATCAACCCCTCCGTTGCCTTCCTCAAGGCCCATCTCAACACCTTCCTCTTCGACCGTGTCTTCGGTCATTCTCCTACCCCTACCTTCCCTATCCTCCACCCCTCCTGACCCAACCCACAGCTTGGGTACAAATCTTTGCCTGTCCAGCTCCTTGGGACACTCCCTCTCGACGTGAAAGGAACTGTAGAAACGTAATTTGTTGTTGTTGTTACGATTATTGAAACAGCTCAGGAATTGATTGGGAACGTGGCTGACAGCATTTCGGAAATCAGTCAGAAATGTTGCAAATAGTGCTTCGGGGGAAAAATCTATACCATCTGTGCCAAGATATCATAATAAGAACCAATCAATAAAATGCGTGGTGCAAAGTTGGCTTCTCCTTTCCCTTCTCCCCTTTCCTCTGGAGGTTTTTGTTTTGCTTTTGAAGTTGACAGAATCCATCTCCTCTGTGCTGTTTCTCTGCAAGATTTCATTTTGCTGCTTTTCTTATTTAAACTCTAACTCCTCTAACCTCTACTGCAGTTAATCTTGCTTGCGCCCTGCGGGATGTTGCTGCTGTTGGGGGGGTGGTGGGGGGGGTAAGGTTTCAAGCCTGCTGGCGATCAATCAGTAAGCATTCAGCAGATGTCGGCAACTGCAATTCCATGTCCATAAGTGAACAGCGAAATCAGGCGGCATGGAGTTAAAACTCCCGCGCACTGGAGCAGGTTCGGCCGATGTTGGCACAATGATACCCCAAAGCAAATGGTAAACGAGTCGCAAAACAAAGCCAAAAAAATGGTCCTCTAAAAAGATAATAATACCCTTGCATTTGATACAGAGCCTTTTCACGTCATCAAGATGTTTCAAAGCACTTTGCAGGAATTACTGCATTCCCTTTGGGAAATGAACTCAGGTCTTCTCACTTAACAATGCGCTACAGTATTTGTAGACCTGGACTATTCGACTGCAAACTGTCGACATTAGGGCCTCAACACACAACCTTCTGACTCAGAAGCAAGAGTGTTACAACTCTGTGCCAGGCTGACACTTTAACACTTAGGGTCACTTTATTACTGCCATGTTACTTCTGTTACTTCAATGTTGCATGGTTTGTGAGATGAAAACGTATAAAATCCATCAATTTAGAGAGACGGGAGCCGGCGTAAACCTAAGGGTTAATTGCAGCCTTGGCAGGATCAGCACCAATGAGCTTGGGTGTTTTTAATGTTTTATTTGCTGCAGATTTACGAGGGTTGACACATCAGTGATCTTTGTTTCAACTCCGTCTGCCTACCCCAGGATTAGACCTGTTTGGCAAGGCTGCACACTGTAGCTGAGAGGCTCTCATTTACACATGAGAAACAGATCAAGCGAGCCTGTCATCAAGACAGTTCGAGCAGCCTAACGCAAGTCTCGTTCTGCATTGGCCACGTAAGGTTCCCACGATTGCCGAGCTCTTCCTGGATTTCTTCAGGTGTTTCCCATGAGTCTGAAGAAATCAGATTCCACGAAAAGATCAGGTACTCATAAAACTCAGAGACCTGCAAAAACAGTCACTACACTCCTCAGCAAATCCTGCAAAGGGCTTTGAGACCTTTCGACAAACTCATTTGAAAAGCAGCTTAATGCAGTGATGAGGGGATGGTAGGCTGTGTATTCTGGAGGGATGACATCATATGGGCCATCTTCATCCAGACCAATCTTGTGATCTTGTGAGGTGACAAGACTCTACATCAAATGCGAAGCTTATTTATTATGATTATAGTCGGAGCTTGCCTTCACCTACAAAACATGCAGTCACTGTACCTTACAGTATTTGCAGTGAAGCGCTTTGAGACATCCTCCCGACGTGAAAGGCATCATATCAAATGCAAGGTTTAATATAATTAATGGCAATGCTAGGCAGCACTACATTGTCAGGATGTGCCTTCTTTTGCAGGTTAAACCGAGGTTCAGTCTGTGCCCTAGCTCAGGTGGATGTTAAAGATCCCGCAGCACTGTTTGAAAAGAGAAGGGACTAGCGTCCTGGCCAACAAACCCCCAAATAAAATTGACCATTAACTTCATAGCTGTCTGCAGGTCATTGCTGTGTGCAAATTGACTGCTGCATTCGCCTATAAAATACATAGTCACATTAAAATTCTGTGAAGCACTTTGAGACGTTTCGATGACGTGATAAGGTGCTGCATAAATGTAAGGATTATTGATCAATGATACACACGTGCACACAGGTACGTCTGAACCCAGATAAATGTGCTTACATATTGACATTCTGGATGTATTCTTGGCTTCTTGACAAAGGTCAATACGTAAGTTCATTCCAAAAGGCTAACCTTTGCATCTGGTGGATCTGAATGAAAGTTTTTTTTTAACTGCACGTCACATCCTATCCTGTACTTATGGTAATGGCATCAAAGAGTACTTAATTATAGAAAATTAGCACCAAAAGTAAATTGCAATGGAATACAGCCGAATCCCCTTAGGAACACAATTAAGGCCGGTCTTTTAAATGTTAATATGCATCTGATCACACAATGTGGAAGGAAGGGATGAAGCTAATGAAGTAATGCATATCTCAATACTGTATATACCGATGGCCCATTAGCAAAGTAGCATTCTTTGTTTTGGATAATTTCAGCTTGGTGAAGACCCATGGTGGGGAGAAATTCTATCTGGGTCTAGATTTACTCTATTTTCTCAGCAGTTCAAAGCATCCAGTCTGATGGATTCGTAAATAATAAATTCTTAACTAAAAAAGCCAATCGTAATCAGTACGCACTCGCCTCTTGAGTCAGAAGGTTGTGGGTTCAAGCCGCAAGTCGGGTCTTCGAACATACGTAGTCTAGGCTGACACTCCAAAGCTGTGCTGTGTTGTTCGAGGTGGCGTCCTTCAGATGAGATGCTAAACCGAGTTCCCGTCTGCCTGTTCAAGTGGATGTTTAAGATCCAGTGGCATTATTCCAAAAGAGGAGTTTCTTCTGCTTGTCCTGACCCAACAACCCCCCAGATTACGTCGGCTGTTCACTTAATGGCTAAGTGTGGGGCATTGCTGAGTACAAATTGGAGGCTGGGTTCACCCTCAAAGTGCACAGTCACATTTTTAAAAATCTTATGAAGCTCTTTGAGATGTCTCAACGACGGGGTGAGGAGCTACGTCAAATGCAGGGATCGTTATCTTGGAATGGGAGTAAGAATTTTGTTGATCTTAAATTTTCAACCACTAACATAGGACTGGGACATGCCTCGAAAGGGTTTAATGATAACCTTGACCGTGAGTTTAATTAGCGTCACTTGATTGTACCGCTGCAGTTGTACTGCCTACACAACGGGTTTATTTGTTCTTAAGAAAATGTACTGGAACGTTCTCATTTTCCAGCTTTACGATCGTGGGTAAACTGCCCCCCACTGCCCACACACACACCCATCAGTCGCGCACACCTCCCTTTTTAGCCCAGTGATCCTGTTTCCAAGGCAACAGTAGTGACACGGCTGCTGGATATCGCCTTAGTCGGCCTCGGAATGGATGCTGTGCACGCTCCAAAAGGTATTTATTCCTTATGGATGGTGCATCAGAATTATTAAAGGTCAACATTTATAACATAACCCTCGGTTCGATTCCCGGGCTGGGCAAAACCATAGGCAAGTTTCATTACTCCACACGTCTCTGCTTACCCAGTAATAAGTGGGAACCTGGTTGTTAGTCGATTGGCGGATCACTTTCTGAGAGCATTGATTCCTCAAAACAAAATGTGTTGACTCAACCCACGACTGATTGTGGGACACTGATGCGCACATTTGGCTGCCGTAAAATACACAGTCAATCCACTTTACAATATATTCTTTGAGGAGCTTTGAGATGTCTCAGGCACTACAACAACTTACATTTACATAGGGCCCTCACACAGGGTGGCTTCCCAGAGCACTATGTCAAATGCAATTAATATTAATATAATGATGCTAAAGATCCTACGGCGTTACTCGAAAAGAGAAAGGGAGTTCCTCCCAGTGTTCTGGCAAACAATTCCCCAAAATAAAATTGGTCACTCACTATATATATAGCGCCCTTCACATGATGGTGGAGCACTGCATTTCTGGAGGTGCTGCCCTTCGGTTGAGATGTTAAACAGAGTTTGCTGCAGAGTGTAGTGGCTGTAATTTAGAGGCAGCCAATTTGCGGACAGCAATGTCCCACAAACAGCCATAAGGCGAATGTTCAATGTTATCAGGAGGAGGGAGAGGTTATTGTTGGCCATGACAACGGGAGAAACTTCCTTCTCCTCCTGAATAGTGGCGTGGGATCTTTAGCATCCGAAGGACGACACCTTTGATAAGGCTGCGCTCTCCCCCCAGCACTGCACTGCAGTGTCAGTCTGGATATTGTAAGCCCAATGTGGGACATTCACTTTAACGTGTGGCCCCTTTCCAGTGTTGCTCACCTGCTTCCTGTGGTCGTTGGCAGCCGCCCTGTGTTTCAGCTGCACGGACTTGGAGATAAGATTGTCTCCCAAAGCTGAGATGAACCTGGGCGTCTTGTAACCTGGTGAATTAGTTTCAATGTTCCCTACAACAAAGTTGCAATCAAAAGAATCAGAGGATTCCACAGAGTATCAGTCACGCAGTCAGCAATCAAACCCGTTTGGTTCACTGATCTCCCCCTCCTTCTCACACCCCAACGCAAGTCACATACAATTTTGCTCAGATCAAACGGAGCTCGACTCCAACAAACCTCTGAACTGGCTTCCTGAGGCTTCAACGGAACTCAATTTGACATTTTTTGCTCGTGGGTAGTCGAGCAAAGTTTCGTTCCTGGATTGAGTGGAAATGAGAAACATTGTCTGGCAATGCGTTTTCCTGGAGGTGTCGTAACATCTGCGGAAGCGTTCTCCAAATCAAATTGAGCAAACACTCTTTTTACCCAGCAGTAAGTAGGAAGTCGGTTGTTAGTCTTTTGGTGGATTCCTTTCCAGGATAATAATCCCTCGCGCCCCAAAATTTGGTTACTCAACCCATGACCTTTTGTGGGACACTGCTGTATGCAATTGGTTGCCGCGTTTCGCCCACAAAGTACACAGTCAATCCACTTTTACAGTATATTCTGTGAAGCGTTTTGAGACATCCCAATGTCGTGATAACGCACTATATCAAATGCAAGGATTATTATTATTATTATAAATTTCCACAAAACACAATACAAAGTGCTGGTTTAATGGAGTAAAGATTGCTCTAGGTTACCTGGTGTTTGAAAGTCAGAGTCTTCACCTCTCCATCTCATACAGTGGATTTATTATACAGTTTTAGAGTACAGGTGGGAGAGCTGGGTATCTGTCCTTTAATGTCATAGAATTTTATATCCACAGAATATTACCAGTAATAACAATCTTTACATTTGACTCAGCCCTTTAGTAAGGTGCCTCAAATTACTTCACAGGATTTACTGTGAAGTGTGGTGAATGGGTATTTTTGTAGGCGAGCGGGGTAGCTAAATTTTCACCCAGCCTTTAAGTGACTTAATTTTATTAATCTGGGTCAGGACACTGGCAGAAACTCCCCTTCTAATTTCAAGAAGTGCCACAGGATCTTTAACATTCACCTGAACAGGCAAACGGGACCCCGGTTGAATATCTCATCCAAAGGACAGAACCTCTGACAGAACCTCCCCAAGCACAGCGTTGGAGTGTGGGCTTGAACCCACCATATTCTGACTCAGAGGTAAGAGTGCTACCCACTTTCAGCTCACAGTCTGACAATCCTGTGCAGTGCTGCATTATCAGAGGTGACATCTTCCACATAAGGCATTAAACTGAGTTCCCGATTGCCTGTTCAGGTGGATATTAAAGTTCCCGTGGCAATTCAAGGGAGTTTCTCCTGGTGGCCTGGTCAACAAGCCCCAAATAAAATTGGTTGTTTACTTCATGGCTGTTTCTGGGATATTGCTGTGTGCAAATTGCTGCCACGTTCACCTACAAATACAATAAACTGTAAAGCACTTTGAAAGGTTTGGATGACATGATAAGATGCTATATCAAATGCAATGATCATTATTCTTTTTATTTATTATTATCAAATTACCTGTCATCCTTCTCAGGTCTGACAAGCAAACCCCGAACTTGTCAGGTCTCTTTTGGTGACTGAATCCCTTCATCACTGGAACATCTTAGTGAATCTCTGCTGCGTGTCTGCCATTGCATTTATATGCTTGTTCTAACTGGATACCCAACGCTGCACACAGCACTCAAACTGGCAATAGTAATAATCTATAGCCAAGGATGTTGAAACCAAGGCTCGACAATGACATTCCTTTTGGAAGCAGTGCAGAATATAATCCCAAATAAAACAGAACATCTAACTTACTCCTCAGAGCCATCTCTCATCACAATGTCAAGCTGGTTTTGTGAACGAGTCCCATGTACCGGCCTCAACCACCTTTCCTGGCAACCGTGTTCTAATCATTAATTATTAATCATTAATTCTGGGCAAAGAGAAACTTCCTGGTGTCTGTCCTGAAATTGTCGTTTGTAAACCCTACACCTGTGTTCTGCTGTCTTAATAATACTAGTAATAATAATAATCCTTACATTTGATATAGCGACTTATCACGTCCTTGAGACATCTCAAAGCGCTTCGCAGGATATACCATAAAGTGGAGTGACTGTGTTTTGTGGGCGATACGCAGCTGACAGTTTGCACACAACAATTTCCCACAAACAGCCATGAAGCGAACGCCTGATTTTATCTGGAGGATTGTTGGGTAGTACACTGGGAGAAACTCCCTTCTCTTTTTGAATAGACCCTGGGGATCTTTACCATCCACCTGAACAGGCAGGTGGGACCTCGGTTTAACTTCTCATCTCATCATGGTGCATCCGAAAGTATTGTCCTGGGTTTGCTTTTTCAATCGCATTCAACATTTTACATACTTCTACAAAGTCTCTTCTGAGTGCTTTGAGACGTCCCAACGACGTAATAAGGCGCTACATCAAATTCAAGGATTATTAAGATGTTTTCTCTCAAGATTCAAGAGGCCCAAGCTTGTCTAATCGTTGCATATAGTATTGGCTCTAACACTGGGATCATCCTCATTGCTCTCCTCTGCACTGCCTCTGCCCCTTACGTTGTGTGGGAATTAGAACTGTACATGATATGGAGTCCTGTAGTGTATCGGTTAGAGCACTCGCAAGAGGACCTGGGTTCGATCCCCAGGCTGGGCGAAACCTTAGGCAAGTTTCCCTACTCCACACGCCTCTATTTAGCTAGCAGCATGTAGGAACCCGGTTGTTAGTCGATTGGCCTAATAGTTTTTTTTTCCAGGGGTAATAATCCCTTAAAAAAAATTAGAAAAATAATTTGGTCACTCAATCCACGGCTGTTTGTGGGACACTGCTGTGTGCAATTGGCTGCCGTGTTTCGCCCACAAAATATACAGTCAATTCACTTTACAGTATATTCTGTGAAGCATTTGAGACATCTCCATTGCATGATAAGGTGCTGTATGAAATGCAAGGATTATTATTATTATTCACACATATTTAAATGTGTAAAAATTGTCCATGGCCTCAAAAATGCACCTTTTATATTTATCACCACATGTTCTGCCACATGAAGCGACTCACATATAGAAACCTCAGTGTCCAATCTGCATTACAAATATCTTGTAAACCCGTTGCTAGGTGCTTTGTTCCTTGGCAATATGCTTGAACAGTGAGCACCTGCTGCTCAAATTCACAATTAGACATATTACTCTCAGCGTAAGAAGCAGGATAAACCGACATATAAATAGCGTGAGCTTTCCATTGAAACACTTACAAAGTTTCCTGTGTTCGTCAATGAAAACAAATTACCTTGAAAAAAATAACACAGGCTTCCCAGATGTCACATCTCACTTGATCGTCTTGGGTTGCAATAACGTTTATAATAATAATAAAAATAATAATTCTTATTATAATAATAATCCTTGCATTTGCTATAGTGTTTTTCACATCTTCTACACGTCTCAAAGCGCTTCACAGAATATACTGTAAAGTGAATTGATTATATATATTTGTGGGCGAAACGCGGCAGCCAACTGCGAACAGCAGTGTCCCACAAACAGTCATTGATTGAGTGACCAAATTATTATTGTTTTCTTTTGGAAGCATTATAAGCCCTGGAAAAGCGACCCACCAATCGACTAACAACTGGGTTCCTACTTATTGCTAGGTAAATAGAGGGCGTGTGGAGTAAGGAAACTTGCCCAACTTATCGCCCTGCCGGGAATAGAAGCCAGGTCTCTCTCACTTGCGAGGCGAGTGCTCTAACCACTGAGCTACAGGACTCTATGATATATTTGATATAGTACATTTTCACCTCATCAAAACGGCTCAAAGAGCGTCACAGAATTTTAACTGTGAAGTGTAGTGACTGTATATTTGTAGGCAATATGACAACTGATTTGCACCCAACCATGTCCCATAAACAAGACTGAAGTGAATGACCAATTTTATCTGGAGGACTGTTCGCCTGGACACCAAGAGAAAATCCCTTTTCTTTTCAAAGTGAGAAACTCTCTTGCCTTTGCAAATAGTGCCATAGGATTTTTATTACCCCTCTTTTAAGATAGATGGAAAATTGTTTTAACGTTTCATCCAAATATTGCTGTGGAATGTCCACCTAGATGATCTCAACCCACACCCATTCTACATCGTCAAAGGCAAGCAAACACAGCTGAATTTGTAAGCATGCTATCGTCCTCTATGTGCAAACAATAAAAACTGTAGCCAGTTTTTCAAAGGGCATTTATCCTCCACAGGCTGATGTTACACATTTCTGTGAGCTAATGTGGGCCAAACTCTGAAACATTTCTACTTTAGTCAAACAGAAATGTTATTATAATCTTTCGCAGCATAAAACCAGTGTCCTCACTGATATTACAGTCAATCCTACTTAACCTTAGATTTTATTAACTCTGACATCCTGCTGTTGTTTCCACAAAGGGCGGTTTAAAGATTATTTCTGTACATTAGCAGGAATTGGTGTGGTGGAGGAATTATGCTGGGGACCAGACAGTTTTATATAGGTTCAACTAATGCAATAGGTCCCATGTGAAAAAGGGTATCAGGTTTTGTACCATTAACTATTACAGCCTGGCTTAGTTGGCAGCACTCTCGTCTTGGAGTCAGAAGGTTGTGTGTTCAAGCCCCACCTCACGACTTTGAACTCAGTTCACACTGATGCTCCAATAGAGTGCTCGGGGTATGTTGTGCTGTCACACATATTGTCCTTTGGTGAGATATTAAATTGAGATCCTTTCTGCATCTTCAGGACATTAAAGATCCTTTGGCCTTACTTGAAAAGAGGAGTTGTTTTTTTCAAGTGTCCTGGCCAATATTCGATGGAGGTGGCCATAGGTGAGTTCAAAGAGGTAGGATTTGAGGTGGGCCTTTAAAATAGAAAGTAGGTGGGGTTTGGGGGGAGTTTCAGGGGTTAGCAGCGCAGAAAACGAAGGATGATTACGCAAAGAGAGCGGGGGATGCATAGAGAGTTCGAGTTAACTGAGCGGGGAGGGCGAGCAGAGGTAGGAGACAGATAGAGAGGAGAGGTTAAGAAGGTGCCAAGGAGTAGATGGATTTGTTAGTGAGGGCAAGGACCTTGAAGTCGAACCACTGAGAAACGGGGAGCCAGTGAAGCCTGGCTAGGACCAGAGTGATCGGCATGCGGAATTTGGTGTGGGTTATGGTGCAGGTAGATTAGATGCAGATGTATGAAAGGCGCCAAATATAAGGATTTATTATTATAGGAAACATTTGTATGCTTTGTAACAGATCGCAATGTGCGGAGAGGTTCAAAAATTGCATTTAAGTGCATCTGTGCTGTTCTGTTTATTCTAAGACATGAAAGTCATTTTTAAATCCATCTTCTGTTCTGTTTATTTACAGTATTTTAGATATAAGCCTCACTGGATTCATAAAACATTATTGAACTGTGTTGTTTGCTGAGATCTACAGAAATCTTTAATTGGAAGTAACAATAATAATCCTTACATTTGATGTAGCGCCTTATCACATTGAGACGACGCAAAGCTCTTCACAGAATATATTGTAAAGTGGATTGACTGGGTATTTAGTGGGCCAAATGCAGCAGCAAATTGTGCACAGTAATGTCCCACAAACTGCTGTGGGTTGAATGACCAAATTATTTTTGGGGGGGTTTATTACCCCCAGAAACGATCCACCAATCTACTAACAACCGGATTCCAACTTATTGCAAGGTAAACAGAGGTGTGTGGCGTAAGGAAACTTGCCTAAGGTTTCGCCCTGCCTGAGAATCGACACAGGTCCGCTCACTTGCAAGCTTAGCGTGCTAACTACTACACTATGGGCCTTCACAGATTCATTCAATTAACGACTAGAACAGGGTAATGATTAATAATTTATGACTAGAAAAGGGTTGCCAGGAAGGATGGTTGAGGCCAGGACTCTACACTCATTTAAAAAGCAGCTTGATGCTGTGATGCCAATCTAATAATAATCCTTGCATTTTATATAGCGCCTAATCATGTCTTCGAGACATCTCAAAACACTTCACAGAATATACTGCAAATTTAATTGACTGTATATTTTGTATAATCTGACCTCATCCCTCCAGAATATCTATCCTATCATTCCCCCATCACTGCATCAAGCTGCTTATAATGATTCCTGTCCTCAACCACCGTCTTTGTTCCAGTTATTAGTTACCCTTTGAGTAAAGAGAAACATCCTAGTGTCTGTCCTGAAATTGCCCTTCACAACTCAATACCTTTGTCCTCTTGTTTTACTGTCTCAGTGCATCTGTAAGCATCGTTCTGCATTTACGTTTCAATCCTTTGTAGTATTTTCTACACCTCTATGAGGTCCCTTCTGGGTCATCTTCAATCAAGACTCTAGCTTGTACGATCACTGCTCAAGATTCCTCTCCCTCTTCCTCCGCAGCTGGCAGAACAGCTTCTCTGTGGCAGAAATTTTGCTAGAAATCAATTGAGAATGAGAACAGCAGTGCACGTAAACCAGGGCTGTGATAACACGTCGCCCAGCTCAGAGTCTTGCTGCAGTGCCTTTGCCTAAAGTGCACTTAGCGTCTGAATAAATTACTCTCCTAGCGGGCACTTTGTGTTTTGTCTCGTGAGTAGTGCTTCTGCTTCCCCCGGGAGCTGTAGGATAAAAATAATGATAATCCTTGCATTTGATATAGTTCCTTATCGCGCCGCTGAGACGTCTCAAAGCGCTTCACACAGAATATACTGTCGAGTGAATTGAGAGTGTGTTTTGTGTGCGAAAAAATAAATAAAAAGTTGCCTGTTTTGTGGAGGGAGGGTAGAGAGCAAGAGCTTTGCCATTTCCTCACAGTGATAAATCGTTCCTTCACTTGGCTCTGCAGCATCCAGATCATTACCCTCCCCGCAGCGTCTTGCTTTCACATTTCAGTTGCAGTAGTAAATCATTCAGCAACATTGTGATCCATGTAATGTTTATAATCGAGCTTTCCCTCTCAATCTTGATTCACTTGGCTTCCTCTTATCCAGCTCACATTGAGAAGGTAAGCAGACAAGACAAGAAGGTGGTGCCAGAGCTGCTTGTTCCGTGACCCTCAGATTTTAATGATGACAATAATAACCCTTGCATTTGATACAGTACCTCATCACGTCGTTGAGAGGTCTCAAAGCGCTTCACAGAATATAATGTAAAGTGAACTGACTATATTTTTGGGGAGAAACGCGGCAGCCAATTGCACACAGCATTGTTCCACAAACAGTCATGGATTGAGTGATTTTTTTTCCCGGAGGGATTAATACCCTAGAACCCAATCCTCCAATAGACTAACAACCAGGTTCCTACTTACATCTAGGTAAGCAGAGGCGTGTGATGTAAGGAAACTTGCCTGAGGTTTCGCCCTACCCAGTGGATCTTCTCGCTTGTGAGGCGAGTGCCCTATCCAATAAGTTACAGGGCTACATTTTATCATTAGAACTGAAAATAATCACATTCTAAGGACTCCCTGGAGCACAGTTTAGTGAGTCAACCACAGATCCAGTCATACTCAGTTGATAATGGGGAAGGGAATGAGCTTGGAGCTTTATTGTTTCTGTTGGTATGTTTTCAAGTCAATTTATCTTTTTTTTAACCCCAGTCCTCGCCAGGCTCCACTAACTCCCCGATTACCATTGATCGACTTCAAGATCCTCAGGCTCACTTATAAATCCCCTGCACACTCTTGCCCCTCCCTATTCCTGTGACCTCCTCCCACCCCACTTTTCTACTCTTTGTTCCGCTCAGCTAATTCAGGTCTGTTGTGCGTCTCACACCCCCTGCCCTGACCTCCCTCTTTGCAACCATCAGTGGAACCTCTGGAACTCTGTCCTTCTACCCTTCCATCTCATCCCTCTCTTTCTTGTCTTTAAATCCTGCCTAAAAACCCTACTCTTCGACTGCACCTACAGTTACCTCCCCCATTCCTCCCCCCTCTCCCCTCCTCTTGCTCCCGCCTTTGTGAAAAGTTCCAAGACGTTATCTAACATGATGGTTGCAGTTTAGATACAAACCGCTGTTTGTTGTTGTTGACTCAAAGTGTGTCTGTGATTTCAACCAACAATGTTATATAACAAGCTGCTCCTGATTGGAATGGAGACCAAGCGATGAAATGCCAGGGGTAACTGATATCGCCAGCCATACTCTCTGTACTCAGCAACCGGATTAGTTACAAGGCTCCAAGGATACAAGTTTTTTCCGACCGAACTCAAAGTTCTCAAAACTAGTTTAACGTCTCGGAAGTTCATTGATTTGAATCCCAGCCTGTGATAAGTTTGCGGGGCTCAGCCTGGATTGCATTGAAAGGTTAACTTGCCTTTGTTCTTCCCAAGGGTAGGGAGGAGAAAATCTCCTGCTCCTGGTCCCACTACAGCACCCCCTACTGGTGGTATGTATGATTGTGTGTGGGACAGCCAGATGGGGAGAGATCGGGTTTGGCTTTGAAACACTCCTGAGTCTAGTGTCCAGCTGACATCACTGGCGAGGCTCACACATCAACAATGACCAAGGAAAGGACAGTCAGTGAGAGACACATCCCACATGTAGGACAGGAAAATTAGTTTAAGAAAAATGTGGACAGACTAATTGTGCCTAATTACACACTTAAATGGAATGGTCAGCCAAGAGTTAAACGGAAAGCCATTAAAGACCTCAACACAGGCTAAACTTTAAAATGTTATCGAGGACTAACCTGTCAATCAGGCTGAGGCAAAAAGGTCACAGAACTGCAATTACAATCTTACCCCATCTCCCGGCCAGCGCAGCTCTTCCCATAGGTACAGAGATCCGAGGAAGCAGAAGCGGAATCTCACTGACACACGTTGACGGCAGGAAAACACTGCCCTCCGCGACACTCCACAAGTAGGGCTTCACTGCTCTGATGGCCTCCACTGTCGTTTTCACCGCCTGAGAATCCTGTCGGCCCCTGCTGATTTCAAAATGCATCAATGTCGCTGGGAGGGAGGCAAGAGGAGGCAGCTGCATGAAAGCACAAACCACTCCATCGACAGAACTAGACGGTGGTTATTGCAACCTGCTGTATTTAGTCAAGTGTCAAACACTAGCAACTAACAGCTAATATGTCTAGCTCAGCTGGTAGCATTCCCACCTGTGTCAGAAGGTTGTTGGTTCAAGCCCCAAGTTGGGACTCTGAGCTCACATGGTCCAGGCCTGACACTCCAATGCAGTGCTGCGGGTGCACAGTATTGTTGGAGGTGCTGTATATCCAATGAGACTTTAAACTGACACACTGTCTGCAAATTCAGGTGAACTTTAAAGATCCTGTGGAGCTATTCAAAAAAGAGAAGGGAGTTTCTCCCAGTGTCCTGGTCAACAATCTCCCTGATAAAATAGGATGCTCACCTCATGGGGCACTGTTTGGTGCCTCGTTTTCCTATAAGATGCAGTTCCTGCACTTTACACTATATCCTCTGAAGCACTTTGAGACGTCCACCCAATATGAAAAGTGCTTAAGGACATACAAATTGCCAGATGAAAGAAAACCAAGGTCCATCCTGTTTGCCTCCCACCATTGTGGAAGTTGCATGCACATGTCATGTCCTAAACTATAACTGTATCCCAAGATATTATTTCGTAAAAAAAATCTAACTAGCTATACAAAATGTAAGGATGATTATTAACCAAGCTTTTCCTTCAAAGAGTTGCCCTTATATCAAATAAGGTGGAACCCCATTCTCACAGAAACATGATGGTTTTATTTAATGAGCAGCTTTCATCACCAAACTGGGAAAGTTTCCTTAAGCCAGTGAGCGGAATGGTATTTTTTAAAATATTCTTATGGTGTATTGTTAGTCTGGTACTTTGGCGTTCTCGGGGGAGGTTTGATGACTACATGCTGCAAGTTTGCAGAGTCTAGTGAGGGGGTGGATAATCAGCGCTTAGGTGGTGATGGACAGGATAATTAAGATTTCAGGCAGGAGAGAGCAACATTAAAGACCAGTACAAGAGGCGAGTCTGCCATCGGTCATCAGTGCAAATTCACGCTCTGAGTAATTTTATTCTGACGCTTCTTGTTTAGGTAAGGCTAAGATCGCATACTGACAATCCTTTCCCACACAGTTAGCCTTCCCTGACTGTCGTGGCTCAGAGTTTCATTTTTTTCTGTTCGATTGCAAAACCCATTGAAAAGCTGCCAGAGGGGAGGCAAATGAAGAAATTCCCACTTCTAACTGTTTAATGCAGAAAAGGGGAAAAAGAGGAAAAGGGGGTTATTTTGCAGAGAGGCTACTTAAAAAAACTACACAGAACATAACGTCAGTGCCAAAACGTTCACGTTATATCCCTCAATAACAACAACAAATTGCATTTGTATAGTGCCTTTCACTTTGGGAGGACGTCCCAAGGCGCTGTATAGTCAGGGATTTGCACCCGAGTTGGGGATTGGGATCAGGAAGGGTGGAGGGCAGGGAGGGTGAGGGTAGGAGGGTGACTGAAGGTGTGGTCGAGGAGGAGGGTCTTGAGACAGGCCTTCAAGGAGGCAAGGGAAGGAGCAAGGCCAAGGCACTGTAGAATGGAGTTCCAAAGGGTGGGGGGAGAAAGGTTGAAGGCCAGACCGCCAATGGGTGGGCCGTGTGGGGAACGTGGAGCAGGCCAGTACCCACCAAGTGAAGGGAGCGGACAGATGTATATGGAGTTAGCAGGTTATAGAGGTAGGGAGGAGCAAGACCATGGAGGATTTTGAGGACCCTCGATTTCTTTTTAAGAAAATACGGCTATTTTCCCAGAATTAAATCTGATTTGAATCTTTTGACCAGGAGGAACAGAAAATACATTGATTGCAACCATTACAAAGATGCTAGCTGGATGTTCTCACAGTTTCAGCCATAATAAATAACAGGGGCCCCGACACAAATCGGCGGTGATTGTTTTGCACTGTTCTCAGTAGATATAATATATCTCCCAGCTCAGGTCCAAATCACTAATTGTCCATGCCTTGGGACATCCTCCGACGTGAAAGGTGCTATACAAATGTAATTTATTGTTGTTGAATATGGCCCAATGCACAGTCAAATGACAAAACAGCATGATCAGTTCTGGAATTAACCACTAAATGCTGCCACAATGAATAATAATAGTAATCCTTGCATTTGACATAGTACCTTTCACATCAGAAAAGATATCTCAAAGCACTTCACAGGATTTATTGTAAAGTGTAATGACTGTATGTTTTGTAGTCAAATGCGGCAGTCAGTTTGCACACAGCGATGTCCCACAAACAGCCATAGCACATTTTATTTGGCGGATTGTGAGCCAGGCACTTTTCGAACTGTGCCATGGGATCTTTAACGTCCACCCGAACAGTACTTTGGTTTAATGTAAACATCTCTGACAATGAAGCACACCTCCGGCACCACGTTGGAGCCAGCGTCTTGACTTTTGTGAGGTCAAAGACCCGGCGTGGGAGCTTGAACCCACAACTTTCTGACTTCGAGGTGAGAGTGCCACCGACTGTGCAGGCTGAGGGCAAAACAGCAATTGACATTAGATGTCAAGTAATTGCTTACTTCCTTGCGGGACGCCAGGGCTTGCTGCTTCTTGGCTCTCTGCTAGGATTATTTTGGTCACACCGGAAAGGCAGCACTCTCTGTAACATGCACAGGCTTCCCTGGGGAAAAGGGAAAAATCAAAAAGCAATTACATTAATTGAACACCGAGAGATTTAGGATCATAGGAGCTGGAGGAGGCCATTCAGTCCATTGAGCCCATACTGGATTTTTACATGGACGATCTTTGTCGAACCTTTCTTTTGCGTAGTGGTTAGCACACTCGCTTCACAAGTGAGAGGACACAAGTTTGATTCCCGGGCGGGGTGAAAGCTTGGGCAAGTTTCCTTACTTCATATGCTTCTGTTTACCTAGCAATAAGTAGGAACCCGGTTGTTAGTCGATTGGCGGATCGCTTTCCAGGAGGAATTATACCCCACCCCCCAGAAAAACAAAATTTGGTCACTCAATTCATGGCTGTTTGTGGGACACTGTTGTACGCAATTCACAGAATCATAGAACTATACAGCACAGAAGGAGGCCATTCAACCCATCGTGTCTGTGCCGCCTCTTTGAAAAGAGCTATCCAAATCCAAATTGTTCCCAATGAGGATGAAAAACATTGCCTGAAATCAGGGGGCGAACAGCTCCAAAACCTGTCACTGAGAACAGCGGCTATAGGTTCTCAGATATAACTCACTGCCAACTGAAGCAGAAAGCGTCAATGAGGAAACTTGACACATATAACTGATAAAAAAAAGAACACCAACAAAGCTAAGCCACGGCAACAACAACAAAATCACATTTTTAAAGCGCCTTTCACATTGGGAGGATATCCCAGTGATTATAAATTATATATTCATCATTATAAAGATGCCTAAGCGAAAATCAAACCTTTCAAGGATAAGTAAAAATGCTAAACAAAAGAAGCCCCATTAAATGAAACTGAAGAACAAAGTCCTCCCACAGTAGTCCTTCCAGATGAGTATAGATATAGATGAAATGTCTGTCTGTGTATGCGTCAATCTACATTCCACATTGAATCCTTTGGTTGCGAGGGTAGCTGCAACAGGTACAGCTAGTAATAATAATCTTTGCATTTGATATAGAGCTTTATCACTTCATTGGAACATCTCAAAGCGCTTCACAAGGACTTACTGTCAAGTGTAATAGACCCAAAATGCTAATGCTATACAAATACTTAGGCCATCTTAAGGTTGGCTAATAATCATGCAGGTTTTGATTTAAAAAGACACTTGGGACATTTTGCAGGCTGGTATATCTGTGTTTCATGTCATTTGTCTCTCACATTTTTTGTCAATCACACAGACCCTACAGGCATCATTTCAGTATGCCAGGAAAATAGTTTAGCGATGTCAGATGAAATAAATGGAATTTTATTCTCAATGCTGTAGGGGGATTCTGGGGTATAGCAGCACTGGGCTGGGTCAGCCTGGGGTAAAGATTCAATGCTACTCTTCTAGGTTTGATGACTGGTGGATTGAGCAACATGACATACACAAAGCACAAACGATGATGAGCATTGCATTAGTTCATTTGACCTTTTCTAACCGACTCCTGCCTGACTTTGTTGTTAATAATAATCGTTGCATATGATATATTGCCTTATCATGTCATTGAGATGTCTCAAAGAACTTCACAAAATATATTGTAAAGTGGATTGACTATGTGTTTTGTGAGCAAAACACGGAAGCCAATTGCGCACAGCAACATCCTACAACAGTCGCGGATTGAGCGACCACATTTTTTTGGGGGATATAACCCCTTAACACATTGTTGAATCATCTCAAAGTGCTTCACAGGAGTTTCTGTAAACCATGACTGTGTGTTGTAGGCGAACGCGAAGCCAATTAGCACAGAACAACTTGCACTTATGCAACGCCCTCATGTGGGGTAATGCCTTGAAGCACTGACACAGCAATGCCCGCAAACCGCCATGAAGTGAGTGACCAATTTTATCTAGGGGATTGTCAGTGAGGCCACCAGGAGAAACTCCCTGCTCTTTTCCAGTAGTGCAGTGGGAACTATAGCGTCCATCTGAATAAGGCAGAGATGAACCTTGGTTTGATGTCTCATTTGTAAGGATGGAAATTTCCGACAGCGAGGGACTTCCCCAGCACTCTACTGGCGGGATTGTCTAGATTGTCAGTTTAAACCATGCACATTCCTCCCAGGTGTTTACATATCGCTGGGTTGGCCTGATTTCCCAGTTAGTCACTGCTCTTCTCACGCTTTGTTTGTTTCTAAGAGCCTTCGTAAAGAGACCCTTGCTGTTTGGCCAAACTCATCATCTTGAAATGCTCCTTCCACAGGGCACACACCAGACAGGCTCACTCTGGGTCAGGTCAGGTTCAATGCCAGCCTCTCCCTCCCTCAAAAAAATGTCACAGGAGTCATTCACTGTAAACAAGCCCGTCATTGAGAGGGTCAGATTCTTCTACTTTGTCCACGTTGTAACCCTGCGAGCCCAAACCATAATGTTCCCTCAGGAGCATTTATACAGCACCCTTCACATGGGGTAGTGTCTCAAAGCGCTGAACAATGGTGTAGTTTGACGCTGAGCCGGGGAGAAAGGGGAACTGACCACAGGCACGGTTGAAGAGGAAGGTCTTCCTCTTCGATCTGAAGATGGGCAAAAGGAGCAAGGCAAGCAGTGGAGGGATTGAGGCAGGCAGCGATAGGGCACTGGGTCAAACCCTACGTTTACAGCAAACATCCTTACAATGTTTAAAATAAGCAGCAGAGCTCACGTTTTCCATTAAAGGATGGGTTTAAAGGACTTAGTTCAGCACAGCTAACGTGAAATGAAACACTGCTATCAATTTTGTGGATCCTTAGTCCTTTGTACCAGAGTTAAACTGAAGAGTAACAACAAAATCGATCTAAAAATAATACCGTGGATGCAGTACAAGTGGCAGCTGGGGCTATATCACCATGACAGTGTTTACTTGCGTTGGTGCTACTGAATTAGCGCTGAGAGCTCTAGGCTTCCCAGTATTAGAAAATGTTCTGTGCCTTTGCCATCTGGGTCCTCACTTGCATTGTGCATTGAATTAGATAGAGTCACGTCTGGTGACAGTAATTCACTGAAGCATTAAGATATGGGGTCACACCATTCGTGCAGTGTTTGTTACAGCCGGCAGTGCTTTCAGAAACTGGTGTTAAGCAGGTCAGAGATCTCTACATAGGGTGGTGGGGAATGAGGATTCACAGAACACTGGCCCACAAAATACAGAGTTAATTCACTTTACAGTTTATTCTGTGAAGCGCTTTGAGATGCCTCAACAACGTAATAAGGCGCTATATCAAATAGAAGGATTATTATTGTTATTATTATTCACACTGAATTTGCTGAGTTTCACATGGAACTTGCTCAGCCTCAAAGCCAATTCACGAGCAGCTCTCACTGAAAAAGGAATTCCTCAGTTGTGGATTTCCTCAACATGTTTATATTGTATATAGCACTGACTGACTATCCCATTTGTGTGTGTGTGTGTGTGGGGGGGTGATGATGTTGTATGGATTAATTGTAGAATCATAGAATTATATAGCACAGAAGGAGGCCATTCGGCCCATCGTGTGTGTGTCGCTCTTGGAAAGGAACTATCCAATTCAATCCCACTCCCCCACTGTCTTCCCATAGCCCTGCAAACTTGTCCTCCCTAAATAAGTATCTACTTCTCTCTTAAAAGTTGTTAGCAAATCGGCCTCCACCATCCTTTCAGACCCAAATCATTCCAGATCCAAACAACTCGATGTGTGAAAACATTTCTCCTTGCCTTCCCTCTGTTTCTCTTAAAAACTATTTTAGATCAGTTTCCTCAAGTTACTGACTCACCCGCCAGTGGAAATAGTTTCCCCATGTTCACCCTATGGAATCCCCTCATAATTTTGAAAACTTCTATTAAGTCTCCTTTAACCTTCTCTGCTCCAAGGAGAATAATCCCAGCTTCTCTGGACTCTCCTGATAACTGAAGTCCCTCATTCCTGGTACCATCCTGGTAAATCTCCTTTGCACCCTCTCCAATGCCTTGCCATCCTTTCTAAAGTGTGGTGCTCAGAATTGAACACAGTAATCTAGCTGTGGTCTAAACCCGTGTTTTATAAAGGTTCATCATAACTTCCCGACTTTTGTATTCTATGGCCCTGTTTATAAAGCCTAGTATCCCGTATGCTTTTTTAACAGATTTATCTACCTGTCCTGACACATTCAAAGATTTACTTATATGAACCCCCAGATCTCTCTGTTCCTTCACCCACCACCTTTAAGATTGTACCATCTAGCTTATATTGCTTCTTCTCATTCTTCCTCCCAAAATGTATTACTTCGCATCTTTCCACTTTAAACTTCATCTGCCATGGGTCTGCCCATTTTGCCAGTCTGTCTGTGTCCATTTGTAGTCTGCTACTATCCTCCTCACTGTTTACTACTTTTCCTAGCTTCGTATCATCTGCAAACCTGGAAATTGTACTCCTTATACCCAAGTCCAGGTCATTTACATAGATCAAAAACAACAGTAGTCCCAATACTGACCCCTGGGGGACACCACTGAACACTTCTCTCCAGTCAGAAAAACAACCGTTCACCAATGCTCTCTGCTTTCTATCACCCAGCCAGTTCTATATCCATGCTGCCACTGTCCCTTTAATACCATGGACTACTCACGCTCTCACCCAGTTACCTGCGGGGTACCCCAAGGATCCATCCTTGGCCCCCTCCTCTTTCTGATCTACATGCTCCCTTTTGGGGGTGTCATCCGCAGACAATGGGGTACGTTTTCACATGTATGCGGACGACACCCAACTCTATTTTTCTACTTCACTTTGCGACCCCCAGTCCTCTGATGTTCTGTCAGCCTGTCTGTCAGATCTCAGGGGCTGGGTGAGCACAAATTTCCTTCAGCTGAATGTTGACAAGACAGAAGCCATACTCTTTGGCTCTCGTCAATGTCTAAAATCTCACGGTTCTCACCTCCTCCACTACCTGACCTCCCCATAAAACTCTCCGAACCCGTACGCAACCTAGGCGTCAGGTTCGACCCCCAATTATCCTTCCTCCCCCACATCCAGTCCCTCACCAGCACCGCTTTCTTCCACCTCCGACGCATCGCCCATCTCCGCCAATACTTTTCTCCGAAAGCCGCTGAAACCCTGGTCCACACCTTTGTCACCTCTCGGCTCTCCTTGTTGGCCTCCCATCCACTACCATCCATAAAATCCAGATTATTCAAAACTCTGCCGCCCGCATTCTCATCCGCACCAAACTCTGCTCCCTGATTGACTCCCTGTCCCAGAGAGGATCAACTTCAAGATCCTCACCCTTGTCTTCAAATGTGAATGGCACTATACAAATGAAATCGTGTTGTTGTTGTTGCACGAGGCACTAGGAGTAATCCAGAGATCACCACCTTTGAGGTCCTACTCTTTAGCTTTTTTCCTAGCTTCTGATACTCTCCCTGTAAGATCTCAGCCCTATTTTCCTTGTATCATGGCTCCCAACATGGACCACTACTTCTGGATGTTCCCCTTTCCCCTATAGAATGTTTTGTACCTGTACTGTGATGTCTTCAACCCTGGCACCAGGGAGGCAACATACCATGTGAGAGTCACATCTCTGGTTGGAAGAACGTCTGTCTACTCCTTTCACCATTGTGTCCCCAATGACAATTGCATTGACACTCTTCCTTGTGATCCCCTGTGCATCCATTTGGTTTTGACTCCCCTCACTAGAGGTGTCATCACACTGACCTGTATGCAGTACAGAGAACTGGTTTGTGAGTGCCACACTCTCAGGGGATTTCTGCACTGCCCGTCCCCTCTTCGTACTATGCCGGGTGGTCACCCACTCACTCTCCTTCTGAGCCCTCTGTGGCTGTGGAGTGACCACTAAAACGTTCGATCCATGAACTCTTCAGCCTCAGTTCAAGCTCGAGCAGCCGGAGGCACTTCCTACACATGCATCTGTCCAGGGCACACAAAGCATCCTGGAGTTCCCACATGGCATACCTTGTGCATGCAACCAGTCTCATCTGTCCTGCCATATTCCCAGATATGTTTTGTATTATTTTAATATAACTATTATATATTTTATAATTATGCTCCTCTTTCCCCCTCTGCACCGAATTCCCACTCTCACCAAATTCCTTCACAGAATTCTCACTCTGTTCCACCTCACTCAGTTCCCTCCTCACATTGCTGGGCTTCTGCTCAAGTGAGGCTCTCGCAAGTCATCTTTATATAGGTGGGATCACCTTGAAGCTGAACTGGCTCCAAGGTGATGTGCTTAGCAATAGAATTTCAAAATCGAATCAACCGTCTGTAGCGGTCTCTAGTCTAGTTACTGAGCAGATGTCCAACAAAGTGATCATCATTTGCTCTCAAGCACTCAGCTCTGAAAGGCGTTGCATCTAATGCAAGGATTCATATTATTGTTCTTAACATCAGTGCAAGGAAATAAAATTCAGTGTAAATCCAAGTAAAACTGGGATTTAATTTGAAACCTCCCACCTATTCCCTTGGGCTTGGGGGTGGACGAGTGTTTAAGTGAAGAGGTTCAAATCAAGGGAAAACTACTGCAGATGAGGAGTGTGAATTAAAAATCAGAGAGAGCAGCGGACAGATAATTAATGACTGCGGAGGATTAAACATAGACCAGGTGATCGCACACACGTCAGCTGTGATGGAGGTGGGGTGGGGGTGTATTTTGGAAGGTTGATATCAAATGGTTGTACTGCCTTATTGATCCAAACTGATTTGGTGAAAATAGAAATGGTATTTCATTGTTTTTTTTCTAATTTAACTGCAGCCCTCATCATCCTTTCTCCACAGTTTAGATTTGTAACACAGTCTTTTATGTGATTTGATGTGAAAGAGCAACTAAACACAGGAGTGAAATGATTAATAGCACAGGATCGTGGATTATAATTTTAATGAACTATATTCTCACCTGGGAAAAGAATTTAAATGTTTCAGGATTTGGAAGATAATAAGGATTTTTTTTGTTGTTTTATTTGTTTTGATCTTTTTAATTTAATAATGAATCAAATTTCCAATGAAATTATGCTTTTCAGTGTGTTCAATTTACATGACAAAGGATCTTTGAAATGTAAAAAAAAATCATTTTTAGAAACAAGTCACCCACTGCTCCAATATAAATCTCTGATTCACCTGAACAGGATCATAGTGCAAAAGCATTTCAAAAACATTGTGCTTCTGAATCCCAGATGAGATGCAGCAATATGAAATAATGGGCATATTCGAAAAGAAAACAGAGTTTCTCTCGGTGTCCTGGCTGACCAATGCCCAGATAAATCTGGTCATTAACTTCAAGACTATTTAGGACATTGCTGTATGCAATTTGGCTGCCATATTTGCTGCCAAAATATAGACACACCACTTTATTGTAAAAATTCCGTGGAGCGCTTTCAGATGTCTCAATGACTTGATAAGGCATTGTATCAAATGCAAGGAATATTATCAATTGCAAGGAATATCTATCAGACACCCTGTTGAGAGTCAGCTGCCCACCTCCATCTTTCAAAATCCTTGTCAGTTCCTACTCTGCCCTCTACACTCCAGCATCTTCATCTTCTAGTCTCCCCATCCTCTCTGATTTGGGATCTCCGAGGACTGGGAAGTATTAGGCTCTTCCAGCTGCACTATTGTAAAGAAGAACTAAAAACAACAAGAACAATTTGCAGCTATATATTGCCGTTCACAGAGGATAACATCTCAGAGCGCTTTACAAAAACGGGATCACAAACTGAGAGGGGCGAGGTGACCATAGACGCAGTCACCTCCAGAGCTCAGGGTTGTACTTGCTGAAGGCTTAGCCACCGATGGTGGTACAGAGAGGGGTTTGGGAAGGGGTGGGGGGGACAGAAGCCCTGAGTTATCTGAGCGGAGGGGGCGAGCAGAGAAGTGGGATATCTTAGGAAAAGCGGCATATTTTAAGTGAACGTGTGTTGGATCAGTGTTTCACGCCCACCTCACTCAACTCTTGGCGACGGGGTTTCAGAGTGGTCACATCCTGATTCACTAACTCGACTCTGCAGAGTTCATTGTATAATTCTATTCTGCCATTGATCGTGACAGCAGACGATTCCTTAACCTTTGTCTGGTGTGTGCTGTTCCATGGCTTTCTTGTGATGGGTTTGCTTGTTCTGGCCTGGTGACTGCTCTTGCTTTGTCTTGGAAGTCCAAAGTCCTTCAGAAGTTTTCTGTATGAAAATAACAAAGAGGCGAGCAAAATTGCTTTAGTTATCAAACGAATCCTACTTGGACCACCTAGAACCTTGTACAGAGATGGAAATTTATTTCTCATCTGTAAAAGGTCTCAGTGTTGATGAACTGGTTGTTTTATTTATTTGGAATCCTGTAGCGTAATGGTTAAAACACTAGCCTCACAAGCAAGATGACCCAGGTTTGATTCCTGGGCAGGGCAATACCTTAGGCAAGTTTCCGTAAAAAGGATTGGCTTCAATACAGGCTGAGGTGGATGACCAGATTCATGCATGTTAACTTTGATTCAAAAGGCCTGCCTCAATACGGTGTGACCTAGACAGTCCTGTAGCTCAGTGGTTAGAGCACTCGCTTTGCAAGTGAGAGACCTGAGTTAAATTCCAGGCCGAGCGAAACCTTGGGCAAGTTTCCTTACTCCACACACCTAATAATAATCCCTCCAAAACCAAAAAACAACAATAAATTGGTCATTTTCAATCTACGACTATTTGTGGGACATTGCTGTGCGCAATTGGCTGCCGCGTTCGCCCACAAATATACAGTCAATTCACTTACAGCATATTCTGTGAAGCGCTTTGGGACGTCCTCCCGACGTGAAAAGCGCTATATCAAATGCAAGGATTATGATTATATTATTATTATTATAAACTGATTCATAAACATTAATAATACTTGCATTTGATATATCATGTGGTTAAGTTGACTCAAAGCGCTTCACAGAATATGCTGTAAAGTGAATTGACTGTACATTTTGCGGGCGAAATGCTATGATTTAATTTTAAAAATGAGGTTTTAATATAATATGTAATATAAAATAATTAATATCATATTTAATATAAAATTGTCAGTAACACATTGCCATTGATCTAGAGGACTGGCTTCAATACAGTGCGAGCTGGATAAACAGATAGGTATTTTTTGTAGGTCAAGAAATCTATTGAAAACTGTTTCAATTTGAAGAAGCAAAACCAATTACGAGTGTACATTCCCAGACCTTAAACAAGACAGGTAAAAACGGTTGTTCACTTACGATTGGTTGAGGGACACTGCCACAAAATTGAAAAAAATAAACTGATTATGGGAAACTGCTGTGCGCAAGTGGCTGCCATGTTTTGCCCACAAAATGCATAGTCAATCAACTTTACAATATAGTCTGTGAAGCGTTTGAGACATCTCAACAATGTGATGAAGCACTATACCAATTACAAGGATTACATTGCAATGTACAAATTGGCTGCTGCGATCGCCTACAAAGTACCCAGTCCCTACGCTTTACAATAAATCCTGTGAAGCGCTTTGAGACATCTCAATGACAAGATACTGCACTATATTAAATGCAAGCATTATTCTTGTTTTTATTGAAGAAAGCTCAGGAGCACTTGGGAGCAGCAGTTACCTGTACCTCGCCTGGAGTAGTTAAGCTGAGTACTGTCGCTAAGTGGAATAGTAAAACATTTTCCATCCTTAGCACACTCATCCCTCTCTCTAATGAACAGTAACAAGTACCTTTCCACATTCTTTTTCTCGGATGTGATGAATGGCATGGCTAATGGAAATTTGTGTTTTCAAACATGCAAGAATTAAATTTCAATATAGCCAGATGGCATATAAGAATCTACCTCAATCCAGCCCATTAAGAAACCAAACACAGAATTCAGTAAGATCACAGGGCCGGACCACTTTAAATCGCAGTAAGCCAGAGATGTTCAAGCGCTGAAGAAAAAACACCATCACTGTCAGATCAAAACAGGTCAAAGTTATATTATAGAACAAATGAACCGCAGAAGTAAAGCACACAAACATCCCAAGGACAGCATGAAGGTTAATGTGAAAATCTGATGCTGATGCCAATCAGACATTTGTGGATGACGGAACACTAGATATACTTAAGAGTAACGTCATTTGTCATTTCCTTAAGAAAACCACTCTCACTGACTCCAGAAACAGAAACTCCGAAGTCCCGTAGCATAGTGGTTAGCACAAGCGAGAGGACCCAGGTTTGATTCTCGGGTAGGGCAAAACCTGAGGCAAGTTTCCCTACTCCACACGCCTCTGTTTACTTAGCAGTATTAGGAACCTGGTTGTTAGTCGATTGGTGGATCGCTTTTCAGGGGTAATAATCCCTCCAGAAAAAAAATTGGTTACTCAAATCCACGACTGTTTGTAGGACACCTCTGTGAGCAATTGACTGCCGCTCACAAAATATAGTCAATTCACTTATATTCTGTGAAGGGCATTGAGACATCTCAACGATGTGAAAAGGCTCTATATCAAATGCAAAGGATATTATTATCATTATTGTTATTATAATAAACAGCTCCGTAAAGACATCAAACTTCCAGGTTAGAGAAAGTGTGGTAAAAGAAACAAGCAATAAGGAAAAAAGCAAATTGTAAATATTCACCATTATTTCTTGCATAGCTTTTTCATGCAATATGAAGGATTAATGATGAGACGCAGACCAGACACACGCTTCCCACGTCTCTGAATATTACTGCGATTTGTGTAATTTGCATTTGCACACCACAGATGCCTAACCCTATCGTTGAGTAAAATGGAAAATCTAATAAACAGATATTAAAATGTTTATACCCTTTATAATCTCATTATTCAAAACTCCTTTAGTCAATCCCCACATTAGGTTTGCAAATGTATCAGTAATATTATTATTAAACTCAGACAAATGTTAGATATATTGCTTTATAAATGTAATGATAGGTAATAATAAGCATTGCTACAGCACCTTTTCTCAAACTGCTTCACTGTAAAGTGTAGTGAATATATTTTTGTAGGCAAACGCGGCAGTCAATTTCCACACAGCAAAGTCTTACAAACAGCCAAGTGAATGAGAATGTTTTTTTCACCTGGGGATTGTTGGCCAGATTCCTTCTCTTTGTAGTGGGATGGGATATTTAACATTTCTGAACAGACAAACAGGTTTAACAACGGACGGCACCTCTGAAAAAGCAATCAGCCACCAGGACTGCAATAGAGTGCCAGCCTCGACTGTGAATTCAAACTGGAGAACTTTAATAAAGATTCCAGTTTAAAGAAGAGAACAATTAAAATGTCATCACTTGTTGAATGAGATAGTCCAGTAAAACACAGAGGGAATGACATGGTGACTGGTAAGTGTTGTTCCATTCACTACCCATGTTATTGACAGT
Source organism: Callorhinchus milii (assembly GCF_018977255.1). Taxonomy (NCBI): domain Eukaryota; kingdom Metazoa; phylum Chordata; class Chondrichthyes; order Chimaeriformes; family Callorhinchidae; genus Callorhinchus; species Callorhinchus milii. The sequence goes on from NW_024704744.1 coordinate 78,944,217, forward strand.
GACATGTATTGTCAGAAACTGATGTGAAAATAATAACCCTTGCATTTGATATAGCACCTCATCACGTCATCGAGGCATCTAAAGTGCTTAACGGGACATACTGGAAGGTGGAGTGACTCTGTATTTTGTGGACGCAAAAGCGGCAGCCAGCGTTAAAGCATCAGAGGAAAAAACAAACTGTGCTTTTCTCACACTCCTTTTAATGGCATTGACGAGAGTCTGGGGGAGTTAACTGGATTCCTCTTTTGTTTGGAAAAGATGAAAAAGCACCAAGAGTCGATCATAACAGATTGAACGGTGTTGAATTATAGCCTTTTTTTAAGCTGTAGTTATAAAACAGCATCCCTTAATAAATATATCTACTAGAATAGAATGGTAAATTGATATTGCTGAAAGACATGGTTTAAATTAAATTCTCCAACATAATATTTCATGAATCCCTTTGACAGTAAAAATTTGATGAGCAAATTCTATTGGGAGTTAGTATAAAGTAAAAACAACCTCCAAATATCTACCAGGGTAAAAGTAATATTATTATAATAATAAATCTTGATAATTTAATATAGCACCTCATCACATCATCGAGATGTCTTGAAGTGTTTCACAGGATACACTGTAAAGTTCAGTGACTGACTATTTTGTGGCCCAACGCAGCAGCCAATTTGCACGCAGTAATGTCCCATGAACAGCCATGAAGTAAGTGACTGATGGGTGACTGTTGGCCAGGGACATTAGGTGGCAAGACCTCTGCTGAAGACATCATTTGTAGAAGATTTTCTTGGGATTCCCAAAAAGCCCCATGTCAGGACTTTGAGCTCGTGTCTAGGGCATGTCACATCAGTGCAGTGCATCAGAGCCATTACATTGTCGGAGGTGGCGTCAGACGTTAAACTGAGGTCCCTTCTGTCTATTCAGGTGAATGTCAAAAATCCCATGGCACTACTTAAAAAGAGAAGGGAATTTCTCCCCGCATGCTGGACAACAATCCCCCAGATAAAATCAGTCATTCACTTCCTGGCTGTTTGTGGGACATTGTTGTGCGCAAGTAGGCTGCTGCGTTCACCTACAAAAAACAGTCACTCACTCCATTTTGCAATAAATGCGCTTTGATAAAGTGCTGCATCAAATACTTGGATTATTATATGATCGCTGTGCCATTATAAAATACTGAATCTATTTTTCCTCATCCCTGGGAAGATATCATACAAAATCCTATGTAAAAATAGAAACAGAAAACCTACGGGCAACAGAAGAATTGTGCAAGACAAATTAAAGATATCTAGAGATATCCTGCTGTACCAAGATTGCCCTGATCAATTTCTCTTACCCCTCCTGTTGTTTGTACAGACGCATGATTCAATGGATCAACTGGCCTGACTCATATTTAATCTCATTAAAAAAAATTGGGGACAAAGTTAGCAAAGTCAATACCAAGATGGCCAAATTAACAGAAATCAGAGAAAGCATCCAACTAAATCCAGAATCCAGACTGTCTGCATCGGGAGAATGGGGTGGCAGATTCAATCTCTCAAAGAAAAATAATTCGCAACCACCAGAAAAGTGCAAACACTCTACCAGACCCATCTCCCTAATACAGTTATGGCTCACAAGAGTACAGTTTGCAGAAGACCACTCATTTGCTTTACCAATCTAGAGCAGTTATGTTTATATTTATATTTATGTACATTGTATATGGTGTATATACGAACAGTTATATTTACTGCCTAAAAGGTTGGTGGAAGAAGATTCGATGGTAGCTTTCAAAAGGGAATTGAATAGCTACTGAAAAGGAAAAATTTGCAAGGCAGTGAGGAAAAAGCGGGGGAGTGGGACGAGTTGGTAGCTCTTTGAAAGAGCCGGCGCAGGTACCGTGGACCGAATGGCCTCCTTCTCTGCTGCAAGATTCTGTGATTTTATGAAGTTTAAAACTGCTTCCCATTACTTACACAATTCAAACAAAAAAGTACAGTAAAGTAGCTATTCATGTTCTGTACAGCTCAGGTAGCACACACTCTGGTGTCAGCTTGGCTCATTCTGAGTCAAACGGTTGCAGGTTTAAGCTCTACTTTGGGACTTTTGAGCTAATAATCAAATTGTCTGACACTTCAGTGCAGTGCTAGGGGAGCATTGCATTGTCAGAAGTGCTGTCCTTCAGATGAGATGTTAAACCAAGCTCCAGAAACACTTGGGAAACTCGTTAAAAGCAAAATAAAACCCACTCAAGACAGAGGAGGATTTTACATCAGAATTGCTCTCACAATAGCCTCCTCCCACAAAGAAAGCACAGCCTTAAAACAACGTTGCCATTTAACTCAGGGGTTGGTAAATATTTGGACTGATGCGTGGCGTATGCTGGGATAAGGCTCAGGGCACTGATTCTCTCTGAGATGTGAGGTTAGAACGCAATACCTGTATCCATGACAGCCACATAGCCCCCTGCTTCACTTAACAGTGGGTGATTCTGCGTGGCAGACGTCATTCATTTCAACTTCAATGCATAATTGAACAAACCTCAGCTGCCATAATAGATCTTCTTACGGAAAAAAGCTGCACTAGCCCTCTCAGTCTGACCTGTTAACGTCTCAGTCTGATTCTGATTTGGTAACGCAAGCCAAAGATTGCATTAATTGGTTCAATGGGGTGCCTAACACTGAATGATTTAGCTATGCTGGATATATATACTGAGTTGAAAGACCATAGTACACGTACAAAAACACAACACAGCATTCCCTCCCATCACCACCACCATAATGGCATTGACATGCTGGCTGTCACAAATGTAAAGCAGTTTACAACAGAAGGCTTTGCATCATTCCCAGAAAAATATTTTAGGGAGAAATGATGTAGAGCGCTATCGTACATATGCAAGCTGTCTGGTCAAACTAGTGCTCCGGGACGCTACCCTGAGTGAAATGTGCTATCTAAACGCAAATTGTTGTTTGTGCAATCCACGCTAGTGTTTATACCTCACGTGAGCCTCCACCATCCTATTCCCCTCGACCATCGAAAGCACGGCACCAACAATGCAGCATATCCCAAGCCCTGCACTGGAATGTCAGCCCACGCTGAATTCAAAGTCCAAATGCAGAGCTGGAACTCGCAACCTTCTGGTTCAGAAGCAAGTGTGCTAGCGATCAAGCCGGGCTGACATCTGTGAGATGTACGTTGATGAAGACCCAATTTCCGCATCAGAAAATTGATCATTTTAAACTTGGTTACTCAACGGCATGAACTGCACTCATGGAAAGTAATCCGAAATGTTTTGATGGACTGAATTCTCCAGTGAGTTTAGACTATTCTCCTCATCTCTTACTGCTGAAGTGCAGGAGTAGAATATTTGGAAACAACAAATTGTATTTATATAGCATCTTTCCCATCCCAAGGCATTGGGCAATAGAGGGTTTGCGCTCAAGCTGGGGGTTGGAGTCAAGAGGGGTGGAGTAAAGAAGGTGGGGGTGGGGGTGGTTGGGGTGGGAAGATGACCAACGATGTAATCAAAGAGGAAGATGTTGAGATGGTCCTTGAAGGAGGGAAGGGATGAGATAAAGGGATTCAGGGATGGAATTCTAGAGAGTGGAGGCAAAAAATCGAAAAGCTCAACAACCAATGTTGGGACATGCAAGGCAGGGGACATGAGGCAGGCCAGTGCCTACGGAGTGGAGGGAAAGGGCGGGTTGGTAAGGTTTTAGAAGGTTACAAAGGTAGGGTGGGGCAAGAACACAGAGGGCTTTAAAATTGAGGACAAGGATCTTGAACTCGATTCTTTGGAGGGTGGGGAGTGCGTGGAGCCAGGCGAGGATGAGAGTGATAGGCTCACGGACCCTGGTGCGGGAGAGGACACGAGCTGCAGAATTTTGAATAGTCTTCGGCTTGTGGAGGGAAGAGTTTGGAAGACCTGCGAGGAGAGAGTTAGCATAGTCAAGCCTGACAAAAGCACGGATAAGGGTCTGGGCAGTCAGGAAACAAGCTTAGGATGGAGAGTACAAAATGAATTTCATTGCAAAGATTCTTTTAAATTTTAAATCACATTTTAGCGCTGGGCTCATTAATTTGGACAATTTATTTCTGGAATATGGTCCCAAGAGTAAAGTAGATATCGTCATTGGAAAATCTCTTTCACAGTACACTGTCAGTCGTTTCACAAGATCAGTAATTTGTAGGCTGCGTTCAACTACAAAATGCACAGTCTCTACAACTTACCTTGTGAAGTGTCCTCCAGATAATGTGAATGGCACCATACAAATGCACAGATGATTACTATTATTAACTCCAACTAACTGATAGATATGTGCATTGATGAAATCCAATTTCCTGTGAGAGAATTGTGTGACTTTATCTATAATCAATAATAATATATAATAATAACCCTTGTATTTGATATAGCGCTTTTCACATCTTCTAGACATCTCAAAGCCCTTCATAGAATATACTGTAAAGTGAATTGACTGTGCATTTGCGGGCAAAATCTATAATAAAGCATGTTGTCCTCATTTCATTTGAAAAATCCTTAAAAAACCTCAATAATAAATTGGTCACTTCAATCCATGACTGTTTGTGGGACACTGCTGTGTGAGATTGCGGCAGCATTTCGCCCACAAATATACAGTCAATTCACTTTACAGTATATTCTGTGAAGCGCTTTGAGACATCTACAAGACATGAAAAGCGCTATACCAAATGCAAGGATTATTTTTATTTATTATACAAGGTAATTTTCTCTCTTAAAGAATTATCATGTTCCGCATGGGAAAGACCCTACAAAACTCTCAATGCAAAGTGTGAATTTGTTGCCCAGCGTTATTATGTAGAGGAATGGAATTACGGCACAACAACAACTATTTGCATTTACAGAGCACCATCATCCGGGCAGTGTCTCAGAGCACTTAACAGTGGTGGAGCCTGATGATAAGCTAGGCTACATTGCCATGTTCATCTGCAAAATACACAGCCGAACTATACCACAAAAAAGAGGCCACACCATACTTTACATTAAAGCCAGTGAAGTGCTTTCTGCCACCTTCCGTACAATTCAATACGTGCAGAGAAAGACTCCTCAAATATTATAGTGTGCTATTTTCGAATGGACGAAATCATGTTTGTTGTGAGGTTACGTTCTTAGGAGTATAATGGGTTTAGGAGTAAACTTAATTTTGGCACTGATATCACCATTGCTCATTTGATAGTCAAGGATTTGCACCCGGAGGTTGGGATCAGGAGGGATGGAGGGCTGGGAAGGTAGGGGTGACCAAAGGCACGGTCAAAGAGGAGGGTCTTGAGACTTGCCTTGAAGGAGATCAGGCAAGGAGCAAGGCGAAGGGACTGTGGGATGGTATTTCAAAGAGTGGGTGCAGAAAGGCTGAAGGCCCGAAAGCCCACTGAGCGGAGGAACCGGACAGGTTGCCACCTTACGAGAGGGGTTTATAGGAGGGCGGAGGAGGTCGGGGAATGACCCTGGAGCTGCGGGGGTCCCTATTATTATTCTCCTCTAAACAAAACACCAATGACATCTTGACCATCTGCGACCAGGGCTCCCTCTGCCTCCTCGACCTATCGGCAGCATTCGATACTGTCGACCACGCCATCCTCCTCCACCGCTTGTCCTCCCACCTCAACCTTCAAGGCCCTGTCCTGTGGAGTCCTGTAGCTCAGTGGTTAGAGCACTCGCTTTGCAAGTGAGAGACCTGAGTTCAATTCCAGGCAGAGGGCGAAACCTTGGGCAAGTTTCCTTACTCCACACAGAGCCTAATAATAATCCCTCCAAAACAAAAAACAATAATTTAATTGGTCATTTTCAATCTACGACTGTTTGTGGGACATTGCTGTGCGCAATTGGCTGCCGCGTTCGCCCACAAATATACAGTCAATTCACTTTACAGTGTGTTCTGTGAAGCGCTTTGGGACGTCCTCCCGACGTGAAAAGCGCTATATCAAATGCAAGGATTATTATTATTATTATTATTATTATTATTATTTAGGTCGTACCTCTCCCACCGTCTTCATTTTGTTTCCACAAATGGCTTTTCCTCCAGCCCCCGCACTGTCTCGTGCAGTGTCCCTCAGGGCTCTGTCCTCTGTGCCCTCCTCTTCACCCTCTATATGCTCTCCTTTGGTGACATCATCCGCAGACATGGGGTTAACTTCCACATGTATGCGGATGACACCCAACTCTACCTTTCCTCCTCTATCCTCAACTCCACGACCACCGATGTCCTGACAGCTGCCTGTCCGACATCGAGTCCTGGACAAGAGACAACTTTCTTCCGCTCAACTTGCGCAAAACTGAGGCCCTCCTGAATGGCTCGCATCAGCGCCTCCGCACCTCAGGCGCTGACAACATTAGCATCCAAGGCTGCACTCTCCTCCTCTCAAAGCTGGTCAGGAACCTCGGTGTTCTGTTCGACCCTGAGCTGTCCTTTCTTCCTCATATCTGCACCACAACTGGCACCGCTTTCCATCATCTCCGAAACATCGCCAGACTACGGCACTACCTCACCCCTCACGCTGCTGAAACTCTGGTCCACGCCTTTATCACCTCAAGGCTGGACTATGGGAACTCTCTCCTCGTCGGCCTTCCCGGCACCTCCCTCCACAAGCTGCAGGTCATTCAGAACTCTGCAGCTCGTGTACTGTCCCGCACCAGGCTTCGCGCCCACATCACTCCCACCCTCGCTCGCCTCCACTGGCTCCCCATCTCCCAGAGGATCGAATTCAAGATCCTCATCCTCACCTACAAGGCCATTCACGGCCTTGCTCCCTCTTACCTCTCCGACCTACTATCCCCCTATCTACCTGCCCGTACCCTCCGTTCCTCTGACTCCGGTCTGCTCCACATCCCCCACCCCAACCGCCCTACCATCGGTGGGCGGGCCTTCAGCCTCTCAGCCCCTCGGCTCTGGAACTCTATCCCCCAGTGCCTTCGCCGCCTCCTCCCTTTCCTCCTTCAAAGCCGATCTCAAGACCTTTCTCTTTGACCGTGCCTTCAGCTCCCCTCTCGACTGAGAGAGCTCCCCTCTCTACCCCCTCCTCGCTCCCTCCCCTCCTCTCACCCTGACCATTTCCCCCCTGCTCGGGTCCTGACCCAACTTTCCAGCGCCTTGGGACGTCCTCCCGACGTGAAAGGCGCTCTATAAATGGAATCTTGTTGTTGTTGTGTTTAGAGGCCTCAATGGCCCTGAAGAGGAAATGTAAATATGGGGCAAACACATAATACAATGTAACAAGGAATGAGAGATGCACAGATTTTTGTTCCTTCATAGCCATAACTACAGATTAGATTTTTCCTCAATTCACCCAAAGCATCAATAATAGCAGATAGTCTGTGCGCTGCTGTTCTGGGCGTTCAATCTGGTGAAATACAAGCCTGTCAGAAGTTATTACCGTCAACGGACTAGCTTGAAACTGATCACACTATACCGCAAGCTTCTACAGTTTCTTGACGCTTATTTGCTAAGCTCTGCCTCAGATTTGTTACACTCATCTTGTACTCCCCTATTAAAACTGCTTCATTTCACTTTGTCCATTAAAACGCACAAAGGCCTTTTGACACAAACATTACTCAGGCACAGCACCCTGAATGGCCCACCACACAAATATCCATCTCTCTCTCTCTTTTTTCACTTCACATCCCACTCCCTTTATTAATTACAAATTAAAAAGCTCTCGTTTAACCCATTACTGTGGAAACAGACACCTTCCAAAAGGGAAAATGCTTCTAGTTTCAAGCTCACGACTGACGTAAATCTACGTAAAATGTAGGTTAGCACATCTTTCCAAGGCTGAATAGGAAATATAAAATCACCAGCTAAAAGCACTTTACTTGAGACCATCATGTTTACTGACCTTCTGACTCAATGGAAAATTAGCTCTATATTGAAACCAGATTTTCATGACAATAAATGAACGGCATTCTTAGGCGGGGGCGAAGCATTAGGCAGGTTTCCTTACTCCACACGCCTCTGCTTACCTAGCAGTAGTAGTCAATTTTCAGGAGGGTGGTAATCACTAAAAAATAAACTTTGGTCACTCAATCCATGAATGTTTGTGGGACATTGCTGTGCGCAATTGGCTGCCGCGTTTCACCCACAAAATACAAAGTCAATTCACTTTATATTATACTGTGTGAAGCGCTTTGATACGTCTCAATTACATGATAAGGCTCTATATCAAATGCAAGGATTAATATTATTTATTATTATAAGCCAAATCCATTGGGAAACACGCCCTCTTCATTTTGTTCAAATAATAATCCTTGCACTTGATATTGCACGTCTCGTGTTGGAAGGATATCTTACAGGATTCACTGTGGAGTGTATTGACATACTTTGTAGGCAAAACACAGCCAATTTGGGTACAGCAATGTGCCCACAAACAACCATGAAATGAATGATCAAATTTAACTGGACGACTGTTGCTGAGGACACCGGGAGAGACATTCCCTCGTCTTTTCAAACAGTGCCATAGGATCTTTAATGTCCACTTGAACAGACAGATAGGACTCTAATCCGAAGAATGGCACCTCCAACAACACAGCATCCCCATTACTGTACAGTATTGGCGTATCAACCTAAAGATTGTGTGAATTCAAAGTCCTGAAATTCTGCTTTTGCTGTTGGTTGTTTGAAATCTTGGTGAATGTAATTGACTTTTTTTTTAAAAAACGTGCTGAAGCATCATACTCTACCTTGTCAATTTTCTCAGCTCCTCTGCGGTTGGCAGAGCAGATTTATTGCAACTACAAGGGCAAGATTCCACCTCTACGTTGACAGACTTCACCTTAGGCTGCGGAAAAAGAGAATGGAAATGCTCAGTTACATGCTGCTGACACCGCTGAACACAAACAACGAGTTCACATTTGTTCCAGAACAAAAAGGATTCTGAACTAAAACTGCATAGCTTACCTGTTAGGACTTTGGCTTTCAGAGTTAACGGGAGCTGAGTGGGAAGTGTCCCTAATCCTAGTGGTTGTTCTGCTCTGCCAAGTCTTGCCGATGAGCCAGGCTGCCTGAGCTGTCACCAACTGTGCCCTGGAGTACTACGGACCCCAATGGCTCAGGAACTGGATTACTGAGACTGCAACAGGGAGTTGACTCGAATCCCGTGCCAAGCACATCACTTTAGAGCCAGTTTCTCAACAAAAATTCAGCGCTTAGAGTCTCATTTGGAATTAATATAGAAAATTAAGTCACATGGCTTGTACAGCCTGATGCACCAATTAATCTATTTCAGCAAGGTTTTTCATTCTATAAATGGAACCAAAGCAATCAACACTTGATGGATCCCAGTGTCTTGGCTAAAAAGAATGGGCAGATACTTGGGTAGTAGAAGTATAAAAGGGAAGGTGAAAGTACTTTGGTTAAAAGATATGCTGTTTATCTACAAAATACACAGTCACTAAACTTTACAGTAAATCCTGTGAAGTGCTTTTAAACATCCTCCCAGTTCCTGGTCAACAATCCCCCAGATAAAATTGGTTATTCGCTTCATGGCTGCTTGTGGGACGTTGTTGTGTGCAAATTGGCTGCCGTATTCGTCTACAAAAAAAACAGTCACTACACTTTACAGTAAAAGCAGCACTGACGTGCATTGCAATGTCAACCTGGACCATGAGCACAAAGACCTGACTTGGGGGTTGAACCCACAAATGTTTGAATAAGAGACATCTGTGCTGCCAATGCTGACAGGATGTCAGGGCCATAAAGGTGCAGCGGAGATTTACTAGGATGATACCAGGATTCATTGGTTTGACTAATGAACAGAGACTAGAGGAACTCGGCTCGTTTTCACTGTAATACTGTAGCTTGAGGGGAAATCTGATAGAGGTCTTTAAAGTTATGAAGGGTTTTGATAAGTCAACTGGGAGAAATTATTTTTATTGGTCTGTGAGTCAGTGACCAGAGGGCATCGATTTAATAGAGTTAGCAATGGAGCAAAGGGAAAGATTAAGAGGATTTTTTTTAGACAAAGACTTGTTAGCATGTGGAATACCCTGCCGAGTGCAATGGTCAAAATATAATCAATATTGATGTTTAAGAGGAAACTACTTTTTAGGTAGAAATCTAAGAGAGGATGCACAATGCACATCTCTCTACAAAATCCTATCCTATCATACAATTGTTACCAAGTTATTCCACAATGGAGGCTAACATAAATAGAGGCTAGAGAGAGGGCTCAGAGTATCAACATCTGTCCAGCAGAAAGGGTCTGGCAAGGGGCTCAGAGCAGTATCAACATCTGTCACACAGAAAGGATATTAGGTGGCATCTCCATAGCATCGCTTACCAGCTGGGCTTCTGGAGAGAAGGGAAGGAACAAAACAAAAGAGAAGGGGAGGGAAACTGCTCTGATTTTCCACATATATACATACACACACACAAAACTGTTCTTGCTTTCCTGCGCGCACGCTTACAGCGCAGTTATACAGTTTCATGGCTCGAGCACTGGAACTAAGCACTTGTCATTTCTCACCACTCTTTCTTGGTTTTATCCAGTCTTCCCTCCTACTCTATCACAGACTTGGTGGTGTGGCCGTACTGTGCACCTTGATCCCTTCAGCCAACTTTCTCAGTTAAAGAATATTATATTTCCAGTCGAAAGTTGTCCTTCCTAACCCTGCAACCTCACATGTTAAACTTTCGCTTTCCGTTGACCTAGGTTTGGTTAACTCTACTCCTCTCTCCCCCCCCCCCACCCCACACACTTTGTGGTAGAGCGTTCAACCAATTTATCAATTTTAGCTACAAAGCACAAACACAGAGAGCAAACAGTCAGCTCTTTTCACGGGTCTGAACATATTTAATCACTCCAGGATACAACCATCGCATTCAACACATGACGTATCTGCAAACTGAGGAACAAAAGTGGGCCAATTATGGAAATTTGCTGGCAGGCAGTTCACTATGATCTACTGGGGCTGACCTGCTCTTTCACGTATTACATTCACCGCAGAGAGTTTGTTGGGCAAATAAGTTACTTTGTTGATGCAGTGAAAAGGAATGTTTGCTGAGCACAGAAAAATCAACTCTCCACGGCAAACACTCGAAGGACAATTTGTGGACAGCCATGTTGTTGCATCTCATAAGCAAACAAAGATCTGTCAAGCTTTTGAGAGATTTGTTTGAATAAAGAGGGTTCATCTGCTTCAGACGTGGATGTTCTTTCAAAAAAAAACATGAGGCAGCAATATTCATTTGTATGCTCACGATTAAGTACTTGAGATACTTTTGTTTTAAAACGTGACTTCATAACAGATTCAGCTTGGCTCAGTTGGTAGTATTCTTGCTACCAGATTCAAGGTTGTGGGTTCAAGCCCCATGTCTGGACTTTGAACTCACATAGTGTATGCTGAACTCCAATGCAGTGCCTGGGTTAGCGCGGTGTTGTCGGAGGTGCTGTCCTTCGCATGGTTCAGTTTGCCTATTCAGTTGAACGTTAAAGATCCCATGGCACCACTCGAAAACAGAAAGGAGTTTCTCCTGGTGTCCTGGCCAACAATCCCCCAGATAAGGTCAGGCATTCGCTTCATAGCTGTTTGTGTGACATTGCTGTGTCCACACTGGTTGCCGATTAAATACAGTCACTCCACTTTACACTAATTCAAGTGAAGTGTTTTAAAATGACCATTGGACATGAAAGGCCGATACCAAACCCCAGAAACTCCCCTCTCTTTTCGATTCATGCGATCATTCGGATCCTTACCATTCACCTGAACAAGCAGCCGAGATCTCAGTTTAATGTCTCATCCAAAGGATAGCACTTCCGACAGAGCAACACAATCCCAACACAGAATTGGAATATCAGCCTAGACCATATGAGTTCCAAGTCCCGATGTGGGGCTTTAACCCATAACCTTCTGACTCAGAGGTGAGGGTGCTACCACTGAGCCACGCTGCCACATGATTTCCAAACCCTTTTGAGCAAGTACAAACTCATAGTCACCAACATTGCTGTGAAAGTCGCCCTGATTTGAAATGCAATCTACTCAGTAAACTGCAACCAATTCCACTACTTCAGAGGTTCTGGAATACAGAGATGTTTCTGAAGAACCATAGAGATTTTACCACACAGAAGAATGCCATTGGCCTAATGATGTCTATACAGGCTTTTGTAAAAGCGATACATTTACCTGCCTTCCCCCCACTGCAAATGACTCCTTTTTTAAGATATCTATCCCGTTCCCTTTGAAGTCATTTCACACTATACTGGTGAGTCTGCAGAATGTTTTATAGCCTCTGTCTAAAATCCTGATCCCTTGCTTGGCTCCATGATTTCTACCATCACCTTTAATGAAACCTTGAATCCGAGTTCAGTGCGAGCAAGATAACGATTCTCATTCACTGAAATGACAAACAGCTCTTCCCCATCGCAGCAACCACGAAAATCAATTGTAGCGCTCACATTCACGGCTGGACAACTTCAAATGACTTGCACGTCAGAGCTCAGCTCCTTTTGTGCAGAACAAGTACCAGCAGCTTCTCAGTGATAAACAAGCATAAACACAGTCGAAACAGTGGAACCAAAATACAGAGCAGCTGAAAAAACACGGCTTTGTCCTTTTCAAAAAAATGCAATCTATCCTCGATTTGTTTTGCGTCACGGTAATTTCCTTAATGTACAGCAAAAACAAAGTCGTTTACAATATATTCTGTGAAGCACTTTGAGACATTTCAATGACGTGATATCAAATGCAAGGATTATTATTATTAAAGAGGCAGAGGAGAACATGGCTACAACAGCAGCAGTTAATAATAGTAATCCCTGCCTGCATCGTATTATCTCATCAAAACATCTCAAAATGCACATAGGATTTACTGTAGTGATTGCAGTTGTAGGCAAACCCGGCAGCTGGTTTGCACACAGCAATACCCCACAAACAGCCATGAAGTGAATGACCATTTTGTTTAACCTACAGGATAGTTGCTGCAAAAACGTCCCTCTCTTTTCAAATAGCACCAAGGGATATTTAACATCCACCTGAACAGGCAGACGGGACCTCGGTTAACGTCTCAATCAAAAGAAGGCTCAATTCCAGGCAGGGCGAAACCTTGGGCAAGTTTCTTCACTCCACACGCCTAATAATAATCCCTCCAAAAACAAAAACAATAATAAATTGATCATTTTCAATCTACGACTGTTTGTGGGACATTGCTGTGCGCAATTGGCTGCCGCGTTCGCCCACAAATATATACAGTCAATTCACTTTACAGTGTGTTCTGTGAAGCGCTTTGGGACGTCCTCCCGACGTGAAAAGCACTATATCAAATGCAAGGATTATTATTATTAATATTATCAAATGCAAGGATTATTATTATTATAAGGCACCTCCAATAATGGTTGACAAGAGTCAAGTCTTGGGGAATCCCAGGTGTGTGTTGGGAGTGCTGCTAGATTTCAGAGATTAAGGGCAGAATGGCTGAAAGCTCACCCAACGATGGTGGGGCGAATTGGGAGGAGAACTTGAAACAGGCCTGTGTTCTCAGAGTGGCAGTCATGTTGCAGAAGGCCACAGAAGTTGATTGGGTTGATGATGTGAAGAGGAATTTGAACATGAGGACAAGGTATCTTGAATTTGATCTACCCAGGATGGGAGCTAGTAGAGCCAAGTGAGGATAGGGTACTGGAGAGAACACAGAGCCTGGTACTCAAGCCAGGTACTCACGAGCCTGGTACTGGAGAGAACACGAGCTACTGAGCTCTGGATGGTTAACAGCTTGTGTAAACAGGAGCTGGGGAATCCAGCAAGCAGAGCATTGGAATAATTATCAATTTATTCTCGATCAATAAATAAAATCAAGTTTAGCACCTATCCTCGACTTCGTGTGAACTACAGTCTTCAATCTTATGGGATGGTGATGTAGCTCAGTGCCTTAATTAAATGCACAAATGGTTTCTGGAAAGAGCTGAACTCTTATTGGATTCAGCACCAATAAATAACACCACTTCACCGTAGAAATGAATAGTTTTATCAATGAGTCGTAACCTGCAAGTGAAAGCCAACCATTTTCTGTTTTACATTTCAATTCAACGAAAATAGTTGTTCAATCCCTGGTGTGGTCATTATTTCCATAATCTCTTAATACCATAATAAGCGTCTGTTTCCTTAGTACTAAGGACATTGCCCAGGCGATCACTGGCCTTACATAAGCAAGAACACAATAAGAGTAATGTGGGTTAGATGCAGTAGTGCATCATTGTAATCACATCCATTAGTGTCACACCGAATGCTAGCTGTTCCTTGTATCAGAAATGGCAGGGGCTCATTTAACAAATTTGAGAACATTGTGACTGTTTCACACCCTTCCACCCATTTGATCTTATTGTTCCAGATCATCCACCCTTCTGTCAACTTGTTCTTTAAATGAGTCCAGTGTCCTAGCCACACCTTTCCTGAATCACATGTTCCAGTTGTTAATTGTCCTCTGAGTAAAGAAATACTTCCTGGTGTCTGTCCTAAATTTGACCTTGGCAACTCTAAGCCAATGTTCTCATGTTCTACTGTATTGGTGCACCCAAAAGTATTGTCCTGGGTTTACTTTTTCAATCCAATTTAAAATATCATACACTTTCATAAAGTCTTCTCTGAGACGTCGCCTTTGAAGACTGGAGATCCCCAGGTTTGCTAATCACAGCTCATTCTTCTCACACTGAGGATAATCTCTGTTGCTCTCTTTTCTGTTTGGTCAGCCGAGTGTCTGACATATGCGGAAACCCACCATCGTGGTTAAGATCATCCTAACCAGACTGAGAGTTCCATGTATGTACAGCACCTACACATGGAAATTTCTCTGTGTCTGGAATGTGTTCTGTATACTCTTTCTCTGGAGAGTGTACATTCCTTTGCACCGCCTCTAGGATCTGGGCAGCCCCATTAATCACAGTGACCAGAACTTCATGCTGATTCCAGGTGGACTGACCAGAGCACAGCCTGAGTATGACTTCTGTGGATCTGAACTCAATTATTAGGCAATATAGCCCAGAATCCTGTTTGCGTTGCCTATTGACACAACCATAAGATAGCCACTATGGGATCCAAAAGAGGATTTAGGAGAACCTACTTTATGTAGTGGGTAGTGAGATTGTGGAACTCATTGCCTGAAGCAGCGATTGAAGCAGATAGTGTAGATGCGTTCAAGAGGAAATAAAGGGAGTAAAGAGTGGGTGGTGACTCTTATGGAGTACGAATGCTGGCACGGACTGGTTGGGCTGAGTGGCCTATTTCTGTGCTGTACATTCTTTGTAAATTGCTGCCTCACACTGTTTTAACATAGTGAGCGATGAGTCAACTAACACCTAGATTTCTTTCGGCTTCCCTCTTGGCAAACTCTATCTCATCCATGGAGTACACGCGTTTCCTATTCTTACTATCTATATGCAGCACCTTGCACTGACAACAAATAAATCAAATGGTTTCTAGGTAACAATGAAGACGCCCATTATGAATCAAATCTATAATTATGTAATTATTAATTGGTTTGTTCTCAATGTTGCCTGTCCCCAGTTACGATAACAAGTGCATTCAAACCCACATCAGGAGTATTAGCTGACATTCGGACATACTGGGGGATCAACAACAAGTTGTATTTATATAGTGCCCTTCACACTTGGAGGTATTCATTATATAGTGCTCTTCACATGTTGAAGGTACCTTCCAATGGACCTTAAACCAAGATCCCGTCTGCATTTGCAGGTGGGCATTGCAGATCACACAACACTAGCTGAAAAGAGAAGGGAGTTTCTCCTGGTGTACTGGCCAACAATCAACCAGATACAATTGGTCATTCACTTCATGGCTATTTGGGGGGACATTGCTATGCGCAAATTGGCTCCTGTTCACCTACAAAATACAAAGTTACTACATTTTATACTTTCTGACGTTAAAGGCAATATGTCAAATACAAGGATTATTATACTTTAACCATTGCATTCGGCTCAGATTCTGCACATGACTGAGCATTCGTGTCTGCCAATCCTAGATGTGGAAGAGGTTGCAGGGATTCTTCTCTGACACTACTCAGTTTCCCACACTACTTTGTAGGTAACAGTGCAATACAAGTGTGTGTGTGGAAAGCTGACAAGCAGTAGGCAGCAGTGACTCATGTGAGGGGATTGTTTTCAGGCAGAACTGAGCTTTCATGCTGTTTGCAGGAAACTGCATGATGCTTTTAGTACATCTTGGAATAGCATTGCAGTCGTCAAGGAGTGTGTGTGTGACTGGTAAGGCTTGAAATGATGAGGCAAGTCTCATCTGCAGCCGTGCTGGAAATTCTGTCACTATTGAGGAAAATGTGATTTTATTTCCATCATTTGGAGTCCATAAGACATTTGTGACAATAATTTATTTTGTCCTGAATTTGCACTATTAATCTAATTTTATATAACTTAATGTTTAATATTAAACATTATTAAACATTGCAATTAATATAATGCCTTTCACGTCAGGAGGTGCTTTACGGGATACACTGTAACTGCGTATTTTGTAGGCAACTTTAACAATGCCCTGCACACAAATGGACTACTGATGTTTTGAGTAAAATTAAAATGGCGTTATGCAACTCTTAAATTCAACTCTTCAAATATCAAATCCTTTTGTGGAATGATAGTGTGTTGCTATTTGTGGTTCTATCACTGTAGAAAGTCTCCCCTTCAAACAGTTGAGCCATACAGACTGGGAAGATCCCAGTTGTGTGCTGAATTACCTAATATCTACCAGGATAGAAGTTGGCACGCTACAATTGACCTCAGGACTTAACATTGTGGAGCTGAGGTTCCATTTCTGATCACAATCCAGCACCCTGGTTCTGCATGCGAAACGTGAGGATCTGGGAATATTTCAATCACACACAGAAATGTCCCACAGTAATGAAGCTATTGACTAATTCTAACAGAGTTGTTAGAATTATTGTTGGCCAGGACACATGGGAGAACCTCCCTTTTTGAATAGTGGATTTAACATCCATTTAAACAGGCAGACGGCACGTGGTTTAGTGTCTCAAATGAACAACAGCACCTCCGACAATGCAGTACTCCCACAGCATCTAGTTGGAGTGTCAGCCTAGACTTTGAGCTCAAAATTCTGATGTGAGCATGAACTCACAAACTTGTCACCCAGAGGTGCTAGTGTTACCGATTAAGCCAGGCTGACATCCAGGCACAATTTTAGGACAGACACCAGGAAGTTTCTCTTTACCCAGAGCATACTTAGTGCTTGGAACTGGATGCCAAGAAGGGTGGTTGAGGCCAGGACACTGGACATATTTATAAAGCAGCTCAATGCTGTGATGGAAGGATGGGAAGGTGGGTGTTCTGGAGGGTTGAGATCCTATGAACCGAAGGTTGAGATCCTATGGACCGAAGGGCTTTCTTCATCCAAACCGATGTTGTGTTCTTATGAAACTGTTGACAAAATAAATATCTAAAGAGACAGGAGTCTTGGGCCATACATGGATGATTGGTTACATTTTCAAGAAGTCAATTAACAGGTAGAGTACTGGATGCAGGGAACCAAACTCACCTTGACAACAGTGCCTTTGAAACCTCTCCTGGGTTCAATTACTTGAAGTGTTTCAATTTTTTCCTAGGATGAAATTAAAAAATTAGTAAAAGTGGTAATGTGTCTCTATCCAATTAAAATATTTTCTAAAATATTCATGCCCTCAGTCATGAAATAAGCATGCAACATCTCTGCACTATTTATAAAGATTATGGCAGTTCTACTTCAATGGTCAGACAACGATCAATCTCACTTCGTCAATGTTTGCTTTTATATAAAGATGTTCTGGCTGCCTCAGTCGGTAGCACACTTGCCTCTGAGTCAGAAGATTTTGTGGGTTCATGTCCCATGACTTGGAACTCATATAGTCCTGGACTGATAATCAATGCAGTGCTAGGGGAGCACTACATTGTTTCAGGTGTTGTCCTTTGTTGAGAAGTTATGATGAAGCCATGTCTAACTGTTCAGTTGGATGTTAAAGACCCTGTGGGACTATTGGAAAAGTGAGGGAGTTTCTCCTAGTGTCCCGACCAGCAGGCCCTAGATAAATTTGGTCACTCACTTCACAACTTTTTTTGGGACACTACTGAGTATTGCAAAATTCGCTGCCATGTTTGCCTGCAAAATGCACAGTCACTACAGTTTACTGAAATAAGCGTGCAACATGCCTACTACATCTTCCGGCACTTCCTTGGAATCAATAAAGCTATGTGAGAATTTCACGCAGTATAACAGAAATTCCATCAAGATCCAGAGATTGCATTTCTATCTCTGTTCCTTTCATGAATCTGCGAATGTCTAAATGTCAACTAATTCTCGCAGTGAGGCTTAAACTCAACATCAATGACGCATGTCTGATGCATCTGACTCACTGGTAGATGGAACGATCCTTTTTGTAGGATCCACTTTTGAAGAAATACACGGTGTAAAATTCCACCTGGATCTAGACTTACTCTATTCACGTAGCATTTTAGAAAGCTCAGAATTTGAATTCCAATTGTTGAATTTAGTCTTAACGTTGAAGTTCTTGAAAGGATTTACAAATAAAACAGCTTCAAAATTAAGGCTGGATATAAGAAATTCACAAATGCCGGTTGTTCTGAAATGCTACTATAATAAAGTTAATCTAAACCCAGGTGGAAATCCAAACCCCAGGATATTCCTTCAAGCTAAAGAAGTTTTATTGTCAGTCTTATTATAAAGCAACTGTAGTTTTATTCTGAAATGCTTTTGCATAAACAATAGTATGTTTTACAATCTTGACTAGGTGAGTAACAAGTACAATACTGTATAACTAAATGGTCCTCAAGGTACAAGCGAGAATGGGAAATGAGGAGAACAAGGCATTAGCCAGAGGCTCCACTGTGGACATTTGACATACTTTATCCTGTCATTCCACAAAGGGAAAGAACTGTACATTCACCAATCTGTCCCATCATTTAAATTCAAGGGCAGGGATACTTTCAATTACTTTCCTGCAAGCCAAAGCCCTAATGGGTAGGATGTTACTAGCTAGACTAGTGGGAAACTTGGCAGACAGTGATTTCAATGGTTAGTAATGCAGTATTAGCTGGTTAAACTCCAGTGCTTATCCCAAAGCAAAACCCTCAAGCCTCTCTGGAATTAGGTAGAATTAGGCATGTCTCTGGGGAGAAGATAAGCATTCCATTGCAGACACAGGAAAATTGTGAGGTGCGAGACTCACTCGGTTAGTAGCAGTCTCGCCATTGAGTCAAAGGTTGCAGATTTTGAACTCACAGTCTAGGCTGACACTCCTTTGCAGTGCTGGAGGAACCATTGGATTATCGGTGGTGTCATCCTTTGGCATCCCCCCCATGACCTGATAACCGAGAGCCCACCTATGCCTGTCCAGGTGGACATTAAAGATCCCATGGCGCTATTTGAAAAGAGAAGGGTTTTCTCCCGGTGTCCTGGCCAACAATCCCCCAAATAAAATTGGTCACTCACTTTATGGCTACTTGTGGGGCATTGCTTTGTGCAAATTTGCAAGACCCCCTCCTCCGATATAGAGGATGCCCATAATCTACCCATGCTAAAAACTGACTTGAACGATAACAAAGAACATTATAACAGGATCAGGCTGCATTAGGTTTTAGATAACATTATAACAGGTCAGGCTGTATTAGGTTTTTAATACAATAGGATAGCAAGGGATTCATTGAAGAAGGTAAGGGTTAATAGAGGCCCTAATATTTTGTTACCTTTTCCTTTGGTTGAATAGTTTAAACAGTTTCTGGTTTATAAGAATATTAAGCAAAGTACAGTGCAAATCATCATCAGCCATGAGTTAGCCCGCACAGAATAACTAATAAAATATTGAATATGCTGCAATAGCAATGCTTCAGAGGTGCAATAAATAATGACGACACTAAGTGAAGAACTAACTTGGCACTGTATTAAAGTGGCGTTCCTATGGAAACCTTTTACACAAATAGGATCAAACATAATTAATTCTTGTGCTGTGCGAAGATATACTTTTGCAGCACTTTGGACGTAATTGCTTGGAATCAGCAACGCACACTGAAACACTTCTGTTTCCCTCGCGTGTCAACCTGGCACTCTCGTCTCTGAGTTCAAGCCCCACGTCAAAACTTTGAACTCATAGTCCAATGTCGTGTTGGGAGGGCACTACATTGAACGAGGTGCTGTCCTTCGGATGGGATGTCCTGTCTGCCTGTTCAGGTGAATGTTAAAGCCCCCAGTGCATGACTCATATAGAGAATGGAGTTTCTCCCGGTATCTTGGTCAACAAATGCCCCCCTCCAATAAAATTTGGTAACTCACTTTGTACGCAAATTGGCTGCCATGTTCGCCTACACAATACATGTTTTACACTTTACAGTAAGTACCGTGAAGATCTTTAAGATGTCTCAACTACTTGATATCAAAGGCAAAGATTATTATATTATAAAATTCCGTACAATCTTAATAATAATCCTTGCATTTGATATAGCACTTTTCACGTCTTCAAGATGTCTCAAAGCCCATCACTGTAAAGTGAATCGACTGTATCTGTGGGTGAAACGCGGCAACCAATTGCGCACAGGAGTGTCCCACAAACAATCATGGAATGAAGTGACCAATTTATTATTTGTTTTTCTTGATTGATTATTATTAGGCGTGTGGAGTAAGGAAACCTGTCCAAGGTTTCGCCCTCCCGGGAATCGAAACCAGGTCGCTCGCTTGCTTTAACTTAAACTTTATTAGAATGGTCTTCAAAGCAACCGGAATGTGGCATTTCGGGACACTGATATCTCCTTTAAATTGTTAGTCAGTGGTCTTTTCCCAAACACTTAATATACTGTACTCCTCTGTAAGGCCACACTGCCACTTATTTGCACACCAAGGACAATCCAAGCTGAGTGCTAGATTGCTATCATTGCTATTTTAGATGCCAGCTTTTCTCTCCTCTGAAAACTGTGATTTATTGCGCCCCACATCTGGGCTTTGAACTCACAGTCTAGATTGACGTTCCAATACTGTGCTGTTCTGGAGGAGCTCTGCATTGTCAGATACGTCAACTTTCAGATAGGACATTAAATCAACAACAACAAAGTTACATTTATCAGGAGTACATCGCAAGCTGCTGGACAGTCAGTGTTTAGGACCTGAGCTGGGGGTTGGGATTGGGGAGGATGGAGGGCAGGGGGTGATCAAAGCAGGGTGATCGAAAACACAGTCAAAGAGGAGGGTCTTGAGATGGGTCTTGAAGGAGGCAAGGGAGAGGCAAGGCAGAGGGACTGTAGGGTGGAGTTCCGGAGGGTGGGGGCAGAGTAGCTGAAGGCCCGTCCACCAATGGTGGGACGGATGAGGCAGGGGACCAGCTGAGTGAAGGGAGCAGGCAAGATGGTAGGAGGTCAGGGGGTTGCAGAGATAGGGGGGAGCGAGGCCATGGAGGGCTTTGAAGATGAAGACCAGGATCTTGAACTGTAGAGTTGGGTGAGGATGCGGGTGATAGGGCACGGATCAAGGTGCGGGAGAGGACACAGGCTGCAGAGTTCTGGATGATCTGCAGCCTATGGAGGGAGGATTTGAGGAGGCCGACAAGCAAGGAGTTTGCATAGTCAAGCCTTGATGTTATGCGTTTGAGGGTCTCGGCGGCCTGCGGTGTGAGACAGTGTTGGAGCCGGGCGACGTTGTGGAGGTTGGGGAAGGCAGAGAGGGTCATGGCACAGATGTGGGGTAGAAAGGATAGTTGAGGGTCAAACAAGATTGCAAGGTTCCAGACTGGCTCAGTGAGGTGGAGTGTGCCACCATGGATGGTGATGCTGTCAGCGCCTGAGGTGAGGAGGCGCTGACGGGAGCCAATCAGGAGAGCCTCGGTCTTGTTGAGATTCTACTGAAGAAAGTTAGCTCTCATCCAGGACTTGATGTTTGACAGACCTTCTGTTAGCACAGCAATGGTCCTGGGTCAAGGGTGGAGGCAGAGAGGTAGAGTTGGGTGTCATCCGCATACATGTGTAAGTTAACCCCATGTCTGCGGATGGGACCAAGGACAAAGCCCTGAGGAACACCGCACTAGACAGTGCGGGGGCGAGAGGAGAAACCATTGTGGAGATGAAGTGGAGGTGGCGTGAGAGGTAGAATCTGAACCAGTCAAGGACAGAAGGTTGAGAGGAGAGGCGGTGGATCAGGATATAGTGGTCAACGGTGTCGAAGGCAGCAGAGAGGTCAAGGAGGACGAGAAGGCAGAAGGAGCCCTGGTCGCAGATGGACAGAATGTCATTTGTCACTTTGACCAGGGCAGTTTCTGTGCTGTGGGCGGCACGGAAACCCGAATGGAGGGGTTCATGAAGTGAGTGGCGGGAGAGGAAGGAGCAAAGCAACGACTCATTTCAGATCTTGGAGAGGAAAGGGAGGTTGGAGATGTGGTGGTCGTTTGAGAGCAGGGAGGGTTTTTAAGGATAGGAGTGATGAAAGCTGATTTTAATGGGGTGGGAACAGTACCAGTGGACAGGGAGAGTTTTATGATGTCTGTGAGTAGAGGGGCAAGGAGATGAAGCTGGGAGGTAAGAAGAAGGATAGGGATGGGATCGAGGGAGCAGGTGGTCGGTTTCATGCGGGTTATAGTGGTGGTGAGAGTGGAGTGGGAGACAGGTTCGAAGGTGTGGAGGGAGGCATGTGAGGACGAGATGGAGAGGGGATAGTGACGGAATGGCAGAGGCAGCTGAGCAGATACCCTCAACTTTGGATTCGAGGAAGTCCAGCATCGCCTTGCAGTTGGCATTAGAATTGAGGATGATGGGCAAGGCTTGAGAGGGTGGGTGGAGGACCCGGTTGGTGATGGAGAAGAGGAGCCTGGGGTTGTCTTGGAGTAGAAAGGCAATTTAGCAAAGGTGAGGTCGGAGCAGTAAGATTTGATAATGTCCAGCCAGATCTGCCGATGGGCCGTTAAGTTCAATTTAAACCAGATACATTCAGCGGGACGCACCTGTGCTTTAAGGGAGTGGAGATGGCTGGTGTACCATGGTGACTTACATGAGTAGGAGACAGTTCAGGAAGAGAGGGGAGCAAGCGAATTGAGAGTGGTAGAGAGGGAGCTGTGGAGCAGAGTGACCGAAGAGGATAGGTCATTGTGGGAGGAAGCCCAGGAGAGGGAGGAGTTCAGATGACTGCAAGGCAGCCGAGAGGGATGGGGGGAGATTTTTTTCCGGGCAGTAGGAGATGGAGGTGGGTTGAGTGGCAGTGGGGAGATGCATTGAGAAGTTAAGGGAGATGAAGTGATGGTCCGAGATCGCTTTGTCGATGATGGCGAGGTCCGAGATGGTGAAGCCCTGAGTCATCATCAGGTCGAGAGGGTGAGCATGGATGTGGGTGATGGAGTGGATTTGGAGGGAGAGGTTGAGGGAGGAGATAAGGGAGGAGAAGTCAGCAGAGATAGAGGAGGAGGTGAAGTGAAGGTTGAAGTCACCTAGGATGAGGAGGGAGCAGAAGGAGAGGGAAGTTAGGAGGATGGAGATGTCAGGGAGAATGGTGGGTAGGGCTTGGGGGCGATAGATGAGGAGAATTTTGAGTGAAAGGTTGGAGGGGTGATAAAGGGTAAGGTGCTCAAAGGAGGGGAAGGTTCCAGAGGAGTAAGGGGATAGGCCAAGCGGGGGCCAGGAGCTGAGAGCTACACCGCCACCACAGTGGTTAGGTCGTGAGATATGATGGAAGGTGTAGCCAGATGGTGTGGCCTCTATCAAGGGGAAGGTGTCGCCTGGAGTGATCCAGATTTCAGTGAGGGCGAGAAAGTCGATATTTTCGACAAATCAAAGCCTGTTTAGGTGCACATTAAGTTGGTGCTATTTGAAAATAGAAGGGAGATTCTCCAGGGGTCCTGACCAACTATCCCTCAGTTAAAATTGATCTTTCAATTCATGGCTGTTTATGGGACATTGGTGTGCCGGAAAATGGCTGCTGCGCTCACCTACAACTACACAGTCACCACACTACACAGTAGTTCAAAATCCTCATCCTCTCCTTCAAGGCCCTCCATGGCCTTGCTCCTCCCTAACACTGCGACCTGCTGACCCCACATCAACCTGCCCACTCCCTCCACTTAGCAGTGCTGTGCCCTGCTCCACGTCCGCCGCTCAGCCCACTCCACCATCGGTGGCCGGGCCTTCAGCCTTTCTTCCCCCACCCTTTGGAACTCCATCCCAAATTCCCTTCACCTCTCTCCCTCCAATATAGAATATGCTCCTTCTAGGTGCATCTCAAAAGCCTCCTCTTCTGGATGTTTGGCCAGCTTTGACCCTGCAGCCTTTGATGTGCCTATTTCTGCCTTCCATCTAGTGTTGTGAAGGTACAAGCACATTACTTGAGCGTTTTTGAGGCCTTAGGCTTCCTCGCTTTTTATTAAAATGTAGACAAGTTTGGAGTCGCTTTTCGGACCCTTCCAAAGTTCCTGTATTTAAACAGGCATTTTGTGTATTTAAAGAATGTGTGACTGTGGGCAATGATTGCGCCATTTCCATTTCCATTTTTTTCCTTAAAAACTTGCAAGGTTTTTGCAAGATCTGTTGCAAGGGGCCAGAGCCTTAAAATCAGAGTCAACAAAGACACTTAGAACCTGGTCAAGAAGTATTTCTTCACACAGAGGATTGTGGGGAAGTGGAAAGTTAGATTGGCCCAGTTGGATTGGTTTAGAAGATATCTTGATCCAATGTATAGCTCATTTTACTCCAAAACTGTTAACATAGAAATGTTAAGACACGGAAGCATAAAGCAACAAGGAGCGAAAGTAAAGTGAGATTAAAAAAGAATGGCGATTTAGAAAAATAGCCAGCGGAGCTAGATTTGGACCAAAAAGCCCTTTCTGTGCAGAAGACTCGGAATTTATTTGTTTGTAATGCAATGTTTTGCTTAGATTTAAAATGTGATGGTTACGAAAGGTTACAGATTCCTGGCATGGAATATACAATCTGTTACACTGGGTAGCACTAACTCATAAAACGAGGTAATGTCTCGTACACAAAGTCTCTTGCCTCCCTCTTGTGGCAAACATTAATTACTTCAATAGTACCGTGCTAAACTGTTGAGTGAAACCGATGCCTTGGTTCAATAGCTTACTTTTTAATTCTGTTCTAACTTTACAAATATCAAGTTGATGACAGAAAATCTATCCATTTTCTGAAGTTCTGAAATCAAAATACCTTCACAAAAATGGCCTGGGGAAAATTGATAAAGTACCGCTACTGATAAAGTTGCTTCAGTTGCTCCGAGTCAGAAGTTTGTGGATTCAGACCGTATCTCAGCACTTGGAATTACATAGTCTACATTGACACTGCAGTGCAGTCGAGTGCAGTGCTGGGAGGAGGCGCTGCATTGTCAGAGGTGCCATCCTTTGGATGAGACTTTAATTTGAGGCCCCATCTGCCTGTTCAGGCGGATGTTAAAAATCCAGCAGCACTACTCAAAAAGAGAAGGGAGTTCCCCAGATAAATAAGTGATTAGTCATTCACTTTATGGTTGCAAATTGGCTGCCGTGTTTGCCTGCAAATAAATAGTCACTAATTTTTACAGTAAATCCTGTTCAGTATTTTGAGGTATTCCTCCTGATGTAAAAGTGCTATAACAAATGCAAGGATTAATCCTATCATTAGTAGCAGTAACCGCACCCACACTTATAAAGTAATAGCACTTCATATGACAAATATGATATTGCAACAGAAATTATCTGAGCCAGGCTCAGACAGTGCTGATGCACAGCAAGAGAGACTTAGTTTATCATCATAAGAGGGAATCTTCAGCAGCTAACAGAGCAATGACACTGCCTCTTAACAGTCCAAGGGTTGCAGATACCTGGATTCCTGGTCAATGTCTGCACCTCTATTACATCCCACTCTTATAATAATAATAACATTTGATATAACGCTTCTCACGTCTTCTAGATATCTCAAAGCACTTCACATAATCTACTGTAAAGTGAATTGACTGTATATTTGTGAGCGAAACCTGGCAGTCAATTGTACACAGCAGTGTCCCCACGTGGATTGAAGTTACCAATTTATTATTTTTTTTTCTTGAGAGATTATTATCAGGCATGTGGAGTAAGGAAACTTGCCCAAGGTTTCGACCTACTGGGAATTGAACAGGGCATCCTACTCTTACTCACAGATCCTCCTCTGTTCGTAACATAAGCTAGATAATAATAATAATAATAATAATCCTTGCATTTGATATAGCGCTTTTCACGTCGGGAGGACGTCCCAAAGCGCTTCACAGAACACACTGTAAAGTGAATTGACTGTATATTTGTGGGCGAACGCGGCAGCCAATTGCGCACAGCAATGTCCCACAAACAGTCGTAGATTGAAAATGACCAATTTATTATTGTTTTTGTTTTTTGGAGGGATTATTATTAGGCGTGTGGAGTAAGGAAACTTGCCCAAGGTTTCGCCCTCTGCCTGGAATTGAACTCAGGTCTCTCGCTTGCAAAGCGAGTGCTCTAACCACTGAGCTACAGGACTCCACAATGATGAAAGAAGACCAAAGTCCATCCAGTTTGCCTTCCATCATCCTGGCAGTCGCATGCACATGTCATGTCCCAAATTACACACTGTATAGTCCCAAGAATGTATTTGCTAAACAAAATCTGTCTAATTTGCTTTTGAAAGAATTCAACCATCCTCCCCAAGGAGCCTGTTCCAAACATTTACAACTCGCTCACTGAAATAGTATTTCTGCAGATTTGTTTTGAATTTACCCCCTTCAATCAGAGACCATGTCTTAATCCACATTCTCCATATGTATGCAGATGACACCCAACTCTATCTTTCTGCATCCACCCTCAACTCCAAGACCACTGCTGTCCTGACAGACTGCCTGTCGGACATCAAGTCCTGGATGGGGGCAAATTTTCTACCATTGAATGTGAGGCCCTCTTGATTGGCTCATGCCAGCGCCCATGCACTTCAGGCTCTGGTAGCATCAACCTCCATGGTTGCACACTACAACTCACCAAGCCAGTCAGGAACCTAAGTATCTTGTTGACTCTCAACTGTCTTTTCTTCCCCACATCCAAGCCATGACCCGCTCTGCCTTCCCTCATCTCTGTAACATCGCCCGACTCCGCTACTACCTCACCCCTCAGGCCGCTGAAACTCTTGTTCATGCCTTCATCACCTCCCGGCTCGACTATGCAATCGCCCTGCTTGTCGGCCTTCCCAATTCCTCCCAGCACAGGCTGCAGATAATCCAGAACTCTGCAGCCCGTGTCCTCTCCTGCACCAAACTCCGTGACCCCATCTCCCCCATTCTCACCCGACTCCATTGGCTCTCTATCCTTCAGAGGATCCAGATCAAGATCCTGGTCCTCACCTACAAAGCCCTCCATGGCCTCGCCTTTCTCTGTGACCTCCTAACCCCCTACCAACCCGCCCGCTCAGCCGGCTCCGGCCTGCTCCTTGTCCCCCAACCCACCCGCCCCATCATTGGTGAGAGAGCCTTCAGCCACTCTGACCCTAACCTCTGGAATTCCATCCCCCAGTCACTCCACCTCGCCCCCTCCTTAGCCTCCTTCAAGTCCCACCTCAAAACCCTCCTCTTCGATCATGCCATCAGTCAGCCCCCTTCCCCTCACTTTCCCCCACCCGACCCCAGCTCGGGTCTGAAATGCTGCACACTGTCCAACACCTTGGGATGTCTTCCCGACGTGAAAGGCGCTATACAAATGTAATCTTGTTGTTATTGCTCATGTACTAATCTACCTAGTTTCTCAGGCATCTGCACTGGAGCTCACATTATTTACCCGTTTCAGCCACAAAATACACAGTCAATCCATTTTACTACATATTCTGAGAAGCACTTTGAGACATCTTGACGACATGATAAGGCGCTGTATGAAATGCAAGGATTATTATTATTATAGGATTCCATTTCACAATGTTACAGTTTGGAAAAGGAGTCAGCTATAAGGGTAATTATAAAATATTAATTATCGGTCTTTCTAAAAAAAATTGTGATAACAGGTGGCAACACATTTTGCAATATTACTTTGACACGTCAGAGAGTACTGATTTATTAAAGCAAATTTTAACAGAGTCCTTACGTGAGGCTCACATTCCACTGCTCTTTTATGAGACATCATGGCAGGTTGATGGGAAAATCTGGCACGAAAACCTTTCTGAAAAAGACAAAAGCAGTTACTTTAAGGTGGAGGCTTTGCTGGATTCTATAGAAATTAGTAACAACAATAACAACAAAGCAATTTTACGTTGATTTAGCCGCTTTCACGTCAGGAGGATGTCGCAAAGTACTTCAAAGAAATGACAGTGCAAGTGTTGCTATTGATTGTTTTTCTGCATTCTGATACAGCCTGGCTCAGTGGCAGAACTCTCACCTCTGAGTCAGAAGGCTGTGGGTTCAAGCCCCACATTGGGAGCTTGAGCTCACAATCTAGGCCAAGGGTCTCCAATCGGTTGAACACCACGCATGCTCAAATAACAACAACAACAACTTGGATTTATACAACGCCCTCCACGCCGGACGGCATCTCAGAGCGCTTTACAGTAACTGATCCCGGCGCCGAGCCGGGGGAGGGGGAGGAAGGTGACCGAAGGCGCGGTCGAAGAGAAAAGGTCTTCAGCAGAGACCTGAAAATAGGAAGAGAGGGGCGAGGCAAAGGGAGTGAGGAAGGGAGTTCCAAAGCCTCGGGGCATAGTGGCTGATGGCACGGCCGCCAAGATTGGAGCGGAGGACTCGAGGGATGAGGAGGAGGCCAGATTCAGAGGAACAAAGGCAATGGGTACTGTTTTGAGGAGAGAGAGGAGGTCAGAGAGGTAGGGGGGCTGCAGAGGAGTGGAGTGATTTGAAGACCAGGGTGAGGATCTTGAAGTTGATCCTTTCTGAAACAGGCAGCCAGTGCAGTCTGGCAAGGACTGGGGTGATCGGAGAGCGGGGTTTGGTGCGGGTGAGAATGTGGGCGACAGAGTTTTGAATGATCTGGATTTTATGTATGGTAGTGGATGGGAGGCCGGCGAGGAGGGCGTTAGAATAGTCCAGCTGAGAGGTGACAAAGGCATGGACCAGGGTTTCAGCGGCTTTTGGAGAGAAGTATTGGGGGAGGCGGGCGATGCGTCGGAGGTGCAAGAACCATAAAAACAGGAAGGAGCGATATTTACCGCAATTTAAACAATAAAGTTTATACTTTTATTTAGAGATGCATGAAATACTTTGTGTATCTGGCTTTGTTTTCAACTGATCTAAAATAAAACGCAGTTCTATTACAACTTCCTGTTGTCTTTTATTTCATAAGTGAGAACGCCACCTAGAGACGATCGACCAGTTGGATACCCCTGGTCTATGCCACTCCAACTCAATGGAAAATTATAGTAGTATAATTATATTACTATATTATACAGTAAAACCAATGAAGAGGATTGAGACATCAACCTGCCATCAAAGCGTTGAGAAAGAGGCAGAAATTAAAATCAAAATGAATATAGTACACATTTACATTTAATTGGTACTTTTTACACCAGGAGGAGGTCCCTAAAAGCTTAAGAAAATTAAGAAGCTTAAGGGTTGGCGTTTGTCAGCTTGGCGCAGTGGTAGCATTCTCACCTCTGAGTCAAACGATTGCGGGTTCAAGCTCCACATCGGGACTTCGAACCGCAGCTGACACTACATTGCAGTGCCTGGGGAGGGGTGATACATTGCCAGAGGTGCCACCCTTCAAATGAAATGTTAAACCAAGATCCCGCCTGCCTGTTCACGTGGATGTTAAAGAACCCATGGTACTGTCCTCCTGGTATCCTGGCCAAAATTTCCCCAAATAAAATTGGTCACTCACTCTATGGTTGTTTGTGAGACACTGCTATGCGCAATTGGCTGCTATACTTTGCCAACAAAATGCAGTCAATCCATTTTACCGTATATTCTGTGAAGCACTTTGAGACGTCTTGATGACGTGATAAGGCACTATATCAAATGCAAGGAAATTTTTTTTAAGAAAATAAGTACAAAGGAAAATACAAAAATATGTTAGGATTATTATTTTTATTATTACAACACTGAATGTTTGAACTAACTTAATTTCTGTTTAATCTAGTATTTCATAAATACTCTTAAACTAGCTCATATTACTCTACTGCACCTTCAATTAATATAAAGTTATTGAACATGCAGAGTTTGGTGCAGGCAAGGATACAGGTAGTAGAGTACTGTATTAGCTGGACCTTGTGGACAGTGCAACTGGGGAGACCAATGAGGTATGTGGATCGAGAAACCAAGCGGAACGTGACAAAAGCATGGATGACGGTTTTGTTTCCAATTGCTGTGATATAGGGGCGTTGGTGGGCAATGTGACAGGAGGCGGAGAAAGCAGTATGGGTCAGGGAATGAATGTAGGGGAGGAAAGACAGCTGAACATGCATCGAGATGCACAATTGCAGAGCTTCAAGATCAAGCGATTAATTTTTTTAAGCCCAGTTCAAAGTTTAAATGAGGACGTGCTCTGAAAAGCCTCTTCCTCTGGGTAGCCCCTGAGCACTACATCCCAGAATGGAGGCTTTATTCTCCAAGGTGTTGATAACCTTTTTGAATATAAGATACAAACTGTGTAAATGTTCCAGATGCGGCCTCAGCGATGATCACACAGACTAATAATAACCTGCTTTGGTTCACAATAAAATGCCCTCAACAAACATTTCATTACTCATTCCAACTTTACATTTTCTGAATATTTTCAATAAACAGTTAAATATTAATAAATGGATTTTTAAAAAATCAGAACACATTTTTTGGCAGATCGATTGAACAGAAAATAAACCCTGTTGTGTATTGAGGGTAATAATAACAATCCTTCCATTTAATATAGTGCCTTATAAAATGCCGCAGCCAATTGCGCGTAGCAATGTCTCACAAACAGTGGTGGATTATTTGTTTTTCGAGGGATTATTACCTCCGGAAAGCGATCCACCAATCGACTAACAATTGAGTTCCTATTTACTGCAAGGTAAACAGGCGTGTGGAGTAAGGAAACTTACCTAAGGTTTTGCCCTGCAATTGAACCCGGGTCCTCCAGTTTGTGAGGTGAGCGTTCTAACCACGCCACGGGTAGTTAGTTTCTGGCCATGTCAATATCTATTACATTGTCTCACATAATAAACACATGCACTCGTCTGCTTCACCACAGGAAATGAAATTTACCATTCCCAGGTAAGTTCCTGGCGTGCACTTTGGTCCTAGGTTCCAGTCCGGTCGTTTGTGCTGCATTTTGAAGCTTGTTGCTCACCAGCAGGAAATTACGTCTGCTTGTCTTCAGAGACAAAATGTTCCTTTATATTTTCGGGATGTGTTGTTTCTATGCCAACAAATGACATTTGTGAACAAGAGAGAGAGAGCGAGAGAATACACAAGTGACTCGACTTTGAATACAGCAAATTCCGACTGCCAATTGTCCAGGCAGCCTTACCGCTTCGTATGATGTCAAACTACAGTTCAAACATTAAAGCAAGATTCTTTCTGTATGTTCAGGTAGTCAATAAAGAGCCCATGGCACCATTCAAAAGGAGAAAGGAGTTTCTCTCACCTGGTGTCCTGGCCAACAATCCCCCAGGTCATTTACTTCTTGGCTGTTTGTGGGCCTACACATACACATTTTTATTATAATCATGAAATGCACTTTATTTTACTTTTTCCTCCCCCCTCCCACCCACACACACACACACAAATATATAAGGTTATTTAACCCAAGCTCTGATTATCCACAATGTTGTGCACATGTGGAACAGAGTCCTACTAAAATGGTTGTTAAAATACAGCAAGATCAATTTCTATTTAATATGGTATTGAAGGTTATAAGAATGGATTATAGGTGATAAAATATTCAATGCAACATAATAGTTCATTAATGGCCAACTCTATGAGTAATTTCAACAATAATAATAATCCTTGCATTTGATATAGCGCTTTATCACATCTTCTAGACATCTCAAAGCACTTCACAGAATATATTGTAAAGCCTGCTATCGTATAATGTGTTATGGGTGAGAAGATCTGAACATGCATACAAAGTGATATTGCGGTGAACAAGCAATCTCTAAAAACCTAGCTGGCAAGCTATGTGGGTTTAGGTGGTTAAATTCCGGCAGTCACCCCAATGCACACTCTGGGATCCCCAAGTCTTGAATCGCCCACAAAATATACAGTCAATTCATGCTACAGTATATTCTGTGAAGCGTTTTGAGACATCTCAAAGACGTGATAAGGCTCTATATCAAGAGCAAGGATTATTGTTATCTTGTCAATCAATTAATTTAAACAAGATTTAACTTAGGGAATTAAGATCCACTGTTGGTTTTGTGCACATTACAACTCTGTGCTTTTCTCAGAGAAATCTTGTTGTATACTTTTCAAGCACCTCAGAATAAGCTTATTGTTTTATTTTCCGACAACAAAAACATTTCTTCAAAACAATTTTAAGATTTAAATTCTTGGCAATGCCCAATTTGATTTTTCAGTAACTCCCACTCATTCGGTACTTTATAATATTACCCGTGATTATCCGCGATTCTTAAAAGCATTCACTTATACTGACAATGAAGTGCATACTCAATGTTCTGTGTTACCACAGGGAGAGTTAGGAGGACATTGAGGAACATATATCTTATTTATAGGTCAATACTATATTCTCATGGTACAATACTTTCCACCCAA
Source organism: Callorhinchus milii (assembly GCF_018977255.1). Lineage (NCBI taxonomy): Eukaryota > Metazoa > Chordata > Chondrichthyes > Chimaeriformes > Callorhinchidae > Callorhinchus > Callorhinchus milii. Next base: position 78,976,867 of record NW_024704744.1, read on the forward strand.
TTATAGCTCCAATCATCATTCACTGTGCATTACATGCAAAGTACAGCTCCTCTTCTACCAGTTTTCCTAAAATATTCTAAAGCTCTAGTTTCTACTCATCACATGGAGTCTTTTTATCTGATTCGTAGGTTCTTAGTTTAATACTGTACTAAAATATCTTACAGAGCTTCACATAATTTACTATAAAATGCAGTAACTTTGTATTTTACAAGTGAACAAGACAGCCAGTTGTCCCACAAACAGCTATGAAATGAATAATAATAATCCTTGCAATTGATATAGCGCTTTTCACGTCGGGAGGACGTCCCAAAGTGCTTCACAGAACACACTGTAAAGTGAATTGACTGTATATTTGTGGGCGAACGCGGCAGCCAATTGCGCACAGCAATGTCCCACAAACAGTCGCAGATTGAAAATGACCAATTTTTATTATTGTTTTTGGTTTTGGAGGGATTATTAAATTGTATCTGGAAGATTGTTAGCCAGGACTTCTGTAAATGCAATTTAACATCCACCTGAACAGGTGGATGGGACCTCAGCCAGGCTGACACTATTTTTTATAAAAAGAGAAAAAGGGCAGAAAAAACATTGACAACAATAAAACTATTATTTCCTTTTTTGAAAAGAGTACCAATCGGTAAGTCTGGTGCTCTCGTTAAGTGGTTAAAAATGGAACAGTTCAACAGTTGCAAGCAAGCAATGACAGATGAGGAAAATGAAACGCACGAAACAAAAGTGCCCCACCAGCAAGGAGACAAACAGCGAGAGGAAGAGAGAAACAGAGGAAAAGTCAACTTGTAATTCACCGTCGTGTGATTTTGGTTTCCAGTCTCGGCGAGTGTGGGGCTATGTTTGCTGGGTCCGCCCTGCCTCTTGCTTCTCTCCAGCTGCTGTCACTCAGTCTCTGCGGGTGATACTTTCCAACACTGCTAAGAAAGCAAAACAAAGTCCCTAACAACTATCCTAGCAACTGCCTGACAGCCTCAGCTTTCACCTTTGCCAGAGACTGGCTTTCACCACAGCCCTAAACACCCTCAGGCTCTTTATTCCCCCTTACCAAGTGTATTGGTATGATGCTGGTTCGATGAGACAATAAACTGAGGTCTTGTCTATTCAGTGAGACATTGACACCTCTCCCACCCTTCTCTTTCTCGCTGCCCCTCTTCACCTGCCCCCAATCCCTCTAAACTGGGCACCTTCAATACCAGTCTCTGTAACTGGACACCTTCAACCCTAGTCTCTCTCTGTCTCTATCCTCATTTGAAACCCATCTATGCCCTTGACCCTTTACCTCCTGACTAGCCACCTACCCCTCCTTGATCCCTCGTGTTAGGTGACATCATTAACCTCTCCCTATCTTCCTGCAACAACGTACACCATTCTTTCAAACCCCGTTCTCAAAATGCCGACCCTTTATCTCTGAAACCTCTCCATCACCCCATCTCTGACCTGCCCTACCACTAACAAAGTATAAGATGTAATCACCTTTGGGCTATGGTCCTTTTCCACCATTCTCTCTTTGAGACCCGCCAGTCTTGACACCGTTGACCAATCCACCTTTCTTCTTTCGTTTGATATAGCGGCATTCATAAAAGGAGGACAGCGTTTATGAAAGGAAGATGTCTCAAAAGTGATTCACTATAACCCAGATGGACCATAATAGTCTTTTCCATGCATTCCATGCATAGAGCACAGAGCAGAATCCAACCTGAAACCGTCTGGCCTGATCAGTTTTCTGCCTTTACTACAAGGTTACCTGAGAGGCACATGTGACCGTATAATCTTCTGTGTACAGAATGTATCCATTACTTGTGATTAAAAGTGAAATGAATTTCACTTGATGACCACAGGAAAAACATGCCAGTACTAATACTGCAGGTTATGTTTTGTGCTATTAAACATTTTTCTCCCCCAAGAGACATATATGATTTTCTTTCTCCAGAGGTGTGGGTTATTTTTGGTCTGAACTCCATATGGACTTCCATCTTCTTGTTATTATTATTATAATAATAGACTGGACTTAATTGGTTTATGCCACAATTGTATACAGCTTCACAAATTCTGGGAAATAAATGTACTCAGTGGGGTTATCCCTTCAGAGAAAAACAAACTCAAAAAGGTTATAAAAATTTGGTCACTCAGTCCACGACAATTTTGGGACACTTCTGTGCTCAATTGGCTGCCGAGTTTCACCCACAAAATGAACAGTCAATTCACTTTGCAGTGTATTTTGTGAAGTGCTTTGAATCATCTCGAAAACTTGATGGGGCTCTATATCACATCAAGCATTATTATTATTTTTTCTATGAAATTGGTTCCTTGTGATTTTGTTATTCTCCACCCAATCAAATGTTTATACACAAGGTCTGTTTTAACTACAACAAAATTACATTTGTATAGCGCATTTCACATCGGGAGGATGTCCTTTATTAAGAATACCCCTCGCCCCATTTGATCTCATCATCTCTTCCTTCCAGAAAACCCATCCTACCATCACAGCACCAAGCTGTTTTTTAAATGAGTCCAACATCCTGGCCTCACCTCTCCTTCCTGGCAACCCGTTCCAGTCGTTAATTAGCCTCTGAGTGAAGAAAAACTTCTAGTGTCCGTCTCAAAATTGTTCTTTCAACTCTAAACCCATATCCTCTTGATCTGCTGCCTTGGTGCACCTTAAAGTATTGTTCTGGGCTTAATATTTTATATATCTCTATAAGGTCCCCTTTGACTAGTCTTGCTTTAGTCTCGTGTGTCTACCCGTAGCTTGTTTCTCATTCTTTACTTATATTTATTCCCTTTTGTTTTAGACCTGGAATGAAATAACATAACTCTGTCAACAGATGGTGCTAAAACAATGTGCCAACATTTTGCAGCATTGGAATACCTGTGTCTTCTAGACCAACCAAAATAAACTTTTCGCAGTAGAGAAAGTTTATCAAAATGTATCACTTTTATCGAGTGTTGATATTGTGGTGGCAGAGCTTTAAGGCACTGACCTGAAAAGTGGTAAGAAATGGTTGTTTAATGTCTGACCAAACCAGCCCCTCTCCTATCCACAAATACTAGATTTTCATTGATTACAAGATCCAATTCCTGGAATTTCATATCTATTTATTGACTGATTTAGACAGAATTTGTGGATTTGGGATTCTAATTAGACTGGTGATAATTGTCACAGCAAGGGTTAAGTTTATTCCCTCTAAACTAAAATAATAATAATCCTTACATCTGCTATAGTATCATTAATACCAGGATGGCATCGCAAAGGGTTTCACACGTTTTACTGTGAAGTTTAGTGACTGCGTCTTCTGTCGGCGACCGCAGCAGCACAGAGTAATGTCCTGCAAATAGCCATGAAACAATCAATTCTTACTTGGGGACTGTAGGCCAGGACACCAGGAGAAAAATCTCCTCTTTTCAAATAATGCCAAAAAATCCATTTTAACAGGCAGAAAGAGCCTCAACTTCACATCTCATTCGAAGAACAGCACTCCCAGCACTGCACTAAATGTAGCAATCAAGATAATGAGCTCAAACCCCGACGTGGAGCTTGAAACTACAACCTTCTGCCACAGAGGTGAGCATGCTACTAACTGAGCAAGGCTGGCACCTTTGAGTTGGAATGTAAATATAGCTCACAGCATTTAAGTAGAAAACACAGCAGTTAATATTAGCTGAATGTTGTACAGTGCCAGCAGTGGTTCACGGCTCTTATTTCTGAAGCGCACACAACAGTAGAAACAACACGGCTCTGCTATTATGTCAATCTGTGAAGCTTACATTATTTGATTGAGTATTGTAGCTTTGCCTCAACCAGACAACTTTTCATTGTATAATCCCATTTCTTCTCTTCACGTTTTGCATCAGTTCGCAAAAAAAGGAAGGATTTTATAAATGAAATATCTTATAAAGTATGAACTTTGCTTTGATGAAAAGTCAACCACTATTAGTGCTTTTGTTTTATACATTGCCACGTGCTACCTAATCATGTCTTAACAAAACAGAACAAAGACCTCTGTTTCTTTCATAGTTTATGGCTCTCAGTCTTCCTGTGTTAATTTTGTGCAATTGACGTCAACAGTATGCAATGTCCACCAAATGCTAACCATGTCTGGACTCAGTGCCAGTTGTACAGATTAATAATAATAGCAGACAATGGCCCTCTATTCCCTAGAATAATTTTCTCTCACACATTTGACCACACGAGGAGAGTGCACTTTTGTTTATATTAATTAGGCCATGCAAGGGCTTTTGGGTGTATGCAATATTCGATAAAGATTTCTTAATCATGTTATAATCCAAACTTTTTTATATAACCAAATCCCAAACTATTCTAAATTTGTCAAATGGGCCAATGTGCTCCAGTGGTTAGAACTTGAGTAGTGCATAAATAATAATAAACCTTGTATTTGATATAGTGCCTTATCACATCACTTCACAGAATATACTGTAAAGTGAATTGACTGTATATTTTGTGGGTGAAACCTGACCGCCAAATTGCACACAACAATGTCCCACAACCAATCATAAACCACCGATTTTATCTAGGGGGTTTTAGAGTGGGAGACCAGGAGAAATTCCCTTCTCTTTTCAAATAGTACAATGAGATCTTTAACATTCACCCGAACGGGCAGACAAGACCTCGGTTTAATGTCCTAACAAAAGGATGGCACATGTGACATTGCAGCACTCTCCCAACACTGCACTTGAGTGTCAGCCTAGACAGTCACCAAGACTAGGCTAACAACCTCAGACAGAGTTTCATATTGGATTCTTTAAAACAACTGTCCTTTGCAAAGTTTCCAGAGAATTGTGACATAATACAATATTTGCAAGTTATTTCCATAACTGACATTTTTAGTTCATAAAACAAAAGTCGCATTTTATATTTATGTTGAGGCATTTAGTTGGTGAGAGGGCAACATAGATCTTAAACGTTTTGAAGTTTTTAATGATGCTCCTTGAGACCCGAATTACATTACCTTAAACAAGGGAACCTTCATTTAACATTCATCACACATTAGACGCCAGCATATGCTTGTAAATGTAATTTATTTAGTCATATGCCCAATACTATTTAACGGGATTCCATTGTACTTCAGTCTGTAAGTTAACATAGAATCTATAAAATACCTATTTCAAGCAATACAGACATAGCTGTATGAAGAGAAAGCAGACTTGTACAAGCAGCTACTCCATGTACAACAACAACAACATTACATTTGTATAGTGCCTTTCACATCGGGAGGACATCCCAAGGCGCTGGTAAGGAAAATACCTAATTACTTTACTAAGCAAGTTCCAGTAGCTGTAAGAATATATTAATAATGGTCTTGCATTTGATAGGCACCTCTCACTTTGCAGGATACGTCAAAGAACTTCACAGGCTTTCCTGTAAAGTGTAGTGGCTGTGTATTTTTTAGGCAAACACGGCAGCCAATGTCCAACATCACACACATCAATGTCCCAGAATGCAAAATACTGCAGATGCTGGAAGACGAAGGGTTCTGATGAACGGTTGTAGACCCGAAACGTTGACTCACTTTCCTTTCTCCATAGAGGCTGCCTGACCTGCTGAGTGTTCTCAGCGACTTCTGTTTTGGTTTTCTATGTCCCAGAAACCGCCTTGAAGTGAATAACTTCATTGTATCCTGGGACTGTTTTCCAACAAGCAGTTGGAAACTCCCTTCTCTTCTCGAGTAGGTCCACGGGATCTTTAACGTCCACCCAGGATCTTAGTTTAACTTTTCATCAAAAGGACTGCACGTGATTGCAAAGAACTTAGGTTTTCTTTCTTCCTACGCTTCAGTCTATGTTGTACATTCATATTTATACCGTTGAAATATGGAAAAGGAATATCTCTCAGAATCCAGCGCTCAATGGATTCTCTCCATTAAGTTCTGTACACCTTTTATCACACAGATTGATGCCTGGATCATTATCATTAGTCACAGAAAAAATCAATAGCCTAAATGGAAATAAAAAAAGAACCATTAAATTTTAAAATATAAAACCAATCAATCATGACATCTTTAAACATTCTCCTTATCCAACAATAGTTAATAACATTGCACCGTAAAAATGAACAGCTCAAACAAATTCCATGTCAGTGCAGTTTTACTGCACCTAATTAAAATGCTATAAAGTCTCACTGGCTTTTGTTGTTAACATTGTAGAGTAGGAGGAAAACATTAGCAGCAACATTTGTAGTTCACCAGCTTACAAATGCAGGCCTTTCAGGCAGGCAGCAATGCATGGTATCAGAGACACGCAGGGAAGAAGAAAGATGCATTTTAAAGAGTTATGAATCCACGACTACTGTACAGAAATATTACCATCAATTTTTATTAATAGAATTATGGCAGTTTTGAGAGGACCCCAGAAATTAAGGAAAAGTATTTTGATAGCTCACTCACAGTTGTAGCAATTTGTAGTTTTGCTTTTTGGAAAACGTGCTGCTCTTCAACCGTAGTGTTGGGGAAATAACCAACAATACCCATCTGGTCCACATACTCATCAGTACTGTAAATCTGAAAGAAAAAAAAAAAGAAATCATTAGAGCCTTAGGACTCCAGAGCACTGCTGGATTAACCAACCAACTGATCTCATCAGCAGGACTTAGAGCAATAGACTGGTCACTGGGGGGAGAAATTCTTCCCACCTGGCTCCTGTTAACCCTGCAAACTATGGTTAATAATTAGGATAATTCAGGTTATCAGCTGCAAGAAGCTTGCCAATGGCAATTAATGGCAATCTGTGCAGTGTTATCTGGTTAAACTCCAGTAGTACCCCAACACACATTCTGGAGTTCCCCAAACCTTGGCTATTACCAACCTGTGCCTAATACACTCCGGGATTAGGTTAGCAGGGTGTGTCCTTCCAGAGAGAGTGTGTGCATTTCTTTCCAGACACAGTCTAGCCTCCAATGTGATTGAAGCTCTGAGAGGCTGCTTCGCATGAAGGCCACTATATAAATGCAAATTGTTATTGTTGTAGCCACCAATTAGCCCAAACCCATTCCAGATGAGTCGTGTGCCATCTCAGAGGACAGGACATGGGTTATGTGGAAAGCAATTCAGTGAAAAGGGCAGGAGGAGCATACTCGCATGTTGCAGAGATTGTTACAGTACATTTCTACTAAAGATACGTTTACTTACACTGCCAGACCAGAATTCACCAGATTCGCTTTCCGGCACCAGTTTGGTGTACACATACAACAGCTGTCCTCGCCTGAGGTTGAGGAACCTGCAGTCCGGTGCAATGTAATCATCCATTACTTGGGCAATGGAGATAACATCTGAAGAGCAAAACATTCATTTCACTTGACCACAAGTGTCTAAGTAATATGCCAAGCGTTTTCAACCACAGTAAAAAAATATGAACTTTAAAAAAATTGCCTGTATAAAATCGCTCCTACATGTTAGGAAATGAATGTTCACTATATCAGAGAGAAGGATATAGATATAGGGGTCTAATAATAATTAATAATTATTGCATTTGATATGATGCTTTTCATATTTCAAGTGTTATAGGCTATATTGCAAAGTGTTGTGCATTTTGAATGTGAACATGGCAGTTAATTTGATTGCGCACAGCAATGTCCCACAAACATCCATGAATGACCAATTTTATTTGGGGGATTGTTGACCAGGACACAGAGAGAAACTCTCTCCTCTTTTTGAATAGCAGGATCTTTAACACTTGATCAGGCAAACAGGATTTTGGTGTATCGTCTTGTCTGAAGGATGGTACTATCGACATTGCAGCGTCCTCTAGCACTGTATTGCAGTGTCAATCTCAACTGTGAGCTCCACCTGTACAGGCAGCCTTATCTCATCAGAAATGCATCACACCGCCAACAATGCAGCACATTCCCAGTACTGTATTGGACTGTCAGCCTAGACTATATGTATTCCAAGTCCCAATGTGGGGCTTGAAGCAAGTATAAATCTACAAGCAATGTAAAAGCAGATGATCTATCAACAGTGTTTAGCAGTAGTAATGAATATTCATGGTGAAAGCTAAATATTATTTCAGGCTTCCTTCCTGAAAATCAAATAAAATCTACTTACAGATGCATTCTTCATCGACGCAAAGTTTTTTTTCTGCAAGTCTGTCCATGAAATCTGCTGTTACCGCCTGCAGGAACACCAGTAAAATAATAGACAGATAGAAGGCAAGCTGTGCCATTTTAGTCTATAACGTCCTTTTCTTTCCTCTTATGTGCTTTGAGTTTACCGAAAATAAATCGCTCCTCACTCCTTGCCCGCCTTTGCAATCTTCTCCTTCCAAAGCAGAAAGCAAACATTTTCTATCAATGCCATGCCAAGAAACAGGTAAATCAACACACTGTCCTAGAAACGGGTGAGGGGAAATTCCACCCAGGGCTAGAATTACTCTAGTCACATAGCGTTTTCAGAACATCCAGAGTTTCGCAGCCTGATTTTTGTAAGCTGTTTTTCTGTAACTTTCTCTTAAAACTTCAGAAAACTGTCTTCAAAGTTAAGACTGAATTTAACAATTTGCCAATTTCTGGAAAACAATTTGCCAATCTCTAAAATCTCATTAAAAGCAAATATTTTTAAAGTTGTGAGTGTTTATAAATGTAAAGTTGTGCAGACTGCCAACTTTCAAACTTCCTGTTCAGTCTGGATAAGTAGCCAAATGCACATATCTCCTTATGCCAGCAGAGAGAAAAATATCTTTAAAACTTCAAACTTTAAAAATAGTCCTGTGGGGTTCATTGAGTTATACATAGAATGGTATATCGAATTGCACAAGAAAGTTTAGATTTGTTTGAAATCTAAGTGTATTTGATACTTATTCCTAACAGCAAAATGCTCAATGCTTCGGTGAAAGGAACCGTTACTGATTGCAACTGTTACTGAAAATTAGAATTATTTTATAACCACAATATTTACCATCTGCAAGGTAAAAACAATAATAATTCTTGCATTTGATACAACGCCTTTCACTTCGGGAAGATGTCTCAAAGTGTTTCACAGGATTTGATGGGTGGTGTACTTTGTGGTGTAGGTGACTTGTGTATTTTGTAGGTGAACATGGCAGCCAAAATGTGTGCTGCAATGTCCTACAAACTTCCATGAAGTGAATGATCAACTTTTATTTACGAGATTATTAATCAACCACTGGGCGAAATATGCTTTTTTTTTAAAACAATAGTGCATCTAAACTTCTGGTTCAACCTTTCGGCTGCTGAGGGCCTGATGCCCTATTTGAGATATGTCCAAGGACCGCATAAGCAATATTTTTATGTTTCCCTTCCAGAAACATAACATATACGGGTTATGGAGGGAGCGGGTGTGCCAGATGAAATGGATGGATGGAGGGCCCAAGGATCAGATGCGGCCCGTGGGCCACTTGTTGGGGAACTCTGGCCTAGACTATATGAGTTCAGTTCCATCGTGGGCCTTGAACCCACAGCCTTCATATGCAAAAGCAAGTGTGCTACCAACGGAGCCTGGTTGGCAGTCCAGTGACAAGGTCCTGCACTTGACCTATATATAGAATGAATTAGGGATAATCATCTAGATCAATATGCCGAGGAGCCAACCAGGGAACAGGCCATATTAGACCTTGTTTTATGCAATGAAGCAGGGCTGATCAGCAAACTGGAAATTAAGGCTCTAGGGCAAAGTGATCATAATATGATGGAATTTAGCATTAAGTTAGAGAGAGAGGTAGTTAAGTCCGAAGCAAAGGTTTTAAATTTAAGTAGAGCCAATTTTGCTGGTATGAGAAAGGATTTAGCCAAAATAAACCGGGAAATTAGACTTAAGGATTTGACAGTAGACCAGCAATGGCAGACGTTTCAGGAGATAGTGCAAAATTCCCAGCGAGCAAGTATTCCTTTGAGGACTAAGAATGCCACGGGAAAGGTGGCCCAACCGTGGCTAACTAGAGCAGTTAGGGAAAGTATAAAGTTAAAGGAAGAAGCCTATAAAACAGCTAAGATGAGTAGTAAATCTGAGGATTGGGAGAACTTTAGGGATCAACAAAGGAGAACCAAAAACGTGATTAAGAGGGAGAAAATGGAATATGAGGGCAAACTAGCGAAGAACATAAAGACAGACTGCAAGAGTTTTTATAAATATATAAAGAAGAGGCTGTCAAGGTAAATGAGGGTCCGCTACAGGCAGAGATGGAGGGAATTATAGACATGGCTGAGTCATTAAACAAGTACTTTGCTACTGTCTTCACCTTAGAAGACACTGAAAACCTACCAAGAATAGAGGGGAACCAAGAAGACAATGTTAGCGAGCAACTTGGGGAAATTAATATTAGTAAAGAAATGGTTTTAGGTAAATTGTCAGGTCTTAAAACTGATAAATCTCCTGGACCTGATGGCCTACATCCTCAGGTTTTAAAAGAGATGGCTACTGAGATAGTGGATGGCTTGTCTTTGATCTTCCAAAATTCTCTGGATTCTGGAATGGTTCCCATTGATTGGAAGATTGCAAACATAACACCACTATTTAAGAAGGGTGGGAGAGAAAAGATGGGGAACTATAGACCAGTTAGTCTGACATCAGTGGTAGGGAAAATTCTTGAGTCCTTAATTAAAGATGTCGTTATGGGATTCCTGGAAGACCATAACAAGATTAGGCAGAGTCAACATGGCTTTACAAAAGGGAAGTCATGCTTAACTAATCTTTTAGAGTTTTTTGAAGATGTATCTAGCAGGTTAGATAGGGGGGAACCAGTAGATGTAGTATATTTAGATTTTAAAAAGGCATTTGACAAAGTGCCACACAAAAGGCTATTGCACAAGGTTAAGGCCCACGGGATTAATGGAAACATATTAGCATGGATTGAAGAGTGGCTAATGGGTAGAAAACAGAGAGTAAGGATAAACGGGTCATTCTCGAATTGGTAGGATGTGACTAGTGGAGTGCCACAAGGATCAGTGCTTGGGCCTCAGCTATTTACAATTTACATCAATGATCTAGACGAGAACATTGAATGTAACGTATTTAAATTCACGGATAACACTAAACTAGGTGGGAGAGTAAGCTCTGAGGATGATGCAAAAAGATTGCAACGGGATATAGATAGGCCATGGGAGTGGGCGAGTAGGTGGCAGATGGAATTTAATGTGGAGAAGTGTGAAGTTATTCACCTAGGTAGAAAAAATAGAAAAACAGAATATTTTCTAGAGGGGGAGAGATTAGATAGTGTTAGTGTTCAGAGGGATTTGGGTGTCCTTGTACACCAGTCTCAAAAAGTTAGTTTGCAGGTGCAGCAAGCAACTAAGAAGGCGAACGGTAGCGTTCATTGCAAAAGGTTTAGAGTACAAGAGTAGGGAAGTCTTGCTGCAACTGTATAGGTCCTCGGTGAGACCGCACCTAGAGTATTGTGTGCAGTTTTGGTCTCCTTATTTAAAAAAGGACATACTTGCCCTGGAGGGGGTGCAGCGTAGATTCACTCGGTTAGTTCCTGGGATGAGGGGACTGACCTATGAGGATAGGCTGAATAAACTAGGGCTATATTCTCTAGAGTGCAGAAGAATTAGGGGAGATCTTATTGAAACATATAAGATTCTTAAAGGGCTGAATAAAGCAGCCACTGAGGGTCTGTTTCCCCGGGTAGGAGAATCTATAACCAGGGGTCACAGTCTTAAAATTAAGGGTCAGCCTTTTAGAACAGAGTTGAGGAAACATTTCTTCACTCAGAGAGTAGTGAATTGATGGACTTCACTACCCCAGAAGGCTGTAGATGCTCAGTCCTTGAACATCTTCAAGGCTGAGACTGATAGATTTTTTAAAAACAGAGGGATTAGGGGATATGGGGATAGGGCAGGTAATTAGAGTTAGGTCTGAAGATCAGCCACGATCTTATCGAATGGCGGGGCAGCTCGAGGGGCCGAATGGCCTACTCCTGCTCCTAATTCTTATGTTCTGATGTTCTTATTCGGATCCACAACAATTTAATTTTCTTTAGTGTCTTTTTGCAAAGAATATTTCACCAAAACAGATTGCATTGCTCTTTCAATGTAGTAAGAAAAAGGCAGCCACTGAATGCAGATAAGAATGATTGACAGTTGGCAGATTAAATTTGGTCAGGGTGCTTTTATATACAATTGTTCGAAGTCACTGGTACAATGAGAGTAAGTGATTTATATAAAAGGTAATTTTGAAAAATACTGAGTTTCCCACATCTTATTTCAGAGAACACTGCAGTGCCTCACACAGTTCATTGTATTTATGTATAACCGAAAAAAAAGTAAAATAAAGTGTCTTGGCAGGACATAAAGCTTTTCTCAAACAAATTGCATTATTATGTTGCTCTTATGCATCTCTCCCATCACTCAGGTAAGTACAGGTAGAATAATTTTACTGTAATTGCTTTGTAACTTTGGAGGAAGGTACAATAGCCCCAAACCTATTGAATATACTTAGGATGTGGAGTCCTGTAGCTCAGTGGTTAGAGCACTCGCTTTGCAAGTGAGAGACCTGAGTTCATTTCCAGGCTGAGCGAAACCTTGGGCAAGTTTCCTTACTCCACACAGAGCCTAATAATAATCCCTCCAAAAAAAAAAAAACCAAAAACAATAATTAAATTGGTCATTTTCAATCTACGACTGTTTGTGGGACACTGCTGTGCGCAATTGGCTGCCGCGTTCGCCCACAAATATACAGTCAATTCACTTTACAGTGTGTTCTGTGAAGCGCTTTGGGACGTCCTCCTGACGTGAAAAGCGCTATATCAAAATGCAAGGATTATTATTATACAAGGTGAAAGAAAAATATATGTTCATCTTTAGTTTGAAGAAAAAGTCTAATTTTCAAATTCGAAACTTTTTTATTTTATTCCTCTCACTTCAGTTATATTGTAGTCAGACCGATGCTTAACACGTGGGGACAGACCTGCTTTATGAAAGAGAGTTTATTAACAGAGGAGGAAGCGCTCAGCAGCCCAGGAGCCTGGCTGGGACTTTCAGCGTTTCATAGTTTTGAATGTTCTTTCTGTTTAATCTTTTATTTATATTTCATTTTCTTCCCATTTTAGATTTGTATTTTTTTCATTTGTCATTTTTGGGTTCTCCTTACTATACCATATAATTTTCCTGGTCTCACAGTTGTGCTCTATCTGCTGTGCAATTGATTGCCTTCTTCAGGATGCATCCTTCACAGCTTTGAACCTACTCCTAACCAGATACATTCTGAAGATTATTTTAACAGGATGAACTGTTTTAGCTGAACCAAAGAAAACAAAAACAAATTCAATCTATTTTATTTGTTGCATGATCATTTGTAACAATTCAAGTCCAAGACTGCAACTTTGTTGCAACGATATTATTCATCCCTCTCTGTATTTCAAAGCTGATCACACTCCCTCTCTATCAGTCCTTCTCCAATGAAAAGTTCAGTCTCTCCTTGTAATTTTGAGTCCTAAGTCCTGGTATCATCCCTTCCCTATGTCCTCATTGATCTCTGTCCAATGTATCAATATCCTTTCTACTAATGACCAATGTAATGCGATTTAAAATTGTTTGCTGATTTCAAGCTGCACACATTGTGCCTGATGTTGCTGTAAAATAAATGTTTCAAACTACAAAACATGTTTGAACTTACAGTATCCTCAGTAAACACTCAAACGACAACATAAACAATGGTAACAGAATTGTATCAAGGGCTGTGACGTGAAAACATGTCAAAGACATCGATTGGAGGGATGTGATCTAGTACATTGATGTTTCAATGTGGGTTGAAGGACTGTGCATCAGTTGTCTGCAATTCTTCCATAACTACAATGGAGCCTTTCCATTGATGTGGTTTTCGGGCTTTGTAATATAATGGCAAAATACGGTGTTCAATAAATATTATAAGAACAGATTGTACAACATATTAATGCAGATAAAGCTTATCACATAGACAAAAAGGTGAGATCAAAAGCAGGCAATTGTTCACTTATATAATGTAACCCTTCCTCCTTACAATTTCTTTCACGTAACTCTTTGACCTGCTAATTTCACATTATAATATGCATTTTATGTGCAATTACTGCTATCAGTTATAGACTATTCAGATTGAATAGATTGAATCCATTTGTTGGCAAATTTAGAACAAGGGGTGTAAATTTAAGATATTCCCTTATTTACGCAAAAGGTGATGAGAATGTGAAACTTCCTGCCAGAAAGCATCAATGCATTTAAGAGAAACTCACTGCATTCATGAGGGGTAATGGATAGGCAAAGAGGGGAGAGGTTAAGGGTGAGGGATTAGAATGGGTGGAGGTTTATGTGGAATATAAACAGCAGCACAGACTATTGGTGGCAAATGGTCTGTTTCAGTGCTGGAGAATCAATGTATTTATTTCTCTGTATGCCAACCATAATTTGGCTCACACGTATCTCTAAAAGGGTAGATAATTCTGTAGTACAATATTTTACCTCTTAGTGTGTACCAGCTGGTTATCTTTTAAAATGTTCTTTTCTACTCCCTTATGAATTGGTACTTTAAATCCCCTGTCTATACAACTCAGAAGAGATTTAGTCCAACGAATCAAATGGGCACACGCTGATGATTTCAACGAAGAGAGTCCCTACAGAGCATGTCTAGTGCCCAGTTAGACTGCATTTAAACCCAAACTGTTGTTTTCTTGCTGATCAGGAGCTTTTTATATAAAAAATACACTTCCGTTATTACGCTTTTTAAACTGTATTTAAACTGTACTGTATTTAAACTGAGCTGAAGAAATACAAAATTGAAATATGTTTTAAAAAGGAAGGCATGAAAAGGCGAGTACACTTTCGGTTCCATTCTGTGAGTGTTGTGAATCGGTATAGTCCTGAAGAGCCCAAAGAGATCCGTTTCACTGATGTTAGGTCAGCCCTAACCCCCACCCCCTGGAAATGAACTGCAAGTGTCAGGGGCTACATGGAGTGACCGTTCAACCATTCAGCTTCTGATTTCTTAGAAAATATAGCAGATTCTTTCTCAAAGTGGAACACTGAATCCCCTTATTGAATGGGTTAATGCCTCCTTTATAACGGCTGTCGAGCGCCACAATCCATACTCCACTCCTATTCCCCAGCCTCCCAATGCACAACCAACAGCTGCACCTCAACCATGATCACAGCGAAAATAACGTTGATAGCTATAGATCCTCAATTTCTGTAGACTTTCACGCACGCAAATGATCCGACGAGGAAAAGGTATATTTTTTTAACAAAGCATCGGGTGAACTGAGAGCTGCTGCTCCATTCCGTCGGAAACGGTTCGGTCAGTGGCACTCTCACCGCTAAGGATTGCGGATGCAATCAATTTCAGGATTTTGAGCTCAGGTCTTTACCAAAATCGGAGCGTTGTAAAATACAGCACCATGCATGTCATTTTCAGGTCTCTGCCGAAGACCTTTCTTTCCGACCGCGCCTTTGGTCACCTTCTTGAGGAGTCCTGTAGCTCAGTGGTTAGAGCATTCGCTTTGCAAGTGAGAGACCTGAGTTCAATTCCAGGCAGAGGGCGAAACCTTGGGCAAGTTTCCTTACTCCACACAGAGCCTAATAATAATCCCTCCAAAACCAAAAACAATAATAAATTGGTCATTTTCAATCTACGACTGTTTGTGGGACATTGCTGTGCGCAATTGGCTGCCGCGTTCGCCCACAAATATACAGTCAATTCACTTTACAGTGTGTTCTGTGAAGCACTTTGGGACGTCCTCCCGACGTGAAAAGCGCTATATCTAATGCAAGGATTATTATTATTATTATTAACAGTTTGTCCGCTGGACCCGCCACTTGCTGGCGGGACGCCCGCCCGCTGTGCGCCATTGCCAACCGCGCGCGTTCCGCGCCCCGCAAAACGCGCAAAGTCGATTCACTTCGCGCTGTGTTCTGCGACGAGGCCTCGAGACGTCTCCACGACGGGAAGAAGGCGCTACGTCCAAACTTAAGTGTCGTTGTTATTATTATTAATAATAATAATAAAATATGGTCACCCTACCAGAGCCTGTGTGTGTCTGTGTGAGAGGGTGAGGGGGGGGGTGGAGGTTGGAGGGGGGAGGAGGTGGGAGGGGGGAGGATGGAGGTGGAGGTGGGGGAGGTTGGAGGGGGGGGGAGGGGAGGTGGAGGGGGGGGGGGGAGGAGGGGGGGAGGTTGGAGGGGGGGAGGTGGAGGGGGGGGGGGGGGGGGGGGGAGGTTGGAGGGGGAGGTGGAGGGGGGGAGGGGGAGGGGGGGGAGGAGGTGGAGGGGGGAGTTGGAGGGGGGGGAGGTGGAGGTGGGGGGGGGAGGAGGAGGGGGGAGGTTGGAGGTGGGGGGAGGGGGAGGTGGGGGGGGGAGGAGGAGGGGGGGAGGTGGAGGTGGGGGGGGGAGGAGGGAGGGGGAGGGGGGGGAGGTTGGAGGAGGGGGAGGAGGGGGGGGAGGAGGGGAGGGGGGGGTGGGAGGGGGGGAGGAGGAGGTGGGGGGGGGGGGAGGAGGAGGAAAGAGGTGGCGGTTGGTTTTGTCGCGAGCGGCGGTTGGAGCGGGTGCACGCGCCGTCCCCGCGGCGCGGCGCTGCGGTGGGGGCGGGACGGGGAGGTGACGCGGACTGACTGACTGACTGACTGAGGGAGTGGCGGCGGCGCTGTGAGGCGCGGTCCTGGGGGTCAGTCAGTCAGTCAGTCAGGAGTCAGTCAGTTAATGTGTTTATATTTTTCAGGAAAGGCACTTTCTCTTTCCCTCTCCCTCTTTTTTTTAAAAAAAAATCCCTCGTTTTCTCTGATCGCTTTAGTTGTCGCGTCCCCCCGTCCCCTCCCTCGAAAGTTTTTTTACCCAAAAAAAATAATATATTATATATATATATAAAAAAAGTTGACCTCACCCCTCCCCAATGGGTTGGAGGCAGAGAAGGCGGAGGCGCAGGAGGAGAGGGATGTGAACAGGCGCCGCGGCTCCTGCTCGCCTCGCTCGAGCCTCTCCGGCCTGGCCTGGTCCTGGTCTGGTCCTGGTCCTGGTCCTGTCCCGGCCCGGCCCCAGCGGGGACACCGCAACCCCCTCGCCTTCTTGTCAGGTCGCGCGGACTCGGAGTAGAGGTGTCTGGTAACCCGGGAGGGCAATCAGGAAAGGGAGGGAGGGAGAGAGTGAGGGAGAGAGTCAGGGAGGGAGAGAGAGAGAGGGAGTGAGGGAGGGAGAGAGAGAGAGGGAGTGAGGGAGGGAGAGAGAGAGAGAGAGAGTGAGGGAGAGAGAGAGGGAGAGGGAGGGAGAGGGAGAGAGGGGGAGAGGGAGAGAGTGAGGGAGGGAGAGGGAGTGAGTGAGAGAGTGAGGGAGGGAGAGAGGGAGGGAGTGAGGGAGGGAGAGAGAGGGAGAGAGTGAGGGAGGGAGAGAGTGAGGGAGGGAGAGAGTGAGCGAGGGAGAGAGTGAGCGAGGGAGAGAGTGAGCGAGGGAGAGAGAGGGAGGGAGAGTGAGGGAGTGAGGGTAAGGGAAGGGGGAGCTGGAAAGTGATGAACCATGGCATCAGTGAGAGTGGCGGTCAGAGTGAGACCCATGAACCTCAGGTAAATGTCGCGCCCACGTTAATAACAATAATAATAATAATAATAATAATGATGATAATAGATTGTTAATCAGTATCACGGACTCCCTGCACCCGAGCCAGACTCGCTCACAGTCACCGGCTTATCACTCGGTATCTTTAAACTGAGGCTGAAACCCCTTGGGGACGTTTCCTTGCCCTCACGACGCCTCTGTTTGCCGAGCAGTAACAGTAGTTAAAACTCCTGTTTTGTCAGTCGATTGGCAGCCCATCGCTTTCCGAAAAAATATCAATCCTTTTTTTTCAAAAAAAATATAATAATCAGTGGGGTCACTTAATCCAGACTGTTTGCGGGACAATTTTTGTGCGCCGTTGGGCTGCTGCGTTTCGCCCACAAAAGTATAGTCAATTCACTTTACAGTATATTCTGCGAAGTGCTTTGAGACCTCTCAACGATATGATAAGGCGCTGCCTCAAATGCAGGAATTATTATTATTATCCCACTGGGTCTTACTTTTCTCCCGACCGGCTTAGTTTTTCACTGTCACTGTCCTTCGGTATAGTAATAATCCTTGCATTTGATATTGTGCCTTACCACATCGTTGAGACGTCTTAAAGTGCTTCACAGGGTATAGCGTAAAGTGGGTTCATTGTGTATTTTTGTGGGTGAAATAATTTTTTTTTAAAGATCAAGACTCTCCCACAGTTCGCAATCTCCTCTCGCTCAGTGTCTCACTGGCTGTCATTCGCTACTTGGCCATCTCAATCAAGTGAGTGGGACATTGAGTAAGATTCACTTCATAGCTGTACTCAAATTGCAGCCGCATTAATCTCCAAATCCAGTCACTACACTTTACAGAAAAACAATCTGACGTGCTTCGAGACGTTTTGATGTGATAAGGAATTATATCAAATGTTGTTAACAGTTGACTTTATTGAACAAAAAGGTACCAACATCATGTATTTTGGTAAAGTCCCCTGTTTCAAAGTGCTACATGCTGATGAATCTTCACAGAGTGTAAAGGGATCAGGATTTTAGTGAGAGACTTTATAATAAATATTTGCTCAACTTTAAAGGGACATCTGTTCCATCTATTTATAGCACAACAAACTCTGTATTTGACAAAGGTTCATTAGCTATTGAGGGAATACTCCAGGATATTTTCCCCCACATCTAGATACTGTATTTGCAAGTACTGCATTATGTTCTGTAAAATATAATCTAAACATACTTCTGTCTTATTTTGTGTTTGTCAGTCTTCATAGGGATATAGTATTTATTTATTTGTCGATTTATTGATCAGTTATAAGATTTAAACCAGTCAAGGTTGAAATACAAAAAGACAAGACAGCCAAGCTGTTCAATCTATATTTTGTAATAATGCTACTAAAACTGCATGTCCTTAAACTGTAAGAATCTATAGTCTGGTTGTATAGCTCGTGAGAAAAAAATGGCATTGGAAACTAGACCAATCGTCTAGAAATACTGAAGAAATACTGTACACATTTGTATTTTGTTTTAAAAGGGAAATTATTTGTTGCTCTAATATAAATTTTTTAAAACGCAATTCAACCTTATAATGTTGATCAACTATCAAAACTTCACTCCTACGGGTTAATGGTGGTGGTTTGTCAACATCTCAAAGAATGTTTATCAACATTTCAAAAGATGTATATCAGCATCTCAAGTGTATTTATAAACACCTCAACATGTGTAACAGTTTTATGATTTAGATATAGACTCTCGCCAACCTGGTCCTGATATTCTCCAGAATTAGGTTAGCAGGGTATACCTTGTTGCAACTCATTTCCACCTTGCTCTCAATGACTTTTGGTTGACAACAACAGATGTCAGGCTTTCACAATCAAATCATGTGATTTGAAATGCCGTGTTGTCAGGTTTATTTTATTGTACCTAACTTTCTTCGGAGAAATAGTGATTCTTGTAAACTTATCACTCAGTTCAAATCACATGATTTGTTTACAAGGTGTCTTTAAAACAAAGTGCAGAAAGTGGAATTAGACAGAAAATTGTAATTGTAAGTTGTAGTCCATTTCAAGAATGCAAAATCTCTCTGGGGTGGATGTTGTTTATAAACTGTAATATTAATGTTATAAACATTGTTGCAGTTTATCAGCATCATTTTAACATCCTTCAATTGTGTTCCACCTTCTATATTGTCCTGAATACAGTACAAAAACTATATGCTGTTTCTTTTTCTGTTGTGAAGTACAATACTGTGTGGAAATTTAAATCTTGGGATTTTATAGAGAATTACATGGACTGTACAGCGTAGAAACAGGGCATTTGGCCCAACTCTCTGATTTTGCTCCCACTTGTCTCCTTGAATTTGAAGAAACAAGTTTAACCCTTTGAATGCAATATTGCTGAACAAGT
This sequence comes from Callorhinchus milii, assembly GCF_018977255.1. Taxonomy (NCBI): domain Eukaryota; kingdom Metazoa; phylum Chordata; class Chondrichthyes; order Chimaeriformes; family Callorhinchidae; genus Callorhinchus; species Callorhinchus milii. Next base: position 78,996,736 of record NW_024704744.1, read on the forward strand.
GCGCAATCTAGGTGTCTGGTTCGACCTCCAGCTGTCCTTCCTCTCCCACGTCCAGTCCCTGACCAGGACCACCTTATTCCACCTCCGCCACATTGCCCACTCCGACCGTACTTTACCCAAATGCAGCCGAAACCCTCGTGCATGCGTCTGTCACCTCCTGCCTGGATTACTCAAATGCATTCCCACTGGTCTCGCCAGCTCCGCTATTCAAAAAANTCCAGCTCGTTCAGAACTCTGCTGCCCGCAAACTTACCCGGACCAAACTGTGTACTCCCATCTCACCAGTTCTGGCCAGGCTCCACTGGCTCCCCATCACCGAACGGATCGACTTCAAGATCCTCACTCGTTTTCAAATCCATTCACTCCCTGGTATCTCCCTACCTCTCTGACCTCCTCATTCCCCAGTGCTTGTCCCTCGCACTCTCCACTCCAGCATTGGAGGTTGCACTTTCAGCCATTATGCCCTGAAACTCTGGAACACTCCCTCAATCCCTCCGCCTTGCCCCCTCTCTCCTTTTTCAAGTCCCACTTAAAAATCTTCCTTTTCAGCCATGCTTATGATCACCTCCTCTCTCTCCCACCCCACCCACCCCCGGTTCGGAGTCCAGCTCCACCTTTGTCAAGAGCTCTGAAACGCTACCCTGCGTGGATGGCGCTATATAAGTGCAAGTTGTTGTTGTGCTCTTCATTGCAAACCCTTGACTGTCCAGCGCCTTGAGACACCTTCCCGATGTGAAAGGCACTATATAAATGCAGTTTGTTGCGTTCATTCAGAACTCTGCAGCTGGTGTCCGTTCCTGCACCAGGCTCCATGATCCTACCACTCCAACCCTTGCCCGGCTCCACTGGCTCCCCATCCCTGAGAGGATAGAGTTCAAAATCCTCATCCTCGCCTTCAAAGCCCTCCACGGTCTTGCTCCTTCCTACCTTGGTGACCTGCTAATGCCATATCAACCTGTCCGTTCCCTCTCAGCATGTTCTGGTCTGCCCACATCCACCGCCATCGCTGCTCAGGCCTTCAGCATCGTTTCCTCCACCTCTTGGAACTGCACCCCACAGTCCCTTCACCATGCTCCCTCTCTTGCCTACTTCAAGGCACGTCTCAAGACCCTCCTCTTTGACCGCGCTTTCAGTCACCCTCCTACCCCTATCCTTCCTGACCTTCAACCCTCCCAATCCCAACCCCCTACTCAGGTCCAAATCCCTGACTGTCCAGCTCCTTGGGACGTCCTCCCAATGTGAAAGGCGCTATATAAATATAACTTCTTGTTGTTGCCATAAGGGATCTCATTGCAGGAACCGATTATTATAAAGAAAATAATCCAAAGAAAGAAAGGGTGTCCACTGTAGATAAACTAAATGAGATAAATTTAACTGCACTTTTTAAAAAGCTAAACTTACTATTTTATACTTTCCCAAATCTCAATTATTTGTTGGTTGAGTTATCTACCGGACATGACTGCGCCACTCCATTATGGCGGATATGAATATTCTTCTTCAATACAGTAATAACACTTAAAACATATTAGTTATGTGAGTTAATAGATCTACCAAAACATATAATCCTTTAAATCTGGTAAATCTGTAGTACGCTGTGGAATGCTCATCGATTTTTGAAAGAGTATGTATCACTGCCTTTAATGGGGGTGAGACGAGTATATTTTTCTCCACGTGATGAAGCATTTCAATGTCAACTGAACCAAGAGTTTGGACCATTTGCCAGAATTAAAACGGGTATTATATAGTTTCAGCCTCCAAATAGGACACGGTGTTATAAAACAGTACATCCTCCAAACAGGACATGGGTGATATGTGTGCTGAACCATGTGACGCTTTTAGTTCAGAGCCAAAGTTGCCGAATAATGAAGACTTGGAGCTCTGTACTGAACTGTTGTCAGCAAAATGAGAGTTTATGTTTATTCAGGTATTCAACCTTGTGTTGGATATTTTCATGCTCCGAGAATGAGGTTTTGGATTTTAGCCACTCTTCATGTGACTGCATGCAGGTTCTTGTGGTGTTCATGTTAGTGCCAACACAACCCTCTGTTTAATATGAATCCTGTTGATTCTTCTGTAAGTGGAGGAGTGCTGCAAAGAAATTGTGGTAATATAATTAATTTTGATTCATGTTTAATTAAGTTTATACTGATTATGAAACAATATATATTTGTAAAAAAAATGTAATAATGTATATATTATAATATATGATGAGACCTGGCTAAATTAGGACTCTTCCTTCTTCCCATTGGAGGAGATTGAGAAGAGATATATTACAAGTATTTTAGAATAATGAACGGGTGACGAGATGGATGAGGAAAAATTATTTAATTTACGTGGGGAATTGGTGACAAGGGGGACATAGTCTTATGGTTGTTAATGGTGAAATTAGAGATGAGTTAAAATGAATTATTATTCAGAGGATTTATAAGATTGAAACACTAAGTGTTTATTGAGGCTTGATCAAATTTCCTTATTCAACCAATCATATGCTAACTCACTGTAAATCTATATTTTTGGATTTATTAATTCATGAAAGGTTATTCTGGAAATGTTGTCATCTAATTATTTCTGTAGAGAAAAGGACTTGGATGCCAAGTTCATCATCCATATGGAAGGAAACAAGACGACAATCACAAACTTGAAGGTATACCTCTTTTAAACGATTTATACTTGATTGTGAGATTGAAACTACTGTATGTGTTGTTTCATGTAATAAGCTTAATGGTGTTCGTTCAATTTAGTCAGTTTGAGATTTATGATTAGTTTGCCACATATTCTACAATCAAATAGTAATAAACTGAAAATTGTAGTTGCTACATCAAATAATTAAATAGATAAATAATACATAAACTTCCCGTTAGTTGAACCAGAAGCCACTTCTTCACTCAAGGATTGTAGGATTCAATTCCTGAAACGATTGTCAATGCAGAGTCGGGGAGAATGCTTAACAACAACTTGCATTTATATATTGCCCCATGCAGGGTAGCATTCCACAACATTGGAAAGTTTAAGAGGAAAGTAGATAAGTATTTGTTTAATAAGATATTGAAGATGGGCAAATGGTATTAAGTTACAAATCAGCCAAGACCTATGAAAATTGTAACCAGGCTCAATGGGCAAATTGGCATACTCCTGTTCCTGTGTTCCTAAATGGATTTTGCAAATATTGTGTTTGATCCATTCTACATAACATAGATATTTCTTTGAAACATTTACATGAAGTTGTTAAAAAAAGTTTTAAAAGGCAACAAGTTAGCAAATTTTAAATTTGTGTTGTGCACATGTGGATCAGAGTCCAACTAAAATGGATGTTAAAATGCAGCAAACCACTAACTTACTATAATATATTTTTTCCTCGCTACAGATGCCCGAGGGCAGTTCAGGGGATTCTGGCCGCGAAAGGTTAAAGACATTTACATACGATTATTCTTACTATTCTGCTGATTGTAAGAAACCCGACTTTGTATCTCAGGAAAAGGTACTTTATTATGATTATGAAATGCATTTTATTTTATTCATTCCTTCTCCCCTCCCTTCACACGGTGACACACACTCACACACCACACACACGCTCTGAGTATCTAAAATTAACTTCAAGTGAAACAGCAGGTTTAAATTGTTTTCCCAGTGCTGTGTACACATGGAACAGAGTCCTACTAAAAGGATGTTAAAATACAGTAAGATCAATTTCTATTTAATATGGTATTGAAGGTTATACGTTCATTAATGGTTGAATCTATGAGTAATTTCAACACCTATAATGGCAAAATATAAGTATCCAATGTTGCTATTTGATCACATGTGGAATTAGCATAATGTGTGTTGTATGAAGATGACCCGCTTCTCACCCACTAAGGAAAACCAATCACATTTCAGTGCAAAATGTTCTTTGTCACCCAAAGATCTTGAATAAGTGAACTTGTGCGAGTAATACTCACATCATTAATTTAGTAGAGTTCTCAAAAGATAGTACAGACCCATGTATTGACTCTCCTCAATTGTTCATGGTTAAATGTACCACTTGCTGTGGTCCTGAATCACACAGACTAGCAAAGTGTTGAGTTAGATCCCCGGTCCTGTGTTGAAGCAGCTGACCTGCTGAAATGATAGGGCAGACATGGTTTGCCTTCGTCCCTCTGCCTCAGGAGAGCAAGTGCCACCTTTTGATGGCAGTCCATTGCTTATCTTTAATGATATTATTAATTCATGAGGTCAATTTTCACATTTCTCTGACTCTATTTGCATCAGCCTATCAGCATAGACTCAATAAGCCAGAGTCTGAGGGAAGCCCCCACAAATACACAACAACACTGGTTCCATGTCTGTTGTAAGCGGATACCACAACAAAACAAATTAGTATGGTGTAATTTTTATAGCTCCATGTCTCTAGATCCCAAGTATACATTTTTTAAGGCTCTGAATGTTAACGTCCAATATATTCCTTTGAGATGATTACTCCTACACTTGACATTTCAGTAAACCTAGTGACTGGAATGCTAATATGTCAGCACACTATTGAATTATTTTCCATGCTGAATGCATTCATAATTAAAATAAACAATGAAAGTTTCATGAAATGCTAAGAAATGAAGTTTTGTTATTTTTGAAATAAATGAGTCTGCTTCGTATTCCATGAATTTGCTTGTATAATATGTAGAGCACTGGCTGAATTTGGTACAGGACTATATCCAATTAAGGAACTCTCGCACTGCTGACTGCAATGGCTGTGCCACTTACATGACAGCCCTCTTGTACAGTTAATACAGGAGCTTCAGAAGTCCTGTAGCTCATTGGTTAGAGCGCTCACCTCGCAAGCGAGAGACTTGGGTTCGATTCCCAGCAGGGCGAAACATTGGGCAAGTTTCCTTACTCCACACGCCTGATAATAATCTCAAAAAAAACCAATAATTATTTGGTCACTTAATCCACGACTGTTTACGGGGCACTGTTGTGCGCAATTGGCTGCCGCGTTTCGCCCACAAATTTACAGTCGATGCACTTTACAGTATATTCTGTGAAGTGCTTTGAGATGTCTAGAAGACTTGAAGAGCGCTATATCAAATGTATGGATTATTATTAATACAATACAGAATTACATTTGTAAAGGGCCTTTCACGTTGGGAGGAAGTCCCAAGGCATTGAACAATCAGGGATTAGGACCCGAGCGGGGGGTTGTTGGAATCAGGGAGGGTGGATGGCAAAGAATGTAGGAGGGTGGCCGAAGGCATGGTCGAAGAGGATGGTCTTGAAGCATGCCTCGTAGGAGGCAGAGGAAGGAGCGAGAGGAAGGAAATCTGGGATGGAGTTCTAGAGGATGGGGGCAGAGAGTCTGAAGGCCCGACCGCCGATGGTGGGCCAGGCAGGGGACATGGAGCAGGCTGAGTGGAGACAGCAGACAGGTTGATAATGGGTTAGGAGGTCTCAGTGTTCAGAAGTCTCAGTTGTCAAAAGAAACTAACCAGTTATACATTATACAAACTATGAGATCATTATGCAAAACTTCAAATAATGGTGCCAGAGGATTGCTATATGAATGAATACAGTGAGTGCATTAAACAGCACACTTCTCTATCGGTTCTGTTTTGTTTTAAGAAATTTGTTTGTTTCGCTGGATCAGTGCAGACATCTCAAAAAAAATCACGTTTTTATATGCTGGATTATTTGCTTTTTTACGGAAACATTTTAAAATCATGAAAATCCAGAGGAAATCTGAAGTAAAAATAGTGCCAGTCATTAGTTTTAGTTCAACTGGCAGCACATTGCTGTCTGGGTTAGATGATTATAGATTGAAGCCCTATATCATACCTGAACTCGCAATCGGTAGGGTGTCTACTGAGAGAGTGCTGTCCTTCGGGTGAGATAATAATCTAAGGTCTCATCTGCTTGTTTGAGTAACAAAAATAGCATTTTTGAAAATCACTTTCAAAACTAAATTGGAAAACTCGCCCAATAATACTATGATTTTTATCAGTTGCACTGATCTCTATGGAATAGTGATAGATGGTTTTATTGTGAAATAAATAGGTTTATTTTTGTTTTTCCAAGTCTATGATATAGTGCCTTACTATGATGTTACAATGTCTCTTAGTGCTTCACAGGATTTTGGGAAGTAAAGTGACTGTATTTGTAGGCAAACGCCAATTTGTGCACAACAAAGCCCACAGACAACTATGAAACAAATGGCCTATTTTATCTGAAGGATTGTTGACCAGGACACCAGGAGAAACTTACTTCTATTTTCAACTAATGCGATGGGATGTTTAAAGTCCTCCTGAATAGGCAGTTTCAACTTCATATCTAAACGACAGTACTTCCAACCATACAGCAAACCTCTAGTATTGCATTGGAGTGTTAACCTAGACTATGACTTCAAAGTCGCAATGTGGAGCTTAAACCTGCAACCTTCTGACTCAGAGGTGAGAGTACCACCAACTGAGCCACGTTGACATCTATGATGACATATGGGATCTGTGTATTTTTGCATACAGGTTTTCAAGGATCTTGGCAATGACGTACTTAAAGCTGCGTTTGAAGGTTACAATGCATGCATATTTGCTTATGGCCAAACAGGATCTGGCAAATCGTATACAATGATGGGAAATCCGGTAAGATATGTATGGTATGACAGTGTTTGATGTTTTTTGCAGGTTTCCATTAAATTACTTAATTTGTTACATGGAAAAAGATATAATATTGTATCACTACTAACTTCACTACCCTGTGCTTCATTTTATTTCAAAAATTTGTAACTAGGTTTGGTAGTGTTGTTCTTTTTTCCCTTTCTGTTGTTGTCCTAGTTCTCTACACGTGCACAAAGTGTGACTCCTTCCCTACTCTAAAGGCCAAACACAATCAAAGGACTTGGCCTTTGCTCAGCCCCTCTCTTTGACGCATTTGTTTGTTGCAATTGGTAACTTACCTTGGAGCAAAAATCAACATTTTCCCATTATGTACAGCATATTGGAGCTCATTGATGACTGGCTTCGCAGTTCTAAAGAAAAAGGGATATTTCACAGAATGATATCTAGAGCGATATGACAATAAAACAGACCATTCGTACCAACCAGTTAACAATAACAACAACTTGCATTGATATAATGCCCCTCACATAGGGTAGCATCCCAGAGCACTTGGATGATTGCAATCTGAATTGTTGAATAGCAACTTGCATTTATATCTCGGAAATATATCTCTTATATCTTCATATCTCGGAGCACTTATAAATACCTGCAACGTAGATGAAAATTGTTGAACTACTTGTGCTGGAACAAATTACAAGCACAAGTGAAGGATCAAGGGACTAGACAAGTTCCTGGAAATTAAAACAATTTGGGGTAATTAATAATAATATGCTTGAATTAATATTGCATCTATAACAAAAGAAAATATCTGAAAGTGCTTTATAGTTAATTGATATGAAGTACACTGACTATTTCTAGATATATACAGTCAATTCACTTTACAGTATATTCTGTGAAGCACTTTGAGACGTCTAGAAGACATGAAAAGCACTATATCAAATGCAAGGATTATTATTCTAAGATTTGTTATGGTGAGATAAATGTGTCAAAGGAATATTTGGAAAATTGAGTGGGTAATCTTGATACTCTAGTCCTGCTTGAAAAGGTTACTATGTTGTTACTATGTTCCTATCTTTTCCAGACCGTGTGCCATCCAAATTATATGTTCTATTTCAGGGGGACACAGGCCTGATACCTCGAATTTGTGAAGGGTTGTATGCCAAAATAGCTGGGAGATCCAGATGGAATGAAGCTTCATTTCGCACAGAAGTTAGGTAAGATTCTTGATTATTTAAACTTTATTTCAAGCTATCTTTTCCTCATCCCTTCATTGTTGTATGTCATTTCCCAGTTAAGGATAGGCTAGATAATACTAAGTCCCTGTTAATGATACTGTACAAGTGTAACATTTTGGGATAACTTACCTTCAGAGTAATTTTTAATCTAGAGATGGACCTGAATTTTATGTGAGAAGTGCAATCTTTACAATAGTTCAATACTGTTAGGTATTGAAGCCAAGTAATACCCAGGTTAATAAGGACATGCCAATTTAATTTGACATGGAAATAGTTGATACTGATGCAGTATTGTGTCTAGAAAGTGGGGAAAAGTGGAAAAATCAATTCCCAATGCTGCCATCTTGCTGCCAGCACAAAATGTTTATGTTCCCATATTATGCCATATTCAAAAACAATTGCACCTCCCTGAATCTTTTAACGACACAAATGTTTGATCATAAACTTTAGTTTTGACGTTGCCTTAACCATGTAAAATAGAACTATGTGATCATCATTTAAACTTGTGTTCACCTATATTCAGATTACTAACCAGTTCTGGTAAACCTCTGAATAAAAACTTCATGTTGTATTATGACAAATGCTGATTATCTTTATGAAATTATGCTTCCCATTCAATTGTGTCAATCTGGCTCAGTTGGTAACACATTTGACTCTTGAGTCAAAACATTGTGGATCGAAGCAATACATCAGGTGTTTGAACTCATTCTAGGTTGACACTTCAATGCTGCATTGTTGGAGGTGCCAGCCTTCAGATGAGAAGTTAAATTGCAGTTCCATATGTATGTTCAGAAAGATTCAATGGCACTATTTGAAAAGAAAGGGGTTTCTCCTTATGTCTAGCCAACACTCTGCTGGATAAAATTGGTCATTTACTTCTTGGCTGTTTGTAGGACATTGCTGTACACAAATTAGCTGCCAGATTTACCTATAAAATACGGTTATTACACTTGTATATACAAGTATATCTTGTATACTACACAAACAATACACCATTAAAACATTTTATAGCAACTTTCACGTTGTGAGGAGGCCCCAAGGTGCTGGATAGTCAGGGATTTGGACCCGAGCAGGGGGTTTGGGATGAGGAAGGTGGAAGGTAGGGAGGGTGGACGAAGGACGAAGGCGTGGTCAGAGAGGAGGGTCTTGAGATGTGACTTGAAGGAAGCAACGGAGGGAGGCAAAAGGAACGTTGTATGGAGTTCTAAAGGGGGCAGAGAGGCTGAAGGCCTGACCACCGATTGTGGGGCGAGTCGGGCGGGTGAGGTGGAGCAGGCCGCAGCCTGCTAAGCGGAGGAAGTGGACAGGTTGGTATGGGGGTAACAGGTTACAGATGTAGGAAGGAGCAAGGCCGTGGCGGGTAGTCATTGTGGTTGTTGAAATGTCCCATGATTATTATGTTATGATTTCCTACTTGCCTGAGAAAGCTTGTATAATAACAACAACTTACATTTGTATAGCACCCTTCACGCAGGTAGCATCCCAAAGCGTATGTTTGTTCACCTTGAACTAAGTTTCAGTTATTAATTTATTACTCATATCATCACTACGATTTTCTATTACTGTTTCTGCCATTTTATCTAGTTGTTGTATGATCCCTAGCCAATAATAATGCACTTCTCTACATTATCTACATAATGTACAAGTTATATTTTTGTAATTCACAACATATACCCCTTCTGCTTGAAGATTGTTCCATAATTGTAAGGTTGTTGTTGATTCACATTACGTTTCTGTAACCCCAGACTTTATTACTTTTTTTTATTAGTGTGTGTACATTCAAGCCTTAATTCCTATTTGATCCTTTTGTTATTTTTGCGCAATTTGCGCACTGCAGATATTTGCCCGCAAAATACACACTCCATTTTATAGTATATCCTGTGAAGCGATTTTAAAAGTCCTCCCTGGTGTAAAAGGTGCTATATCAAATGTAAGGATTATTAAGTGTTGAAATGTATCCTAAAACTATCTTGTGTAATGTAATCTTTTTAGAATATTAGTAGTTTATCACCAAAAGTGTGTCACACTTGAAAGGTACTAATCCCTTCCCCCCAAAATAAATAAAATTATAATTTGGTCACTCAATCCATGACAGTTTGTGGGACACTCCTGTGCGCAATTTGCTGCCATGTTTTGCTCACAAAAATATAGTCAATTCACTTTTAGTATATTGTGTGAAGCGCTTCGAAACATTTCAACGACTTGATAAGGTGCTATATCAAGTGCAAGGATTATTAATATACTTTTGTCATGAACCTTTTAAAGTGTCATGTATTTCTAGTATTAAAAATTAACTTTTTTTTGTCTCTTAACAGCTATCTGGAAATTTATAATGAACGAGTAAGGGATCTACTCAGGAGAAAGTCATCCAAAACTTACAATTTAAGAGTAAGAGAACATCCAAAAGATGGTCCATATGTAGAGGGTAAGATCAACTAATACGTATTTCACTACAGTAAATCCCTGATTTACCAGACTCCGGCCATCTGAAATTCGAACGCCTTAGCGCAGGCGCCTCCACCCCTGCCTCACCGTTCTCCGTAGTGGCCAGGTAAGGATGCCGTTCAGTCTGATTGCAGCAAAAAATTCAGCTTGCAGGATTCAAACAATTATATTGCTGCAAGCCGTGTTTTTTGGTACTGGAAAAAGCCGGTGCCGAAAAAAGGCAGTAAATGCCGATACCAGTATTAACATTACAATTAGCCAGAAATTTCGGCTCGCTGGACTGGATCCCATCCTCCCCTCCAAAAAAAATCTGTCTAGCCGGGGCTTTTGTGTAATTATAAAATGATTTACCACCTTCTGGCTATTGGTTGTATTGCATTAGTATGGTTGGAAAAGCACGAGAGGTCAGGTTGAAGAAGCCCTTCGGCTGATTTGATTTAATCTGTCTAGAATACCATCTCTTATTATAGCATCAAGCTGTTCCAATATCGTGATCGCAACCATTCTTCCAGCTAACTTGCTCCATCAATTCCTTCTAAAGGAAATACTTTCTGGTCTCTGCCTAAAATTATCCTTCACAATCCTGAACCTGAGCGCTCCCGCCGTGCTACTTTGGTATATCTGAAAGTATTTGTTCTGGGTTTATTTTCTGAATACCATTTAGCATCTTAAATACGTTTGCAAGGTGTTTGAGATGTATTTTTTTAAAAAAGATGTGTATTCAGTCTATTGGCTTTCTCTCCATTGGCATATCCTTCTCTGCTCTCTGCCCCTCAGTGCCCTGCCCAAATGGCCAGTGTGAGCATCGGCAGTGAATTTCAGCAGGCACTTGACTGTAGAGGGGCTTACAGCCAAGACTGCCCTCTCCCCATCTGGCTGTCATACATGCACAGTACCAGTAGAGGGTACTGTAATTCTGGCTGGTTTTACCCTCCCTATTCCTGGCAAAGCTGTGGATAATTTAGCCTTTCCACGCAGCCCCATCTGACACCAGACTCTGTACAAACTGGAATATGAATCATTGAGCTCCTGGTCACTAAACTGCAGTTCTATCAACTACACTATCATGTCTCTTTTCAAGACCTGTCCTATTCAGTTATTCCTCACAGCTCATCCTGAAACAGTAGGGATCATCCTCTTCACTGCCTTCAAGGCCTGGGCAGCACCCCAATTTTGCAACAATTAGAATTGTACACAGAACTGTGTGACCTGACCAAATGTCGACAACCCACCAGCATGTCTTCTAGTGATCTGCGTGCAACTGATCTGGCTCTGTATGAGGATAAATGGGTATCCAAGACCACATTTGGCAGGCTGAATAATTACCTATTTGCATCATATATGAGTTTATTATGAGAATCAGATTTTATGTTTAAATCTAACTGTTGTGCGTGGAGCTAGCTTTAGCACGTCTATCCTGGCTTTGGGGTATAAACATCTTCAGGAAGGACCTCTCTCTTTCTAGGTGCTACTGAGTTAGTGCACAGAATTGTGTAGAGGATAAAATTTTAAGAGGAAATCAAAGATTACCTATCTATTATGGTATTCATTATTTTGAAAGACAGCCTCTTCCACATAATATTCTTCCACTTGTTCTTTCAAGTATACGTACAGCTGGCATTGGTAGATTATCATAGGTGGTCATTGTCAGTTATTTGTTTTTTTTTCTCCAGAAAACAGTGCTTACGAGGACAGCCACTCTTTATTTATAGTGTTGACAAAGTCATCATTCCAAGAATGTGGCGGGTCTTGAAAGATAGATATATTTTTTATTGTCTGTTGGTCTCTGTCCCAAATTCAAGCCATGATTGCTAGTGTTCAAGAAAGTGTAGTTTTCTTTGAAATGTAAACTAAGTTGTATCCTGTTCTTATACAATTAGATTTGTCAAAGCACCTGGTCCAGAATTATAGTGATGTAGAAGAACTAATGGAAGCTGGAAACATCAATCGAACCACTGCAGCCACAGGCATGAATGATGTTAGTAGTCGTTCCCATGCCATTTTCACCATCAACTTCACTCAGGTAAGTGGACTGACAGGAACTATAATTATTTCAAACTTTATTAACTGCCATGTTAGCCTGAAGCAGCAATTGTCAGTTGTTAATCTGTAACCTTTATGTGAACTAATTATTGTAGATTTAATTAATGTCATTAACAGACAGAAGTATTTTAATCGTATTTTGTATTAATTAGTAGTGTACACGTGATAATTCCACAAATTGCTGCGAGGGGAAATTGTTCATGAAATGCACTCTTGTCAGATTGCCCATTGGACACCGTACTGAAGGATAGCTTTCACACTATTCAGTTAATTAAAGCAATAGAGGGAGTTGCACAATCTTAAATCTTAACAATTTTGAAAATCTTTTGGTGTTTTCTTACAAAGTGCTTTGTGTTATCCTGCATAATTTAAAATCCCCAATATTCCCTGGATTCAGATTGCTAAATTAAGTCTTAAACTACCTTTTCTGCAGTGTTCTTTCATTATAAAATAGCAATTGCTGTATATACTGACCTACTCTGCAATCCTTTTCCAAGGACACAATAAATCTTTCTTCCTACCCTAAGTTTTCAGGAAAATGGTTTTGGCATGCTATTCAATTGAACAACTAGTTCTGCTGTCCAGTGTGAAACTGACCACATGGACAGTCTCTGGTTCATAATGTGGTTTGTACTGAATCTAGTGATCTCAGCCAGGTATCACTAGGGACACTATAATAACCTCAGCACCCTTGGACAAGCAAGGGAAAAAACAGCCAGTATTTCCATTCCCTGATAACTATCTCTCCCCCCACTCTACCCACCCCCCGCCCCCCCACACACACACATACAATAAATGGTGTGCTGACATTCATTGATTCAGCTCTACATTGTTGAGCAAGGATCCCAAGTATCTATGTAACTGTATCAAGGTATAAGTCCACACCTTCAGATAAGGAGAGGGGAACTAGTTCTTAACCCTGTCACTGAAACAGTTATTAGCTTGAGGATCATTGTGAGGAAGGAATATTTTATCATTTTAAATGCTATTACTTTTAGTACAGAAATTCTTAATAGTCGCTGAATATGGGTTGACTAAATGTTGTTTAGAATATAACTAATTTCAGTAAATTCAAACACTAGGCCAAATTTGATGCTGAAATGCCCTGTGAAACGGTTAGCAAGATCCACTTGGTAGATCTTGCAGGAAGTGAAAGAGCAGATGCCACAGGTGCTACTGGAGTAAGATTGAAAGAAGGAGGGAATATAAATAAATCTCTCGTCACTCTGGGAAATGTCATTTCTGCCTTAGGTGAGTCTTTGTTTTTGTATTAAAACAGCTGGCTGCTTCCATTGATATGAGTTTTTATATATTGGTGAGCTTGTAAAGAAAAAACTGAGAAATTGAACTTTTTTTTCCAAACTTTTACAGCCGACTTGTCTCAGGATGGGGTGAGCTCTCAAGCAAAGAAGAAACAAGTGTTTGTGCCTTACAGAGACTCTGTTTTGACCTGGCTGTTGAAAGACAGCCTTGGTGGGAACTCAAAAACGATTATGATTGCCAGTAAGTGTTATTGTTCAAAATGCTCGTAACTCCAGTTCATTACATTACATTTAGTGTGCCTATTGATTACTCAGACAATGGAGTCTTACCTTACTATCAATAAAAATCTAAATGATTACAAATTACTTCATGGATATTGATCTGAAACCCAAGCTAGAGTAAAGACAGTAGTAGCTGGATAATTGCAGTGTGCTTGGCGAACAGAAAAAAAAGTTGGTTCAGATGACAATATTGGGCATTTCTCTAAATAGCCAGCCCTTGGCACACCTAAAAATGACTTCTTAGTGCAAGGGGAAGACTTAGCTGGCTGCAAATTTGGATATCTCTTACAATTATGAGATATTTCATCAATTTTTTGCATTATATAGATGAAACATTATATAGACTCCTTTATTGAAAAGCTTTCTGCTGCCCCCCCCAACCCACTCATGCACACAATCCTTTCTCTACTTACTCCCTCATTCCAATTTCCTGGATGTTATCGGTTCTTGCCGTTTAAATCTACTAGAAATTAGCTGTGTTTAAAATCTTGTTTATCTTGTATGAAACTCTTTTCTATATTTCATTAAAAAGAAAATGAGGAGAATCAATTGAAAATGTGGAAATTAGGAGTAAATAGAGATTTCAGGCAGAAGTGCAATGTACAATGGTTAAAAGCTTGTGGAATGAAAGCGAAGAAAGCTTTGCAACTTCTTTCCTTTCTTGAAGTCAGCTTCTTATGAGTGGTGGTAACTCTTTTTACATTTCCATCAAACGTCCATTCTTCATGCTTTGACCATGACTGTTGATGGCCTGGTTGACCATGGAGACTATGATGGTTGTATCTGAAGCATGCTGAAATGTTTATTAAATGCATGTCTGTTTATTAATACTCATTAGTTGTTTGTGTTGGCATTCCACATTCATTATCATAAAGTGTTTCATAAAGGGAGCTCAGTGTACCATAATTTTCTTTTTTGTTTTCCTTTTGATAGCCATTTCACCTGCAGATGTCAATTATGGAGAAACGTTGAGTACACTTCGCTATGCAAATAGAGCCAAAAACATAATTAACAAGCCTACCATTAATGAAGATACTAATGTCAAACTCATTCGTGAACTCCGTGCTGAAATAGCTCGACTGAAGGCATTACTTGCTCAGGGGAATAAGGTTCGTTTTTAACTTTGATGGATTAATCATTTTATTTTTGTTTATGAGGTAAGAACTCCTGATTCCTAATTTGAATTGGCTTGTGTTATGGCAACTTCAGAAAGACTAATTATGGCGCAGGATGGAGTCGATTGATAAATCATTTGTACTTTGAGCTTGGCTGATGAAACTTCCTATTTGCTTATTGTGTACAATAATAAGAATGTATTCATCATTTCTTATGAAATGGAGCTCATTTTAGCTTAATAGATTTATGAACCTAATTTACAAACTTCTAAAAATCAATAGCAGTGCAGTCTGTGTGTTATATTTTGTAATTGTATATCAGTCTGTTTGCAGCAAATAACCCCTAGATGGCAACCATGTTCTTCTACTACAAAATACAGCTTTATCTCGGAGAAACCAATGTTGGGTTTATGCATCATGTGGAAAGCTACTTTGTTCCATACAGTATGACAATGTGGAGCACCGTGACATTAATTATTTTTGATCAGCTGGGCGTCTGACATGCATTACACGTACACACGGATATTTTCCTAGAATGGAATCCGCACACTCTCCTTGGGCAGATACATACTGCTTACCGATTTTTTTTATTCCGCAAAATGCAAAAACGGGTATTTTTCGAGGTCTATTTATCCTGTAAAAATAACGTTGAGGCAATGGGGGGTAATTGACACAGAAAAGCGATCAATTCGTCAAATCAGTAAAAATCCTTCATTGTCAAATTACTAGTGACCAATGTGACCAACTCTGACAAGTAACATATGGATATTAAGACTATGTCCTAAAGTATGTTACATACATCCAGCGCACATCATCTCTGGTCAACTTTACCATCCCAGGGCTCCAAGGTCATCTGTGAGTGTAAGTTTGCATTGCAAAGCAGTAGAATTGCATTGCATACACATCCTGAGAGCAGAAAAAANGTTGGAGAATATAATTCTTTTTCAGAAAAAATAGTTGTTTACCAATTGACTTTCACCAAAAAAAACAGTTATTTATGTTGGAAATCAGTTTAAAAACTAAACTAAAAGGATGCCAGTTATAAATGCATTAAGAATATAAAACCTGGAACAACAAAGGCCCTTTTGACTTTTCAACCTTACTCCTTAACAGTCCTTCCAAAATCTACCCTGTATTCGACTTTACATCATGGGAAATATCTGCATAGAGACTCCAGACTCCATGAACACCAGAGTCCAGCAAAAACTCTTTCAAACCCACTTCTCCATTATTCAAAGCAGCTTCATTCCCTCCATTGTTAACATTTGTCACTGGCAGCGGTTTGGAACGTGTTTCTGAGTAGTATTCTTCTTGCACTTATGCCCGTGGGACTATCCCAAGATTCCACGTACTTATGCGGAATGTTTTAAGTGTTTGCATCATATTTTCCATGTATGCACAGAATAATAATAATAATAATCCTTGCATTTGATGTAGCGCTTTTCACGTCTTGAAACCAGTAAAAATACCATTAGCGATGGCAGTGGCTGATAGAAGCAGAAGTGGGATCCTGTGGTTGAAAGATTTCTCTGACATCAGACATTGGCTTTCAGTCTAATTAGCATAGCACTTGGCAAGCATACAATTCGATATAATTTCTGCTTCTGTGTGAGAGGTAGACAATGTAACTACTGAATACAAGGCAATCTTGTCTGAGAATAAACCAATTTGCAACAATCTAGACACATTTCAAGCTAACCCCAAATATTATATGCCTTAATGAATAGATCTGAAAACATGTTTTGTTAATACTTTTTGTTGTGTAATAACAACAACAATAACAACAAGATTTCATTTATAGAGCGCCTTTCACGTCGGGAGGACGTCCCAAGGTGCTGGACAGTTGGGTCAGGACCCGAACAGGGGGGAAATGGTCAGGGTGAGGGGAGGGAAGGGAGGGAGCGAGGAGGGGGTAGAGAGTCGAGAGGGGAGCTGAAGGCTCGGTCAAAGAGAAAGGACTTGAGACCGGCCTTGAAGGAGGAAAGGGAGGAAGCGGCGAAGGCACTGGGGGATGGAGCTCCAGAGCCTCGGGGCTGAGAGGGTGAAGGCCCGGCCGCCGATGTTGGGGCGGGGGATGTGGAGCAGACCGGAACCAGAGGAACGGAGGGTACGGGCAGGTAGGTAGGGGGATAGTAGGTCGGAGAGGTAGGAGGGAGCAAGGCCGTGAATGGCCTTGTAGGTGAGGATGAGGATCTTGAATTCGATCCTCTGGGGGATGGGGAGCCAGTGGAGGCGAGCGAGGGTGGGAGTGATGTGGTTGTGAAGCCTGGTGTGGGACAGTGCACGAACTACAGAGTTCTGAATGACCTGCAGCTTGTGGAGGGAGGTGCCGGGAAGGCCGGCTTCTTCCAGCTATTGATCCTAATGTTGTAGAAATTTGTTCCACTGCTTGGTTTTTAACTTCTGAAACTTCACAAGTGTGTGACATTTACCTTCTGCTACCTTTTGCTAAACAGTTTTTTAATCAAACCAGTTTATTTAATGAGTTAATTTTAAATGTCTCAGACATAGATTGTTTAAAAAAAACCTTTAAAAAAAATCTAGTTAAATTATATACTTTCCCACACCAAGCTCCACAAACCTACCAACCCCAACCTTACTCACATTTAGTGAGCCTATCACCCCTGTTCCTTGCCTCCTCCCTTCCTCACTTTGTTCAAGGTCCATTTCAAGATGTACCCATTGACCCCTTTTTTGGTCATTTTAAGCAGCTTCTCACTACCAGCTAGTAGTGTTAAGTGTTTTGAGACATCCTCCCAATGTGAAAGGCACTATATAAATATAAATTGTATCCACAGAATGGCCCTAAAATAGTTGATTAGTGACGTATAATACTGCTTCTAAATCCATTGTGATGTCTCTTTATTGCACCTGCTTGCCATTAAACCTCATGTAGCAATTTTGTTGTGTGGAATAGGAATGGGGTAATCCCATTAGCAGTACATGTTGTGAAAGCTTCTACACATTGCACCATTGGAATTTCAACCCTAAAATAAGCACTGTTAGCATCCCACATATTGTATTTTTCTCCCCAAAGATATCTGGCTTAAAAATATAAATATAAAAGTATATAAAGTATACACTGATCTAAAAGTATATTTTTTTTCAGTCTTCAGTTCCTGATGCAGTGTTTATGGAGCTCCTAAAACATTAATCAGAGCATCAACCATTTCTGTTTGCATTTCCAAGATTGCATTCGGTTTTCTTGATGTTCCAAGAGTGCATATAGTTTGTCCCAATTGTCAAAACAATCTGCACGCAAGATCTGTTTGCAAATTAAAAGCACTGCACGTGCAGTAGACTCCATCAGCAGGCTTCTTTTCAAGAAGCTGAAGTTATCAATGCTCTATCTATACAGTTCTATTGTGAGAGTATATTTGATACTGTCTATGCCACTGTTGCACAGATTAGGGAGTATTCAAGTATTGGATGAATTTACAATTGATATAGAGTTGAAGGAAGGAAGATGGAGTGAAAATGAAAGCTAATCTAACAGAGGCAGCTTTCGCAATTAGGAGATGTGCGAATTTCATTTGAAGATAGGATTGTGAGACCTGGTATTTTACATAGAATATACAGCACAGAAACAGGCCATTCAGCCCAACTGGTCTATGCCGGTTGATAGATTTTGATAGACAAAAAAAGCTTGTGAGTGGACCAATCAAAAGTAATTGTTAGATTTTGAAGTGACCTAAAGGAACTGTTTTTGATAGACTGAAAGAAAGCAGATTTATCATTGCCTAATAAAGAACACAGAGGAAATCAAGGAATAGTAATTCATCCATTCCAGTGAGAAGTGAATGTTGTGTGTATTTAGGGAATAGAGAGTAGAATCAGCAAAAAAGGTGGGTGACGAGAGGAGAAACTTGTTAAGTGGAACCCTAGGTATGCAAGGATGAGCTATCAACTACAGCAAAGTAAAAGAACGATCTGAGAGTCTGCTGGATAGTCAAGAATTTATCTTTGGTGAGAAGGCCTTAGGATGGTAAAAGTGGCCATTGTGTGTTAAGGTTTTAGATATCAACAAAGTAGTGGTAAATGATTCCCTAAAGTTGGAATCTTGCCGTAATAGAATGATAATGCTGAAACACATATTACTAATTGTGAATTAAGAAGGAAATAACTTTCAAGTTAATGGATTACTTGAGAGTTGACAGCAGTCTCTGTAATTTTAGCAAGTACTGTATAAACACTGTTTGAAAGGGTGAATAAATTGGAATTTATAGTCATAAGATAAAGATGAGATGATTTCCAAAAAACAAAAGCTTTGCTGGGAGTATGAGAAATCGAAGAGGCTGCAAAAGATTATTTCTTGAGAAGAATAGGAGAGATACTGTTGGTACCAGAGACCTTATTTGAAAACATTTATTGAATTTAATTTATTTGAGATTGTAATGATAAAATTAATATAAACCAAGGAGTTTATTTATCAAGGTTATCAAGATCAGAATTACAGAACAGTGTACTAAAGAAGCCCAGCTATATGATGCGTGATGGGAAGGAGAATTTATTGAAACTCTGAACCTAATGCGTATCAGACTGCAATTTTTCATGTACCCGTATAACGTGCATCTTTTTATACTGTAAAGTTGGCCTGAATGTCAGAGGTACGGTATATTGGAATATGAAAACAATTGGAAAAACAGATGGATTGGACCATTTTACATTGGAACATTAAAGCAGATCCATTTGGATGTTAAATATGGTTTTTGTTAAGAGATTTACAGTTGGTTTATGTGAATGCTTAGCAAAGTATATTGACCATTACTTAGTGATGTAAATGTCTCTACGGAAACTTTAAATGTGGTCACCATCTGGTCAGTCAAGGAATCTTCAGTTCAATGGTTTTAAAAAATTGTTTTGATTATATATAGGTTTTTTNCATTCTTGCTCTTGTGTAGCTGTAACTAAATTTTTTTTTTTCAGATTGCGTTGTTAGATTCTCCAACAGCTTTAAGTATGGAGGAGAAGCTGCAACAGAATGAAGCTAGAGTAAGTAATGCGTTAACATTTCATAAAATAGCCTTTCTTTGTAGCAAATAATATATCTGTTGAGCATTAATTACAAAAATGCCACATTAACATTTTTCCTCTTATAACTGAGATAGGATTTTGCCTCTGAAACTAAAACTGTAACCCACCCCCTCAAATACTGTAGGCATATATTCCCTTTGCTTTATTTCACAGAATTCAGTGTTCCTAAATCATAAGTATTGTATAGTTCAAATGATCTTGTTCGCTAAAAGTCTTTGAACTATACGTATATAGGTTTGTCAATGTAAGATACATTTCTTGTACATAAAGGGATTAAGGGATATGGGGATAAGGTGGGTAGGTGGAGTTAGAATAGATCAGCCATGATCTTATTGATTGGCGGGGCAGGCTAGAGGGGCCGAATGGCCTACTCCTGCTCCTAATTCTTATGTTCTTATGTAAGCTCCAAGTTGTGTCTTCAGTTCATAGTATAGACTAACAATGTGCTCTCTTGGGGAGAGTGGTAATATTAGAGGTGCTATCTTTCACCTAAGACATTAAACCGAGAGGCTTATTTGGCTGTTCGTTTGGTTGATGTTAACAGATCCTAAATACTTAAAAAAGAAGAGACAGTAGTTCCCTCCAGTGTCCTACCCAACAACCCTTCATATTAAGTGGTCCTTCACCTCATCACTATTTGTGGTACCTTGCTGGAGCAAATGGCTGCTGTATTTACCAACTTAAAAAACACACTATACTTGACTAGTTACTTCTGAAATGCTTTGAGACAATTTGACATGAAGCGGCCATTATATAAATGAAAATTACTACATTCTAAATTTTTTTTGAGCTACCTTTTGGATTTGGGGTAGAAATCTTTTGCAACATGTTCACCTGAATATTAAAATTGACTGATCGTCCACCTTGTAGAAAGTGAATGTTCAGTTTCCCAGTACATTATTTTCATTCTGACAAATGTCTATTCTGACACATGGGAAATGCAGCATGAGAAAATCTAGCTTTGCTGGTCTGACAAATGAAGGTAATACAATGAAATATTGACATGCTCTAGTTTTTGAGAAAATGAAAGCTGTAAAAATAAAATGCGTCTCTATTGTAGTGGTACACTGTATTGGCTTGCGATAGCTTTATGACATGTATGTCAGAAGTTTAATTGTTGAAATGACAATGTTAATCTAAATAGAAAAAGATTATTAATTTCTATAATGTGTATACATCCAAATACAGCAATTCCCAATGTTAATTAAATCGGTCCTGGCCACTTATTAAGGATTGAACCTTCGTGCCTGAATTATAAATGCTGGAAATTTTGGGTTTTTCTGTAGAGTGAAATTTCATTAATCCAAAAGACGGAATGTTTTACATTGGACCTAAACATTCATTGCTCTCATTGGTGAGGATAAATTAGAGGTTTGATTAAACTTTGGTCCAGAATTTTATGTGGAAGTTATTGCTGCAATTATGGATGTAAATCAATTTGTACCAATAACTGATGGTCTTAATATGTGACTCAAGTCCAAAAGAAATGAAGGAAAGATGAATGGGGCCAGTTGCATCAATTTTTCACTACAGTATGCTTTCTAATACCCAGCTATAATAACAAAGCTAAAATATTGTAGAAAGATGAGATTAGAACGTCTTGGCTAATTTCACTGGCATACTAGTTCATATCTCTTTGTAGGCAGCTTCCACTTAAAGGGATCAAACTGGACCATTGTGAATTGTTGTGCACTGAGTATTGGGCTGAGGATTTAGAATCGTCAGTATGTTTTGATATAAGATGGGTTTGTTGCAATGCAGGTGCAAATTAAAATGTTTGGCATTTGTTATTGTGGGGGGGGGGGGGGAGTAACTTTTTTTGGAAGACTGTGATTTAGGGAATCAGAATTTCGGTGGTAACCAATTTATATTTACATTAGACTTGTTATACACAGTTTCAAATTCAGTCCAGTAATATTTCACATCAGGATTTATGCGTTTTTTTTAATAGTAAGCACTTGGGAAAAAAGTTTTTTTTTAAAAAAAATGGTTTGTATTGATATAACCCTTGGTGTTTTAGATTTTGCTCAAACTGTTAACTTGCTACTGCTCTGGGGGTGGGAGTTATTTTAAAGATAACATTGTATATCTGGGATGCAATGAACCTTTATCCCTTGTCCCATGTCTGATCTTCTGTATTTAACACCAATTCAGCACGTTCATGTTTGAAGATTCGGTTACTACTTTGTACTACCAAACTACTTTGTACATGTCAAAATATTACTGTATTACTGAATGTTTGATTGTAATTTTCTCTTGAGAAGATTCAGATCAATCATATTTCTCATTAACTGATTTTTCTCATTGACTGATTTGCATCTAATAAATACAAATACAGTGAAATTGTATTTTTGGGTGATTGAGAGTTGTTTCTTTGATAACAGGTAGAAGAACTGACCAAAGAATGGACTAACAAATGGAATGAAACACAGAATATCCTTAAGGTAAGTCTGCTGTCTTAAATGGACTGCAGTCTTAAATGCAGTTAAATGGACTGATGCTGATTTTCACTGTGAATGCTCCAATGTTCACTGAACCAAAATGTTCTATTTTTTTGAATAATTATGCTGTGGTGCAGAGCTGAAATTTGCGAGCGGCAAGCGTAGCCTGCAATGAGTTTTACAGATTAGTCATTTTTGCACTCGGACTACACTGACTTCGGGTGTACGGTTACAGTACCTTTTACATTTCCCAAGCTTTATCATAGTGAGCAAGCAATCCTGCATGGTGTCTTCTAACTGTGTTCAAGATGATAATGCACATCTGCAGTGCAAAATGAATTGCAGGTAATGCACAGTGGAATGTAGAGATTGAAGCTGCTTGGCAGATGGCATGATAGACTGAGCTGATTTTGTTTGATGTGTGTCCAGAGACTGAAGCAGTAGCAACAGTGTCCTTGGAGAGTTTACATGAATGTTTTAGTCATCATTTTTTTTCAAGGTGTCCAGGCAAGGCTAATTTGTTTTAGAATCCTATCTAAATCAGTTATTCCTTTCATAGATTTTGATTTGATTTTGATATTTTATTATCGTATATATATATTAACAGTTTTTTATATTTATTTTAAGTACAAGTGAAGAGATGCAGCTTATTGCAATATTAATTTATAATTTTTTTGAGGTGTGGAATGACCCTATTCAATCAGTACAGCTTTTAGTCAATCCTTTGGTAACAGACATTTGTTTGGAATATTTTTCAACAGTAGCCCTCTGTGAAGGAAGTAGAGCAACTGAATGATTTTACATTGTATTTACATTGTGTTTAAAGAAACGTTGTTCCTTGTTATAATGGCTTGTGAGATGTTTCAATAGCATTTAAATTCAGTGCTACACAAAGTATTTGTTGTCACCTCTTGTCAGTGTTTTGCATACTCTGATCCCTTAAAGAGCAGTGATTAAAATCAACCTGTTTTTATTTTAGGCAATCTAGCTGTTTCAAAGCTGCAGTTTACGAAACGCTTAAGAGCTAATTTGAATACATCTAAATTATTGTTGCTTCAAACATGCCTTTTCCTCTTTATAAACCACATTTCTTAACCTTAAAAAGGTTATTGTCTGTTAGGAAATACAAATGTTAATTTTGTGAGATGTCTATCCAAGTTAGTTTCCTCCGATATGCCAAACACACAGGAAAAAAGATGTTTCACTGCAAATGAAACAATTTCTTCAATAGACCAGTGCACACAGGGCAAGTTGCTTAGAGATCTTATTGTTAGAACCATATGTCTCAGTGTTCAATGAAAGCTTGATATTCACATTTGGCTAAATAGAAATTTTAAAATGTTAATAGGGCAACCAATTACAATAATATGAAATAGATGGTGGTGATGTAGTAATACACTGCCATTTATGAAAACAATCCTATTATAATTAGGAAGTATTTTAAGTAAACCAAGGCATTACAGTACCAAATTTCGTGAATATTATATGAATTCCTGAAAAATAAAATAGGTTTGTAATGTGAGGTTCTGGACTATAGAATATCAATAGTCTACATGCAGTGTGTTTACTGTATATGTATGTAAGTTCATGGGCAACATTTTTGTACCAATCAATCTCTTATTTTGGGTACCTGTTCGAGAACTTAGTATGTGCCGGGATGTGTATATGTGTCCAGTCCCGGGATCTGTTACTGTGAAGCGCTCTGAGACGCCGTCCGGTGTGGAAGGCGCTATATAAATCCAAGTTGTTTTTGCTATGCAAAAATAAAGGTTATATTTGAATTTATGAAGGTCATTTAGCATATTCTCAATATCTTGTAGCTGGTTTTCATACAGTGATTTGCATGATTTTTTGTGGAATTTTTGTCAAAGTAATTGACTGAATTTTTTGCTATTCTGGTTAACACCAGGTGTAAAATATAAATGATTTAATTTTTTATGTGCCCAGAGTTCGGCAATATGCCAAGCATGAGTAGATGATATGGAACAATATACTCTCCAGCTGTCTAAAATAACTTCATGTGTTTTCATTTAAAATCTAAAACCTAATTTTTCTATCTAATCCCTTGAACCAGTCTGTTGTAACGTGGTGCTATGGTGTGGAGTAAATTAATGCAAATGTGCTGTTTCTCATTTCAACGGCAGTTTAAAAACTTCAATAACAAAACAGTTTCCAGTTACCATTGATTTATTATAATCTAAAATGTCAAATTGGCCTGTTTTGAAAATGAAAAAGTAGAATGGATTTATTTTTGTCTGAAATGGCGTTCCCACCCCAAACTATTCTGCAGCAGACTGATGCGCTCAGCACAACAGCAACTGTATGACTTTTTTTGATGATAATATGCTGGAAGACGATTGCATGGTACGAGAGAGTAGAATCCAAGAGACATCAACGCTTCTCGTTTCTGCCTGCAGTTGAAAATTGGGAATAATTTTAACTGGAAAATTGAAAAAATTCTAAATCATTATGGTCATTGCCACAATAACTCCAATTGTGAGCACCATTGTAAGATCAGTACATTCTGGGTTATTTTGTGTAAATTAATGTTTGACAATTTTTTAAAAAAAGATACTGTATAGCATTCCATCCGGAATATATATCAGAATTAAGAGAAAATTAAAACTTGTGCTCCACAACTTTGTAAGCAAAGAGTGCAAAGTTGATGACAACTATTATGAAATGGAAAGAATTAGTGAGAGAATTAACGTATGCATATGGTGAGATGAGTGAGAATCTTTAATAGCGCGTACATATTTTAACCAGTGACCAGACTCACAGGTGAGAATGCTACCAACCAAGTCAGGCTGACACCTGTTACCATTGGATCCAGATTTTTCTTCTTTCAAGTCTCTTTCTTGTTCTCGGATTCTTCTAAATAAATTCTATTAATGGTTAAACGTGTTCGGAGCTTATTTTGCCACCATTGTTTCACAGTATCGAGCACATTGCAGTTGAGTGAATATACAATAGAATATCACATTTGTATAGCGCCTTTCGTGTCAAGAGGACATTCCAAGACCCTGTTTATCTGACATGCAAATTTGAGGCACTCACTTTAACTTTTATTGGAAGGATAGTTTGGAACTAATTAAAGGTGGGAAGTGTGGAGCATGAAAACATTTTAATTTGGTTCAGGTAGGATTAATACTTTAGAAAACAGATGAGCCTGTAATTATTGACGATTTCATGGCAGTGTGGAATTGTGTTGCTGTAAATAAATAAAACAACCTGAATATAAACGGTTCAATGGAAATAGAATGATTGAAAAACTTCAATATTTTTATATTAATACAAAGAGTATTATGAATAAATTGTAGGAGTTAAAGGTGCATTGGCTGATAAAAGTATTGGTATGTCAGACATCTGATGCAAGCAAAAATAGATCTTTAGAGGATATAAGATTCTTTGC
The DNA here is from genome assembly GCF_018977255.1 of Callorhinchus milii. Taxonomy (NCBI): domain Eukaryota; kingdom Metazoa; phylum Chordata; class Chondrichthyes; order Chimaeriformes; family Callorhinchidae; genus Callorhinchus; species Callorhinchus milii. Next base: position 79,022,586 of record NW_024704744.1, read on the forward strand.
AAAGAGAAACCTGTTAAACTGTGTGGAGGAGGAGCATTATCAGTAAGGGATGATAGCTATCAAAAATGTGCACATAAAGCAGAATGGTAGTGGGCTAAAGTAATATGGTAGAAATTGGTAATAAAGGCAAGAAAGTAAAAATTGGCAGCCTACGGTGAAGAAGCAGAAAACTGAGCTATTTAGAGAACTGAGGAAAGCTGCAGGAAATTGCATTGTGATAGTTGTGTGGATAATTGTGTCCCTAAGGACACTGAGTGCGTTGGGCAGAATTCTTCTATATTTTCTTGCTTTCCACATCATTCATTGAGTTGGGTATAATCCACATATACTTAATTTTTGTCTTGATTAAAATGTACATGATTCAACTGAAAATGTACCACAAATGCAAATCAGCAGGTGCATTAAATAGACTATAGCATACCTAGGCAATCTATGGTTCATGGGATTTGAAAATTTAAGATTGTGTATGTGTTTTATTAGTATTACCCCGGTAGCTTGTGTGTGTGTGTGTGTGGAATCATTCACCAGTGCCTAGGAAGTTGAGAGAATAGCTGTTGTTGGGAGCAACATTTATTAGAAACATATTATTGGATGTCTGAATTTCCTACATGTTTCATAGCATTAGCATATGGAGTCATTTATATTTAATAAAAATGATTCAAAATTTAATAATAACCACTCACTAAAATTGTAGATTTAGAAATCCATCAAAAATACATATGCCAGGATTTGTCCTAAAATCTGTATGCAGTAAATACTCATAATATGATGTTCTTGGATGTTTAAAATGAAATGCCCTACTTTTGGGGGTTGGGAGGGTGGGGGGCAGAAATCCATCACCATATCCAAGAATATCCAAGCTAGACTGAGATTTCCACGTACGTATGCCGCCACCCATGGAAATCTCAGTCTGGGATAGAGTTTGTGCTCACTCCTTGGAGTGTTGCACTCTGTTTAGCTAATTCCAAAGTTTTAGGTCAGTTGGAGCCCTGGAGACCCCAGAGTAATGCATTAGAGTGGAAACCAACAGAATGGAAAGGAAGCTGTGAGTTGTCTCTGGCTTCAATAGAAATGTTGATAATATGTTTACAATGTCTCTTCAAGTAAATGAGGAATGAAAGCCCCTTCTCTCTCTGCAGAGAGTTGAGAGTTTAAGGCTATCCCATAAAGGGGACAAAGTAGAATGAACCTGCCAAATATGAAAGTGATGGCAAATTCCTCCTGGGTTTAATTGAATGTGCAGAATATGAATGGATCCTGTTAAGCTTGCTATGAAGAAGGAGTTCCAATCTGTTTCAACCATAAATCTGTGTCTGAAATGCAAATCAAATTTGTGATTGCGATTGAGTAATTAGAAACTGAAGTTTGTTTGGGAGCCCTACTCTTCGTGAGTGCTGATCTAATAGAACCTAATATTCTGGATACCGGCCACTCCAAAGAACGTAGAACTTATGAACCAATTCCACTATAATGGTTAGGTCCCCTAACTGGGAGCGTTTGGAACAGATAAATAAATATAGTGTATCCATTTTGAGAATACCAACTCTATGCTCTGTAGAGAGAATTCATTTTTCATCACGGATAGCTTTGACAATCGGGCTGATGGGGTGAATTAGGAGGGAGGGGTAAATTGATGCAGATCAGGAGTCTTGAAAACACGTCGTACATTAAAAAGAAAAGGAATCAATGAATTGCTAGAGGAGAGAGGAGAACCAAGACTTTTCTCATTTACACAAATGTGTTCTAGGTTCGTGAATTACCCCCATTCTTTGACAATTCCTACTTGCCTGATCAGCAAAAGTGACCTTTTGCCATAGGTGGAATGTTTTCTTCAGCAAAGCTTCTCAGTTGGTGATTTTGCATTATTTTTACTTGCAGTTGATAGATTTGAATATCAGCATCCCTGGGTCTTAAATCAGCTAACTGAAGTTTAATAAACTTTCTCTCATTGCAGAATGATCTCCCCAACTTTGCAAAACAACAACTTGCATTTATAATAGTGCCTTCAAGCACGTAGACAATGTTTTGAGCATATTTTATTTGAAAACCTTTGTTTTAATGTTATTTTTCTAATTTGTTCTAATTTTTCTAAATGTGGGTTATTTACAGAATTCGAATTATAGAATATTTCTTGTTTCTCGGTATTTTACATGTTTTCTATTTATTCTGAATGCAGAAATTCGAATGTACTGAATGCATGGGTTAAAATTGGGTAATACATTGAGCCAATCATGAATTGCACTGTTCTGTAGAACAGAACTCAAGTTCTGTAGAAATCAAAATGTTTCAAAAACAGGATACCCTCACAGTTATAATAGACGATTCAACAATTTACCATGATATAATTAAAATGCCAGAACATGATCAACAGACAATTTGTGTTGCTATGTTTGTTTCCAAAAGCGCCACTTATTTGTTTCTTCATACCTAACAATACAGGAATATTATGTTTTTTTTAAACTGAATCTGGCAATTCTTAATCTTTATACCTACCAACTATATCCACAAATCCATATCCATGTATTTCCTGCTGAATAGAGATAGTGTCCAATTCTCTGTTGAAGCTCATATAAGATAAGTGAAACGTTTCCAAGTTAATAATGCAGCAATGTCCTTTGGTACCATAATTCAACCTAATCGGAATTCATTGAAGTTGCATCTAGTTCAGCTTGATCATTCATGAACAAAGCCTTCCTTAATGAATTGTGTATGCACTTCCTTATCAGGTGGTGATCCTTTATTCTCTGGATTGTATTTAGATCATAGGTTATGCAGCCCTTTGTTTAGGTGTCAATTATGCAGACTCAAACTAAAACCTACCACCTCCATCCCTCAATTTATTTCTCATGAGCACCCCCTCCTCTCATACAGTGCTTCGAAGTGTGTTAATTACTGAAGTAGATGCACATTCAATGGATTACTGGCACAGAGAGCAAGCAAAATATTTGAGTTGAAATTAATCTGGCTTTATGGAAGGAAAGAAAATCAATTCTGTATGAGCTGATTTTTTTCATATTCAGTTCACCAGTAAGACTGGTATGAAAGATATTACAGATCTGGGTAGAATATATGATTGTTGCATACAAGTTTCAAGGCAGAAAGATAGTTAGTCATTTTGAGGGTTAGTATCCTCTTGAGATTGCATTGAGAAAGTATAACAATAGTGCAGGATTTATGGAAATTAATCTAATGCAAGTTGTCCAAAAACTCACTATCCAGTTGATTTATTTGAGTATTTGTTTAATGCAGGTGGTGTGAAAGTATTCCTTTCATTCAACTTAATCATTTTTGTTATGCATAGAATTATTTCAATGGCAACAACTCTACCTACTTTTGAACTGTATTAAAATTAAGATTGTACAGAATTGTGCAAACTTCCAATCTAAATTTGGAAGCCGTTTCCTTTTATAACCTATAGAAAGTCAGCTTCTGAATTAAGACTGAATTTAAAAATATTCCATAATTCTGTACAAAGATTAAATTTTAGAAAACAACAGAAAGCTGCTGATGGCCAACCAGCTAGGTTGTTTTTTTAGGAGGACTTGGAGGGTTCTCCCACTGGCTACTGTTAATCTAGAATGGGTAAGGTTATCCTGGCTGAATAAGCAGCGGGGAAAACCTGCCAAATCGTGCTCTCAACGGCAAGCTATGCAGTTCAAGCAGTTTAAGTTCCAGCAGTAATCCAATACATTCTTTGAAGTTCTTAAGCCTTGGCTTTCGACAATCTGCACTCTACTCTCTGGAATTAGGTAAGCCGGGTACATCCCTCTTGGGAGAGAGTGGTCATTCCATTCTAGACACACAAAAATTTCCATGCGTTGCTAATACACCTATAAGGATCTTAGGCTGGTTTGGATACTCTTAAGCACGTGTCACACACCTGGCTTACTTAAAAAAAGACAGAATGGTCTTACAGGTTAAGCAGAGGTGGATTTTCAGGACTCAGAGGTGGCAAAGATGGGCATCATTATGGAGATGTTTCCTTAATTTAAAAACAAGATGTGTAGTTTTCTAATGTTTAAAAGCCTTGTATTAAAAAAACATTTCAAGTGTAAAACACATGGATTTTACCAGTGCAAATTACCATCATGAATAAAACTCACAAGATAAATTTAAACCTGGTTTGCCCCAAACATTTATTACATTTGCATTCTGTAATTTTTCTACAATTTTTCTATAATACTATATCAACAATTTGTCTTTTTTGTGCTGACTGTAAAGTTTCAGAAGCCATATCCACTTTTAAATTGACATCAGTTTCACAGTATTATTGATGCATGTGTGGTCTTATATTCCCAGCATCTGTGTTTTGGTGATGAGCTATTTACAGATTTTTCCAATTTTCTGATTTAACTTTCAAAAGTTTCTCTAATTACTTTCTGTGATGAATGAGAGTGGTAGGGCATAAAGCACTGATGAAAGAGAAAACAAGCTGATCATAATGTGCTTCCTGCACCGGGTCGTGCTGTGATCTGATTTTCTTAATGTACAATGTTTACAAAAAGTGCTATTGTAGCTACTGGTGAGATACATTAACCACATCTGAATTCAATCCTTACCGTGAAAAGTAAATACTATCGTGTTGTTATGCTTCATCAGCATATCACTAATTTCAGATAATTCTATCCAGATGTATTCTATAAATATCAAAAAGCTACACATTTCTGATCAAGTTTGACCTTGATTTTAAATTTTTTTTAGTTGGTTAAACTCCAGCAGTACCCCCAGTGCACACTCTGGGGTTCCCAAGCCTTAGCTTGTCAGGCTGTGCAGAATGCTCTCTGAAATTAGGTAAGCACATCTAAAAGAGTTAAACTGAGGTGGTGAGAATACCAAAACTCACTGCCAGAGGCCTTTGATTGAAGTAGAAAGCATCAATTCATTTAAAAGGAAACTTGACACATATGTATGTGGGGGTGTAGGGGGAAGACTCTGGGGGAGGGATTAGGATGGGCAGAGGCTCATGTGGAGCATAAACAAAGGACCAGTGGGAATGGTTGGCCTGTTTCAGTGCTTTAGATTTATTATAAGTTTGTTACCTGCTTTTAAAACATGTTCCATTATAAGCATGTGTTCGCTTACAATCAAGATTTCCTGTGGTTACCGGAAGTGCAGTGCATTTACCACTGGGTCCACTATAGTGAAGTTACCTTGTTGTCTGTTATTTTATATGCCTTTACTCAGATTCTTGTCTTATATTTTTCTGTGGAAAAATCGAAAGAATGCTTCATGAAACAAAATAAGTGTAAATTTGGTTAAAAAAAATCTGTCTCTATCTCAAGAGTCTTTAATTTTCTGCCTCTTTCTATAGCTTTTTCTATCTCTTTCTATAGCTTTTCTACCACTATCTCTACCCAGTACAAATGGAAGTATTACAAACCTACTTCCTCATACCTTTAAAAGGTCCAGGTGAATTACTTGTTTTTTGAACACCACAGTTAGATTACATAGGAACAGGAGTAGGCCATTCATCCCGTCAAGCCTGTTCTGCCATTTAATTAGATCATGGTTAATCTATATCTTCACTAGAATTTCAAATCCAATTTCCCGCTTTCTCCCCATATCCCTTATGACCCTGATCTACCAAAAATCTTGTCAATCTCTTTCTTGAAGGTGTGGATGGATCCAGCATCCACGACCTTTTGGGGGGGAGAGTTCCAGATTTCTACCACCCTTTGAGTAAAAAAATGCTTCATAATTTCACTCTTAAATGGTCTGGTTCTAATTTTAAGACTGTGCTCCCTTGTTTTGCATTCCCCCAACATAGGAAATAGCTTTTCTGCCTCTACCCTATCAAATCCCACTATCAAATCACTACTCAGTCTTCTAAACTCGAGGGAATTCAATCCTTTCCTCGTAACTTAACCCTTTTTGGCCTGGTAACATTCTGCTGAACCTGCGCTGCACCCCCTCCACGGCCAATATATCTTTCCTGTGGTGTGGTGCCCAAAACTGAACGTTGTACTCCAGGTGGGGTCCGACTAACGCTCTATACGGATTACCCGTTAACCTCCTCAAGCTCTAAGGAATATTATCCAAAGTTTACCCAGCTTCTTATCATAACTAAGCCCCATCCTATGTATTAATGACAAATTGTCACCTGATCCCTCCAAGACTAATATATCCTTCCTGAGATTGGGTACCCAAAAGAGAAAAATGTATTCCAAACAAGTTCTGGCCAAAGCTGTAAATAACTGGAGCAGCACAACCTTGCTTTTATATTTCAGAGCTCTTATTATGAAGCCCAGCACATTAGTCTTATTAATTACTTTCTTCACCTGCAAATTAGATTTTAACGATTTATGGAATAGAACCCCTGAATCCTTTTGCTCATCTAAATCTCCAATTGCTTCCCTATTTAACCCATATTCCCATTCTCTATTATTATGTGCTACAACACACTTTGCAAAGTTAAGCTCCATTTGCCATAGTTCTACCCACTCACTTAATCTGTTTTTGTCTCTTTGCAATATTCTGTTGTCTTAACACTGTGCAACACCTTCATCAGCAACCTTAGAAATATTCTCCTCTATTCCTATTTATAGATAAGGTAAAGAGAAATGCATTTGATAGAGTATCTTATGGTCTCAAAGCGCTTTACCACATAAGATTTAATAATGTGTAGTGACTGATTTATTTTGCATGTGAATGGAGCAGCTAATTCTGCCCCCACTCTCTAGAACTCCTTCCCAGTTCATTTTTGTCCTTGGAGCCTTCTGGGACAGTCCTTTCCATATTTTTACAATGCTCCGAAATAGGGGCATAGAATACATTCCACATTTTCACAACCCTCTGTTCAAATATTTATTTAACTGCATCAGGAAGGCGACAGCAGAATGTCAAGAATATTATGCATTTGGAAGTTTTTTTTTGAATAGTGATGGCAAAATGTTAGAGGCTGACAATGACACTTCTCTGAAGTTTGTCATAACTGCTTGAATATTGAATTTGCTTTCTTGCCCTAAAGGAATAAACAAATTTGTCACATCCTATGATAATTTGCTAAAAAATTATTTTTACTCTTAGTTTCACTCAGTATTTTTCAATTTATTTATTTTGACACAAATGGTATTAAAATTAGTGAATTGCAAATTTTAATTTCAAAGCTGCAAGACATTAAAGAATGCTAGGTGCGTATGACTGCAGCATTAAAAATTCATATGCTAAGGTTGGCCTGGTGGCTAAGTGATAATATTGTAGTTTTGCATTTCGGTATCTGTAGGATTATTAATTTAATAATCTTAATTGGCTCTTAGTGGATGAAGAAGGTTGTATATCTGTAAATCAATTTTTAATGCAGTGGAGCTATTTGTCCTTGACCAGAAGTACAGCTTCAATTGACCAGTCTTCAAAACAGCATTATTGTTTGACTTGTAGATGAATGTGCCATGATTCACCTGCCTCCAATATTGCACCTTTTTCGTTGTGACTGCAGAAGGAACGGTCATCTTAAAAAAAAGAAGCTGAAATCAGAGATCTTGAAAGGACCTTTTTATTTTGAGATATGGATTTATTCACGTATTCATTAACTATTTGTTTTATTGTTTTAAATCTGCCAAGATGCCGTACGTGCAAAAAAGCAAAATTTTGCAAATTTCCTTTGCTAACCACTGTGAAGTAAAAGGGATAAATTAGTTTGATTAGGAGAAGTACTGGAGCTCAATGTTTCAACCTTGCTATGGTGCTTTTCCCTGTGTGAACCATTGCTTATAAAACGTGGTCTTTTAATAAATTCAGTAAAGGTTTATTTTGCTTCTGGGCAGATATTAGAGTTGGAAAAGTTCCAGTGAATTCAACGTTATTGTACCAGCCATCATATTTTTCAGTTTTATCTTGATGACTTAATGGATTTGCACCAAATTTATCTGAGTCTAGTACACTGAATTACTGAATTCTGCACAACTTGTTTTGTGTTGCCCAATAAACTGAGAAATCTGATACGTCAACCAAATTCAGCATTCAACCTTGTGTGGTGCATTGTAAAGATCAGTAATTTCTGAGAAATTCGATAAGTCTGGCTGCTAAATTTGTTGAGTATCACTATGAAAATCAGAATGCATAGCATCAAGTAACTTTGTGGAACCCTTGTGCAAACTTTTAAAGACGTTTTTCACATTTCTTTATTGTCACCTCAATACTTCATGCAAAACTCAATAAATTAAGGAGCAAGATTTGTAATGGAAATTCATTCTTCCCACGACAAAGTCCCTTGTGAAGTGAGCAAAGAATCAAATTTTGTTTCCAGGGAACAGTAAGATTTAACTGACAACATCTATTAGGGTGTGTGTGTTCCAAGCAATTTGTTGTTTTTTTTCCTAATTAGTTTACCATCCTTCACACAAAGCAAAGCAGGAGTCCCATCTCGGGGACGACGACGGGACATAGCATTTCTTTTCTTTTTCACCTATTTATCAGTTTTTCATAGTTAGGTACTTCAATTTGCAATGTAACTTGTGTCCTCGTTACCAGCCATCAAATAAGTCAACGTTATTTATTTCATAGGGTCCCCAAAAGTTCCTGGGCTGTTTAGTTAACCTACTTTTTGCATCTTTTTTATTTGAGAACAAATTAATGATCCTTTGAAACCTACCCGGATGCTGTGGTGATTTGGTAAAACGTTCAGATTTTTTTAAAATCTTAATGGATTACTGAGAGCAGCAATGAAGGCTTACATAGGTGAACTATAGCCGTATATGAGAAGATTAATTACCTGCTGCCAAGAACCTGAAAAGCTTCTGGAGACATTATTTCTCCCCTTTTTAGATCCTGGTTATAGGTTATCATTTCCCCAGCTCTAAGTGAGGTGAGGCTGGAGTTAAAGGGTCTATCTTTACTTTCCCTCCTTCAGTTCCATCACAGCAGCCCTGCCACCTGCCTTATCTTCAAGCCATTATCCGTTAAATTATATTTTATTAGCTCTTTTTTTTTGGTCATCAGCTCCTTCCACTGGTAGACTGTTTGGAATTTGTATGTGGCTGAATGAGGTCTTAATGATCACATTTCAATATGATGCCTTCTGAAGACATTTCTTTGGCATCCAGTTAGTGCTCGAGGCTTATAGCCAGTTGCATCTTATGTTGGATCTTTGCTTTCATGTACTTATAACTTTTATTCTCAACATGACTAATCTTGTTTATTTTGAAGTTTAAATAAACAAGAAAATCACAGGTGTATTGCAACTGACACTGAGCTTCATAAGCTGTTCCAAAATTCCCAAAGTTGGCTGAATGTTTATAATGGTCATGCAGACTGCCTGGTAAAGAATTGCATTAATGATATTTGCCACTAGTTTCTAAGATACAACTTTCATAAAGTTTCTTCAGTCCTTTGCACATTAAACTCCATTTTTAACAATTTGTAGGGTGGTAATTGGTTTCTTCTTACAAGTAAGAAAATGTGTTGCATTGATCTGCTGAAAATGTCTCGACTGTAAAGTTGTTTTCTTATTTTAGCTCCTCTCTCATGATTATGTAAAACTTAATTGCCCTAAGTTTTTAAACCTTTGCTATGAATACCGAGTACAGCCACACACCAAAATAAACTGAACACCTTAAATCTCAATTCCAAATTATTCTGGTTTCAATTTATTTTCTATACCAGAAGCACTAAATAATATAAAACTCTTTGGAAGTTTATGTGGCTGAGCGAGGTATTAATGAGCACACCTCAGCATGATGTCTTCTGCAGACAATTGTTTGGCATCTAGTTAGTGTTTAAGGCTTGTACGCAGTGGCATCTTGTTTCATGCTAATGATTCAAACGTTAGAGTGGTGGAGATTGCACAAAAAGACAGATAATTAGTCTATTTTTGCATTTTAAAAGCAATAACTGAAGGAGGTAGAGTGAAGAGCCAGGCCTCGCAGCTACATCATGCTCGGCACACTTTGAGCTGTCATTTGCATAGAATAGTGGGTTTAAGTCACTTGAGCTTTGATATTATTGTTTGTAATGTTACATGAACGTTACCTCCCCCTCATTGCTATCATTAAACAACAGTTATTGTTTTCTGTATAAATACAATGAAAACATTGGTAAACTGAGGAAGAGAAATAACTTTTTGTAGTTGCCAGACATTGATCAGAAAGGATTGTAATACCTTTTGGTCTGTTTTATAAAGTTCAAGATGAAATCAGTGCAGTAAGCAATTATACTGCAGTATAATAGTAGTATAAAAGTACTGCAGTAATTAGTTTTGATTTAAAAAAATAAAATACTTAATGTCTGTGTAGGAGTTTAAACTTGTACTTCATTATCCGATCTTGATCAAATTATAGAATCCTGTCTTTTCAGACTTTAGTTTGTGAATTTTGTGTTCAAGGTCAGAGATGTTAATACAAACTACAAAGTGAATTTGTTTTGGATTCTTGACATCCATGACTAGCATGCAGTTCTCCTGGGTTGTTTAGCAACATTTGACGCCAAGTAAAGCTTCTCCTGAAGTGTCAGCCTGGCTCAGTGTTAGTACTCTCACCTCTGAGTCACAAGGTTATCAGTTCAAGTCCCAGGTCAGGACTTGAAATCTCATAGTCTAAGATGACACTTCAATGCTGTGAGATGCCATCCTTCAGATGGAATGTTAAACCAGGGTCCCATCTACCTGTTCAGGTAAATGTTAAAGATCCCATGGCACTGTTGAAAAGAGAAGGGTGTTTCTCCTGGTGTCCTGGCCAACAATCCCCAAATAAAAAAAATGTTCATTCACTATTTGTTTGTCGGACACAGCTGGGTGCAAACTCACTGCTGGGATTTGTCCACAAAATACACAGTAAAACCACTTTACAGTATATTTTGCAAAATGCTTTGAGATGTCTCGACTACATGATAAGACTCTATCAAATGGAAATATTATTAGATTACCTCAACCTCAGAAGATATCCCATAATGTACAGGCATGCAATTCTCATCTCTCTTCCCAACCATGATTGAGAACAGTTTTATGCCAGGAGCCAATGCCCAGTACCAACTGGGTTGAAACTGCCAAAACCCTAATGTCTGAAGCTTTATTCTGTACTTTCACTTTATTGTAGACATTACCAGATGAAGGTGGAAGTTTACACCTGAATGCCATGGCAATTTTTTTCCCCTTTGGCTGTGAATTATATTAAAATAGTACTGAAAAATAATTTTCTTCGCATTTGATTTTTTTAAAAAACAATGGATTCATTACAGCTAATAAATGTTCAGTTTCTCTAACTTGATTTTCATTTTTACTGTTTTAGGAAGAAACCTTAGCACTTCGAAAGGAAGGAATTGGTGTGGTTTTGGACTCTGAATTACCTCATTTAATTGGCATTGATGATGACTTGCTTAGTACAGGGATTATTTTATACCATCTCAAGGTAAGGATATTTTTGTAACCCCACAGCTCCTATTTAGGGTGATCTCTCTGTGAACGTTTTGAGGCATTTAAAACGCAAAACATTTACTGTGGTGAGCAAAGCAATGAAAAACTACTCCTCTCATCCAGTTTGATTTTTTTTTCCCCTTTTACTTTTTAATCTTATTTTCATCCACTCCCTCACAAATCTGGAGTTAAATTGCATGTTTACTTTCTGAATTTTTCAACAAGGTTTGCATGAAATGTGCTAGGTGGCAGCTTTTTGAATGTTATCTGTACCTCCTATTGCCTGAATTTTAATCTCAAGTGAATCTCGAATTTAAACCTGAAGCAACTATATGTATAGTTAATCGGTAGTCCGTTGTAAATAGCATTTGTGTTTCTTGTCTTTAAGAAAATGAAATAGTATTTTGCAAAAGCTGTTTGCTGAACTGAGTTGAGTAGTTTGTAATGTTTTACTGAATCTTACAAATGTGTGTTTTACTTAATAGGAGGGAAAAACATATGTGGGTCGAGATGACGCAACAACTGAGCAAGACATTGGTTAGTTAATTTATCCTATTTGGTCAGGACATTTCAGTGCTTTCGTATCTTTTGTTTTGATCTTTTTTTCTCTTAGGCACTAAAGATCCTCTGATCATTCAGTGCAATATGCATACATTACCCACTAGATAAAGCGCCCCGTGATTATAATAACAGTCTGTTTATAGAGCTGGACTGCAGACTCCGTTTACTGCGGGTGCGGGAAGCCAGCAAGAACACTTCCATTACATCAGCCAGTCTAAAGACTTTCAGGTCATTGGATTGCTGTCAGGTGGGCAGGGCAGGAAGTCACATAGATGACAACCTGATTATCTGGAGTTTCGTTTTAGATTCTCAAGCTTTTTTAAAAAAAAATTAAACATTTTTTAAAAAAAATTGAAAGACTTTTGGGTCATCACATTGCCAATACGTAAATGGCGATCTGAAAATCTGGCATTTATAACATGGGAACCAGGAAGTTGAACACATGGGCAATAAATATGGAAGTGCTGATCTGCTTGGGTTTTTTTTAATCCCATCTACTGCCTTATAATGGGGCTCCATTGTAGTTGGATGATCACACCACTGAGGTTTGATAAAGTTACCAACCATCAGAAATAGAACATATTCATGTGTCCATGTAAAGGAGCTATTCAGTATTTCTTTGTTTCTGCATTTATGTCTGATAAGAGCTCACCGTTACGTAGATAAATCTCTTTTGTCATTTGCCTGTGAACAAAATTCAGATTATAGTATTCAAAAGTAGAAAGAATCTGGAGTAAGGCCAAGAACAAGAAGAGGCAGAAATAAGTGAGATTTATTTTTTTTCACGTTTCATATTTACTGTTTGTCTTTCAGTTCTACATGGTCTTGACCTAGAAAGTGATCACTGCATCTTTGAAAACTTAAACAATACAGTGATGCTAATTCCATTGAATGATGCACAGTGTTCTGTAAATGGAATTCAAATTAAGGAGGCCAGCCACCTAAACCAAGGTACCTCTTCGTATGTAAATATATAAAATTGAATGAGTTGTAATGATAACTAAAGATTCCAGGTTTTAAAGTAACTTTTATGAATACAAAAGCTACCATTTACTTAACAAGTTCTTGTGTGTTAATACAAAGCCAGGAAGCCAAATCAAAGCATTCCACTCCATAATTAGAAGCATGTTTCATTTAGAATATCAAATAATCTTAATTTATTCCTTTCCAAGTGTTTACTTTCTTTTATCTTACAATTACCTCCCCTAATCACTTTGTTCCTGAATGCAGGATTGTATATTGGAGTAGAGTAAGATCCGTGACCCAATCATCCTCGCCCGGCTTCACAGGCTCTCCCATCCCCCGGAGGATCAAGTTCAAGATCCTTTTCTATGCCAAAACTTTAAAGCCCTCCAGGGTCTTGTTTCTCCCTATCTCTGGGACCTATCGATCTTTCACTGCTCGCTCCGCTCAGCGGGAACTCCTGATACATGTCCCCCGCTCTGCCCGGTCCACCATCAGCTGTTGGGCCTTCATCCTTTTTTGCTCCTACCTTCTAGAATTCTATTCCGTAGCTCTTCCATCTCGCTCACTCCCCTATCCTACTTCAAAGCCCGCCTCAAGGCCTTCCTCTTCGACCATGCCTTTGATTATCTTCCCAACCAGCTTGCCCTGCCCCCTCTTGATTCCAACCCGCAGCTCGGGTGCAAACCCTTCACTGTCCAGCACCTTGGGATGTCCTCCCAACATTATAAAAGCAATTTGTTGTTGTAGAATGTCAAAGGCTACCTCTCCCGTGTGGTCTTTCTTATTTGGTCAGCCGAGGATCTTAAACATCACCAATCTAAAGAGGATTTAAACCAAACTTTTAAAAGTTCCCCATATGCATGTAAATTTCAATTTGTGTTCCAAAACTTTCTGGGCCCAAGGGCCTCCCCATTACATTAAGCACCCTGACTGAGCATCCCCACACGTTAATCCATAGAAATTGAGGACCTTACTTTAATTTGCAAAGAGCATTTTAAAAGAATTAAAGAAAATAAATGTAAGATTTAACAATGTTAATGTAGATAACACACAAACTCTGTTGATCTGCATTGGTAAGGCTTACCTCACCTGCCATTGGCATCACGTGACCCGATCGGTCAGATTTCAGCCAGTAACGTTTGGCTATTGAAGCTGCGGAGGGATGCAACAGGCCCACATGGAGCAAGTACAGTGATTGTAAGAAGACCTTCCTTTTTGACCATGTTTACAGTCACCTTCTCCCGGCTCGGTGTCTGGCTCCACCACTGTTAAGCGCTCTGAGATACTATCCCACACAAAGGACGTTATATAAATACAAGTTGTTGCTGTGAAGGTGGAGGCATGATTGGTCCTCAGGGAACAAGGATTGTGATTGGTCCACAAGGATCAAGCGCTTGAGCCGATGGTGACGGTTTGTTCCAATTGCCACCTTATCCCATTAAATCACAGCAGACCCCTGTTTGGGAACCAATGAAATAGGGTACTCCCTCTCCTTGGAGGGATATGCATTTGCCTCTTAATCACTGAATTTTTTTTAATAATTCCACTTTCCAGCTCTTTCCCAGTATCCCTTAATTAAAGTATTATTGAACTTTCCATATACTTCTGTGGTAATGGGATGGAGTATCATAAAAGGTTAGTTAACCACTCTGCTTATCTGAAGCCTGGCTCACCAATGCTTTCCTTTGGGAATACAGGGAAACCCAGTTATATTGTGGTCAGTATCTCAATGACCACGTTATAAACTAAGTGCAAAAAAAGGGTCAACTCAATCATCAGGGCACTGCTGAATACTTCCACAAAACTTGTCGCTGACTTCAACTCCTTCACAAAATAACTTTAACTGGGCTTTCTGTGCATGGGCCTGGTGATCTGAGAACCCAGAAGTTAGACATCATTTAGCATTGGAAGCTGGCCAGTCGGCTTTGGATTCCAGGTTTATTGCACGTCTGGTTAGCATGGGTACACCGGAGGACACCAGCATTATAATCGAAGTATTATATGGGGATGGGGGAATGGGCCATTATAAAAAAGTTGTCTGTACCTTGAATCTTATGAAATACTATAATATCAAAATGTAAAATAACAGTACGTCTGTACTGAACTGATCAAATATGGGAAAGATTCAAGTTAAAAGGAGAAGAGGAAAACTGACTTTTATAAAGAGATTGTGGTGATCCTATTTCATGTGTAGTGTTTCACAGATTATCTTATTTGGTAAAACTATTAACCTTTTGGTATTGGACTCTTTTTATACCATTAAAGCATTCCACAGTTAAATAAGTGCAAACGGACAGTTTTATGTAAGCATTGCCTCTTAAGTATACATTATGGGTAACCTTGATAAGGTTGAATCTGATTAAAATTAAAAAGTTCCATGTGCAGAAAAATTATTTCCCCTCATTGGAATAAAAAGAAAAAAATTATTTTCCTTCATTGTGGAGTCCTGTAGGGTATTGGTTACAGCACTCAACTCGCAAACGAGACAACCGGGGTTTGATTTCTGATCATGGCGAAACCTTAGGCAAGTTTCCTTACTCCACATGCCTCTGTTCACCTAGAAATAAAATAGGAACCCAGTTGTCAGTTGATTGGCGGATTGCTTTTCCAGGGAGTAATAATCCCTTCAAAAAAAAGCGGGACACCTCTGTGTGCAATTGGCTGCTGCGTTTCTCCTATAAAATATACAGTTAAGTAAGTTTACAGTAGATTCTGTGAAGTGTTGAGACGTCTTGAAGACGTGACAAGGCACAAAATAAATCAAGGATTATTATTATTAAATCCTGCAAGATAAAGGTAAGATAAATACAATGTGAGATCAATATTTGAAATTCACATCAGTCTGTTGCCTTATGGTCCCATATAAGCTTTAATTTTTATTAGTTAACTTTGGCAATGTATTCATTCATGAATTCATTCTGAAATATAGGGAAATCATGCATTGCCTGCCTCCGACCATACCTTACATCAAATGCAACCGAAACCCTCGTGCGTGCGTTCGTCATCTCCTGCTTGAATTACCCCAACGCATTCCTCCATTATTCATTCATTCAGCTCCATTATTCACAAGATCCAGCTCATTCAAAACTCTGCCGCACCCATATTGACCCGGACCAAACTCCGTACCCACATCTCACCAGTTTTGGCCAGGTTCCACTGCTTCCCCATCACCGAACGGATCGACTTCAAGATCCTCGCTCCTGTGTTCAAATCCTTTCATTCTCTGGCACCTCCCTACCTCTCCGATCTTCTCACTCCCCAATCCACCACCTGGGGTCTCCGCTCAACTGGCACCGACCTCCTGCTCGTCGCTTGCACCCTCTGTGCCACCATCGGAGGTCATGCTTTCAGCCACTACGCCTCAAAACTCTGGTACACTCTCCCTCAATCCCTCCGCCTTGCCCCCTCTCTCCCCTCTTTCAAGTCCCACCTGAAAACTTTCCTGTACGACCATGCTTACGGCCACCTACCACCTCCCCCCGGCTCAGAGTCAGGCTCCGTCATTGTTAAATGCTCTGAGACGCTACCCTGCGTGGAGGCCTCTATATAAGTCCAAGTTGTAAAATAGTGAATGTAGCATCCATTAACTGACACAAAATGCCTTTTAGTATTCTAGTGAAACATTTCTTATGGTATTAAATTATTTTGTGATAGGTCTTGGAATCTTCTCTAGATATGTTGATAAGTTTTTCTTCATTATATATAAATGGGAATGTATACGTTTTGCCTACAAAACCCACAGTCAATCCACTTAACAATATATTCTGCGAAGAGCTTTGAGACGTCTCAATGACGTGATAAGACGCTGTATCAAATGCAAGGATTATTATTCTTATTAAATTGGTAAAGCTAAGTTTTGCTGCAGTTAAGGTTTTTTTGTTTTCATCACATAAAAATGATTTAACTTTATTTTGTTCTTTTTATCTGAGGAAATTATAGCTAAATAGTGCTGCTTTAGGTAATGTGTGTGTGTGCGTACGGAGGTAGGTATCTGAGGAGAAAATATTAAACTAAATCTAAAGAAAAAATTGTGTCCTACTTGTCATCCTTTTATAAAATATTGCTGGGTACAGATGCAATTAAAACATTCCCCACGATAGTCTATCAGTGGTTATTGTCACTGGTTAGTAATGATGATGAACTGCAAGGAATGCAAAGGTGATAACAAAAAGGAACATTTGTCAGAGAGCAAAATATTTCTGTCTGATGAGTTTACCCTATTTCCTGATCTAAATTCATGTTGGTATTTGATCGATTGCCAGTCTGATAGTTTCATACAGAGCCCTTTGAGTTTGTCATTGAACCCTCTCAAGTTTTCCACTAAATAATTCACTCTTCTGATTTAAGCATCTAAGCGAATGAGCTTCAAGCTCTTATAGTACATCCAGCATACTTCTGAGATTGTCTCAGAATTTAAATCCACAATAAATAATGGTGGTGTTTTATTCTCCTCTCTATCCTATTTTAAGGTTAAAACAGATTCCATTGTGCAAATAAGTTTTGAGTTGTGCTTTGTATTTATAAGGCTGACGATGTACATACAGTAGTTCTAAGCAACTATTCTTTTCTCCCAGCATAAAGTTTTAGAAAGTACTTTGTTGTTGACTATAGAAATGACATGGCAGAATCATGGTATAGTGATCCATAGGATCATAGCCACGTTGTGAGAAATTACTTTAAACACAACCACGTAGTTTAACTCCCAACCCATTGTGAAATTGTTTGGGATGCAGTATGGGAATTATAAAACTCAGGGTGATGGGTGCATTTTAAATATTGGATTAAGGCATAATTGTTCGGGTGTGCTTTCAGCACTGTGTGCAGACGCTTTGGAACTCTCTTCCCCCAATCCCTCTGCCTTTCCCCCTCCCTTCCCATATTTAGATCACAACTGAAGACCTTCCTCTTCAACCACGTTTACTTGGTTTTCAAGGTCTTGAAATTGATGGGTTTTGATCAGGTTTAAGACATTAAAACATGCTCCCAGTTACTTATGTCAATTGATCTTACCCTTAAATATATAAGGGAGTTAAACATTATCAAATTTCCTTGTTACAGAGCTGTTTCTGTTGTATTACACAAACAAAGCTTTCCTCTCCTCATAAACTGTTAATTAGTTCGAATTAATTGGCCGTTCACTTCATGACCGCTAGTGGGACCTTGCTACAGCAATCAGCTACCATGTTTGACTACAGTAACAGTTGCATCGCTTGACAGTAATTTTAACTCAGAAGTGCTTTGAGACCTTTTAATGTGATGAGGCACTATAAAAATTATTTTAGCAATGTGCTGGATACAAAGCTGAACTTTCTGACACCCATAAGCAATATGTAGAACCCTGTTTTGAATGAAGGCGGAATCTGGTTGCATTTCTAAAACATTTCATAGAAGTTAAACATTCATAATAGTTTTTTTTAAATGTTCAGAAAACGTTAGAATTCATGCAGTCAAAATGTTAAGAACATACACATATTCACATTTTAACATTTTTAGTGGCTTCCAAATAGATTAATATATTGTATTCACTTACACACATGTCCTTTAGTTTCAGCAAAGAAAGTCATTTAAAATAAGATAGAATTGACCCAAGCTCTTATCACTGTGACCAACCTTCGCATTATATCTGAATTACATTCAGGTCTGCTGGATACATCGGTAATCTTTAATTCTTGCCGTGAATAGCCCTTAACTAGTGTAAACATATGGGCACAGATTAAACATACTCTGGTTACATGGAAAGAATTCTTCATGCCAGCAACTAAAAGATTTGTCTTGTTTAGTTTCACTGTTGTATTGATTGGGTTGAAGGTTAATCTGGTGAGGTTAAATCCTTTTTTTTCTCAAGAACATTTCAGTTCTTTCATGCTATGAGCATTGTGTAATCCACACAATTGATAATATAGTACATTTATATACCTCTAGGCTGGACTGCTTTCTAAAGCATTACATTTAGCACAATCAATGGCCTCTCAGGCTTTGACTGCCTGTGGCAACTGCTGTCAATAAATGGAGAGGTTCATGTATTTTTACAAGAGAGCTGTGTTATGGAAATGATGTCTTAACTCTTCTAAATCCTGGGAAGAAAAGTTGCTGTAGCAGTATTTTGAAATCTATATATTTTTAAAAGTTTGGAAGTACTTTTGTGTGTGTTTACGCCCTACCCTACTCCCTGCAGCCCTACCAAATTAACTGCTGCTTTCACTCAGCAAACACTGCCCTGCTTCAGGTCCCTCATCTGATCCACCCAGCCATTCTGCCCCCATTCTCTGGAACTCCATCCCGCCACTTAACCCACTAAAACGTGCCTTAAGTACTAATTTCTTTGACCTCATTTTCAGTCATCTTTTCTTCTCTTTTCCCAACCCACCAGCTTGGATGCTTTGCCAGCTCAGTGAAGGTTTTGAGATATTCTCCTGACATGAAAGGCGCTATATAAATGTAAATTATTCTTGTTCATTATATTAGCAAAAGAGAGCTTTCAAACTTGAACAAATAACATCCAACATATTATTGTGAAACTTAAAAGATTTAAGGCTATTTCCTGATCAATTAGCTACTTGGTTGCAGCCACAGATTTAGTACATATTGTCTTATATAAGGAAGACTTGTTGCGTAAAGAACATGCAAGAGTTGGTCTAGTTCCATTGCCACAGGCCGCTGAAACCCTCATACATCCAGATTCGACTATGTCAACGCCCTGCTTGTTGGCCTTACCAACTCTTCCCTCCACAAGCTGCAGATCATCCAGAACTCTGCAGCTCATGTCCTCTCCCGCACTAGGCTCCATGACCCCATCATACCCACCCTTGCGCAGCTCCACTGGCTCCCCATCCCTCAGAGGATTGAGTTTAAAATCCTTGTTCTCACCTTCAAGGCCCTCCATGGCCTTGCCCCCACCTAACTCTGTGACCTGCTAACCCCTTATCAACTTGTCCCCTCCCTCCAATCAACAGGTTCTGGCCTGCTCCATGTCCCCCACCTGACCCCACCCACCATCAGCGGTTAGGCATTCAGCCTCTTTGCCCCCGACCTCTGGAACTCCATCCCATGTTCCCTTCGCTTCGGTGCTCCCACCCTTGCCTCCTTCAAGGCACACCTCAAGACCCTCCTCTTCGACCATGCCTTTGGCCACACTCCTACCCTCTCTGCCCTCCATTGTTATTACAAATGTAATATTGTAATAATGTAGTATTGTTGTGCAGAATATTTGATTTTAGCAGTCGTGCTTTAGTCAGTCTCGAAGACGTGATAAGGCACTATATCAAATGCAAGGATTATTATTTATTATTATTGAATATTGCTGAAAATTGCTTTTTTCTATAAGCTTTATAAAAGTTTTAATATAATCCAATGTTATTTTGAAGGGCAAAACTGCTTAAAATCTGCTTGCACAGTGCATATCAAGTTTCACAGTGCACATCAAGTTTGTTCCTATCCAACCACACCTTTTTGGAGCTGTAGGAAAATACCATTTCTGTATACAAAAAAAACATTTGGTCACTCAATCCACAACATGTTTGTGGGAAACTGCTGTGCACAATTGGTTGCCGCTTTTCACCCACAACATATAGTCAATCCACATTACAATATATTCTGTGAAGTGCTTTGAGACGTCTCAACAACGTGATAACACACTATTATCAAATGCAAAGATTATTATATAATACAAAAAGACTAACAATTTGCTTGCCAGTTCTATGTGTTTACAACCATCAATAGTAAATTTGTGAGAATGCTTTATTGTGTTTCAAAGTATAAAGTGAGTATTTGATCAGAATACTGCATTTCATTTGGCTACTTTTGGAATTTTTTTTCAGCAACTCCTTGCATAATATTTTGATTCCCTGTTTTCTAAAGGTGCTGTCATTCTGCTGGGAAGAACAAACATGTTCAGGTTTAACCATCCTAAAGAGGCTGCTAAACTCAGGGAAAAAAGGAAGGTAAGTTATTTTGTCCAAATCTGAGCTGCATTTCACATAAACCACTCAAAAATACAGACCCAAAACGTCAGAGGTAGGGCAAATCCACTCGACAGCGGTGCTCTCTGCTTCTCTTCTGAGAAGAGATTTGCAATTACATGGCATTGCTGTGGAGTTCAGATTGGCATTGCAATCGAACACATTGTTGTGAGTAGCTTGGCACATCCTTTGCTCGCCGTGTAATTATTTGAAAGTGTTTGAGAGAGTAATAGTGAAAGGTTTTCACTGGAAAGTGAATTGATAGTGGAGGGTGGGTTCGATGGGAGGGAAGCATAAATTCATTATTTCCTGCAACATGAAAGAGAAGGGTGGCAGAAATGTTTAATAATTTCCATGGAGTCCTGTAGCTTACTTGCCTCTCAAGCGAGAGGAGCTGGGTTTGATTCCTGGGCAGGGCGAAATGTTGGGCAAATTTCCTTACTCCACATGCCTCTTTTGCCTAGCAGTAAGTAGGAACCTGCTTGTTAGTCGATTGGCAGATCGTTTTTCCAGGGATAATAATCCTATCAAAAAATAAATAAGAATTTGGTCACTCAATCCACGACTGCGTGTGGGATACTTCTGCCCACAAAATATACAGTAAATTCACTTTACAGTACATTCTGTGAAGTGATTTGAGATGTCCAGAAGACATGATAAGGCACTATATCAAATGCAAGGATCATTATTATTAATTTCAATGTGGAATAGGTTACCATAAGTGACTATTGAAGTAAAGTCAATTGTGACGTGAGAAGGTAATACAATTTACATACTACCTTTCACATCACATCGGTAGGGCGTCTCAAAAGGTTTGACACTGCCTGCTGCACACCTGAGATCAGTTGGGAGCCAAAGGGGTGGGGAGGGGATAGATGACTTAATACATTTTGAGAGGCGCCCTGAACAAGGGAGGGAGCAAGTCAAGAGGGATTGTTGGAAGAGTTTCAGAGAGCTGGGACAGAAATGGCTGATTGGTGGATAGGGCTTGGGATATGAAGCAGGCCTGTGTCTGTTGAGCGGTGGGATCAGTATGGTTGAAGAAGGTCGCAGGTGGGATGAGACCAGTGGATTTGAAGGTGAGAACGAGGATCTTGAACTCGATCTGCTGGGAATGGGGAATTTGTTAGACTCATTTCAAATGGCATAGTAAGTATCAGCCTGGCTCAATTGGTAGCTCTCTCACTTCTGAGCAGAAAGGTTGTGGGTTCAAACATTGGGACATTGAATTCACAAAGTTCCGGTTGACACTCTAATGCAATGCTGGTTGTACTGTGTAAGGGGTGCTATATAAAGGCAAGTTGTTGCTGCATTGTTGAAAGTCCCATCCTTCTGATGAGATTAAATTGAGCCTGATCAGGTGGGTGTAAAATATCCTATGGCAGTACCTCAACAACAACAACTACTTACATTTACATGGCGCCCTCCAGGATAGCGTCTCAGAGAGCTCTAAACGAAGGGGAGCTTCTCCCAACAATTCCCCAAATAAAATTGGTCATTTACTTCATAGTTGTTTGGGGGACATTGCTTTGTGCAAATTAGCGTTCACGTTCACCTACAAGTATGCAGTCATTATATTTCACAGTAAATCCAGTGAAGCACTTTGAGACGTCCTCCCGACCTGAAAAAATTAGCAACACTTTGTTTTGATTTGTAAGCATATTAAAATCATGTGATTGTTTTACAATTAAAAATAGTACAGTTCAGGACGTAGCAAGTGAAACGACCCAAAATTTCAATGTTTAGCAGAGAAACAAAAGCTCGAACCCTCATTCTGCTGAGTTCTTGATCCCAGCAGTGCATGAGGAGAAAGCAGATGGTAGCATCCATGGGACATGGAATGGAAGAAGGAGGGAGAAGAGAAATTAAAAGAGAAATCTCACCAGGTCACTGTCACATGCCTCTTGGCATCTGTCTGGTGGCAGCCTAGGAATAGGTTGTATGTTATCCTTCTTCTCTTCCCTCCTCCGCCCTCCCCACCCTTAGACACATGGAAAGATTCTCTCTTAATTGGGAGAGGTATAGGCTGGACTCTCTCACTTTGAATAATGCACCCTGAAAATAATACAGATGTGTTTTAATATTGTGAATTCTTTTGAACCAAAACTTGAATTGTGATCAATAAAATAATTATACATCCAAGTGTGTAATTTAAAATTAGACTTATTATTAGTTTTTGAATTATTTGTGACTTTTTTATAAATTATTCATTATTCATTTTTACAGAGTGGGCTGCTGTCTACCTTTAGTTTATCTATGACTGACCTTTCTAAATCCTGTGAAAATCTTTCAGCAATTATGCTTTACAACCCAGGGTAAGTGAAAGAAGCAACTGTAAATGATCATTAATACAAGTACAGTTTGCTTAATCTACTTTATTATAGTGTTCCAGTTAGCAGTAATGTCTTGTTGACGAAAGGTTTTCAACTAATTTTCTGTGGTCAATTTCATTTTGTGACTATTTATCTGATCAAACAATCAACCCAAAATACTAATTGTTTGTTTGGAAGAGTCGCCAATGGTGTCTTTCAGAAGCACTATGGAAATACCAACACACCAGGGGAGGGTCATCAGGACTTACCACTGTTGACCAAGGAGGCTCAGAATTTGTTGTTGTATGTGTAAGGGTTTAGTCTTGAGTACAATGCGAATTATTTTTGAAAGAAACGGTCCGTGTAACATTTAAGTTGCTATGAATTCTAAACTGCAGGTGGACAGAACACTCAATACAGGGACCACACACTGAATTCTGTGAATGAATACATGCACATGAATACTCAATGCATGCACATGAATACTGTTGCAGCTGGTTTCCCTTCCATTCTGGGGGACTGGTACATGCAACTCCCTTCAGTGAGTACCTACCCCAATTTCTTATTAAAATCATTCAAAAAGAAAGATCCAGTATGAGCTTCTCTTTTGCTTTCTTTTTTTACATTTTCTCTATTATATGATTTACAAATTCTGCATTAGAAGTTTAGAAGTTTGTGTAGCACTCTGATAGTCATACCAACTGAGATATGTTCGTTGATTATACTACTGTACATAGCTGTATGATGAGCACTCCAGTTTCTAGGTTATTTAGTGAATAACATTGCATTTCATATTGTTCATTTTCACTCACTAAAGTCCTGCTTCACACTTGACATGTGCATTGCCATATCAGAAGATTGTTGCTGCACAGATTGAAACTTTCCTGCTAGTCATGTTGGTATCAAAGCAGATCACAATTGTATCTGCTTTCTTTGAGATTAATTCAGAAACTTCCTAATTGCGCATATTACCAGGGTGTTTTTTGGCCATACCAAATACCCTTTACCTTTAGCTTGAGCTATAGACAACTGTTACTGCTATTACCTCCTCATTGTGCCTGATTTCCTCCTGCGACCCCACTGCCCAAGCTGCTGCCTCCAGTCAGCAAACACTGCTTCATGTCACCCTCCCAATCCATCCCACCTTCGGTCTTGACCCGTCAGCATATGCGCACCTACTGGCTGCATTGAAGTACGTAAGCGCAGTGTTCTGTTGAAACAAGCACAGGAAACAAAGTCTTGACCAGTTACCGCATTCGCACTTACCAGCTGTAGTGATGAAGTCTCTCATGCGCAGTACAGTCCTGTGTACTCCTTTGAAACATACGCGTAAAATAAGGTCTTAACCCGTCATCATGGCATAAGACAATACAGATACAACTAAACGCAAGTTAGTGACAAGGACCTTATACTAATTTATTGTATTTGTTATGTGTTAGGCATGAAAAATCCGACTTGTACATAATTTTGCATAAGTCATGTATGAATTGACTTATGCAAGTTTGCCTGTAACCATACTTTGCATAAGTCTTATTAAATGTTATGGTCCTGACTGATATGATGCAAGTTTTATTGTAGTAAAATAACTTAAACTTATCTTACCAGGAGATGGCACTTGTGTGCTTCACCTTAACTGCAATGAATTGCAGCTTAACTGCTTTTGTGGTACTCAATTTACAGCTGCCCCGAAGGGAGAATTATATATTTGAAAGAGTAATTGTTAAATATTTTTGATTTGCAGAATACTAATCTCATTTGAAGGACTTAATATGTGAATTATACATACTGTACTTTGCAGCTGTAGCTGTGATGGGAAGGTCTCAAATTGTAATTCTAGGACACTATATATTGCTTAAAGTGAATAAATTGCACATAAATTTTACTCTTAGATAAGCTTCTGCTACTTTATTCAGTGCTTGTTTGCAGTCCACTCTTTACAGAAATGTTATATTTGAGATTCCAGCAATGTTTCTATGGAACAATTATACTTTTTTTTCCAAATGCGTTTCTTCAGGAATTGCATGAAACATTATAGCACGGAAACAGGCCCTTCGGCTCAATTAGAGCCTCTACTCCTAATCGCCTCTTCCATAAACCTCTATTCCTTTCTTCCTCTTGTATGATATAATCATTCACCAGAATACTTTTATTGCTTATTCATTAGACTTAACATTGGGGAAGCGACACAAGAAACAAATTGCAAACATATTTAACATTCCGGAATTGTCTATTATTTCCGATTTCCGGACAGGGCGAAACATTGGGCAAGTTTCCTTGCTCCACTCGCCTCTGTTTATCTAGCAATAAAAAGGAATACGGTTGTTAGTCTATTGGCAGATTGCTTTTCTGGGCATAATAATCCCTTGAAAAATAAATACATAAATAAATAAATAATAATAATTTGGTCGCTCAATCCACGACTATTTGTGGGACACTGCTGAGTGCTATTGGCTGCCAAGTTTCACCCACAAAATATACAGTTAATTTACTTTATAGTATATTGTGTGAAGCATTTTGAGACATCTCGAAGACATGATAAGAATTAGTTAAGCAGGATATTTCCCTCCAGGGAGAGAGCATGCATTCCATTCCAACAATCTATCTCTGGGATGCATGGAATTCTCAGTTTGGTTTGGATACTCTTAAGCATGGTGATGAGTTTCTGCATGTGTCAGACACCCGGTTGACCAAAGAAAAGACAGTGATAGCTATGAGCTTTTCTGTCAGACCAACTATAAGTGTGCTTCTCCAGGGATCATACCATTTTTCTTTGAGAAAGATCACTGCGCATCTACAGAGTTCTCTATGCTGACCCTTTCAGGAACATTCAAACTCCAACCAGTGAGATAAACTGAACCCGAAAGTCAATCGAGACCTGAGATTGAACTTAGTCCCTCGTGTTGAATGTCCATTCTGCTGCTTTTGTTACCAATTTTATCTCTACAATTATCTTGTTAACGCCTGCAATTTAAGATTTAAAAGAAATATAAACCTTGCATTTGTCATGACATTAGCTGAACTTAACTCATTTTGTTTTAACATATTCCTCACATGCTTTCAGCTTTGCAAAATATACTGTAATTTGGTATCTTGAAATTAGTAGAAATCGGAAATTTGACAGACTTTATAGTGCATTAGGCGTGAAGTCTTTAATTATGGCTTTAAATGAAAATTATATGGTAACATTCTTTGTTTCAATTTCTAAAGGAGTCAAGATGTTCCTTTCACTACTGCTGTGTTCAGGAATCATTTTCTTTCAGAAAATCTTAAACGTTAATTTTCAAACAAAGTATATGTGTGTAGATGTATAAATACAATGTTTTCCCTGTGTTGTGTTCAGTTATATCATCTTATTGATTTATCAATGAGTTGCCATTAATGATCTTCTGTATCGGAATAAAATTAGATTGCTTTTTAAATTTAGAAACTGTGGCTGCATGCCATGCATGTATGCATAACCACACAGCCAATACTGCTAAATAAATATATATAATATATAATCTCTTTGAAATTGGAGTTTTGGAAGTTTTAGTCTGCAAAATTAACACAAATTATTGTTTTTTGTTTTGATAACATCATCAAATTAATGTTCTGTGATCAGTTCCATATATCCTTCTACAATATCCTGTAATCTTAGATCAAAAGGTGGTTCTACATATTAACCCTCAATATTGAGTCTTCAGGCCTTAAATACTCATATGATGATCTTTTAACCAGCTTTTTCCATAAATGTAGGGTTAATATCAGTTACAGAATATTATTTGATTATAGTTCATTTTATTTTGAAAAAGAAGGATTTTGTTTTATGCTCAATTACTTTACAGGAGTTTTATTTTACATGGATATAATCGGATAAATCTTATGTCTCCTTAATCAATTTCCTTTACTTTTGCTGCATTCATCATGGCAGTCTTTTCACTGTAAAGGGACCAATTTGCCTAAGGTAGAGAAATCCCATTTATATTAATTGTAATGTATGCATGAAAGTATTTTACTAAAACTGAACCAGGCATGCCTCTCTTCGGAAATGTGTTTCCTTTTTAATATCAAATGATGGGTAATATATTTTATATTGTAGCATACTCAACATCACAGGAATCGTATGTGCAGTGTCTATCAATAGCAATCATAATTCTTTATATGAAAAATATTGTGGTAATATTTTCTGCATAAATATATACCTGTTCTGTGCCCTAATAAACTGCCATTTGTATAATTATTTTAAAAGAAAATAAATTAAAAAACATTAGTAATTGCCTGGACGTTATTAATGATTCAGTTAGATCTACTTACCTTATTTTGAGGAATTCTGACGTTATAAATGATTGCAAGGACTTTACTACACTTAATCAACTGTACCTGTGTAATTCCCAAATTGTCAGCCAGAAATGCTTATTAGACAGTCACAAACAGTAGAAATTCACCAAAATTGTAATCAATCACTTTCAACTCTTTCTTGAGACTGTATTTTTAAATTTATTTTCTCCTTGTAGTGCAGAGAGCCATCAGCGATAGTGTTTACTGATCTGCATTTTAGAATGGTCCTTTGGATGTAGTAAAGTGCAAAATTGACCTCTAAATATAACTAATATACCACTGGGACATGTCATTCTGAACAATTTTAACTGTTATATAAATGCATTGCCATCTTATTGAATATCTGTTGTGTGTTTTTTGCTAGACTTGAATTTGAAAGGCAACAGCGAGAAGAACTAGAAAAGCTGGAAAATAAAAGGTGAGGGTAACAGGATGATATGCACTAGAATCCTGTTATAAAGCACTATATTAAAAAAATGCAGTGACTCTATTTTACAGTGTATTCTGTGAAGCGCTTTGAGATGTCTTTCTGATGAGAAAAATGCTATTCGAAATGTAAGGATTATTATTATAAAGTGTACAACAATATTTACTTCCCCACCAAAAATACTTCACCAACAATAGCAACAACAGCAACAAATTACATTTGTATAGTGTCTTTCACATCGGGAGAATGTCCCAAGGCGTTGGACAGTTAGGGATTTGGACCCAAGCTGGGGGTTGGGATCATGGGGGGATGGAGGGCAAGGAAGGTGGCGGTAGGAGGGTGGCCAAAGGCGCAGTCGAAGAGGAGGGTCTTGAGACATGCCTTGAAGGA
Source organism: Callorhinchus milii (assembly GCF_018977255.1). Taxonomy (NCBI): domain Eukaryota; kingdom Metazoa; phylum Chordata; class Chondrichthyes; order Chimaeriformes; family Callorhinchidae; genus Callorhinchus; species Callorhinchus milii. The sequence continues at coordinate 79,050,861 of NW_024704744.1, forward strand.
GGCAAGGGAGCAAGGCGAAGGGACTGGGATGGAGTTCCAAAGGGTGGGGGCAGAGAGGCTGAAGGCCTGACCGCCGATGGTGGGACAGGCCAAGCGGTGGGGGCGTAGATTAGGCTGGAGCCTGCTGAGCAGAGGGAGTAAACAGGTTGATATTGGGTGTGGGTCTCACTGTGTCTTTGAGTATGTGTGTCTTTCTGTGTCTCTGAGTGTGTTTGTCTCTCTCTGTGTCTGTGAGTGTGTGTGTGTGTGTGTGTGTGTGTGTCTCTGGGTCTGTGTTCAGTAGTGGGCCCTAATAGCTCTTGTATCCTCACTGGTGTTCCCCCTCCTCCCCCCCCTCACCCAAAAAAAAAGGAAAGGCCACCCAGTTTTTATTAAAGAAGCAACTAATATTTTTTTTCTAACAATCTAACGTTTGTTATTTTCTTATGTTTTGCTTTTATCAATAAAGTGAAAAAATGTAGTTTGGAAGTAAAATGTACCACAATAGCACCAATCAACTCCCCTACATTTTCTGCAAAATTTGTCAAAATCGCCCCCGCACTTTCCTGTAGAATCTGCGAACTGCCCGCAATTTTTAGCAAATATTTCTGCACTATTCTATTGGCCCAGATCATCAGGCCATGGCTAATACACAGGAAGTGACATTGCCAGAAATCTGATGATCCAGAAACCGTCTTACTTCACAAACATGCAGTGAATGCGGAAGCACTAACTGTTCAGCCAGTTTTCTCTCATTGTGCTGATGGTAATGCTGTAGGTCCAAATCGTCGCATTACATAACAGGGTTCCGCTGTGTATGTGCATGTAGTTTATTATTTCAGGAATCACTTATTTAAGAGAAGGTTAATTTTGTTTCATTACCCCCAAGATTACTTGCTTGGCAATGTAGTTTTGGAATCAAGTCAATTCTCTATGACAGAATTGATAGTCCAGTTCTTGAGCCGAGTCACTGTTAATGACCATCCAGCCTGACTCATCAGCTGGACTCGGGGGGGGGGGGGGCAGATGGTCACTGGGGTTGGGATTCTTCCCACTTGGATCGTGATTTTTAAAATCCAAATTACGTTTAACAAAATATTTTTTCACTTTTTTAAAATTTTTATTAATTATCTTTGCGTTTGGTATAGCACCTTATTAAGTCAGTGTCTCAAAGCACTTCGCAGAGAATTCTGTAAAGTGTATTAGTGACTACTACAATGAGTCATGAAGTGAATGACCAATTTATCTGGGGGCCTGTTGGCAGGACTCTGGGAGAAACTTTAATATCCATCTACACAGACAGATGGGACCTTCATTTATCAACAGCAACTAGCATTTATGTAGCGCCCCTCACGTAGGGTGCTTGACAGTGGCGGAGCCTGATTCTAATTTTTTGCATGGTGGAGCTGGGGAAATTGGTAAAGAGGGCATTTGAAAAATCGGGAGGTGACAAGTAACTTGCCCAACATTTCGCCCTGTCCGGGAATCGAACCCAAGACCTCTCATTTGTGAGGCGAGTGCTCTAACCACTAAGCTACAGAATTCCACATTCTGGTTTTGGCCTGGGAGAGGCAATACGTGCGGAAGATATAAAGATCTCATCTGAAGGACAGCACCTCTGACAATGCAGGGCTCCCGACAGCACTGCTTTGGAGTGACAGCCTGGACATGAGCTCAAAGTCCCAAGAAGGGGCTTAAACCCACAACCTTCTGATTCGGAGACGAGAGTGCTACCAATTTAGTTAGCCTGACACTAAATATAATTATACTGCACTGTTTATACTGAATATTCTACTCATAGATATCATAAACTTTTCCCTGTCCGCTGGCACCGTTCCCACCCCTTTAAAAACAGCCGTCATCACTCCTATCCTTAAAAAACCTTCCCTGGACCATCCCTGCTCTCAAACTACCACCCCATCTCCAACTTCCCTTTCTTTCCAAGGTCCCCGAAGAGTCGTTGCTTCCCAGTTTCGCTCCTTCCTCTCCCGCCATTCCCTTCACGAACCCCTCCGATCGGTTTCCGGGCCGCCCACAGCACAGAAGCAGCTTTGGTCAAAGTGACAAACCACATTTTATCCGTCTGCGACCAGGGCTCTCTCTGCCTCCTCATCCTCCTTGACCTCTTTGCTGCCTTCGATACAGTGACCACTCTATCCTCCTCCACCGCCTCTTATCTCACCTCAACCTTCATGGTTTGTCCTTGAATGGTTCAGATCCTACCTCTCATACTGTCTCCACTTCATCTCCACAAACGGCTTCTCCTCTAGCCCCCAGACTGTCTCATGCGGGGTTCCTCAGAGTTCTGTCCTTGGTCGCCTACTCTTCAGTATCTATATGTTCCCACTTGGTGACATCATCCGCAGACATGGGGTCAACTTCCACATGTATGCAGATGACACCCAACTCTTATCTCTCTGCCTCCACCCTTAACTTCAGGACCATTGCTGTCCTGACAGAATGTCTGTCAGACATCAAGTCCTGGATGAGAGCTAACTTTCTTCAGTTGAACATCAAAAGACTGAGGCTCTCCTGATTGGCTCCCGTCAGTGCCTTCACACCTCAGGCGCTGACAGCATCCACCATCTCCCGCACCAGGCTCTGTCACTCTATCATCCCCATCCTTATCCAACTCCACTGGCTTCCCAGCTGGCTCCGGCCTGCTTCACGTGGTGGGTTTTTAGCCACTCGCTAAATAATGAGAACAACTTGCTTTTTTTTAATAATGTCTTATCATTCTAGGTCTCACAGAGTGCTTCACAGAATTGCTATTGTGTACATTGCCTGTTTTTGTAAAGAAACGTGGCAGCCATTTTGCTCATAGCAGTGTTCCACAAACCGCCATGAGGTAAATGACCAATTAATTTGGAAAAATGTTTGCCAGAATACAAAGATAAATTTCTTTCTCTTTTTTGAATCGTGTCATCAAATCTTTAACATCCACTTGGGGTCTGGTGGATGTTAATAGTGCTCTTGGACACTACCCTGCAATACAAGTTGTTGTTGTTGCGCAACCAGATAAAACCTTGGTTTAACACACGGATGGCTCGTGGGGCTGTCAAGAAGCTTCTCCCCAAATATTCGCAGAAATCTAGGTAAGTCCGTGATCACTCAGTAGTGTGTTTTCAGGTTTTTCTTGATTGAGTGTTTCTTGATTTATGCCATAAATCAAAACATTCAATCAAGAACATTTATTTTGTTGGTTGACCATAAAAGTTGGTCATCGCTGATTTAACATACCGCCTGAAAGATAATACCTCGAATAATGCAGCACTAACCCAATACTGCACTGGAGTGCCCACAGAGACTAAATCTTAAGTCTTCTCACCCAGACTAATTTCTGGCCCTAAAAAGTTTTGGGACTATCAGTAATATGGTAATATTCTTCTAGAGAAATTCACAATGTATCCTTCATTTTATTGAAAGCTTAGCTTTCAATGAAATGAAGGATACACAAATGCTTGTGTTCAATCATGCATTTCAGCCCCAGCAAGAACAATTTAAAGGAAATACCAATCACCCCTACTGCTCCCATTCACTTTACTGCTGAAACCACTGTTCCATTTCTCTGGCAGTATAAACTAGGCATTTAAAAAATATCACAAGCGTTGAAAATAAATCGAGTTGTCACTTTTTCACAAAAAACATAAATGTAAAATGACTTTACAATCAATCAGAAAGGATTATAGATGATAGTATGGTGAGTAAAAGTGTATATAATCTGTCATGTTTGTTAGATATTGAACTTGAAAAATTAGTATGCAAAGTAGAAGCTTGTTATTTAGTTATATCATAAATCTCATTTGAATCTCACATTTAGTTATGAATGAAAATGTTTTCTTGACCCTTATTTCCACCCATCTCTTTTCTCTCCCCTTCTCAAAAATAAATAGTGTGAAGAAATGATAATGGAAGAATGTAAACAAATCTTTACCAGTATCCTAACTTTTGCTGATGCAAAGCTGATATTAATACATTAAAATAGTATTCATATGAATGTCAGTTTACCCATATTTGTATTGTTTTGGCCTCCAATGCGGATGTTCTAAATGCGCCTTGTACGATACCAGCAAAATACTATTGTGAGGATTTGCAAAGTTGCATGCAAGGTTTCTAAGCGTGAACTGATGTCATCTACCTGATACTATCAATCTTGCATAATTAGCAGTGTTTTATTTCTGATAGTGAAGGCGTGTCTTGATGTTTTTACATTATACAATTTAAGGTTAGAGATATGGTAAAGATAGGGAAAGGCAGATAGAAAGTTGTAGAGACTCAGAAATAGACCAAATAAAATTGATCATTCACTTCATGGCTGTTTTCAAACATTGCTGTGCTCAAATTAGCTGCCACCTACAAAATACAATTACTGCACTTTACAGTAAGTCCTGTGAAGCACTTTCATGTAACCTTCTGTCATTTATACAAGAATTGTTGGTATTTGCTTGTCTAACATCTGCTTTGTGAATTTTAAAATGGCCTTTGCCAACTAGTAGAATCTTCACCCTGGGATTACAGGTGTATGCTTTATTGCTGCTTCACAGTAGATTAAAAAGTAAATTGATTTATGTTAAATGTAGGAATTGAAGTAGAACACCAAGCTGCAGATCATCCAAAACTCTGCAGCTCGTGTAATCTCACGCACGAGCCTCGCTGACCCCATCACTCTGACCCTCGCCCGACTCCACTGGCTCCCCATCCCCCAGAGGATCGAGTTCAAGATCCTCGTCCTCACCTTTAAGGCCATCCATGGCCATGCCCCCTCCTACCTCTCTGACCTGCTGACTCCCTACCAACCTGCCCGCTCCTTCCGTTCATCCGGCTCCAGCCTGCTCCACGTCTCCCGCCCGACCCGCCCTACCATCGGTGGCCGGGCTTTTAACCTCTCTGCCCCCAAGCTCTGGAACTCCATCCCACGGTCCCTTCACCTCACTTCCTCCCTTGCCTCCTTCAAGGTCGGTCTCAAGACCTTTCTCTTCGACCGTGCCTTTGGTCTCCCTCCCACCTCTCTGCCTTCCCTCAACCCTACACCACCCCACCCTCCCCCATGCTCGGGCCCCGACACCTGACTGTTCAGCACTTTGGGACGTCCTCCCGACATGAAAAGCGCTCTATAAATGTAATTTTGTTGTTGTTATTGTTGTTTATTAATACCAACCTAAATTAACTGTATCTTTATAGCTCCTTTCACTCAAGGTTCAGGAATGTGAACATTTTAAATGTAAAAATTGATTCATGAGTGGCTTGAAGCATGCCGATTAGTATTTCATAACATTTCAGTTCTTGAAATGTGCTTTCAATCTGTTTTAGGAGATTAATAGCAGAAATGGAGGAGAAACAGCAATCAGAAAAGATGGAACTGGAACGGATGCAGCAGGAGGTTGAGTCCCAACGCAAAGAGACTGAAATTGTGAAACTTCGTATCAGGAAACAAGAAGAAAGTCTGAAGCGAAGAAACCTGGATATTGAAGGTAGGCTAAATGACCTGAGAGCAGAGAAGGAAAAATTCGAGGAAGAGCGGCAAAGAGAACAACAGGAAATTGAACTACAGAAAAAAAAGCAAGAGGAAGAAATTCATAGCCGGGTTCAAAAAGAATTGCAAAAGCTTCAGGAACTTCACGAGCAGGAGAAGGCAAGGAAACTAGAGATCCTCCGAGAACTGGAGAAGCTCAAAAAAGAAAAAGATGAACACAGCATGAAGCTGGAGCTGGAAAAGAGGAGGCTTGAGGAACAAGCAAAGGATCAACAGAATCTTGTGGCACGACTGGGGGAGCAGCTTCGAGAAAAGGTAGAAATGATCCAACTGCTCAAACAAGATGATGTGCACATGATAGAAGATGAGAAAAATGTCCTTGAGGAAATAAGAGAAGTTCTTCTCAAAGCCAAGGAAGCTAGACCTGACGGAGATGAAGACCATGAAGATGTCCAGAGAGCAAAACAGAAATATATGGATCTGAAAAGAAGACAGTTGGAAGAGTTGGAAGCAACAGAAGAAAAAGCAATCCATCAAAAAGATTTTCTTGAAAGGGAAATATTTATCGAGCATGAAGTTCTGGACCAGCTAAGACATACACAGGAGGAACCCATGAATACTATGAAGGAGGATGCTGAAAACAGAGCTTTAGATTCCATGGAGCTGCATGAAGCAGCAGAGAGAGTGAAACTGGTTGAGCAAAGGTTGCAGAACAAAGAACGGCAACTGCTCTTCTTGACCAAGAATCATTTACCCAGCGTGTCAGAAGAAAAACAAAGAACTGCAGATGTCCTTGTCCGAGGCCTACCTGCTTTGGATGTTGCACTTTATCAAACCGAAAAAGAAATTGAAGAAAAGGGGGAGCAATTAGCGCAATACAGAGCCAGCTCTGATCAACTTCAGCAGCTCCAACAGACTTACGAATTTACTGCTAATGTAGCTCGGCAAGAAGAAAAAGTTAGAATGATCGAGAAAGAGATTATTGAATCACGAGAAAAACAACAGAGAGAGGCGTTGGAGCAAGCTGTTGCCAAGATAGAAAAGCGGCATTCTGCTCTTCAGCGTCACTCCGTCGTTGACCTAGAGATTGAAGAACAGAAACGAAAACTGGCAACTTTAAACATCTGTGAAGAAGCAGATCTTCGGGACAGCCTAGAGACAGAACAGAAAGCTCTAGAGCAAGACCGAGAAAGGTAACCTTCTTTTATTTTTAATGGATTTCTGGAGCCGTTGAAGTAGATACCATAAATGAGCTAAAGAAGTGACCTGGTGTTTTGCTCGGGAGGGCAATGGAGGTAATATAACTCTATAGTCAATTTGCGTAAGGGTGACAATAAAGGACTCAAAAACTAATCCTTGTCTTAAAACAGTTCTTTTAGTTTACTGTTTCAAGCCATTTTAAAAGTATTAAAGTGAACCAATTTTTATCTTCATGGAGAGAGATCAATCCATCAATAGATCCACCCTACCGACGTGAAAGGCGCTACACAAATGTAACTCTGTTGTTGTAATTGTATTTTGTTGTAGATCAGCATGTATGTTACAAGCAATTGCCTGGAACAGTTGCTTGTGAAAATGGGAGATTGCCGTCAAAATAAACAAATAATAAATAAATAATCATTGCATTTGATATAGCACCTTATCACGTCTTAGAGACATCTCAAAGCACTTCACAGAATATACTGTAAAGTGAATTGATTGTATATTTTGTGGGTAAAACGCGGCAGCTAATTGCATACAGTAGTGGCCCACAAACAGTTATGGATTGAGTGTTATAATCAAATAAAAGGATCCATTTTGTTTGAAAATCTGAAATAGATATTCCTAAGAGTTTGCCGTGTTGTCTCATATTTTTCATAATGGTGCTGAGCTTTCTCGATACGTAGTACTTTTTGGCAAGATGTCAGATACGCATGACAGTAAACTATTCAATTAAGAATGCGAGTGACACAACAATGCCATGAACACATCATCCAGAATAGACTGAAGAAAATTCTGTATTTCAATAATTTATACAAAAATTGTAGAGACAGCTTTTTTTCCCCACCTCTCTTACTTTCATTTCTTCCAACTTGAATGGTGCCAAACAAGTGTAATGTGTTGTTACAGCAAAACACGTTTGAACAGTCCCATTTCATCTTCTTTGATTATAATTGTAGAAATGCTTTCATAATGTCCTTTGACAAATGCTATTCACGTCTGTAATCTTCCTTTTGAAAAGGAAGCTTCCCTCCATTCTGTGGTCACAGTTTACTTTAAAACCGCCCGCCCTCTCCACCCCGTGCCATTGCACCACTTCCTGCACCAGTTTGATTTTTTTTTGATTTTTTCGATGCTCCATATCAACTCTCCTTATGGCTTCTCTGACTGAAATTGTACTCTGAGTTGAAATTTGCCAAATACATGTAACATAGGACTTTGACGGTCAACAGTGAGAGGCTTTGAAGCCACCAGTCTGAGCTGAAACCAATTGCTGGACCCAGAATTAGAAGAAGAGTACATAAACTAATTTCCCCACCTGTTCACAATTTTTTTGATTTCTAGATTGAGCAACCTGGATTTACATGAAGCTGTTCATCCCTCGTAAATATGCTCATGATTGTCCAATGTACTTCGTGTTTTTGATTTTTTTCAAGGACAATTTAATATGAACAAAAGATAACCAAATCACACCAAAGTTTGCATTGTGTTGTAAGCAATGAAGCACGACGTTCTTTGGCCCTAATGAGATGTGTTTTGTTTACTGTAGGCTAGAGCAAGAAATTCAACAGCTGAAGCAGAAGATTTGTGAAAATGATGTGGCACTGAGGGAGTGTGGAACTGCTGAAGAGAAATCATCGTACACTAGCAGCCCTGCTAGCCCTAAAAGATCACCATCAATAATGGGCCCAATAGCTGATGAACGGTGCGTCTCTAAAGAGCTCTTTTTAGTATCCAATGTGTTTTTTGGATAGTTAAACTAGGTAAGAGAATTTGACTTAGTTTGTAATTTATTGGAGAAGCACCAATAACATCTTCAATTGCATTTTCTGATGCATCACAAAATCAATCAGAAACCAGCGATATTCAAAGGATTAATTGTCAAACTGTCTGAATAGTTTTAGACAAATATGTCATCTTGCATTTAGGTAGCTGAAATATTGCCTTAGCACATAAAATTATGTGGCATAGATCTGATACAATTGTTATGAAGTGTTCATTATCCAACTAGCTGTGAAACGCATAGAACTTTTAAAATACTTTTAGGGACTATCAGCTCTATTTACCAATTAATAACTTTAGATTAAAAGAAAAAAAATTTATACTAACATTTTACATTGACCACATTTGTAGACACAGTTATGTTCAGAAGCCCCAACATTTGTAACAGTGCCTGCCTTGGGACACAGGTTTGTAAGAATAATGCTCCACATGCTGATAGCCAGATCTGTCAAGCTGTTGTAGGAAGATGCTAACTTAGTTGTCTGATTGTCAGCTTGGCCACAGTACAGAGAGCCATTTGTGAAAGACATAAAAAAAACTTTAAAAGAGAAAGTCTCTCCTTCAACTTACACTTTTACCACAATAAGAACATTATGAGTTTGGTAATGGTGTCAGACGTATCAACTTATTAGCTGCAGCTATTTGTGATATTATCAGGTTACAGCACTTGATTTACAAATAAATTGAAACATAAATCAAATATCTGACAACATTTTTAGCTCAGGAATTTTTAATTGCTGCCTACCAAAATATACGTGAGGTACAAAATGATAGTGTTGGACAGAAAACATATTTGCTATCACTCTTTTCTGTTTGTGATATTGAGCTACAAGGCATTTGTGACTCCAAAACATTTGCTGCATGAACAGGGGCATAATGTAAATTAGCATTGTAATCTTTTCAATTTAAGCCAATGTTGGTGATTGCACTGAATACATAGCAGCTGTAAGGAATTTCTTCATTACAAATTACTGCTTTCTATGGATTCCCTATTTTGGACCTACATTTTGTTCATAAAATAGAATAAACCTTAAAGCATTTGAAGATTGTGTTGTGTTAGAACAAATGATACAAATTCAAAGCTGTGTCAGTGGATAACTTATGTTTTGCTGTTGGAAGGAAGAAGTATGACAATTAGTAGTCGTTTCATCAAGGTAGATTGACTCATGTCGTTGGAGCTGTAACAATAGGAAACAATCAGGACAGTAAGATCACAGAGTGTATCAAACTACATAGCCCTTTCAGCCCAAAGGATTTCCTATACAGCATTTTCTTTTAAAATGAAAGATTTCATTCCCTATTTGTAGACGGTAGGTACTGATGTGAGTTTGGCTGGCACTAAGTAGTCTTGGCATAAATGCAGAACAGTTCAAGCCTGATGTAAACTGCTATTGGAAGGAATAGAACTGCTTTCACAAGAGCAAGCTGGATAAAATTCCAGCAAGCGTTGCCCCACAAAATACACAATTACTCCACTTTACAGTAAATCCTGTGAAGCACTTTGTGATCTCCTTCTGGCATGTAAAGGCACTGTATCAAATGTAAGGATTATTTATTTATTTAAGAAAGCCCTTTGTCCCATTTGATCTTATTCTTACAGAAAACCAACCCGACTGTCCTCTCATCACAGCATCAAGCTATTTTTTAAAATGGGTTCAGTGTCTTGGCCTCAACCACTCTTGCATGTTATCTGTTTCAGTTATTAATTGCCCTATTGGTAAAGTAATACGTCTTGGTGTCTGTCCTAAAATTGTTGTGTGTCCTCTTGTTCCCGCAGTCTTATTGCATCCAAATGTAATCGTAACATGTGCACTGTCCCCATAAACTACAATACATCAGCATGTGAACAAAGATCCCAAATGTCTGACTGAATTGATTACCTCCCCTGAAAGATCAAAATAAATTGGGGTCAAATTTGTGGTATGTGACATTATCATGGGTGATGTTACCTACAATAATTATCACATCGACCAAAATGCAGTCAAAAGCAGTCAATAGTTAACATTGATCTCTCGGGGGCAGGGGAGAGAGGTTCATCCCTGAGGTCGGCAATAACTATTAACTGCTTTAACAGTTGGATTTTTGGTTGATGTAATAATTATCACATGTCACAATTTTGATCCAATAATCTTCAATTAGTTCTTTAAAATTGAACTAGCTAGGTCGTGAAGTACTTTGTTTCCTAGTCCTTTCTTTAGAGTGGTTAATTTCTGTGTTTGCCACTGTGTAATAATCCTTACATTTAGTATAGCACCTTTCACGTCAAGAGAACGTCACACACCTTTTCACAGGATGTATTGTAAAGTGTAGTGACTGTATGATTTGTGGGCGTAGTCTTTCTCCTACAAAATATATAATCACAAGACTTCACAATAAGATCTTGTGAAGTGCTGTGAGACATCCTCCTGATGCGAAAAGTGCTAGGATGCAAGGACGATTATTTATTTATTTATTGAACTGGAAAATCTTAAGAAATGATTTGTGATGCCATAGCTATCACTTTTTGTGTATTCAAATTAACAATTTTAAAACAACGATATAATAATCCTTGCATTTGCTATACCATCTTTCATGTCAGTAGGACGTTATAAAGCACTTCACATGATACACTATAAAATGTAGTGACACTGTAATTTGTAGGTGAAGTCAATTTGTGCACAGCAATGTCCTACAAATAACCAAGAAGTGAATGACCAATTTTAGTTACATTTTACATTTATATAGTGTCTTTCACCCTGGAGGACATCTCAAAACACTTCATACCTTAAGCACTGAACAGGTTTCTAGCGGTATGTTGGTTTGCTTCAGTAGTAGATAATTGTAGACCTGTATTCTTCCAGTGATCAGATTGAGTGTTGCTGTTTGTGTGATCTTTGTGTTTATTGCATGTTTTAGCATATGCAAGTGGCCAACTTTCTGAGGTTATGAAAAATTGGAATTGGCACTGAAATCACCTGGGCCAGTGCAAAGTCAACCAAATAATGTTAGCAAAGTATTCCATGAGCTCAATTCTGATGCTGAAAATATCACCAATAGTCAAGAGGTCAGTGAGCAGATGGTATACCTGTGGTTTAGTATTCTCATGTGGTGCTTGGTTTCCTACATTCAACAGTTGTGCTGGAATTCAATGGAACAAATTACATGGTGGCAAAACAATCAGCAATGTCACTGACCACTGCACAACCTGTCATAATGTAAGCGGGGCATTCACACTAGATTATAGCTAGCACACCTTATAGAAATCTCCAGGTGATTAGACTTGTGAGCGGGCATACTGCATATCAATGAGATGAAGAGGAAGGCTTGAAGCTGAAATCAACGTGGATTTGGATTGGCACTTATATGATAGTCATTTTATTAAAATATACAATATGTGTATCTATAACTACTGATCCGAAATAAAATCCATAATATTCCAATACTTCCAAAGATGTTTCACTGTTAACAGTTTGGTTATTTGCTTATTTTATAATTTACAATCCTCTTTCTTAACCTTTGTGAGATGAAACAGGAACAGATACCCAGAGAAAGAATATTAGAAAAATGGAATAAATCAAAGAAAGAGTGCATCGATGTTATGAAAATTTACATTATTGTGAAAAATCCATTATTATGGATCTTAGCGCAGAAGTGCCATAAAACATGATCGCAAAAGGATCAGAGACAAATATTCCAGACATAAGAAATATTTGTCAAAGTAAGTAAGGATGCCATGTATAGCCTGCATTTAAATGTAAATTTAGCATCTGTTTTGTGAGCTGCAGGGTAAAACAATACATTAGGCTACAAACTGGCTGTGGGATGCAGAAATTTAGGAGAGGAGTCCCATGATATATCAAGGTCTGAGGTAACACTGGGACAACTCAGAATCCTAATACAGTTGCTGAGATCATAATATGTCAGAGCAAACATGGTATGAATGTCCATTCCACCTTACTGAGCTAGTCCAGAACCTTGGGTCTTGTTTGACCCTCAACTTTCCTTTCTATCTCATATCCATGCCATGACCCTCTTTGGCTTCCCCCACCTCCGCAACATTGCCTGGCTCCGCCACTGATTCACCCCTCAGGCCGTTGAAACTCTCATCCACGTATTTATTACATCTGGGCTCAACTGAGTCAACTCCTTGCTAGTGTGCCTTCCAAACTCTCCACAAGCTGCAGATCATGCAGAACTCTGCAACTCATGTCCTCTCTCGCACCAGGCTTCATGGCCCTACCACCGTCGCCCGGCTCCATTGCTCCTCATCTCCCAGAGGATAGAGATCAAAATCTTCCACTTCAAGGTCCTTCTTCCTACCTCAGTGACCTGCTAACCCCATATTAACGTGTCCGCTCAGCAGGCTCCGGTCCGATCCAAGTCCCCTGCCATGCCCGACCCACCATCAGTGGTCGAGGCTTCAGCTTCTCTGCCCCCACCATTTGGAACTCCATGCCACAGTCCATTCGCCTTGCTCCCCCCTTGCCTCCTTCAAGGCACATTTCAAGACCCTCCTCTTTGACTGTGCATTCGGCTACGCTCCCTGCCCTTTACCCCCCGATTCCAAACCCCTGCTCGGGTCCAAATCCCTGACTACCGAGCGCCTTGGGACATCCTCCCAACATGAAAGGCTTATACAAATGTAATTTGTTGTTATTGCCCATCTCATGTCTTTCCAGGGTATGATCAACAAGTTGCCAACCACTGATGAAAGCACTGATTTCAGTTATATTTCTGTGAATGTTGGTCGTTAAGGTACAGGATTGTCATCTCATGCTCGTCACTTGCAGTACAAAATTTGTCTCAGTTAAAGCTACCGGAACCATCGTCGTTCTGATAATGCCCTCATTCTGCTCACACACTGTAACTAATGCTGTCTTTATACTGCAGCAGCCAGTGTAGCACTGACAGCATTGTAAAAGCAATTGACTGAGGGTGAGCAGGAAGCTGCAGTTGTGCTGGTTGACTTGAGATTGAAAGAAGCCATGGATTTACACATGGGAACTTAAAGCGCTGCTTGTCATCCTTTGGCTTTTAGCGAGATATTTTCAAGATTCAGAAAATTTATTAGAAAAGTCAGGCCTTTTCAACCATTAGAAATTTAAGTACCTTTTAAGCACTCTGAGACTCTACCCCGCGTGAAGAGTGCTATATCGTGCAAGTTGTTGTTGGTGTACCTTGCTGGAGTTGCCATTTTTCATATAATAATAATAATGCGTGCATTTGATATAGCGCTTTACACGTCTTCTAGACGTCTCAAAGCACTTCACAGAATCCATAGGAGCATCATAGCCGAGCCCAGTTCTGTTCCCACTTTTTGGTCCATATGTGTTTCTCTCAAACATAATCTGTTAGTTATTACAGCTGCCACTATCATATCAAAATTAAACTTTGGATTTCTGAATTAGACATGCAGTGATATTGGAAGCCTCTTTAAAGATAAAGCAATATGCAAGCATTCAGTTCCTCTCGGTGAGACAAGAATTGAAGAATGGTGCCGAGTTACACTTGGTGTCATGGAGCAAGAACAGACATGGGTTCAAATTAAATTTAGTCTACTCAGTTGCTGATCTGAGCAATGCCAAATAGAGAGATATGAAGTGGAGGCTGTTGCCTCCCTCAGTGGAAAAGTAGGAATGTTTTTTATGTTCTCTTTGTTGCCAGTTACAGGGCAACAGTTACTGTGATCGCCTTTGGAGCATACACTCTGTTGGTTTCCCTGGTTTTTTAAACTCGAAATCTAAGCCACTACCATTCTCATGTAGCTTACTTCAGAATGTTTTCCACAGCCTTTTTCTAACAGTGCTGCGGGGGTCTTTAGAAATCATTACTTGGAAGGAGGGTCGAGATTAGTATTCACATCTCTTCCAGTTTACATCAAGCGGTATTCAGCATAATATGATTTATAAATGTGCAAATATGTGTTCAATATCTGCAGTCAAAGGCAGCATCAAAACCTTTGGGAGAAAGATTTATATTGCTTTACCCATAAAGGGTTGATTTAGGCTGCATTTGAAATCATAATCTGTTGCCATATTTATTTGGGTTTGATTAATGTAAATCTATAGCCCCTACACAATTCTCATATTGCACATTCTGCACACTACCATTAGTTACCTACCAGCAACCAAGCGGGTGTCTTATCTGCTGCTGTTGCAGTTTTACAGAGGTAAAAGCATTGCATGTTGCCTATGGTGTGTTTTGCTAAAATCTGAAATACTTCACACAAAAAATCCTCCTTTAAGCTACATTACAATATTTGTGTTGTGGATTTATCCTTATGGTCTGTCAGCCTCAATAGGGAATTTATAGAGAGTTACCAATTGAAAGTAATTTTGCCTCAGGTCATGAAAACTACCTGTATAGTGTCTGTTGATACTCTACTGTATTTACAGAATGCCTAGGGTATATCTACTGTGGTAAATTTGTTAGAAGTAAAAGTAATACTTGTGTATACAAGTGCCGTTTTGACATGGGAAAAATAGGGTACAAAGAACATTTTTGATATGTTGCATAGGATTTTAAAGGGAGTACGATTGAAAGGGAAATTTTGTTCGATCTAAATTGTTCCCCAATATATTTTTAAAATAAATTATAATTGTAACAGTTCAATGCTATTCTAATTCAACATTCAGATAAGTAACTGGCAGTCATGTTTTCCCATCTGAAAATGCGCAAACCACTGGTTCTCTGATTGGTACTCTGGTTATCATCACTAATCTGTACAAATCTGCATTCAAATCTGTAGTCAAGGTAGCCAGCTTTACCCTTCGATTGAACCACTTTGTCATTTGATCACTGAAATATCCTTTTGGTTTTGAATTGATATTAATAATAATCCTTGTGTTTGATATAGCACCTTTTAAATCAGCAGGGGATCTCAAAGCACTACACAGATTTTTCTCTGATGAATTCTGAAACTAACGATTGAAAAGTGGACACGTACCTCCAAATTGAATTAGAGTTACATTGCATTGACAATTGTTTTCAAACATCGCAATTTTTCGTTATATAGTAGTCATTTAGGATTAGTATTAATACTGAGACATATTTACATTGTGGAGTTTTCAAATCTATATTTTAATATCATACCATATCGAATTCAATTTAAAATTTCGGATATATCTATGTGTATTGTTTTTATTTTACAGGCTAAATGCATATATCGAAGAGGAAGTTCAGCGACGACTAGCAGAAAAGGAGAAAATACAGACAAAATATGAAACGCATAGTACAAATGATGCATTTGACTTATCCTCTTCAATGGACATATCGCAGGTCTGTACTATATTATCGCTCACTGCCTCAACTCTCAGACATACTTCAAAATAAGTGGATTTAACTGCTAAACTAGCTGCATTGGTTGAAGCAAACTTCGATCTTTTTTTAAGAAGTGCAGATTCTAAAAGCATTCATTCAGAGTGGCATGACAGCATATTTATATCATGGAAGTGCCTTCTCAAATCAAAATCAATGGAGGTGGAACATGAGGACTTGATATCCAGTCTTTTGACCTTATGTGCCAAAAACCAAGGGACCAAATCCTCTAGGAACGAAGGACTGATGATTGCCACACAATTAAACACTTATGTTATAGGATGTAGATAGTTTGTACTGTTATTTGGCTCACGTGGCAAGAAACCTATTTTCCTAGATGGGGAAGTTGTAGATTTCAGCTCAGGAATTGACAAATATCCTGTATATATCTAGGTTGAACTTTTAAACTTTGTGAAGATTTGAGCTTCCAATAGTTGATGTGTTAATCAACTTCATTGAGTGATTAGACAACTCGTGTCGGCTAATTATCTTTAGTGGAATTGATGGTGCACTTCAGTATAGGAAGGATACAGAGTGGGGAATTATGGCTTATAGGATTTATTGAATTTATCCCAAGAGTGAAAAGCAATTTAGAATTTAAAATGGCAAAATCTTTCTCTCATTCTGTTTACATTTAAGTCTTCAGTTTATGTGTGTTTCATTATTTTACCATTATTGAAGAATTTAACCAGCATTGAGAGTACTGCACAATCGCTTATTATATTATGAGATACTGTACAATAGTATTATGTTATGAGATACCTCTTAGCTGCCTACAGTAAAGTAGTGAACGCCATCATGAAAATCTTAATCTTAGGGATAATATTGTTATATTTTTAATGCCCTTAACAGGAAGATGTTGCAGAGGTCGACTTTCCTCCTTGGGGGGGCGGTGGTGGGGAGGGAGAAAAACAGGGTCTCCTTGGAGCTGAACTGGCTCCAAGGTCACATACTTGGCAGCGGAATGTTGCAATTGAGTTAACGCTCTTTGAGAGTCTCGGTATTCCAGCTCCTCAGCCAGGCAGATCCGCAATATTCCAAGACATTGCTAATGACAGTCCCGCCAGTCTGGCTCATCAGTAGGACTTTGAGGGGCAGACCAATCCCTAGGAGCAGGGATTCTTCCCACTCAGCTCTTGTTAACTGTGTAAGCCAAAGCCCGAATAAGAAGAGGTGTCCTAGATGGACAAGCAATGGGAAGCTTGCAAGACAGTGCTTTCAATGGCAATGGGTTTTAGCTAGTTAAATTCTAGCAGTTTCTCAACGCATATTCTGGGGTCCCCAAGCCTTGGCTCTTCCATGTGCCTAATATTCTCTGGAATAAGGTGAGCAAGATGCGTCCCTCCAGGGCAAGAGTGAGCATTCCATTCCAATACGCCAGAATTTAATAATAACAATCCTTACATTTGATATATCGCCTTATCACATCTTCGAGACATCTCAAAGCACTTAACAACAACAAAATGACATTTGTATAGCTCCTTTCGTGTCAGGGGACGTTTCAAGGCGCTGGACAGACAGAGTTGCGGACCTGAGCCGAGGGTGGGGGAGGGCAGTGGGGGGAAGCAGGGAGGTCGAAAACGGTCGAAGAGGAGGGTCTTAAAGGTGGTGAGGGAGGGGGCGAGACAGAGGGACTGCAGGATGGAGTTCCAGAGTGTGGGTGAGGAGTGACGGAAGGCCCGCCCACCAATAGTGGGGCGAGCAAGACGGGGGACATGAAGCAGGCCAGAGGGAGCAAACAGGGTGGTAGGGGGTTAGGAGGTCGGAGAGGTAGGGGAGAGCAAGACCGTGGAGGGCTTTGAAGGTGAGAACTAGGATCTTGAACTGTATCCTCTGTGTAATGGGAAGCCAGTGGAGTCGGGCGAGGATGGAGATGATAGGGTCGTGGAGCCTGATGCGGGAGAGGTCACATGCTGCAGAATTCTGGATGATTTGCAGCCTGTGGAGGGAGGAGTTGGGGAGACCAACAAGCAGTGAATTTGCATAGTCGAGCCTCAATGTAATGAAGGCGTGTATGAGGGTTTCAGCAGCCTGCGGTGTGAGACAGTGTTGGAGCTGGGCGACGTTGCGGAGTTGGGGAAAGGCAGAGCAGGTCATGGCGCAGATGTGTGGTAGAAAGGATAGTTGAGGTCAAACAAGATCCCAAGGTTCCGGACTGGCTTAGTAAGGTGGAGTGTGCATCTATGGATGGTGATGCTGTCAGCGCCTGAGGTGAGGAGGCGCTGACGGGAGCCAATCAGAAGAGCCTCGTTCCTGTTGAGGTTCAACTGAAGAAAGTTAGTTCTCATCCAGGACTTGATGTCTGACAGACATTCTGGAGTCCTGAAGTCAAGAGTGGAGGCAGAGAAGTAGAGTTGGGTGTCATCCGCATACATGTGGAAGTTGACCCCATGTCTGCGGATGATGTCACCAAGAGGGGGAGCCTACAGATGTTGAAGAGGAGGGGACCAAGGACAGAGCCCTGAGGAACGCCATACAAGACAGTCCGGGGGCTGGAGGTGAAGTTGTTTGAGGAGATCAGGTGCAGGTGGTGTGAGAGGTATGATCTGAACCAATCAAGGACAGCGCTGTGGAGGTTGAGGTGAGAGGAGAGGCGGTGGATGAGGATAGAGTGTCGACGTTGTCGAAAGCAGTAGAGAAGTCAAGGAGGACGAGGAGGCAGAGAGAGCCCTGGTCGCAGACGGATAAAATGTGGTTTGTCACTTTGACCAAAGCTGCTTCTGTGCTGTGGGCGGCCCGGAAACCGATCGGAGGGGTTCGTGAAGGGAGTGGCGGGAAAGGAAGGAGCGAAACTGAGAAGCAACAACTTATTCCAGGACCTTGGAGAGAAGGGGAGGTTGGAGATATTCACAGAATATACGGGGAGGGGTGGGAAAAGACTTGTGTTAAGACTTGTGTAATCTAGTGTATGCAAAATAAATTTCCATGTTTAGGTGGGATGCATGGGACTCTGTTTTGTTTGGATACTCTTAAGAAGATAATGGGGTTTCTGTGAATGTCAGATGCCCAGCTGACCAAAAAATCATGCACAATTGAGTTAAAGTTAAACATAAGGTTATAGGTCTCTGACTTGATAAAAAGCCTGAAAAATGGAAATTGGTTTTAAATTGAATCTTGGGGTCACCGTGTGCAATTTCTGCTTTAACAGCCTGCAGGAAGACATAAGTGTGGTACTTGTCATAAACTGCCCAAATTCCATTAGTTTACCAAATTACCAGCTTGGGCACAAGTCTGAAAGATGCCTGCAGCACTGAGTGTTCCCTCTCCAAAAGGTTGATGGAGGCAGGTTTTCAGTGTCCCTGGAGACAGATGCTGAACCACAGCAACTGAAAATCAAGGTTGACTTATTGACCTTGCAGACAATTTTCTTTTCGGGGGAGAGTGAAAAGAATGAGATTTCATATATAAAAAAATAAGCCGGCAGCTTTTATCTATATTTAGGAGCTGTAAAGTTTCAAATTCAAAAATATGACCTTGGCTTGGGCGGAGGAGGGAGGAGTGTGAAGGGAGAAAATAGGGAGGGCACTGGCACTTGTGTAATCTCGTTTATGTGAAATAAATCCAAGACTTGTGAATAAAGTGTATTTTTTTTTGTGAAGTTGGCCTATACATCCGTCACTGGCAAATAAGTAAATCCTCTTTGGGCACTGCTGTGTTTTGGGCTTTCCATAGTATAGTGTTCAAATGTCAGCATCAAACTTTTACCCATTTGTGTAACTGGAAATTAAGCAAATCAAACAGACCAAATGTTTTGGAATATTTACTTTGCCACTTTTGTTTTCTATAAATTGCTTTGTTTTGCTGTGAAGTTGGTGTCTGATTTAGATAAGTTAATGCTTCTGTTGACATCGCAGCCTTATGTTTGCAATAATTTGCAAACAGAATTGAACATTTTAGTACTGATGAAAAGATGAAATCACATTGCAAAAGAATGTCTTGCATTACCTGTGTGGGCCTGAACACTTGTCTGGCCTGAAGAGCTATTTTTTCACTAAATGAACTCTGTGTCCTCATAACAAGCTGCATGAGTAGCACCCCAAGGCTAGATTCTAAAATGAGACAGCAGATCATTAGACAGATAAGATACCTATTGAACTGCAGTGATGGAACTTGTCGACAGATCTGCTCATCTCCTTTGATGATAACAGTGAAACAGGCTTTCTAAAACCAATTACTGTTTTGGAATGGAGGGTGGCAGAGAGAAATGAAACTTAGCCAACTGTACATTTTTGACCCTTTTCAGGAAAATGGAAGTCTTCACAACGGCCAGATCCAGCGAAAACTGAAATATGAGGTAGGTTTTTTTCTAAATTTGCTGAAATTCCTTTCCACTAAAATGCATGTTGTTTAGCTTTTTGGGGGATAAATGTTCTAGTCCTGATTCATTAGATCAATTGTTTAGTTTGCATATTGATTTATCCAGTTAAAAGGGCTGTGCCATCTCAGGCTTATGAGTTTGACAAAGTCCCATAGTGTTGTCGCTAATGTGTTTGAACAGTCAGATCTGTTGCCATAGCAATGTTATTTGCATGGCACTAAATTCAGATCACTCAAGTCATAAGGTAGCAGCAAAAAATAGAATCACTTTGCAGTAAAAATCCTTTTGAGGCAATTTCATAGCTTTTACATTAATGTTGCACTTTTGAAACTAATGTATTTACAATGAACTTGCACATCCCATGCTTGATCTTATCCAGCAGCTATGCTGCAAACAGCACCACCCCATCTTTTGAGATTTGAACGTATTGTAACCAAGAAGCTACTGTTGCCACAGTTCTGCTATCTGAAATGTGTACTCGATTTTAAGCTTCAACTATATATGACACTAATTATTATAACTACATGATTACCAAACTGTGGTTCAGATGGACTTTTGGCAAGAAAAACAGTTTCAATCATGAGTTGAATTGATGTCTATAGGTGCAGTTTTGATTTGAAATGAATTTCATACCAATAGACATAGACATGTTTGATCTCAGATATGCATGTGCCTTACATTTCTTTAATTCCTAAATTTTCCTCTCCAGTTGATCATTAAATCTTAATTAAATCATCATATATGGTGACAAAGTCAACAGGTTCCTCCTTTCTTTTCTTTTTAATTGTTTCAAACAGAAAAAGCAAAGTCCTGTGCCTTGGCATAGCTTCCCAACCATTCCTAACGTAGGTGCTTACTGTTGTGTGAATGAACCCGAGATAAGACACTGGCAAATGCGTTGCATAAATCTTAAAGGAAATTCTGGTGTTTGGCCTTGTGATGGTGGAAATGCTAAACCTGTGTATGCTGAACCAGTACTACTAGAATTAAAAGACCAAGTTGCACAGCAAACAAATGTATTTTCTGCTGACTGCACTGCGCCTAATGTGCCGGCGAAAACTGAACAGATTTCAAGAATGAAAACATGGCAGAGAAATGCTGTTTGCAATCCATATATGGGAAAGAGTTGTGCGAGATATCAGTGTAGAATTCAAAGCATTGATAATGATGATGTCCAATTAAGGATAAAGAAACATGCATATGGCAAACAGATTCAGAAAAACATGGAATGGGGATGCAACTGCTCCTGGGTTGAGACTTCTAAGGCTGTTCTGGGTTTTTCACAGATGCATTTAGATGAGACTTGTAGTGCTTTCCATGACATCCAGCAAATGGGATTTAAAACTGTGCATGGCTTAGGAAAGAACAATGTGTTATCAGAAATCCTTACACAGAAGTGCTGCTGTCCTCCCAACGTATCTTGCAAGAGTCTTGTCGGACATCCATCAGATTCCTATCTGTGTGTGAGAAGCTTCGATAAAGCCAGAAGAAGCACCCCAGATATTGAATCTTCAAACATCAGACAAGAACAGAGCTATGGGCCAACTTACTTTTTCAGTAAACTGGCTCGTCCATATAAAGATGCATGCCACGAACTGCAGAACTATCAGAAGGTCATCAAGCAGGTTAGGGCATTAAAGTATCTGTTTGAGAAACGCCACTGGTATGCACAAATGTCATCGTTAATAAAAGACCTTTCATTTGTGAAGAAAATACAGCTGGAGGTAACCTTGAGTCCAAATTTGCAGCAACCACAGCAATGTTTTTCAGACACGTCTAAGCTCAGTATTTATGATTTGAGTCAGCCCTGGAGCATTAAATCATCTGGCAGCAATGTTAGTGAAGAAAATGTACTGAAGTTCCCAGTAATGAAACAGCCATTAGGTTCTCCTGAAGGTTCAGTTGGCATGAATGAAGAAAATTTTGAAGACGTTCATGTGTTAAGACAAAGATTAGTACAGTTCCCAGATGATCTCTGCCTGCTTCAAGCTGACCCCATACAAAAAATTCTGGAGATGCTACAGTTTAGCTTACCACAGGCTGGTATTGGAAATGCACGTCTGATAGGAATATACTGGTTAGCTGCAGCTAATTGCTTAATGCCAGATCCACAGCCTGCTTCCATCTTCTTGTTTGACTCAGCTCTATATGTTGTAGTGTCAGCTACGAATTGCCAGCAAGGAAACAACGGTCGCTCTCTGGCAATTTTCCATATTCTTCATCTTGAAACTATTAAAGAAGTTCAGGTTAACTTTTGTGGTCAGGGACTTCGGCTCCTTGGCACCACTGAGGAAAGTATCTTAACAATTGTTACATTCAACAAATACCTTACGCAACAGATTTGTTGTGACCTTGTCAGTGTTCTGACCGTCGCAGATGCTGAAAGTAACTTTTTAAGCCACCCACTTCTAAAAGGGGATTTGATGCAACTTTCATTGGGTTGGAAATCTGAGACCATCGGGTTCATGCTAGCCAATAGAGTACAGTTTTCTAGCAAGTTCAGGAATACACTCGCTGATCTTGTCTATTTCATCCATGGAAATATGTTGGAAAATAAACTTCCCCTGGCAGATGTCGATGTAATCTTTTACACTACGGTGAGGTTAGAAGACGACACTAGAACATCTACTGCCCTCTTTAAGTCATTGGTTCTCACTAATACACACATTGGCCTTCTCAGGGAAGATGTTGTATTTTATCCTATTCCTAGAGGTGTTTACACCTTACCAACAAGGTCACAATTTGACAAGATTGACCTTTTCAGGCTCACTGACTTAAGAAGAGTGTTTGTGTATGACCATGGTTGTTTTCACAAAATCGACCTCTTATTTACCAAAATAAGTGCAAAAGAGTCTAACACTGAAATGGGTTGTAAAGAACATGCTTCAAAATGGAAAACAAAGGATCAGAAAATCATTCCATTTCCACATCCAGAAGAAGGAAATATATCAACAGAAATTTTGAAATTAGCTTTTGGTGCAAAGGAAGAAGCTGCTGCGTTAATTAGGCATTTATCTAGAATTTAGTCTAAGTTAAAGAACATTGCCAGAATCAAATAAAAACACATTGAATTAAGTTTGAACTTAAAAGATGTAAGAGTTTCAAGAATTTAGGAGAACATTTCTGAATTCTGAATTGATAGATTTATTTAAAATGGGTAAAATAATACCATTGTATGAAAATAATTTATTTAAAAAATAATGGCAAGCTTTGTGGTTTTAGCACTGTTAAGCAGTTTGCCCAACACACTAACATCGGGGACCAACCTATGTCTAATACTTTCTGGAATTAGGTAAGCAGGGTGCATCCCTCCAGGGAGAGAGTGCACATTCCTATCTGGACAGGGTGTAGGTGGCATACATATTTGGAACTCTAACTGATTTGAAAACTCTCAAGCAGGATGATGGGTTTCCGTATGGTTATTAGACCGTATGGTCTTATTTTCAAGAGATAATCACAACAGGTTTGTTTTAATAAATCAGGCTTATGGTTTTGGCAGTGGAGGAAGATTTTTCTAAAGGTGGGGGAAAAGTTTAGATCCCGATATCTTCTCCCCAGTTCCTGTTGGTTTCCCTCCACCAGTAGTATCAGAAGGTAAATCTGCTCCCAGACAACAACAATAAATTGCATTTGTATAGCAACTTTCACGTCAGGAGGGTGTTGAAGGAGGCAAGGGAAGGAGTAAGCCGAAGCGACTGTGAGATAGAGTTCCAGAAGATGGAGACAGCGAGGCTGAAGGCCTGACCACAGATGATGGGGCGTGCCGGGCAGGGGCATGGAACAGGCCAGAGCCTGCTGAGCGGAGAAAGCGGAGGGGTCGATATGGCATTAGCAGGTCATAGAGGTATGAAGGAGCAAGGCCATGGATGGCTTTTGTCATTACTGCTGTAATCTGTGACCAACCTGGGGACAGCTGCTCATGGTTTCATCAGAATTCATGCAGTTTTTAATTCATATATGATACAATTTCACTGTACATATTTACTAATATGAAAAGTTGAAATTGAGAACTATGGAAATACATATAATTTTTTCTATTTGTATTTATGGTTATCCCAGTATTTATGATTACAATGCAAAGTTTCTTATGCTTCTGATTTAAAATGTTACAAATGCTGCCGTTACCTTAAATTTCTTTCTAAATATTTTGAATGTGATGTTACACTTATTTTCCAATGTGATTTATAAATGCAGTTAAATAAAAAAATTTAGAAATAATGCTGTATTATAGATTAAAACATTAAAAGTCATTTGCAAGGCAGTGCAGTTGGCTGCCGTGTTTCACTCACATCTCAAAGCGCTTTGAGGCATCTCAACAATGTGATATTATATCAAATACAAGTATTATTGTTGTATATGGAATACATACTTTACGCACTAAGTGGAAATTACAAGTGAGAAAGAAGATTGCTATATATAAATTGAGTTTTGATTCATCAAGTTAATTAAAGATTAATTATTACAGTTGTAATGATTGTGGCTAAACCACAATCTATGTGGACCACAGATTTAGGAATAACAAAACCACTTGGTAATATTTGCACTTTCCGTGTATAAAAGTATTTTATATCTTTAAGTTTCAATGGAGTATTTTTATACTGATACCAGATACAGTTTAACGTATGATTGCAAACATGAAACACCAACACGCACTTGCTGGGCTGAATTGCCTGTTTCCACGCTTTATATAATTGAAAGATACAATATTGCAATTGCAATAATGTTTCCTGTGGTTTTGTGAGCCATGGGATATCTTTAATTGTACAAATATTTGAAAACAGTTAGTTGCCTTATGAGGTAGAAATTGTTGAGCCTTATATTGTATTAAACTACCAAATTAATAGAATGAGATAAAAAAATTGTGTTTTAAGTGGATTTAAAATCTCAGATAACAAGCATGTTTTTCTGCATAATAAAGCCATATGTATTATAATTGATGTACATGTTTTTATTTAACAGCCAAATAAATCTATGCAAGCAGCAACTATCTCTCTCTCTCCCCTCTCTCTCACTGTTCCTCCTCTCTCTTCGTTTGCTCATCTTTTATTTCCTCCTATCCTTTCCCAATCGAGAGAGAAAGCGGGTTATTTT
Organism: Callorhinchus milii; assembly: GCF_018977255.1. Taxonomy (NCBI): domain Eukaryota; kingdom Metazoa; phylum Chordata; class Chondrichthyes; order Chimaeriformes; family Callorhinchidae; genus Callorhinchus; species Callorhinchus milii. Next base: position 79,076,000 of record NW_024704744.1, read on the forward strand.
ATCTAAGCTGCTCTTGAGGTAATCATTGCAAGTGAGCGGCAATGTGGCTCAAACGACATTTGTTAAAAAAATCTCCTTCTGAACAAGCATTTTGCCAATTTAGTGCCAATGTCAGGAAATCTGACTGAGATTGGGAAACCAAAATGTGGGATTTGAAGCCATTCAGGTGTGCCATGCTGCTCTGTGATGGGAGTGTATTGTGCACTCGAGGAGTCCTGAACCTTCAGATGTTTAAAGACACTTAAATGTTGCACATCCAAGGGTGGAACCTCATCTCCAGCTCTAAAATTTAAATAATTAGCGAATTGTGAACAGTATATATTGGTTTTGTTAGTCAGTAATCATCTTGTGCACAACCTCTCTCTTTCATGGAGTCCTGTAGCATATTGGTTAGAGAACACGCCTTGCATGTGAGAGGACCTGGGTTTGATTCCCAGGCAGGGTAAATTTCCTTACTACACAAACAACTGTTTACCTAGCACTCAGTAAGAACCCGATTGTTAGTCGATTGGCGGATCGCTATCTGGAGATAATAATACCTTCAGAAAAAAAAATTATTTGATCACTCAATCCCACGATTGTTTATGGGAAATTGCTGTGCGCAATTATCTGCCACATTTCGCCCACAAAACATACAATCAATTCACTTTATACGTTATAGTCTGTGAAGTGCTTTGAGACTTCTCAACAACGTGATAAGGCGCTATTATCAAATACAAGAATTATTATCATAATCTATCCCCAATGATGGATATGGTTGACACGAATGCTGTGATTTACAATCTGTGATCAGCTGTTTAGAAATATATTTTTTTGCAATCCTCATTGTGTTGGTAAACTATTCAGAATCATTTGACTGTGGATTGATTTGTAATACTTCCAATGTTAATGATTTATGGAAGTGTGTGCTTGTACATTCGTGTAGAATTTGATTCTACAGTGGTCATTTGCCTTAGAATGTACAGCTGATGCCTAATAAATGCCTTGGAGTTTCATTTTTCTGCATTTTGTTTATGGGTTTAGAGTTCAGTGTGATTTATTACTTATAATTCCCTCACATTGGTATCTTTGCATTTAATATACAAAAATTATGAGGTACAGAATTGTGGAGATGTGGCCATAAAACAAATCCAAAATTCAGGTTGCTGTCATACTATAAATTCCAAATTGTCTGAAATTCAGTATTGAATTAGTGGTGTATGATCAGAATTTATGAGTGGAATTTGTGCCCAAGTTGCTATCCCTGGATCAGACTCAATTGAAAAATCTATCATCAACCAAGTTGCACCTCTTTCTTCCCCCAACCACCTGCTAACTAGGTTCAACACTGTGTGAATGCAGCTAGAGAAAATATGTGACATGTAATATTCAAAGCACTGTTACACATACATAAAATGCATTGACTTGTAAGTATATACCTCATAGTGGCAGTTTCTTTTTAATGATGCGTAAGGTACACAGTAGTAGTAGTGGTATGTTGCTGTTGGCAATAAAAATGAAACTGCAGCATCGGTGTACAGGTCTGATGATCCAAGACATTCGCCTTGAGTAAAATTCCATAAAGGCTGGTCATAAATTCTTCAATGAGCTTTGATATACACTGTAATTCAGACAGATTTTACATTATCACTCATTGGCTCCCTTCAACATTTTCTATTCTACAGCACTGAAGCCCTCAACCTCCCCAGCCTATCCCTCGTCTGTGTGTTTCGTCCCCTCCCGACCCGACTTATCAATTGCCCTCTTTGAGGTCTCCCCAGCTCCACCACGCACAGGATCCTGATGATCCAAAACCCCACCGCCTGCATTCACCCGTACTAAACTCCGTACCCCCATCACACCAGTTCTGGCCAGGCTCCACTTGCTCCCTATTTCAAGATCCTCACGCTCGATTTCAAGTTGCTTCATGACCTGGCACCTCCCTACTTCTCGGCTGGCTCCAGCCTTCTGTATGTCCCAATGCCGTCTGTTGGTGGATGCTATTTCAGCCTCTATGCCCCAAAACTCTGGAACACTTTCTCTAATCCTCCGTCTTGCCCCTTCCAACTCTTCTTCAGCTTGTGCCTGAAGGCCTTCCTACTCGACCGTGCCTACCGTCACCTCCCCCTCCCCCCGGCTCAGTGTCGTGCTCCGCCACTGTCAAGCACTCTGGACACTACCCTGCGTGAGGGTCGCTATATAAATGCAAGTTGTTATTATTAATTTGCCTCTGAAGGCAATTAGTTCACATAAAATGAGCAGTTTGTCACCTCCAGATTGAGCAGTGCCCCACCCAGAATAGGATCTCCAAGTGCCTCCATGTAGCAAATAGAGCAATTTTTTGTGTCTGAGACATCCATAACATCGATACAAAAATATTGCGCTAATTTTTGGATATTTGTGAACCCATGTTGCATTTTCTTTGTCCACTTGCCAAATAATAACAGCAGGATCGCTAATAAACCTGACACAGCTTTATTCCTGGCTTATTTTTTGTAAATGGAGGGAGGAGTTGGGGAGGCCGACAAGCAAGGAGTTTGCATAGTCAAGCCTTGACATAATGAAAGCATGTATGAGGATTTCAGCAGCCTGCGGTGTGAGAGAGTGGCGGAGCCGGGCGATGTTGCGGAGGTGGGGGAAGGTAGAGTGGGTCATGGCGCAGATGTAGGTCGAAAGGATAGTTGAGGGTCAAACAAGATCCCAAGGTTCCAGACTGGCTTAGCAACGTGGAGTGTGCAACCATGGGTGGTGATGCATGTCACTGCCTGAGGTGTGGAGGCGCTGACTGGAGTCAATCAGGAAAGCCTCGGTCTTGTTGACGTTCAACTGAAGAAAATCAGCTCTCATCCAGGACTTGATGTCTGACAGACATTCTGGATAAAAGGATGTTCATGAAGGGAGTTGCGGGAGAGGAAGGAGCAAAGCTGGGAAGCAACAACTCGTTCCAGGACCTTTGGAGAGGAAAAGGAGGTTGGAGATGGGGTGGTAGTTTGAGAGTAGAGATGGGTCCAGGGAGGGGTGGGAACAGTACCAGTGGACAGGGAGAGGTTTATGATGTCTGTGAGTAGAGGAGCGAGGAGGTGAAGCTGGGAGGTAAGGAGAGGGGTAGGGATGGTGTCGAGGGAGCCGGTGGTCGGTTTCATCCAGGTTGTAGTGGTGGTGAGAGAGCAGTGAGAGACAGGTTCAAAGGTGTGGAGGGGCAGATGGGGAGGGTGTAGTAGACGGAAGGCCAGAGGCAGCTGAGCAGATACCCTCGACTTTGGATTCAAGGAAGTCCAGCCTTGCAGTTGGCATTAGAAATAAGGATGGGCGAGGCGTGAGAGGGTGGGCGGAGGAGCCGGTTGATGGAGAAGAGAAGCTTTCCTTGGCCTCCAAGATTATCTTGGAGTAGAACGACGATTTAGCGGAGGCTAGGGCAGAACGGTAGGATTTGATAAGGTCCAGCCAGATCTGCCGATGGACAGTTAAGTTTGATTTAAGCCAGGTGCATTCAGCGACCCGCACCTGTGCTTTAATGGAGTGGAGGTGGCTTGTGTACCATGGTGACTTACACGAATAGGAGACGGTTCGGGAAGAGAGAGGAGAATGAGAATCGAGAGAGGAGGAGAGGGAGCTGTGGGAAAGAGTGACCGAGGAGGATAGGTCTTTGCGGGAGGAAGCCCAGAGGGGAAGGAGTTCAGATGACTCCAAGCCAGCCGAGAAGGAAGGTGGGGGGAGATTTTTTTCCAGGGGCGGTAGGAGATGGAGGTAGGTTGGATGGCGGTGGGGAGAGGGATTGAGGAGTTAAGGGAGATGAAATGATGGTCTGAGATCGCTTTGTCGATGAGGGTGAGGTCCGAGACGGTGAGGCCCTGAGTGATCACCAGGTTGAGGGGGTCGTGGGTGGCGGAGTCGATGTGGAAGGTGAGGTTGAGGGAGGAGAAGTGAAGGTTGAAGTCGCCGAGGATGAGGAGGCATTCGGAGCAGAGGGAAAACAATTGATTAATCCTGTCTTGCACATTGCGTTCAGAGAATATCTAACATATTTTCTGTTTTTCTCATGCAACTTTGTTCTTTGTATTTCATACAGATATATATCAATGATTTAAAACATCAGACAAGGCTACGTATGCTGCTATCAGTTGTCAATGAGAAGTTTGCATTTCTTTGTCAAAGCTGTCGTCCCTTTATTATTCGAACTGTGCCTTTCCTTCTCTCCCCTGCCACCCTTTATAGCATGTATCTCTGCAGTCTGCATTGTATTTGTGCTTGTTACCTTCATGATGGACAGTACTTTATTTTCTCATTACTGATCCGAGTTTTCTTCTGGTCTTTTTGATCTGTTGTTTGCCTTTGCAGCGCCTGGTCTATCGCCCTCTGGGAAATGATCCAGACAGCCTGAAAGACCCGATTAAAATTAGTATTCCTCGCTATGTCTTGCGTGGGCAGGGAAAAGATGAGCACTATGAGTTTGAAGTGAAGGTAAGCACCGTGTTCAGGCTTTTATTTCTTTTTGATGTAAATATGGTAATTGACTTGGATATTTTACCTTAAAATCCACAAAGTGAAAATTAATCCTCACACTGCATTTGCACATTTACCAGCATCAACCAGACATCAGTGTCAGGAATGAAGGGAGCCCTTACCTTACACTGCGTATATTTCAAATCAACATTGTAAATATTGTGAGGTGCGTATCTTACAAAAGATGATCAAATCCTTATAAAAAATAATAATAGTCCTTGCATTTAATATAGTGCCTTATCACGTCTTCAAGACGTCTCAAAGTGCTTCACAGAATACACTGTAAAGTAAATTGACTGTATATTTTGTGGGCGAAACATGGCAGCGAATTGCGCACAACAGTGTCCCACAAACAGTCGTGGATTGAGTGACCACATTTTTATTTTACATTTTTTTTAAGGAATTATTACCGATGGAAACGCGATCCACCAATTAACTAACAACCGAGTTAGTCGTTACTGCTAGGTAAACAGGCATGTGCAGTAAAGGAACTTGCCTACAGAAACTCTCCCTCAATCCCTCCGCCTTGCCCCCTTTCTCCCCTTTTTCAAGTACTGCCTGAAAAACTTCCTTTTCGACCGTGCTTAAGGTCACTTCCCTCCACCCACCCCGGTCAGAGTCAGGCTCCGTCACTCGTCACTGTTAAATGATTTAAGACACTACCCTTTGTGGAGGGTGTTATATAAGTGCAAGTTGTTGCCAAAGGTTTTGCACTGCCTGGGAATCAAACCCAGGTCTTCTCACTTGCAAAGCGAGTGCTCTAACCAACATGCTACAGGACTCCACAATTCACCTGAAGCCCTTCCATTTTTATTCAACTAAAGCCCTTCCATTAAAAAATTAAACAAGAATATTACTGTATGATTTTCAATAGCAATACAATACAAATTTATGTTTATATAGTGCCTTGTCAAGGGGATGTCCCAATGGGGTCAAAAGTCCTAGCTTAGCACCTGAGCTGGGGACAGAGAGGGGAAAGATGAGTTCTTTGAAAGATAGTGTATTTAATTTACACCCAAAGCAGGACAACGCAAACCCGGTTTTGTTGCAGAACACATCAGTATTTTCCTGATGATGGAATTTTTTGAAATTGTAAGTTTGAAACCGACTGGTAAATATATTTCCAGTATGAAAGGCTTTTTAATTTATCTAGTATCTTTTGGTTTTGAGTGGAGGACAAAACCACCGTCTTGAGTATTTCTGTCGCTCATCAACACAAACAAATATTTCCTCTTTCATTCACTCTCCTTGTAAAATTGGATAGTGATATTAAAATAGGAAATCTTCCATTTAAGAAATGCTCTACTTTGTGGGTAGATGCCTTTCATCTCTCCTGCTGTATACAGTAGAGAATGCTGTTGTGGACATTTTGTATTTTTGTCTCTGGCTGTATTGTCCTCTGAGAAAGGGACACCAGTTGATCACCGAATCAAAGTTTTTTTCAGGAATGGTTTATGGTTTTCTTAAGTTAATGATTAAAAGCTGTAACACTATCCTCAATTTTTCATATATCCTTCCAAAGTCTTTTTGCTACAGTTTGAGGATATACAGACAAGGATCTTCTTGTCACAAAGATGCCTAGAAACTTACTGGAGTCATAGAAATATCCTCCTAAGCTTTTTTAACATTACAAGTTTGATGGCAAATTGCAGCAATTTTGTCAACAATCTGTTGGTAAAATTGCTGTATGTTGGTAGTTGCTGTACCTCAATCACATTGAAGTTTCACTTTTGAAACCATCTGCAAAAGATGATTGCCTTTGTGATTCTGAAAATTGTACTCCTCTCACTTCCCTATGCTCCATTCAAACTTTTCAGGACCTCTTAAACATCCAAATAGTGTTTGGGCCTCTTTGATCCAATTTTAATCAATGTAAATTGGGAGGCATGAATTTGACTTCTTGCACAATATTGTCATCAGAGTCTTGTTGTGGCAGTTATATAAATATAGATTTGTATTGTATTTGAACTTCAATTCAGGTTAAGTAATCTAAAACATTTTAATTTCTTTTCCAATTTTTGACATTTGGAAAATAACATTTATGCAACTGTTGTGCAATAGAAATTCAACATGAAACTTGAGGGTTGTGTATACAATTTTGAACAACAATGTTAATCTTGATAGGGTTAAAAGGAATGTCATGCTAAATAGCCTTCTCTGTTACCTGCCATGTCCAGTAAAGAGGATTTGAGTGGGAGGAATAAAAAAAGCTAATGTCTTCTTACACTATACAAGTTAGTTCATTGCCTGCTGGATACAGCCCAAGAATATCTCAAACTAAATCAGGATTGAAGTTTTCTGTTTCTTTTGCCAAAAGCAATCACATTGCAGAAGTGCACATTCTACCAATTAATCACAAAGTGGCATTGATGGCTTTGGAGAAATCCATGGCAGTCGGTGCTTTTATTTAAATCGGGATGAAAAATTGTTCCCTGAGTGATGAGACTATTATGAGTTAGTGAATCACACATTTAAAAGCCGAGTGCACTGAATAATCCAGTGGTGAAGGAGACTTTAATTCTGAGTTTGCAACTGATTTTATTTTTGGTCATCCAGGTGTCTGACATGCGCTAAGACCCATCGCCATCCAAACCAGAGTTCAGCATATACCTGCCACCTTCAAATGGATATTTCCTTTTGTCTGGAATGGGGCGCATGCACTCTCCCCCCAGAAGGATGCACCCTGCTTCCCTAATTTTTAAAAGTATTATGTGTAGGTTGGCAAAAGCCAAGCCAGTTAAAACCCCAGTGTGTGCTTTGGGGTACTGCTCAAGTTTAAACAGTTAATTAAGCAAAGCTTTGCAGGATGCCAGCACTAAATGGTTCATGCTCTATTATTGTATTTTAACTGGCACTGTTAGAAATGTAAGTTGCCTCAGTGCTCCTTCAGACTTTATGAGATGAGGCTACATCCTTTCTCCAAAATATTTTTTCATGGAGCTAATTAAGTTTCTAATTCTGACTTCCTGGAACTGGAAGTATTGAACAAAAGAGCAGGTAAGGTCACACAATACACAAGGGTATCAGCTTGCTAATGTGTGCACACGGAATTGAAAATGCCAACTAGATGATCACCAGGCAGGATTTAAGTGCTTTCTCTCCCTCTTAGTGAAAACTATAGACTAGTCAATGTTAACTACATGATGTGATTTTGCCACATCATGGAGAGAGTTTAACAGGGCAAATGGCCTCTTTCGTTCCTGCTTCAGGTTGCTTTTGTGTACCACAAATGGCCAGCCACAGAGCATTGACAAAGGTTTGTGATCAGGTTACCTCACTATTTTCTTCCTCACAATGTATTGTGGCACAGTGAAACTTGGAAAAAGGAATGAGCGAATGAATGCTGGTTTTCGATATGCAAAGAATGCATTAATCGCTTTTCTCTTTTACTCTCAACAGTCCAATCTAGAAACTTTGGCCTCTGATCAGCCACATTTAGCTGTCTTATTGATTTCTTCTAAACATGATTTTCTTTTTAAAATATCTTAACGATATCCATAGATAAAATGTATGTTTGTAATTCATCATGTTGCCAGATTAGGCATTTTAGCTCTTTAATAGGAATAGGATCTGCACAAGATTTAATACATATATTGCCCTTTTTTCATATTCTTTAATGACCTTACTTTTCAAGTATCTAGCTCCCTTTAAAGCCTCCCAATCGATTCTAAATCTACAGCCTTCTGGGGCAGTAGCTCAGTCATTGAACAGTGAAAATTGCATCCATGTATTTCACTCTGAAATGCAGGAGCTTCACTTTCAGCACTTATTTTGAGAAATGAGTCAGCTTAAAATGAACAAATTGCAATATTGCACAAATCTGATACAAAAAAGGTACTTTGCAATTTTTCTCTTCAAAGATTTCTGTTATTGTTACTGCAATTCTCGCATCGTATATTTGATATCAGTAAGAACTATAGTAGAACCCACACCCCCATTATAAGGTGGGACTTGGAGGGTGCATAAAATCCTGGACCGCCTTATAACAAGGACATAATTGCCGATCAACAATTTGTGCTCACTGTGTATGTGCACTTGCACACACACTGCATATGCACAGCGCTGTTAACAGCATCACTGTTAATGACCTGAAAGTTTTCCATTTTTAGTATGCCGATAATCAGCATTGTCAGCATACCAAAGCTGTTTGAGCGTGCCCTGGGCAACCTGCCTTATAAGCAAACTAACATTATAAGGGGCACCTTATAAGGGAGTTCTACTGTACTTTTTCCATTACTAAAATGCTATGGAAGCTCATTTCTTACAGTAAATTATTTTATCGGTTAAAATATAAATAATCCAGTTTTAACACTGGTTACTTTCAGAAGTTAATGTTTTGCACAATCATTTATAAAATGACTTGGGTTTCTCAAATGAAATGCATTGGAATATTATCTGGAACTGAAGACAATTTATAACTCCAATTCAGAATTCAATTAATTTTAAAGATGGATTGTGAATTCTCTCCAAATTGATATATTTTTAAACTTAATATTTGGACTTTAGAGTGAATTAAATCATTTTCACGTTGCTAACCTACACAAAGTAAACACTGGACTTTCTGTTAGATAACCATTCTGGAGGAAACTTGGGCAGTGTTCCGGCGGTACAGTCGTTTCAGAGAACTGCACAGAACAATGAAGATGAAATACCCAGAGGTACGTAATACAGTAATTACCTTGACAATGAGTCCGGTTCTGTGGATACTGGCATTGTGCTTCTTTCATCACAGTCAAACCATCACTGACTGAGGTAAGATTCCGCTGCTGGGAAACGTTTTTTTAAAATATTTAAATATTTTTTAAACTACTCCCAGCCTTCAAAAGTATGATGGTTGCAAGCATTTCCTATTAGCTTAAAAATTATAATGTTTAGAGATCAGAGTGCGGCCATATTGATCTGAAAAATCTTAATTTGAGCCCGGGGGAACTCTGGGCTTCAAACTTCCATTTCGTCCAAAAAATACAGTTGATCACACTTTACAATATGTTCTGTGAAGTGCTTTGAGATGTCTCAATGATGTGATAAGGTTCTATATCAAATGCAACGATCATTATATTATTTTAATATAAAAAGCTATTCCAGCTTTTGGGGTTCACAAACAACTCAGTCCAGTTATCTACTCTCCTGGTCAACACAATTGAAACCAGAAACTCACTCATATTGAACACCCTTTGACTGGTAGAGAATAGTTTCTTCCTCAGCTGATTCAGAACTGAATAGAAGCATGTCGATTTTTTAACTAGTTTCTCATCATCGTTTTACTCAGTCTCTCATCACCGTTGGGAGTATGTTCTTCCACAGCTGATATGCCCAAAATTGAAAATAATAATCCTTGCATTTGATAAAGCACCACATCACTTCATTGAGACATCTGGAAGCACTTCACAGGATAAACTGTAAAATGAAGTGACTATATTTTGTGGACGAAACATGGCAGCCAGTTGCATACAGCAATGTCCTACAAACAGCGATTGAGTGAGTGACCAATTTTATTGACCCGGTAAGAAACTCTTCTCTTTTCAAAAGCGACCTTCCCCCACCCCAGCCAGCCAGGAATGCATTGGAGTGTCATCGTCATCTTAGGTTATGTGATTCCAAGTCCCCATGTGAGGCTTGAACCCACAACCTTGTGACTCAGAGGCAAGAGCATCACCGACTGAGCCAGGCTGATAGATGATACTTAAAATGAGGTTGAACCAACAGTTATACAACTGCCTCAATGCTTCCTTGCTGTTATGTCCTGTACCTTTTTTGTGTGTGTGTGCGCATGACAAGATTGGTCCTAACCTATTCGGATCTGAAAGCATAGGCCAGTGTTTAGTTTCTGCTGGTTAGTATGTAAGAATGAAGTATTTCTGAAGTTCTAAATTGGAGGTTTATTCTTCTTTAAACTGAACATCTTATTTGGATTCTGCAGAGTGTTGCACTGTTCCTTCACTAGAGATTTCAACAGCTTTCCTTCCAAGTTAATTTCCCACATCTTTCAACCTTCAGCTGGAGCTTGAAAGGTTTGATAGCAGTTTTACTGGTACTATACCCACAGCACCTTATTGTCACTGGTGTCGCTGTCTTTACATTTAAATTAATCCAGCTAAAATGTTAATATTCCTCTGCTGACAGTATGATCATTATGGCTCCACAGTTCTGGCTTCACAAGGAGACCACTAATTGACTTGGCTGAATTTTATTCATTAATTTATATGAATTGATACAACCATTTTAAAATAATAACTCTTGATACAAAGCATCTTCCAGGATTCTGGACTGGAGGCATTTCAGATGCATTAGGATTGATTTAACCAATGTCATATGTTATTTAATTTTGCCAGTGAGGAATGCCATCATCCCCTCCCGAGTTTCATTTTAAGTTAAAATACGCTGCTGAAATACTGAACTGGTGTAGCCAGATCATCAGCCCGAAGTCTTTTAACTTTCAACAGAAATAGTCAAGAGACTAGGAAATAAAATTAATTCACTGCTAAACAATTTGGGGAATATATTTGTTCCTAAGGAATTTTATTTTTCCTAATTTCAGCTTGAAGGCACAGTACCTTTAATAGTATGTTCTGTGAAGCTTTTTGAGATGTTTTGGCACCGGAAAAGGCACTATATCAAATGCAAGGATTCTTATTAGTATATTATATTGAATGAATAAAAATTGAGAGACTGGATGTTGCCGTGGGTGGTCTGTTATAAACATGTTCAAATCCTAGGATGAAGGTCTGTGGCCTCTCTCTCTTGACTGTAAAGGCCCTATGTGGTTCCATTGGCTCCCCATCCCCGGTACATTGAATTCAAAGTCCTCATCCTTGTGTTCAGATATTCCCCCACCCACGATCTTGCCCCACCCTAATTCTGCAGCATCCTGCAATCTTACTGCCCCGGCCGCACTCTCAACTCACCAAACACCAGCTGACTTCATGCACACTGCCTAATCAGCCTCACCATCTCGCCATATGTGGGCAAACTTTCCATCATTCTGCCTCCCCCATCTCTGGATCTCTATCCTTTGTCCCTTTGCCTTGTTCCTTCCTTCCACACCTCTAAAACAAGCAAGACCTATCTTTTCAACCGTGCTTTCGATCAGATAATCTTTCTCTTTCCCCCTGCCACCAGTTTGGATTCTCAGTTAGTCTTGTTAAGAGTTTTGAGATGTCCTCCCAAAATAGAAGGCACTATATCAATGTAAATTGTTGTGAAATGAATGGCCTGTCTCAATTGGAGGTTAGTCTTCCTTCCACCTGAATTATATTAACTTTACCTTTTATCTATTCTGGTGTGTTGGTTGCAGGTGTGCTGCTGCTTGCTATGTGTGCAGGGGATGGGGCATCATTACTCCATAGAGAAACTGTCAATACTTCTGCAGAAGCTTCCTCTCCCTGCTGCAGATATTCCTCTTCATGTGGGCAACATTACTTTAAGTTGATGCAAAACTAGAAGTTTTCATTGCCTTCCTATCCTAAGTTATGACTCAAGTTACAGCATTAAGCTCTTTGAAACAATGACCATCATACATAATAATAATAATAATAATAATCCTTGCATTTGATATAGCGCTTTTCACGTCGGGAGGACGTCCCAAAGCACTTCACAGAACGCACTGTAAAGGGAATTGACTGTATATTTGTGGGCGAACGCGGCAGCCAATTGCGCACAGCAATGTCCCACAAACAGTCGTAGATTGAAAATGACCAATTTATTATTGTTTTTGGAGGGATTATTATTAGGCGTGTGGAGTAAGGAAACTTGCCCAAGGTTTCGCCCTGCCTGGAATTGAACTCAGGTCTCTCGCTTGCAAAGCGAGTGCTCTAACCACTGAGCTACAGGACTCCACATGGTCATTAATTGTGTCCTTGCGAGCCCTTGCAATGCAAAGCACAAAAAAATTTTACTGCAAGAAAATCCAGCATTTACATGCCCAACATAATTGCCTTTTTGCTGAGTGCTCCCAGCGACTTCTGGTTTTGTTTTCAGAATTGCCTCCCATCAAATTTCTCCACCATAATTGTGTCACGTGGAATAAGGTCCGTCACCACCTGTTCTCCGTTTACAAATACAGCCTATTGAAGAAAAGAATCTCAGAACATCACACGTAGGTTACTATTTGCCTTATTGTCCTTGGGACAAATGTAGAAAAAACATTTTGTGCTCTAGGCGGAGATGTCACAATGAATGTGCTTTGATTCTGATGGAGCCACAGCACATTTCTATATCATGACTCGGCAAATTCTTTCTCTGATCATTGTGTTTTCTTGAGGTCAGTCAGATACCTCCTCCAGTGCTCACTTTCTTGTTTTCATGCATTTTATATCAGTTATCTCTTTACCTTGTGACAAATCAAAGGCACTGATGAATATGCCTTGAGCATATGTTTACAGAAGTGGCTCTTACATGTGCCATTTTCATTTACGCCTGTTTCCTTATGTAGGAACCCAGTTTTTAGTTGGATTAGTGAATTGCTTTCCGGGGTGATAATCTCTCAAAAAAATTGGGAATCACTCAATCCACAACTGTTTGTGGGACACCGCTCTGCGCAATTGACTGCCGAGATTTGCCCACAAAATACAATATATTTTGGCAATATATTCAATAAAATAATTTTTTTGACCTTTCAACAACGCAAAGATTATAATTATCTCTTTAAACTCTGTGTTTCCAAATTTATCATGGTATCAATCTGATGCTTATGGAAGCCAAAAAATTCACTAGAAGTAATGGTTTGCTGCAAGTGGATTCTATGATCCAATTTTTTTTCAGGAATTTCTCATGCTACTAGCTACTGAGTAGAGGCCATATTATACATAACTTAAGTGCTTGACTTTGTGGAGTGCAAAAGGATATTGTGGTCTCTTCCTTACTGCACTTAGTGCAATAACAACAACAACTAGCATTTATATGTCCCCTTGACATTGTTTAAAATCTCATAATGCTTCACAAACATGGTTGGATGCTGAGCAAGAGAGGAGGATAAGCTTTTGTACGTGCAGTGGATGGGGCATCATTGCTCCATAGAGAATCTGTCAATCTCTTTAGTCGAAGAGGTAGATTTCTAGGCAGGTTTTAGAGACAGAGAGGAGGTGAGAAGTAGAGCTCGAGAGGAGTTGCAGAGTTTGGAATGTCGTTGCTGAAGACAGCACTGATGGTGGCACAGAGGGGAAGGGGATGCACAGCACCCTCAGTTTGCCAAGTGAAGGGGACTGAGCGGGGGATTGAAATGTGGTAGGAGAAGATCACAAATAGTTTTTTTTAAAACTATACCAAATTATTTGAATAAAAATGTCAAATTAAACAGAGTAGTGGAATGTGACTTACATTTCCCCATTTACGGCTGATCATAAATCGCTTGCAACTTGTCACTCAGTGAATTATCTGGTTAGCCTCACTCTTGGCAATATTTAGCAGATTTCCCTGCTGGCCATGAAATATTCTCAATGTAATTTTCATGGAAGCCATTATTCAATTGGATTAATTTTTTATACATGTTCAAATTTAGGACAAATCTTTAGAATCCACTTGCAGCAAAACGTTTCTTCTGATGAAATTTCTGGCTTCCATCACCAGCAGATTGATAGTACGGGTGCATGATAAACTTGGGAGCACATTTCACATAAAGCATGTGGAATCATACCAGTGCAGATGATCTGGAATTGCATACCCAGGCCATTTCCCAAAACTGGAGGAGGATCATTTTTGCATTTCTATATTTTATTCTACTAAACAAACCCTTCTGTCAATTATTTCTTGCTATTATAATTTTCCATACCAGCCTAAATATCTCTGCATCAGTGAAGATTAATGGAAAGAGAAAGAAGTTAGCTGTGAGTTTCAAATAATTCTAATTTCACTTTGTCATATACTGTACTTGAACAGGTTTTTACTCTGTCATTGACGGGTAGTTTAAATGAATTTTAAACCTGGAGCTGTTATATTTGTTTAGTATTATTATGGCATTACATGCTAGGCAACACAGTGACCTACTGTGATACCATCAACCAGCAGGAGTGAACAGTGGAAGTGTTACATTTATGACTTACCAAGTATGCAGACCTTACTGTGGTTTGGCATCCATCCAGAGTGTTCTTCAAATACTATCATTAAACTTTGTCTCTTATTCGATAACTAAGCAGACAATTACATTTTTATTTTTTTCCTTTACCATGCTTTGGGTCACCACCACTGCCCTCCATTAATCCCCCCCTCCATTAATACCCCAGTCCCCCAGCTCGGGGCCAAATCCCTCACTATCCAGCGCCTTGGGACGTCCTCCCGATGTGAAAGGCACTATACAAATGTAATTTTGTATTTTATTGTATTTTTAAAAACTCATTGTAAATAGTCACTCATAGCAATTTGTAATATACTGTACTATATACTGTGTTAGACATCAACAAACAAATCACTCCAAACACGTTTATCTATTAATCATTGCCATTTTAAAGCATTTTCGATTGAAGCAATACATTTAAATATGAATTTCTTCTCCAGACGTGAATTAATCCCCATTTCCTTCACTTTCAATGCTCAGGAATATATCGCAAATTAATCTATTTTCACAGCATGCTTTTGGAAGCAAAATATTTTATTAGTCTGCTTATTTTTGTACATAATGATTTTATCTTATGACCTGGTTTTGATTTGAATTGTTGAAAGGATGGTTAGATAGGCTGTAATGTTTAGAGTTGTGCAAATCAGCTATTATATTCGAAAAATCCTGATCTAAACAAAATGTATTGTAATTATGTATTCATGATGATTTGTTTATTTCTTAATATCACCTTTTCTTCTTCATTAATGTGACCAGGTGTGGTACTTTTTTAAAAAATACTCTTTTTGTAATTTGCCAGTTCTCCCCTTTCAATCAAAGGCATATGACTTTTTATTCTTTTGGGGGTACAACAACCTTTATTCATATATGAGCTATTCATGTTATGAATATTTATTTGGGTGGGGGAGCATTATTTCAGGTAATGTTCAGTACCCGTAGGACTGTGTAGCACAAGGTCAACTTTCTGCACAAACTTGTAATCGTACCTGGGATCTTCCTGGCATAACTGATACGAATTGCACATATTTAAAATGTACAAGGGAGTATAAACTTGTTCATTAATTACACAATTAATCAAATTATTAACTGAATAAAGAGCACAATGGTGGAATTATCCCAAAGTCAAAAGGTTCCAGATAGCAATGCCAAAAAGTAAAAGCTACTTTCAACTACCAACACCTGATGATTTTCCAAGATGGAGACAAAATCTTCATTGTCTGTTAGGGAGAGGGAGAGGGTTCTGCATTCTTGCTTCGATGAAACAAATTATGGAAATAGATTTTCCACTTTCATTTTTCCTAAAATGGACAATCCCAAAGTTCAGGCAACGAGCAGATTGATCATGATCACTTAGCATCTGAGGAGACATGGATGGTTATCAACATCCCAGCAGTGCCCAGTCCTTCAGAGTTTGTGCAAATGATGCTGGATCAGAGACTCCAACTCAATTAGAATGCATGTTGCTACAATTTCTACCTGTCACACCTTAACTATAAAGTAATAATTTGAACCTATGGGATTTTGGAAGCTATCTTTACTTGTGAACTCTATACATACAACAACTCATCCAGATATATAAAATCATAAATGTGTATTCTGTGTGATTGTGTATGTACTATGATTTGCCCTTTCAGAGATTGAAAATCATTCCTTCGCTATCGTTATCTCAGGATTCAAGATTACTGGTCTGTGGATGTTAGTGATGTTCACGTTATCTTGTCTTGTGTATAGCTAGGATGGTTGTCCAGTCCCATTATTTTTTATTCCTGCAAATTGTATCTGAATTTCATTTGTCTCTTGTTTCTTCCATTGAGAAGTGTCACATTGCATACAAAGTATCAGCGTGTTGTTGAAATGGGGTGGGATGAAAAAGTAATCTGTTTTTGTTCTGTGGAAACAAGGTTTAGATAAGCCTATTATCAATTCCTAGGTAATGTAATAAACAGGGTAGAACCATCAAGAAAAGGCTTTGCTCACTTTATTAGTGGCCATTTGTTGAGCCAATTTGAGAAAGGCTCCTTTTGAAGTCAACTTTAAGGCAAATATCTGGCACATTTTGCATGCTTTTGTGTTAAGATTTATTTTCTTGATCACAAAAGCAATCGATATTTTGACACTGACGATAGATAGCATATTGCCTTTCTCATTTTTTAAAAGATTTCAATCTCTACGTAAAAAGGTATCTCCCAATTTACCTCCTGTGTTTTAAAGGCACAGTATTTCATAATTTACTGAAGATGCTTCAACGCTCTTTTTACTTGAAGTCTCGATGTTACTTCCTCTGCTCAACCTAAGTGTTTAGCCCCACGGCAAGGTAGTGTAAGAACTAAAGTGGAGAACGAGCACCTCCACTGCACGTTGTTCATTTTCTTTGAAGGAATCGTGTCCCTTTGTGATTTTATATTCCTAGGGGTATAAGTTCCAGTTTAACCGTGAAGTTTCAACATATTTCAAAGATGAGAAAGACATTATCTACAATACATTGAGTTAATAAAATAAAAGTTAATAAAATATAAGTGCAGCTATTGAGTCATTGACACTTTAATCAAAGTAATTCATATGCGACTTGAATTTAATCCTTCATCTTAAATATTATATGACTAAAACAATAAATATGTGCTTGATAAGTTTATAGACAAAGGAAAATATAATGTGTGCCTTGAAGCACTAAGAGTGTTGCCTGAGGTTATTTGGAGTCCTGTAACTCAGTGGTTAGAGCACTCGCTTTGCAAGCGAGAGACTCGAGTTCAATTCCAGGCAGAGGGCGAAACCTTGGGCAAGTTTCCTTACTCCACACAGAGCCTAATAATAATCCCTCCAAAACAAAAACAATAATAAATTGGTCATTTTCAATCTACGACTGTTTGTGGGACATTGCTGTGCCGCGTTCGCCCACAAATATACAGTCAATTCACTTTACAGTGTGTTCTGTGAAGCGCTTTGGGACGTCCTCCCGACATGAAAAGCGCTATATCAAATGCAAGGATTATTATTATTATTATTTATTGGTGACTAACCATTTGGGTAACATTCTATAATATTTTAAAGGAGACTCAGTAAACCATATCTTCTGGCTATTTGCATTATTCACATTCTTCCCCAACATCTCTACCTCGAAAACTTAGTATGTGTAACAAATGGACATGTTATGTAATGTTTTATGGATGCCTTGCTTTCTCTCCTTTATTTATATTGACCTCTCCTGCTCAGATTCTATTCTGACCTACAGCTTAGTGACAGCTTATCAAGAATGCTTGAAGGCATTTTTCCTTTTTCAAAGGCATATCAAGATGTTATTTCTGTTATCAGGATCATCAAAGATTCTCTGCTTCACTATCGGTTCAGCTTTGAAGGAAAAGCCTTTGGCAAGGACATGTTTTGAAGAGCAGACCAGGATATACTTGTAGTGTTTTAAAAATTGATGTTAAATACCAAATTTACTTTTATGCATTTCAAAATACTCACAATATCATTTATCTCAAATGCTGACATAATATTTAATTTGTAGGAATAGATGAGATCAGTAGCGACCCCCCCCCTTTCACACACTATGATCAGTTTTAATGTCTTCACATCGTGCATACTTTACACCCTGCATTGTATTATACACATGAGTATTCATTCTGTTCTTTTGATACAAATATACATATTGTATCTACATTCAGATAATGCTTGCAACAAAAAAAATCACAAGTATTTGAAGGCCCTTATAAGGACGGTAACGTGAACATGATATTTACTTGTCAATAGCATTTTGCATATCCATTTTAGAACTATGCTGCTGTGGGTAAAGTGTGACTGCAACATAAATTTTTCATGATGGTGTGTGACACTAGATTTTGAAGCTGGCTGTTCCAGAAATTGAGATATTTGAAAATTCTGTTTTGAGGATATAACTTGCATTAACTGAGAACCTATTTGTGGAACCCATTTTTATCTTGCAATGATAGTACTGTATGTAAATCTCAACACTTTCCTAAGTCGTGTTTTCATGGCCTATACATTTACTTGTCTTCACTATGGAGCTAACTTTATTGATCAAGGTAAAAGGAGAAAGTTACCAATAAAAACTGACATGAACATTATGAGGTTTGATGGTGAATCCCCTGAACACGGTGTTGACTATTTATTCTGGTTTTGGGATTGTGATTGTTTGAACATGAATACTTTGAGAAGTAACCTGCAATTATTAGCCTGCAGTACCATGGGCAGTAAATTATCGTGTTGATTTAATGATGTCCTAGTCAACGAACCTCAAACTAAAATTGGTCATTCATTGCTGTTGTGGGTGAAAAAAAAAAGCACCCAACTTTGCTACCAAGTTTACCTACAAATATATGCTGCGTGTATACTGTTACTGTATGTCACAGTAAAAATCCTGCGAAGCAGTTTGAGCAACATGATAAGCATTATAACAAATGCAAGGATCATTTACTTTTTATTTCCACTCAAGTTATAAAATTACAAAAGGAATATCAGATTTCATGTGATATAATAATAATAATAATAATCCTTGCATTGGATATGGCTCCTTATCACGTCTTCAAGACGTCTCAAAGCACTTCACAGAATATACTGAAAAGTGAATTGACTGTATATTTTTGGGACGAAACACGGCAGCCAATTAATAATGCATCTATATTACAACTATATTAATAGCCAGAGATACTATTTTGCTAATAAGCACATCGAATATATATACAACTATATTAAAAGGCAGAGATACTATTTAACAAATATCATTACATTATATTTTATTACCTTATTATTATAGTTGTATGTATGTTGAGGCTTATTATAGAATCATAGAATTATACAGCACAGAAGGAGGCCATTCGACCCACCGTATCTGTACCGACTCTTTGAAAAGAGCTATCCCAATTCAATCCCACTCCCCCGCTCTCTCCCCATAGCCCTGCAAACTTGTCCTCCCAAATAATTATCCACTCTCTTAAAAGTTGTTATCGAATCGGCTTCCACCACCCTTTCCGGCAATGCATTTCAGATCCGAACAACTCGAGGTGTGAAAAAATGTCTCCTCACCTCCCCTCTGTTTCTTTTAACAACTATTTTAAATTGGTGTCCTCGGGTTACTGACCCACCCGCCAGTGGAAATAGTTTCTCCTTGTTCACCTTATCGAATCCCCTCATAATTTTGAAACTTCTATTAAGTCTCCTCTTAACCTTCTCTGCTCCAAGGAAAATACCTTGCCACCTTCAAAGATTTACTTATATGAACGCCCAGATCTCTCTGTTGCTTCACCCCCCTTAAGATTGTACCATCAACTTATATTGATCTCCTCATTCTTCCTCCCAAAATGTATCACTTTGCATTTCTCCACATTAAACTTCATCTGCCCATTTTACCGGTCTGTCTATGTCTATTTGCAGTCTGCTGCTATCATCCTCATTGTTTACATAGTATCATCTGCAAACTTGGAAATTGTACTCCCTATACCCAAGTCCAAATCATTTAAATAGATCAAAAACAGCAGTGTTCCCAATACTGACCCCTGGGGAACACCACTGCACACTTCCCTACAGTCAGAAAAACAACTGTTCACCACCACTTTCTGCTTTCTGTCTCCCGGCCAGTTCTGTGTCCATGCTGCCACTATCCCTTTAATACCATGGGCTTCTATTTTGCTTGCAAGTCTCTTCTGTGACACTTACTACCTCTGAGGACGTCTCCTCCCTCCTCTCTTCCCTTAACCTCTCCATCCTCATCCACTCCCCCATCCACGACCGTGGCCTGGTGATCACCCAGGGCCTCACCATCTCGGACATCACCATCGTTGATAAAGCCATCTCGGACCACCACTTCATCTCCCTCAACACCTCAGTATCCCTTACCCTTTCCCAACCCTCCACCATTACATACCATCCATGGAAAAAAATTTCCTCCCTCTCCCTCTCCACTGCCCTTGAGTCATCTGAACTCCTACACTTCTGGCCCTCCCTGACCAATCTCCCCTCCTCACTCTCCTTTCTCCGCAGCTCCCTCTCCTCCATTCTGGACTCCCTTGCCCCCCTCACCTCCCGAACTGCCTCATACTCCCATAAATTCCCCTGGTACACCAGCTATCTCCATTCCCTCAAGGCACAAGTGCGAATTGCCGAACGCGAGTGGACCAAATCCAAACTAACGGTCCATCGGCAGATTTGACTTCACCACACCAAGATCTACCGCTACTCTCTTGCCTCCGCCAAATCCTCTTTCTACTCCAAGGTTATCTTGCAGGCAAAGGACAACCCCAGGCTTCTCTTTTCCACCACTAACCATCTCCTCTGTCCACCTTTCCTTACCTCGCCCATCCTCTCCTCAAACTCCAACTGTGAGGAGATGCTGGACTTTCTCGAATCTAAAATCGAGGGGATACGTTCAGCCACCTCAGCCCCATCCACAGCCACCCCCACATCACCTCTCCCTCATGACCCACCACCCACCCATCCCCCACTATACTCCTTTGACTCTATCTCCCTCCTCCCTCACCACGACTGTCCACATACTCAAACCCACCACCTGCTCCCTCGATTCCATCCCCACCTCTCTCCTCGTCTCCAGGCTCCATCTTCTGGCCCCTCTCCTGTCCGATGTCATCAACCTCTCCTTGTGCACCAGTTCAGTTCCCACCCCACTAAAAATAGCCGTCATCACCCCCATCTTGAAAAATACTTCCCTGGATCCATCCCTCCTCTCCAGCTACTGCCCCATGTCTAACCTCCCATTCCTCTCCCAAGATCCTGGAATGAGTCATCGCGTCCCAGCTCCGCTCCTTTCGCTTTCGCCATTCCCTCTTTGAACCCCTCCAATCCGGCTTCTGCACTGCAGAAACAGCATGGAAACAGCCCTGGTCAAAGTCACTAATGACATTCTGAACATCTGTGATCAGGGCTCCCTCTGCCTCCTTGTCCTCCTCGACCTCTCTGCCGCCTTCGACACTGTCGACCACTCCATCCTCATACACCGCCTCTCCGCTTTATTCATTCTTCACGGATCTGCCCTTGCCTGGTTCAATTCCTGTCTCGCTCACCGTCTCCACTTTGTTGCCTCTAATGGTTTCTCCTCCAGCCCCCACACTGTCACGTCTGGCGCCCCCCAGGGCTCTATCCTCGGCCCTCTCCTCTTTAATATATATATGCTGTCAACCTTGGTGACATCATCCGCAGACATGGGGTCAACTTCCACATGTATGCGGATGAAACCCAACTCTATCTTTCTGCCTCCACCCTCAACTCCAGGACCACTGCTGTCCTGACAGACTGCCTGTCGGACATCAAGTCCTGGACGAGGGCTAATTTCCTACAGTTGAATGTGTATAAGACTGAGGCCCTCCTGATTGGCTCACGCCAGCGCCTCAGCACCTCAGGCTCTGGCAGCATCAACCTCCATGGTTGCACACTACAACTCACCAAACCAGCCAGGAACCCAGGTGTCTTGTTCAACCCTCAACTGTCTTTTCTCCCCCACATTCAAGCCATGACCTGCTCTGCCTTCCATCGCCGTAACATCACCCGACTCCACCACTACCTCACCCCTCAGGCCGCTGAAACTCTTGTTCATGCCTTCATCACCTCCAGGCTCGACTATGCGAACCTACTGCTTGTCGGCGTGCAGATAATCCAGAACTCCGTGTCCTCTCCTGCAACAAACCTTGGGCAAGTTTCCTTACTCCACACAGAGCCTAATAATAATCCATCCAAAACCAAAAACAATAATAAATTGGTCATTTGCAATCTATGACTGTTTGTGGGACATTGCTGTGCGCAATTGGCTAACGCGTTCGCCCACAAATATACAGTCAATTCACTTTACAGTGTGTTCTGTGAAGCGCTTTGGGACGTCCTCCCTACGTGAAAAGCGCTATATCAAATGCAAGGATTATTATTATTATTATAAACTCCGTGACCCCATCTCTCCCACTCTCGCCCAACTCTATTGGCTCCCTATTCTTCAGAGGATCCAGTTCAAGATCCTGGTCCTCACATACAAAGCCCTCCATGGCCTCGCCCCACCCTACCTCTGCGACCTCCTAACCCCCTACCAACCCGTCCGTTCCCTCCACTCAGCCGGCTCTGGCCTGCTCCATGTCCCCCGTCCCACCCGCCTTACCATTGGCAGGAGAGCCTTCAGCCACTCTGCCCTCAACTTCTGGAATTCCATCCCCCAGTCACTCCGTCTCACCCCCTCCTTATCCTCCCTCAAGTCCTGCCTCAAGACCCTCCTCTTCAACCTTGCCATCGGCCTTTCCCTTCTCCCCTCCCCACCCCCGACCCAGCTTGGTCTGAAATGTTGTACTCTGTCCAGCGCCTCTAGATGTCCTCCCAAAGTGAAAGGCGCTATACAAATGTAATCTTCTTGTTGTTGATTATCAAACGCCTTTTGAAAATCAATATAAATGACACCAACTGCAATACCTTCACCACCCTCTCCGTTACTTCAAAAACCTCTAACACGTTTGTGAGACATGATTTGCCTTTAACAAATCCATATTGGCTGTCCTTTATTAATCCATATTTTCTAAGTGAAAAGTTCTTTTGTCCCAGATTATAGTCTCTAGAAGTTTCCTCACTATTGACGTTAGGCTGACTGGCCTGTAGTTCCTGGGTTTATCCTTCTGCTTCTTTTTGTACAGTAACATTTGCAAACCCCCAGTCCTCTGGCACCAGCCCGGAGTCCAAGGAGGATTGAAAGATTGTGGCCAGAGCCTCTGTTATTTCCACCCTTACCTTCCTCAGTAACCTAGGATGCATCCCATCTGGACCGGGTGACTTATCCACCTTGAGCACCGACAACCTTTTTAGTATCTCCTCTTGGTTTATTCTTATCTCATCCAATTTCTCTACCCTTTCCTCCGATACTTTGGCATTGGCTGCACTCTCGTCTTTTGTGAAGATAGTTGGAAAGTGCTCATTCAGTATTTCAGCTATGCCCTCTCCCTCCCCAAGAAGATTTTCTCTTTAGTCTAAATTGGACCCACCCTATCTTTGACTAACCTTTTATTCTTTATGTGCTTATAAAATACCTTAGGGTTCCCTTTTATGTAACCCGCTAATCTTTTCTCATACAGTCTCTTTGTCCCTCTTATTTCCTTTTTCAGTTGTCCTCTGGACTTTCTATATCTATTTGATTACCTTCTGTATTTTGGACCTGACATTTATCATAAACCTCTTTTTTCTGTTTTATTTTAATCTCCATATCCGTATTCATCCAGGAAAGTTTGGATGCTCTACCTTTCCCCTTTGTGGAAATGTTATTTGTTCTGTCCCCAAACTATCTCCTCCTGGAAGGTTTCCCATTGCTCATTAGCCGTTTTACCTACCAATCTTTCTTCCCTTTTTCAATTCACTGAAATTAGCCCTCTTCCAGTTGAGTATCTTTGATTGCTCCTTGTCCCTTTCCATAAGTACTCTAAACCTATTGATGTTGTGATCACTGTTGTCCAGATACTTTCCTACTGAAACCTGCTCCACTTGCCCCACTTCATTCTAGAACCAGGACTGCTTCCTTCCTCGTTGAGCTGATCCAGAAAGTTATCCTGCAAACATTTCAGGAATCCTTCGCCCTCCTTGCCCTTTACACTGTTATTTTGCCAGTCTATGTTAGGATAATTGAAGTCCCCCATTATCACTACTTTATTGGTTTGGCATCTTCTGAAATGAATACAGTTGTGTTTAACCAGCTTATGTTTCATAGAGCATGGACCCTAAACTATATTTATTAGAATGTATTAGACTTGTGTGCCCTTTGACTGATTGAGATTCTTGAAATATGGACTTGTCTGTATTAAATGCAAGAAATGGTAAAGGAGTTTTATTGAACTGTTATTTCACAAAATAAAGTCACTTGACCGAAGGTGATCTGTCATATTTCAACTGTCAACCACAAGGAAGCTGAAGAGTGCAACAGAGAACTATTGCATCAACGGTAGGCAATGTGTAATCCCCTAGGTCTCAGAGATGTAATTGTGCTGAAGTCTGCCATTCAGTGACTTTACATCAATTAACTTTATATTGCATCGATCTTCCAATGAATGTGTGCAATATACTTTTGCTTTCAAAGCTGGAGTTTAACTTTACTGACGGGGTTTATTGTTTGGTGGTAGCAATTGCGATCACTGACCTGATAGTGATGATTTAATATAGCTGATATTCATAGTGTGCAAATTATTCACAGTATCTCATTACCTCTTGTATAGATATGTATGTGCCATTGGACCCTCCTGCCCTAACCATGCAGACTGGTTGTTGAATTTATGTCCTGTTAATTCTGCCCTATGTCTTAAAATGAGTCAGTAAATATTTCAATATCAATGAAATACAAGACATTTTTTATATTGTTCTTTTNCTAAAAAAGAAGTCCAAGAGAGCATATCATTAGGCATCCTATTTTACAGATGTTTGTTTTTTCACTTTACTTTAAAATGTGAAGTACATTGGAATATATTGAAATTGGCTTCCTCTACCTTACTGTTTTCACATCATTACTTGCTGCAAATAAATAACCTAGGACTTGCTAAATGTAGCATCATTAACCATGTGTACTAACAGACATTCAGGCAATGTTGGAGTACATTATCAAAGTCATTATATATAGTATCACAGGGTTTCTCTTGCATCTATTTTTAAACAATTGGCAATGGAGTGGTATTTTATATTCCAAAGTTCATCGTCCTGTGAAATTATCTGTCTCAAAATTGTTATGTGGCTGGTGAATATGCCATTTGTACAGTTGGTAGGTTGTAAATATAATCAATTATTTTATTCGTGTTTATAATTGTATTTTGATATTAATTTAAACATTTGAAAGCCCAAAAAGACACTTTGATTGCGCCTTTATATGAGTTAACTTTCACCTCTCTCCAGAGATGCTTGGTTGTCTTTTTATTTAAAAAAAACAACTCCTGGCAGAGAATAAAGTCAGGAATTATGAGCAGGTATAGCTCTCAAGAGGTTATATGATAATAGAGCTACTTTAATTAGTGAGCTGGTTGTCTCACTGGCACTGTGAGGAGGCATCCTAATCACTAACTGCCAGGAACAGTGATATGCTTCCTACTTCATTTTCCCCTCTGAGCTGTTAAATGGAGACCTGAAATGAAGTAGGACATTTATCTGCATTTAGCAGTAGGCCTGCAATGTTTTTACATATTTTTGTAATGTCTACACAAGTCACAGGGAAATTTAAATTAGCAATGTGCCAAGTTTTTTTTTAAAAAAAGGGAATCTCTACTTAGTTTCATTTTTGGATTTAATTAAATATCTACTGGTTTTTTTTTAGTTCATTTTACAATAACCCTTCAAATGACTCTGGGCTGTTGTGGTGAACTTGTGGAATAAATTACTCATTTCAATTTGCAGAGGTTATATGAGGTTCTTGTGAAAAGGACCTCACCTGGAAGAATGTGTGGTTTTGGTCACCTAATCTTTGGAGCAATGTAATTGCACTTGAGAAAATGCAGAGGTTAAACAAACAAGATTGTACTGGTGTTTATAAATTATGGGAATCGATTAAGTAATTTGTTTTTAAAAACATAATCTTTTGTTTTGTGAATGGAATTGCAAAGACAATCTGGGTAAATTGTTCAGTATTGTAGTTTTCTTTAAAAATTAAGAAGTTAGGAGTAGAAAGGGAGTCAGATGATCCTTCACCCAGAGGTTAGAAGAATTTATGGAATAAATAGCAAGAAAGAATAACGAAGCAAACGGTGTAAATGGTTTCAAGAGGCAGCTTGAAATATTTCTGGAAATTGAGGGATATGTGGTGAGGCTTTTTTCTCTGACCACCTTTGGGACCATCAAAATGAGAAAAATAATAATAACCCTTACATTTAATGTAGCACCTCATGTTGGGAGGACGTTTCAAAGCATATGTTGTAATGATTATATTTTGTAGTAAATACAGCATTCAATTTGCACACAGCGATGACCTACAAAACACCGTCAAGTTACACCTAATGACCTGTCTAATGCATTTCTGCAGTTTTGAGGCGTTTAAGTAACTTGACGTAGTTTCTGGTGGTGATTTTGTACTTGTCAACAAAGCTATTTTAAATAAAACATTGTAAAAGATGTTTATGTAGTGTACTTAAATAGGGCATCATTTTCCATTTTGCTGGCATTGCAGATTAGACCAGACCTTTTTTGCATAGGTCAAGTAACTTGCTTCAGGGAGTTGAGGATGCTGAATCCACGCATTTCAGGTGAATACTGATTAGATGTCTTATTTTTCCACTGACAGATCATTGATCTGTCGCTAGGCATTTTAGTGTTGTCACCCCTGGTGATACAGTGGAGAATTTACACATAAATATTTTATTATCAAAACTAATTGAAAATACACCCATAAGCATTGCCTCTGTCGTTATCTGATAGATTTTCTTCTCTCCATGCTGCTTTCCAACCTGTTGTTGGGAAAATTGGGAATTATATAAATATTGCAACAATCCCTAATTGGCAATATTTCTGAAGTAATCCCATTATAGAGGCTCAGGACAGTAATTTAACACCCGGCGAAAAATGTGGACCCTTAGGGGTAAATATTCCATTTAATTATTATGTTACACACAGCAGTGTAACTGCAACAATTTCAAAATTGGTAAATAATAATGTATTCGGAGGTTTGGGAGATGAATGGTATGAAATAACAAAACATTTAGAGAACATAAGGAGAAAATAAAATGAATTGTACAGTAAATGGAACATTGCTTTTCCTACTTTCTGTCCTTGATTTGCCACTGAATTGCAGAATTTCTTTTCTATCAGTAAACATTTCTACCACAGTACCATCTTGAACAATGCTTAATTCAGTGAGTATGTCTGCTCATAAGTTTGTTGTGGCCTGAAGGATTTTCAATACAATTTACACTAAAACAGTAATGATCCTTGTATTTGATATAGCTCCTTAGCACGTCTTTGAGACGTCTCAAGGCAGTTCACAGAATACATTGTAAAGTGAATTGACTGTATATTTTGTGGGCGAAATGCGGCAGCCAATTCCGACTAACAACCGGGTTCCTCCTTGCTGCTTAAACAAAGGAGTGTGGAGTAATGAAACTTGCCTGACATTTCGCCCTGTCCAGGAATTGAACCCAGGTCCTCTCGCTTGCAAGACGGGTGTTCTAACCAATGCCGCCATAGGTCAGGAGGAAGTCTTCAGCGCGGTGCAGGATTTACTCATGACTGCTTATTTTGCAACCAAATGCAGCTGCCAATCTGGGCACAGCAATGTCCACAAACAGCCATGAAATGATTGACTAATTTTATTTGAAAAATTGTTACCCAGGACACTGGAAGAAACTCCCCTCCCCTTTCGAATAGTGCCATGGGGTCTTTAATGTCCACCTGAACAGACAGACATGACCTTAACATCGTCCAAAGGACAGGTAGACAGATTTTGTATTATGCTTAGTGATGAAAAAAGTTTAGAAGCTAGTTGGTTTGAACTAGGATGTATTACTGCCAAATGAGCTCTCATTTTTTTTAAATACAATGAATTTTCTTTGGTTGTTAACTTGACTTACATATTTGGGCACTTATATGTCAAGCAGGTTGTCACTTTCTCAACCTTTGAAATGTCTCTGTTATGCAGACACACTTATCATGATGACAGCTGTGCTCTCAGAGCCCAGGGTTACAGTATAAATTCTGAAACCTAATAAATCCATCTCATTCAGCAAAAACAATGTTTGCACTGTCCTGTGCTGACATTTGGTGTTTAAGTGGCACCCTGCAAGTTTTTTTTATGACCTTCAAAAATGAAGGAAGACTTAATTGCTAGTAGAAATTATTACTTTTTTGGTGGTCAAAAATTTGACTTTGTATAACTGCAGACTTATAGCGTTTACAGGATGCAAATGTGAAACGCACAAGACCAGTTTAATACAGAGATGCAAAAAAGTCATTGAATAGGTTCAGTGAATAAAGTTGGAAAGTCTTTGTGAATTCTTTGCAAAGAATTTCCCCAGTTTATCAGTTTAAAGGAAGCGATTGGGTATGGTCTGTTGTTAGTAATTTTTCCAAGCCAGTCCAAATCGGAGTCACTTTGGAGAACTTGTGACTGATATCACCAGAGCAGTAGAGAAAGGGAAACAAAATGGTGCATCTCAGTGAATCCAAAACTTCACCAGATTTGTTTTCCAAAGTAATATAAGGGGAATGACTTCCCAAGTCCAAGAGGTAGTGCAGAAGAACATAACGAGGATGATCCCTACTGTTAGATGAATGAACTATGAACAATCATTAAGACAAGCTTTGGTTCTTCAGTCTTGAAAAGAGCTATCTCAGAAGGGACCTTTTAGATATATATAAAATTAAAATGGCCTTGAGAAAGTAAATCCCCAAAAATACATTTGTTACGTGCAGCGAGAGCAAAATAAGAGAGCATAGGTTTAAGTTGGCAAGGGCAATGTCAAGATAGACATCCAGAAGTATTTCTTTACCCAGAGGATAAATTACGACTGGAACAGGTTATCAGAAAGGGTTACTGGTGCTGGACTTATTTAAAAAATAACGCCATGCTATAACGGGTGGGTATTTTGAAGGGAGAAGATTAGATGGGCCTTCTTCATCCAAATAAGTTTTGCGTACGTAACATTAAGTAGGGAGTGTAAAGAAAAGAAGAGAGAAAGAGAGGGGAGGGGAGCAGACTGGACTGGCAGAGAAAGAAAAGAGTGGTTCAGGTAGGAGACTACTGTGTTGATTGAATTCAAGAACATCTGCTAGGGGATATTTGCTTCTAGCTTATTAGATGCATCTAAAGGTAATTGTGTTGTGCCTTGCACATATTTCCTACATTCTGGTTATTATTATTTACTCTAGCATCTAAAAGACAAAGTATAAAATCATTCCATATCTGAGCTTTACCTGCGGCATGAATCTAATATCAGTTTCACTGATACCCTTTTTAACTTTGTGCTCTCAAAGCTATTAAAGAAATGCAATTAAAATTTGCATGCATTCATTTTGTGAGAAACTTTGGAGACCTTTTGCATGAATTACTAACTGCTTCATAATTATATTAATTTAACACAAGTGCCTACTGGCATATCCATTGCAGCAGTTTCATTAATCTTTTCGATACAATACTTTCCTATGAAGGCTTTCTTTGTCTCTGTTTCTTTAAATATGATAAGTAAATGATATTTAGAATCTAATTGTATGATGTATATTCAGTAATTCACAGATTAAAAGTGTCCTAATCAACAAGACATTGCTGCTAAGATTAACACATATTTCTAGGCGGTGGGGAGATTGAAGGGAGAACACTCTCTCAAGAAGTTCATTTTATGGCCAGGAGGTGACACTAATATCTCACTGAATTCTACACAATAATTTATTTTCATTCGGAAAGTAATACAGATCACCGAACTTTGATTCTAGCATTTTCAGTCTCTTCATTTTTGCTGTGATCCACAACAGAACAGTATTCCCAGTGACAGTGACATTTCAATGAACATTAAGCAACAGCCAGAGTAACCTAGACTGCCTGAGACAAAATTATAGATGCTATTCCATCACCATGTGACAATAGCACCACATTAACTAAGAACATTTATTCAATCAATATTAAATATGTTCT
The DNA here is from genome assembly GCF_018977255.1 of Callorhinchus milii. Taxonomy (NCBI): domain Eukaryota; kingdom Metazoa; phylum Chordata; class Chondrichthyes; order Chimaeriformes; family Callorhinchidae; genus Callorhinchus; species Callorhinchus milii. Next base: position 79,106,110 of record NW_024704744.1, read on the forward strand.
GTTTGGTACCGATGTTATTGAGTTACAGGACATGCACGCTGCTTAGTTTTATCAATGAATGAACGGCTGCTTAGTTTTATTAATGATTGAATGAAAAGCATAACAAGCTGCTGAACTTGTTAAAGCACCTATTCTATCCGATTGTCAACCTATTTTTATGAGTGATATTTTGTTCAATCCATGATCTAATGTGTCCATTTGTTCAACCTTGGATAGAGAAATGTATTTATGTTGTGTATAAAGGGCCACCAAATGCAATGCAACTGGTTTATGATGTCTATAAGTAGAGCATGACAGCTCCTTTGATTTTTTTTCACCTCAGTTATGAAATTAACCTTTGGCATACATTATTCTTTCTATTGTAAGCCAAAACCAAGCTATCACTTCCAAACACCTCGAGGTTTTGCTTTATTTTTCTTACACTCTGCTAGAAACACTGAAGCCTCCAGTCACTTGTCAGATCTATGGATACATTCCATAGAAGTGAGTGCTTTCAGTTTGTTGTGAATGTAGTACTCAGACTACTTGAGCACATATACATGAGTGATTTAGTGACAGGGTGTGATGTGTAATTTCCAATGCTTAATAATGTCTGTCCCAGTTGTCAACCTAGTAAAAGACTCAAGTGTTTTTTTAATGTTCTTTTAATTTTTGACAAATGAGTCTGATCTTATCATTGCTTCCTTTTTGCAGATTGGTGGTCTAGAATTTCCTCCAAAGAAGCTATTTGGTAACAGGGATGAAAGGGTGATCGCTGAGAGACGGAGCCACTTAGAGGTAAATGTAATGGTATCATTTAGTGTTTATTCAGATGCAATGTAAACATACTGTCGGGTTTGAAATAATTACATTGAATTGTAAGAATGCACATACTTCTTTCATCAACTAATAGCTATTAACTTCAGTAATGCTGTGGTAAATTGTAGTTCAATACAGCTGGTCTTTAAATTTTAGGATTTGGATATTTTTAATGTATTAAATGGAATTACGTTACTACAGTATAATAACAATGGCTTCCTTTATGTGAAAACATTGCAGTTAATTAATCTTGGTCAATGTAGTTATTTGAATCTTGTCACAGATTAATATACAGTTGCACTTGAAGCACATGTTTTTTTTAGTTTTATTCTACTTTCCTGAAAAGGATGACCCTTGTCGGGGTACTGTTCTACAGACATCAACAGCTCTTCATTACCTCATCCAAGGAGCACATTCTTTGTGTATTAGCCTCTCCATTGTCAGCTGGCTATTCAACCAAAGGTCTGCACAGATAAGGCAGATCCTGCCCTCTCCTGACACTTCTGATGACCACAAACTTGCACTTTCCAGCAGGGGTCATTGAATAGCAAATTGGGATGGAAAGTCAGACCGATATTCTGCTCTACCTTAACTGAAGAGACAAAGTTATTTAAGGTCCAGTGGAACCTCAGATATTTTCGCCTGATTATCCACCATAATTAGCAAGTGGATTGTACATTTAGCCTCCGCTCCACCTGACTCAGCTGCTGTCTGTCACTCCACTTGCCTCCTCGATTTAGCTTCCAAATGCAGCTCAAGTAGGGGTAGGAAATCCATCTGGGTCTGGATTGAATCTATTTTCATTTGCATTTCAGAGCATTCACAATTCTGCGAATTCTTAAAAATTCTTAATTTTCAAATGAAACTTTGTTTTTTGCAAGTTTCTTTTAAGAACTTCAGAAATCTGGTTTCAAAGTTAAGACTGAATTCAACAATTTGACAAATTCTGGATGTTGTGAAATGCTAAGTAAAAAGATATGGAGTCACTACATTTTTACAGTAAAATCCTGTGACACGTTTAAGACGTTTTGATGACATTATAAGGCACCATATCAAAGTAGTATTATTAAATCTAAATCCAGGTGGAATTTCTCTCCCATACAGTGGAAATACAATTATCTGCATGAAGGGTTCACTCTATTAGGCAGACTGTACACCAGATACTGTTCACTGAAATTAAGGAATTGAACTGGCCACCTGGTTTGCAACACTGCACCATATTACCAACTGATGTAAAGTTTTAAAGAATGCAGTTCATAAAGAAGAAAATGGGTTATCCATCTTAATGTGTCTTTGTCCCCATGAGAATGTTGCCAATGTTTGGGAGGTAAAAAACCGTAAGAGCTGAACATTATTATTGTCTTCATGACACCAAGCTCAAATCATAAATGCAATTTCTTCATTGTGTGACATGATGTAAAAAAAAACTTTTGGCAGTCTTTTTATGTGTGATCGATGCTCCTTTAATGTTCTGGTGTGATTGAATGAGATTGTTTACTTGTGGTGATATCTTTTTGGTATTGGGTATTTTTTTTAATGAAGTTGACTGCATTTTGCGGTATGGATGTGATTCCAATTAGTGGATTGTATTTAGACGTAGCGTAAACTTAGATCTCAATTGATCTACTGATAAACACATCCTGACAGGAGAAAAACGAATAGCCTGTTAGTCTGCTGTGTCCCAACCAACCTGTTATTTATGTGCCAAAGAGTGACTTTGACAGGAAAGTCACAGAATATTATCAACCTTATTCATCCTCCTTCCTGGCAAGAAAAGGCAGGGACTGAAACGGGGGGAGAAAATGAAAGAAAACACAGGAACTGATTCAGAATAAGTCTGGAAATCACTGCGAACTGTAATTTTGAAGATTAATCCTTTGATGATCCCATACACACCAGTCAATAATTAACATATTGACTGTTAATCCTGTCATAACACGCCTAATAATAATCCCTCCAAAACCAAAAACAATAATAAATTGGTCATTTTCAATCTACGACAGTTTGTGGGACATTGCTGTGCGCAATTGGCTGCCGCGTTCGCCCACAAATATACAGTCAATTCACTTTACAGTATGTTCTGTGAAGCGCTTTGGGACGTCCTCCCGACGTGAAAAGCGCTATATCAAATGCAAGGATTAAGGATTATAACACTGTCATTGTTAATAAATGAACTCTCACGATTTCATCTACTAACTCTTAATGTGTATTGCAGAGGAACACTCTGCTTAGAATTGGTTATGCCATTTGTGCTTAAAATATCATTGCATGTGATGTTCAGCTCCTCATACAGGATAACTGTCTAACCACACTGAATCTTTAATTGGAGTTCTGTAGCTCAGTGGTTAGAGCACTCGCCTTGCAAGCGAGAGACCTGGGTTCGATTCCTAGCAGGGTGAAACCTTACTCCACACGCCTGATAATAATCCCTCTAGAAAAAAAACAATAATAATTTGGTTACTCAATCCACAACTGTTTGTTGGACACTGCTGTGCGCAATTGGCTGCAGCGTTTCGCCTACAAACATACAGTCAATTCACTTTACAGTATATTCTGTGAAGCTCTTTGAGACGTCTAGAAGACGTGAAAAGTGCTATATCAAATGCAAGGATTATTATTATTATTAATTATGTGTGCCTCTTGTTTTAATGCATGGTAACTGTATAACATGGTACTATAGTGACAGCATAACTCCTAATGCAAGAACCTTTCAGTTAGTGCAACATTTTGCACTTGGTTGATGACTTGATGTTTGCCTTGTTCTCATATCCACAATGGAGCCTGTCCCAAAATAGTGGCGATATGAGGTTCTCCACTGTACATAGGAGGAACTGACAAAGCTCAGCAAAACATTTCAAGCAAAGCTACCACTAGGGCAACTTCTCCAACAAGCTACCCTTCAATTTATGTTTAGTTCATGCTTCAGTTTGGATTTGATGGTAGATGTTTTTTAAAGAGAAAGAGGAACTGATTTGTCTGTTTTTTATTAGCATTGCTGAATGGATACTACGCTAGTGACTACATGGACATCATAGTGCAAACAGTGTCTGCTTATTTACTCTTATCAAAACCCCTCAACATTTTGAACACCTCTATTAAATTTCTCCTTAACCGTCTTTGTTCTAAGGAGAACAATCCCAGCTTCTCTAGTCTTGCATCCTGCTATCATTCTGGTGATCGCCTTTGTACCCTCTCCAAGGCCTTGACATCCTTCCTAAAGTGTGAGGTACATGCCATGCTGAACATATTAGAATCTATTTTCCATTTTGGGAATGTCAGTTTGTTCATTCAAATGTTCAAAATGAATATTTGATATTGCTGGTTTCTAAATTGCTAAGGCATTTTTATATTGACGCTATATGTTCTTGGAAATTGTGTGCTGACAGGTGGAACATTTTCTTTTCTCCTGTGATGCTGTGAAACTTTTATCTTCAGAATTATGAATTTATAGACCTTACAGCATAACCAATTCTGACATCATATGAATGAATAATGCTTAACAATGTATTTGAAAATCTGTTGATTTGACATTTTCAATATCAATCACAGTACTGAATTCATTGTTTACACCAATGCCACCAGTATACGAGAATTGTGATACAAGTACTGATTGGATCAGGTTCTGGCCAGTCACAATCCTTGCATGTTTTGACACATAAATTTGTTGCAATCAAATTTTTCATGATGCATGCATGCACATGACATTCATCTAAGTATCCACGTACCTTTATCGGAAGCTTACTGAAAGTGAAGAGAGAAAAAATTAGGCGTAGATTTATTTTGAACCCACCACCCCCCCAAAAACATAAAGGACGAAGCTAACTCATGTCTTTTTTTCACCTCCTCTAAGGGGATTGAGTATCCAGCTCCAGGAGAGAAGTGTAGGTAGTAAAACGGGTAGGAGATGGGATTGAGGGATTCTTACAGGAGTGGCCATCATGAGCTTCTGGCCTTTTTCTGTTTGTTTCTTTCTATGGCTGTCTGATTAGCTTTCTAATCCTTGGTGTGTCTAAATTCACAGGTGCATTATGGTCACTGGAGGAGGCTTGATCCCATTGGAATCAAACTCCTGAGACAAGTCAATGCCTTAAGGAGAGAGGGTAATTCTGTACTTGTGCTGGGACTTAAATCAGAACTTAGATAATATGGATCGAAGCAGTTAAATATCCTGCTTACTTCTATATTATCCCATTTACGCCCACAAAATACACAGGCACATTCACTTTACAGTATATCCTGTGAAGAGCTTTGAGACTTCTTAACTATGTGATAATAATAATTCTTGCATTTGATATAGCGCCTTATCGTGTTGAGGGGTCTCAAAGCGCTTCACAGAATATATTGTAAAGTGTGAATTTGTGGGCGAAACGTGACACTGCAGTGTCTTACAAACACTAGTAGATTGAGTGACCAAATGTTTTTAGGGATTATTCCCCCAGGAAAGCAATCCACCAATTGACTAATGACAGGGTTCTTACTTACTGCTAAGTAAATAGCAGAGTGTTGAGTAAGGAAACTAGTTTAAGGTTTCGCCCTGCCCGGATATCGAACATGGGTCTGCTCGCTTGATAATTCTCACATTTGATATAAGGCGCAATATCAAATGCGGGAATTATTATCATTATGTTTTCAGCAAATGTTCAGTAGTGATATAAAATTCCATTTCCACTGTTGCTAATGAACATCCCATCTTTTTATAGCCTTTTTTTCCACTGAAAGCATGCGTCATTTTCCCTCATAAAATTGGCACAACCTTACATTTATCCTTCTGCCATTCCTTAGCCAATTCATTTAATTAGTTCAAATTCCTTTTGAATGCTATTGACCCCTTCTCTACTTGTCATCTAGCCATATGGCTAGGTGTCATTGGCAAAGCTTACAATAATGTCAAGTACCTTCCAAGCACTTTCTAAAAATCTGACTTCAGATAAATCCTGGCTAGTCAGACTTTATACCCAGGGAGGGGGGACAATTTCCAGCCCTTATAGGCATTTACCAGCTTTTTTCGGCACTGCTTTTTTTTTAATGTGTGAATAGACTATCTTCTGCTGCTTTGACTCAAACAATCTGAGTCAAAGTCAATATCCTTGGCCTTTGCGAAGGCCAGCAAGGACGGTGAGGTGGGGAAAATCAGGTGGGCTTCTCACGCGCTTAAGAGTTGGGCTAGCGGAAGTTTACAAGTGGCTTGTGGAAATAGTTTTTTAATTTTTCAGTTTCGAGCTTGGTCCAGATGGGTTTGAATTCCAGATACCAGGGGTTTACTGTATATGAACCCACTGGATTGCCTTTGACTATACATTTAGCTGCCAGAGGATTTTGAGTGGTTGCTTTAAATCCATGGTTTCTGTTCCTTTTTGCCTCTGGCCTCTTTAGATGAACATTGATTCATCATATAGGTATTGTCATTTTGTACTAAGCAGCTCAATTAGTTTCATATTCTTCAGAATCATTAATCTATTACAAAGCATGTGGAAACTCTATTGCTTTTCAATGGTAGTGGCTCTCCTGTATTGACTTGAACATCATTCTTTCTGCAAATTGTTTTTTTATTAATCCAAGTAGATTAAACGTGCTGCCGATAGAGTTCACAAGATTGGTAAGGCAGTAATCCATGATTTTATTACTTGGCTCTGAATTTCATCGTTTGCATGGAAACAGTTTGTGGATGTACTGAATGAAGTGTTTCACATTCTGTGTAATAAGGAGAGTTGTGTCTTTGAAACAATGCCAACCAGTGTATTAGGCTTTATCATTTCGAAGTAAATAGTAAAAATGAATTCCATAATCTTAATACTGTATTAGTAAGAATGTGTAGGTAAAATATAGTAGTCAAAATTTGCTCTTGATGAATGTAGATTTTTTTAAAAGCTGCTAAGGTGACATGCTTGGCTGGAGAATATCGGAATCGAGCTGGTCAGCTGTGGACAGTCTCTAGTCCGATTCCTGAGATAAGCAGGTTGACAGTACTCCAGGGCACTGCTGATGACAGCACAGCCAGCCTAGCTCATAGGCAGGACCTAGAAGGGAAGACCAGTCACTGGAGGAGGCATGTCCCACTCAGATCCTGTTAAGCCTGTAAGTCAAAGCCCTAACAAGTAGGGTGACTCAGCTGGACAAGCAGTGGAAAAGCTTGCCAGACAGCAATATCAATGCCAAACTCTGCTGTTTTAGCTGGTTAGACTCCAGCAGTACCCCAACTCACTCTGGGGTTCCCAAGTCTTGGCTTCTGCCAACCTGTGCCTAATACTTTCCAGAATTAGGTAAACAGGATGCATTCCATTCCATTCCAACAATCTATCTTTGGGATTTTCATGTATAGATGTGATGCATGGAAATCTCTGCTTGGTTTGGATATTCTTAAGCATGGCGATGGGTTTCTGTATGTCTCAGACACCCGGCTGACCAAAAAAAAGCTGTCAAAAACATTTAGTAAATGATCTGATATGTTTTAGCATTTTTTAAAAGATATCATGGTTGTTATTAGCTATGCCCCTGGTGATAATGAACATGTCATAACCCATAAACATAATCAGTCTATCATCACTGTTTACCAGTCTGCCTAGATTTATTCTGACAGCTTTAGGAACATAGGAAAATAGAAGGTCATTCAGTCCATCGAGCCTGTTTTCGACCTTGGTAAATCTTTTAATACTAATACCTCTATTATCCAATTATCTGTCTATTTCTGTTTTAAATATCCCTGTTATAGCTTTCTAAGGCAGAGGATTCAACACTTTCACCATCCTGTATGTGTGAAATGCTTTCTGACCTCAGTTCTAACTGCATTGTTTCAGATGTTAAGGCTATGCCCCCTTGTAATTAATCCATCTACCAGAGGGAAGACTCAGCAGGTCAGGCAGCATCTATGGAGAAAGGAAAGTGAGTCAACGTTTTGGGTCCATGACCCTTCGTCAGAACATTCTGATGAACGGTTATGGACCCGAAACGTTGACTCATGTTCCTTTCTCCATAGATGCTGCCTGACCTGCTGAGTGTTCCCAGCGACTTCTGTTTTTGTTTTCAGATTTCCAGCATCTGCAGTATTTTGTGTGTTTTTTTACCAGAGGCAAGAGTTATCCACTATCTAATCTGTCAATTCATAGAATCATAGAGTATTCCAGCACAGAAGGAAGCCATTCGGCCCATCGTAACTGCGTCGGCTCTTTGGAAGAGCTATCCAATAAGTCCCCCTCCCCCACTCTTTCCCCCTATCCTTGCAATTTTTTCCTTTTGAAAGTTGTTATTGAATCTGTTTCCTCCACCACCTTTTCAAGCAGCACATTCCAGACTAACGACTCTCTGTGTGTAAATAAAATCTCATCTCCCCTCTGGTTCTTTTGTCAATTATCTTGAATCTATTTGCCCTGGTCACTGACTCACCTGCCAGTGGAAACAGTTTCTTCCTATCTACTCTTATCAAAACCCCTCATAATTTTGAACACCTCTATTAAAACTCCCCTTAAACTTTCTGTGCTCTGAGGAGAACAATTTCAACTTCTATAGTCTCTCCACAAAACTAAAGTCCCTCAAACCTGGTACCATTCTATTAATATCCTCTGCACCTTCTCCAAGGCCTTGATATCCTTGTGGTGCCCAGAATTGGACATAATACTCCAGCTGAGGCCTAATCAGTGAATTATAAAGGTTCAGCAGATCTTCCTTACTTTTGTACTCTATGCTTCTGTTTAAAAACCCAATGATCACATATACTTTTTTAATAGCTCTATCAACCTGTCCTGCCACCTTCAAAGACCTGTGTATGTGAGCCCCCAGGTCTCCCTGCTCCTTAGCCCCCTTTAAAACTGTACCAGTAAAATAACTCTTGTTATTTTTATTTCTCAATCAAATTACCTCTTAATCTCATGATAAGTCAGAACAGGGAACACAATCAAAATCTGCAGCAATTACTGTGGCTCCTCCTCCAGAAACAACAGAGTCAAATGACCAATGTTAGACAATTCCCATGTTTTCCATGAAATAAGAAAGGTGGTAGATAGCATTGAGGCCTTCAGCATGTCTCTATTCCATGGCTTGATTACATTCCAATAATAACAGCAAAGCTATCTGAAAGATCTAAATGCATAGCGGCTCAGCACCAACACAAAACGAAATAGCTTTCAGTGTGTTGCACAAACCTTCAGTAAGCAAAATGGATGCTCTTTCAAATGCATTTTTTTGCTTTTGTAACTTATATTGCCTTAAATGAAAATCTTAATAGTTTGTGATTCTTTAGCACTGAGATTAAACTAAAATGCCCTATAAGAATTTTTTTTCAGAAATTCACGATGAGAAGAGAATGCACATCATTTGCATTAAAACAAATTATGTCCCGGGAAATTTGTCTGCTCTGATGATAAATCAGAACTGTTTCATACTTGGTATTGGTAATTGCTGTTGTCAACTGTATTGTAATTGATGCACTATATATCAGTCATCTGTGAATATTACTGGTATATCAGCATTTATTTAATAAGCAGCAAAAAAATTGGTGAATCTTCTTGATTTAACGTGTTGGAATACTGTACTCTTTCCCTTTCTTGTTTGGATTCAAATACAGAATAGACATACAAGATAAAAATGTGTTTGATCTTAAGTGGAAAAAAAATAATTCAACTTTGATTTAGTCCCAGTGGGTGCACATCTAAAGAAGAAAACTGCTACAATTTCCAATAAAAGAGTAATATAATTAAAACCCCTTTGATTTTTCACACTTGTCAGTTGCCATTCATCTTACTGTCTCCCAGATGTGAATTGTTAGCAGTAATAAAAGAAACACTGAGCTTGAAAGTGCAGGACTGTATTCAGTAGCTGGATTCACTGGAATGGATGTTCATCACAGCGACCTCTGCAATCTACTCTCTGAATAGACTTTACGGAAGTTGGTGTAACATACATCTGATGCTACAGCAATTAATAATAATAATTCCTTGCATTTGATATATGCCTTATCACATCACCAAAGTGTATCAAAGCACTTGACAGGATTTACTGTATTGTAACTCCGTAGGTTATAGGTTTTAGTAGATCCATATGGCAAGTACCACATTTTCAACCCTATGTTATCAGAACCTGATATAAATGTGCTGGTCACACACATGTAATTTGATTTGACCTCTGTTAACTAAAGGAAAATTCCAAGTGATGCAAACTCCAAATTCTTAGGGAGTGCAGGATCCTGCTGTTTTGGGCATATTGTCCTCAAGAATTTCATTGATCTTCTTGTCCAACTCAATGCTCTCTCCCAGGCGCTGAATGGCACAGTATCAGTTATTCTGAAGTTATTCTGAAACAGGATGCCCTGCAGCCATTGCCTGCCCAACAACCAGCATAATTTTAGGGAAAATGTAGAAATTTCAAGCAACCTAGTACTGAAATAGGAGATTACTCTTTTGCCAATTTTGTTTGTCCGTGAGGCTGACAGCGACATGTGATAAATTACATCGGTTCTTGGACAGGCAATGGCTGGTGGGCATCCCGTTTTAGAATAACCTGACAAGATGCTACCCTGAACAGCGCAATATAAAGGAAAGATGTTATGTTTGAAACTGCACCATTGGTATCTGGGAAAGAGCATCGAGTTGCACAGGAATATCTAGGCTAAAGTTTATCCAACCTGACTTACACAAAACGTTGACCGTGGCAATATAGCTGGAGTGTTGCTTGGAATAAACAACATAATTTTATTTGCAGATTGGTAGTGGTACAATTATATTAGAAATTCTGCCAGTACAGCATTCCAAGACATTACCTTATGTGAAAAGCGTTATACAAGTGGTACAAGTAGTCATTGTTGTTGCCAGCAACAAATTAGACATGCATTTTGGCTCAGTTACGAGCATTCTCCACTGGGTCCGAGGTTGTGGATTTGAGCCCTACACCAGGACTTGATATCATAACCCATTTAACACTTTGGTACAGTACTGAGGCATTCTTATATATTGTAAAGTAATTTGGGCAATTTATAATAAAATACGGTATTGTGTTAACTGAAGTCTCCCCATAGCTAATCTGCCCATAGCTTTATAAAGATCAAATTGTTATAGGTCAGTCCTGGTAAATCTCTGATACTGTTGCCGTATTTAGCTAATTTTAGTACCATGGCTAAGGATCTCAATCTGCCATTAGCGAAAACTGACCCTCCCCCACCCCCCCCTTCGTACCACTGGTGTGGGTTATTCTATTTGCGACAGTTTGAGACTCGTGGGGGTAAAAAACACTTATGCTCTCATTGAGTACATGCACTTGGCAGTCAGAATATAGCTGTGCAAATGAGAGCCAGAGAAAGCACTTACTTAGGCAATGAAGCTCCCATCTCCATCAGACTCTTTCCTTTCAAATTAGAATGGCTCACTCTTTCACAGCAACTTGCATTTATATAATGCCCTCCACACAGTTTAGTGTCTCAGGGCGCTAGCCATTTAGAGTTATTTTTATTTTGAACATTAGAGCCACAGATGTATACATTTTCTAGCAGCCAACTGCAAAACTGTATTACTACATACTACAGGAACAATTCCACTTCAATGTAAAATCTTTCTTCCAAATATCTTACAAATCAAAGTCTATTCAGGGCTCAACTATGTTTTATTTTACTTTGAACCAAAAGAAAGTAACAGAAAAATGTTAACTGGTAACAGTAAGGTTTTTTTTAAGAAAAATCATCATAAAGAACACTGCAACGCTAGACAAGTTGTATATTTTAGGCTTTGCTCCTTCCAATTTTCATCCACTGGGCGCATACTCTTAAGCTGGTAAGTGATTTTTGGCTCTTGAGCTGTCACTGTCAAGGGGAAAACAAAAATACTGCAAATGTAGATTAGGTCGTTGTTTATCTGAAAAAAGAGAGAAGTCAATATTTGAGGCTTAACAGTGAGAAGGAATCACGGATGATAATTGCTGTCTTGTGTATTTTATTTCAGGTTTCCAGCAACTTGTTTCTCTTTTATTAGAACTGTTTTTGTGTGTTCTTCAGCCTCCTCTGTTTTGCTTTAAATGAAAGTGCCCGAGCTGTTTTAAGCATCAAAATTATTTGTAACCTTCAAATTCCTGTTTTCTCAGGGGAAAAATGTACATGTCTACATGATTCATTTAAGATAGGGTAATGGAATGAAATATCCCTCAGTAAAAGATCTAAAAATCAATTAGTTTCATAACAACTCGGTAGCAGATTGACTTAAATGTTTTCACAGTCATTATTTAAGCATTTAGACACAACATTTTTCAGTCTAAATGTGACAGATGCTGAACATTACATCTGTTACTGGAGGTAAATTACCTGGAAGTCATTCAGAGTTCGTCTTGGCCTTTAAAGAGGAAAGTTGAAATAAAATTAATACCACTTGTCAGTAGCCTGAGGGAATTCTATAAACAAACACTTGACAATTTCTTGGTTGTAAGCTATGGTTTTAAGGGTTTAATTAACTATATTATAATGGTTGATTTCATTACCTAATAATGCACTTGGTGTCTTGCGGTGCGGTTCAGTCAGAATGACTCTGTGTCTTTGAACCTGACTCTAATCTGGAACATCTTTTAAATGAAAATATTACCTGGCATTTAGAAGTTTTTTTAACACGTGCCAAACATTGGGCAGCTTAACCCAAATTATAGAACCGTGCAATAGCAAATTCACCTGCCACTATGGACAAAAGGCAATGTATACAGAAGCTAGAATATAGCTAATCAACTGATCAAAGAGTAGAGAAAACATAATGATTTGTGGCTTCTAATAATATAGTTCAAACTTTCAATTTAGATCAAACTTTCTCCTGTCAACTCAGTCTGTAAGTGAATAAGATAATTCTGGCAGGTAATTTGCTATTCCCAGTCAGAATCAATATATTGATCATTGCGGTCAGAAAGGTCAGTCGATACTATATTGGCTGTTATGGGGAGGGGGAGGATTCTCTTCATTCTCACCCCACACACCCGGAGGGCAGGAATTGAGCGTGAACCTGGCTTGTGGTGGCTTTGGATTGAATATTGTTACTGAATATTGTCTTAACTCAGATCAGTAGTCCTTTACCGTGATTGCATTCAGTGTGTTTTGGTTAGAGGCCATTGAGCGTCTACTTTGAACTATTCAATATGTGTATTGCACTTTGAGTCTGTCCCTGCTCAGGATTTCCTCTGATTTACTTGTTAGTGATTATCACATTTGTAGCTGAATATACAGGCACAGCCTCATGTTTCAGTGATAATTAAAAAGCTGTGTTGGAATTGCTGTTAACACGCTCCCACCTCCGATCTGCTCCCCGAAGATATTGACTAATGATGGGGTTATGGTTCCACAGGCAGCAATCTCCCTCTAGGATCTCACCCAAGCAGTCATTCTTAATGTGTGAGGCCAGACTCTTCAGGTTGGGAGGTTATTCGACCATGAAGACAAGAGAGCTTGAGCTCAACCCAACATTTGTTTCAAATCTGCGGTCAACTTACTTACCGCATATTAAAGGGTAAAATAAGTCATTTCAGATTGGAGCACAGAATGTTACAGCTCAAAAACAGACCGTAATCTTTAACATTTTGATATAGCGCCTTTCATGTCAAGAGAACGACTCAAGGCACTTCACAGGATATACTGTAAAGGCTAGTGACTGCATTTTGTAGGTGAACATGGCAACCAATTTGCGCACTGCAATATCCCACAAACAGGCATGAAGTGAATGACCTATTTCTATTTGGGGGATTATTGGCCAGAATATTGGAAGAAAATTATTTTTCTTTTTGAATAATGACTTAGAATCTTTAACATCCACCTGAACAGGCAGATCTCAGTTAAACATCTCATTCGAAGGTCGCCACTTCCACCAATGCAGTGCACCTCTGACACTGCATTGAATTATTAGCCTAGGTTATATGTACTCCCAAGTCCCAATGTGGGGCTTGAACTCACCACATTCTGTCTCTGAGATGAAAGTGCTACCAATTGAGCCAGGCTAACACACAAGTCTGCACTTTTCTCCACATGAGACAATCTAATCTCACTCTACTTGCTTCCGAATTTCCGAATTGTAATTGTAGTAACAAATGCATCCCTAAACCCACCTGGTTCCAGACTGGCTTACCTGCTCACACATCGCTTTGGAAGCACATTTCCTGAACTAACTAACTGCAGTCAGGTGGGTTTTAGCATGTACACACACAATCACGGACAGTGGGCGAAACAAATCAGTGAAAAATCTTCCCTTTAATATTCTTCTTATGTTATTATGTTCTTTGTCCGACAACTGTTTTCCTTTTAAAAGAACTTGTGGACTCTGCTTCTTGTGATGCCGTTGGCCCTGCCCCCCCCCCCGCCCACCGTTGTTGGTCAGGCTTTCAGCCTTTTTCTCCCCATTCTCTGGAACTCCATCATGGAGTTCCTTCCCCTTCCTTCGTTTCCTTCAAGGTCTGTCTCACCACCTTCTTTGACCTCACCTTCGGTCGTCTTCCCACCCCCAACCTCTTTTCCCCACCTCTCCCGAATCCAACCCCCAGCTCAGGCGCAAATTCTCAACTGTCCAGGCCTTGGGCTGTCCTCCCAATGTGAAATGCGTTAGATAAATGCAATTTGTTATAAAATTTCACATTCCAACCACCTTCTGGGTAAGTTTTATTTAAAAAATTCCCTCAATCCTTTTTGTCATTATCTTAAATTTATGTTCACCTTACTGAGTTGCCAATTGGTGGAAGTAATGTATTACCATTTGCCGAATTGTAACTTTCATATTCTTCATAAAGACCTTTATCTTAAGAGCTTTATTGGGTCACCTCTTAACCTTCTCAATATTAATGAAAAGTATCCGAACTTTGATGTTTCTCTTCATCCCAGGTACTTATTTTGTGTGTTAACGCTGCAGGCTTTCCATTGCTTTTGTGAAGTTCAATATGCCTCAGTATAGCCTTATTATAACACGGTATAGAGTTTCCATAAAACTCCATTCAACACTGTAACAGGACATGACTGATAGGCGGTGCTTTCACGTTCACTGCACACACTGTGGGTGGGGTGGATTATAATAATAATAATGCTTGTATATAGCGTCTTATCATGTCATTGAGATGTCTCAAAGCGTGGCAGCTGATTGCGCACAGCAGTATCCCACAAACAGTCGTGGATTGAGTAACCAAATTATTATTTTTAATTTTGTTTAAGGGATTATTAACCCTGGAAAGCAATCCGGAATTAAATTAAAGTTTAAATCAAGTTAAAGTTTTGAATTGAGAAGAACTGACCAGTGTTCAGAAGTGCACCTTCCGCCACTACCAGAGTTTTCAAAAATGTTCTTAAAAAGCTGATTGGTGGTAATTGCTCTGATCTTTTGACACCAGAGGACTTCCAAAACTGTCAGCGCTAACACAGAAAAATGGACTCTAAAAGCAGCATCAATTAGCAGGCCAATTATAAAATCTCTTAGTGTTCTATAATTACTCAAGGTATCCGCCAACCACAATAATGAAAGGACCTACGAATATTGGCCTGTGGATCAACTTTTACTGTAATTTACTGCAGGTCATGATTAGTTTCACAATGGTAACCATTTTAGGCCATGACACTGAATAACACTGATCCTTTTCCTCTTAGTGAAAACAGCAATTCAACCCTCACTCTGCATTGATCCATCTTAAGGGGAAGTGTTTTCCAGTAAATGTTAACCTGTCTTTCCCTTTGTTGATAATGAATTGCTGTTGGTTAACGTGTTCTATGAAGCACTTCGGCGACATGATAAGGCGCTATATATCAAATGTAAGGATTATCAACCTGTCCATTCCCTCCGCCCTGCTCCAGCCTGCTCCACGTCCCCTGCCCCACCATCAGCCTTCGGGCCTTCAGCCTCTCTGCCCCCACCTTTTGGAACTCCATTCCACATTCTCTTTGCGTCGCCCCCTCCCTTGCCTCCCTCAAGGCACATCTCAAGACCCTCTTCTTTGACCATGCCCTCGGCCATCCACCTATCCTCCTTACCTTCCCTGATCCCCCCAACCGCCCTGCTCAGGTCCAAATCCCTGACTGTCCAGTGCCATGGGACGTCCTCCCAAAATGAAAGGTGCTATACAAATGTAATTTTGTATTGTATTTAAATTTTCAGCATTTGCAGGTTTTTTTCCTTTTCATCGCTCCTCTTTTGAAGGATTTTCTAGCCCAAGAAAAACACAAAAACATAAACAGGGAAATAGAAATCTATAATCGACATCTGAAAGAGACAAAACAAAAAAATGTTTTGCTATTTTGATGGTTAACATGCTGTGGATTTGCAGTATTTGCAGACTTTTCTTCCCAACAAAATTATTGCACTGCCCTAATATTCATATTGCACGGCCATAATTTCAGCAGGATGCTGAGAAATTAGTTAATATTGTTGCTCGTCTTATAATTTTTTTGTTTCCATCCTTTTCTTCTATCAAAAAACAGCTTCAGCTGCTGCTTGCTGCTCCCAAACTGTCAGTCATCCGGACGGTTTTTGCAAACTGTAGAGTCACAGGCAGCTGCATCCATCCATGAGTTTACATACAACATGTGGAATGACACGCAAACCTTTGTGCTCAATTCATCACAGATCCTTTACAGTGTTAATGTCAAAGGCAGAGTTAAAACTGCAGAATCTACTGTAATAGATCTGTATTCGACTCTGACAATATTATAATATTATCCATTGTCCTACCATCCATCCAAGAATGGAACTGATAATTATAGGACATATAGGCAACAATAACAATAAATTACATTTGTATAGCGCTTTTCACGTTGGGAGGATGTCCTAAGGCACTGGACAATCAAGGCTTTGTACCCGAGCTGGGGGTTGGGATCAAGAGGGGTGAAGTATATTATATATAATATATTGGTACGTATATATTGACATAGGCAAGTCCCCTTTGAAGTACTATTGTAGTTTTCTTTAGAGTTGTGGGAATACAACTCCAGTATCAGAAAACTATTATATCTGCACTGCCATAACTTTAAATTATGTTCTTCAGCTAATTTTGACCACAATTATACTAATTCTGACCCAATCTATAATTTATTTTTCAATAAAATGATATGTGATGCCTTCCTTCTGTTTTTCTTTGCAGAGCTACCTGAGGAAATTCCTTACTCTGATCCTAAAATCTCCAACTTCACCAATAAGCCTCAACACAGAAGGTTTTAACTTGTCAAAACACACCTTGTGTGAGTTCACATCTTTCTTCAGGAAAGGAGTATTTGATGTCAGCAGCCATGGAACTGGATAATCCAACAGAAAGACTAAGTTTGCAAGAGATTCCTTCAAGTATCAGGACCAAAAGCAGTGCCTTCTTGCTGTCGGACAATATTTAGTAAATAAATGCCGATCATCTCTAGCAGTCTTAATTTGCTAGTATCTCAAGTCTCCTCTGGTAGAATTGGGGAATAGTACGCTCACTTTGATCACCATTTGTTTTTATAGTACGATATGTAAGGTCAAGATCTGGCGAGCACTAAATGTGGTTTCATGATGATGTTGTCCATTGTATAAAGCTCTTCAGCAATGTGACACAATGGGATTCTCAGTGTATTTTTGCACCAAATTACCAGAGAACAATTTCACCTGATAATGTTCCTGTTGCAAAACCAAGCTGTTACACAATAACCCTTAATTAAGTCCAATTGCACATTTTTTCATTCTGAAATGACGATTTTCCAACATTATCTGAATTGTAGTTATGGTTGAATCACAAAATGAAAAACAACACCTAACTAGGAGTATTTTGTTGGGAAGATGATGCATGTAATACATTTCTGTTAATTGTGGTTTTTCATTTCTAGTTTTCCATGAATTTTAAAAATCAGAATAGTAAGTACTTAGATGTATTCAATTACAAATCTGCATAATCGTTGTATTTCACATGAACTGCATGTCTTAACAAAGAGGAAAGAAGTATCAATGACTCAAGGTGGTGGCGGATCTAGTTAAGTTATTATTTACAGTCTGTTTCGCTCATGAGTAGGAACGTAAAACTGAAACACATCTCTTCAGATTTAATCAATAGGGAATTCACTTTTCTGTGTTTCTGATCCATAAACCAGTGGACAACGTAAGTTGCACTGAAGAGAAAATCACCAACTCATTCGAGAGGTACCTGGGAAAGTCCATAGTGAGCAGTCTGTGAATACTGCATTTCATTCAATCACTCCTGTCTCTAAGGATGTGTTAACCATTTATTTTTGCTGTGATTTGTGCCACGTCAATTTGCATCAGTGTGTGGCAAGTAAAAAGTAGACTCTCTGGGGAAATTCTCTGGAATAATTTTGAAATTAAAATCATACATATTTTGCACTTGACCTGTGATATCAGCAAACTTTTCAACATTTACAATTAATCTCAAGTTAAAGATAATTACAACCCCTGTACGGTGTAGCTGCCAACCTTTGCAGTTTGTAAGTAGCTGAGGAGATGTATTGATTATATTATTGAGTGGACAATCCAAATTAATTATTTAAATTTTATTGAAGAAAATTAAAATGGTATATCAGATATG
This sequence comes from Callorhinchus milii, assembly GCF_018977255.1. NCBI lineage: Eukaryota > Metazoa > Chordata > Chondrichthyes > Chimaeriformes > Callorhinchidae > Callorhinchus > Callorhinchus milii. The sequence continues at coordinate 79,124,386 of NW_024704744.1, forward strand.
AAGTCTATTTACATTATATTTTAAAAGTTTGGAGGGATTGGGAATTCTGTTCTTATGATAAACTAATTCCAACCAACATAGTTAATAACATTAGATCCCCAAATAAAGATTTCTTCAGCCCACAATAAATTGTAAATTTTAAAATGAAAATGCGTGCGTTCCATATTTAAGATAAACTGTGCCTCTCATACCAACATATTGCGATTTTGTTTTCGTAGTATAGACAGACTATTTGAGCAAAACTAATGAAATCCTTTTCATTTGCAAACGAACAATATCAGTGTGGAGTAGAACAGCCTAAAATGAAATAGCAGTCACTGTGACAAGATATTTCTGACTGTTTCCTGCTGTCAGGTTATTGTGCAGAACTCTTGAGTTTGTCTCTTTGGCTTTTCAAAAATGAATAGCTTGCTGGCTATGTGGTTACTTATTTGGTTTTGACTCCCTGTAGATAGCAGATGTCCATTAGGACACTCGATAAGATTTCCTACTTTGATGAGGAGCAACATGCCTCAGTCCATCCTGTTGATTGAACTGTGACTCAGTGCTGGCGTGGGAAGTTGCAAGAAATCTATTGGTTTGTTCGATTCCCAAGTAGAAAATATTGTAAGAAACGAGTTGCTAAGATAAATAAATATTGGAAAAGTAGAAGGAAAATGGTGTACAGTTGTGTACAGTATTTTAGTTAAATGCACTATATATGTATAACGCATATATAACGCATCATGAGAACTTATCATTTTTTTACAATTCATTGTCATGTAAAACCTCTGTTGACTTCTCATTTCTAAACGCTTCTTTCAATTTTTTTTATCACCGCTGGCATTTTCAGGTGGCATTTTCATTCACTCATTCACTCATTAGATAAGGTTTATTTGAAACCACAAAAATGGCCATTATTGGGATTGTTCATATCCTGATGGAACTTTGAAAATAATTATCTGAAAATGAAGATTTATTGTGGTGCAATTCTTCAAAGACTGAAACTGCGAGACATTTGCTGGAGAATTTATTTTCACTGAAACCACCACCTTGTATTTTGCGTGTATTATAACGCACAGCTATGTGTGTGGAAAAGGTGTACCAAAGTTTAAAATCTACTGGAGATTTTTACTTTTGTGTTGTTGACTTGAAAAGGAGAAGAGTAGAAAAGTGCTGATAACACCGCCAATAAATCTATGCATCAAGTATCTGATTGTTTTTTCTTGAATTGAGCTAAATATACAGATATTATTTATCTTTATTTTGGTTTTAAATTTACTGGCATGTCATTGTATTTAATGGAGAGTTTCCTTTTTATCTGCCCTTAATTGCTAGGATTTAAAATACATTGCGAACCTCAGGTGTTTTAGAAAAACACAAATTGTTCTGGTGTAGAATATTGATCGTGGTTGCTGGGATACAGTGAAACAGCAAAACAGCGTGAAGATCGCATTATTTTTAAAGTTTTAATTAGGAACTAAAATTGGCCCTGTGTGACTAGACTGATCTTTAGCCAAAGATTGATTTGTTAGACTGAACATAGATCTGGATTTATAGTTCAACAATAGCATGTCAGCTGAGTTCTCACTGTACCAAGAGTAGTCAGATGTTCCCATTTCCCTAAACCACTACTAATTTTACATAGTATTTTACTTATCTGGTATCTCATTTCAGGTCCTGTAAAATCACTTTACACATCGCTTGTAGATATCAGAGATGGAAGCATCCAAAGGATTGTAATTTGTGTTCTTTCATACATAATAGCTTTTTTTAAAAAAAACAGCAAGACATTGTTAATGTTTGTGTTATTCAGAATAGAACTAGTGTATTATATATGAAACCGATACCATATGAAATTGTAAGAATTACTGCTTGCAGAGTTTTTTATATATAAGGAGCTAAGAAGGGCAATTTATACTTCATAGATTTTACATTTGTAACATAGCCAGTGACAATCACAATACTGTAGATAAGAAAAACGGCATTTTTTTGCATGTTTAATAACTAATAAACTTGGCTACTTTGAAATAAACAGCAGAACCCTTTAAAGAATTATGGAAATTGGAGTGAACCTTTAAGAAAATATTTTTTTAGCAACTAAGAATTTATTGAGGCTCCTGTAATTGCAGGGAAATGTATTTATGTATTGTATATATGCATAAATAATGCAATTCTCAGCCTGATTCTGCGCCTAATCTTATAAACATTTATAATTTAGGGCCACAATGAAAGCACTTTCAGTGTCTGTTTTTATAGGTTTTTAAAATTGCTATTTGTAAAATAAACTGGCTGACCCAAATAAAATGTTAAACCAACAGCTGCTTGCACTCAAACGGGTTGGATTGTGTCTTTTTTGTCTGAAAGAAACTTAAAGCTACATTTATTAAAGGAACAACACTCACATCGCGCGAAAATCGAATTTACCGTTCTCATGGGATCAATAGAACGTGGCTACACAGATTGTTTTGTTAGTACAGTATAAACACAATATGTATCAGACTTCCACATATACCAAGGACACCAAACAAGTTTAGTTATCAACCTGGGCAGTCTGGCAGCTGAGCGAATAACAAATGTTATTCCCAGTTTCTGTGTCATCAGCCACTTTCACTGTTATTTCCCCATATGATAATTGCCCTATCAACTATATAACCGGCCATCTGCTGCCTTTAGTGAGGCTCCCCACTCTAATGGATTAATGCACACACAATTCCAGCACACCACAAGATTTTCACTACACTGAACAGACGGACAATTAATAAAACATTCCACGGAGGGCAGAAGCTATGTTTTTATTTCTGGTATAGCAAGGCAGGTCGTAAGTCATTTTCCATTTTTAAAATAATTATAAAATAATGCATGGTAAAGGGTCCAGTCCACAGCTGAGAGGTAATTGGAGGCCACTATATTTCTGTTGCGTGCTACATGTAATGGAACAAATATTGCAGTTTGGAACCTGCCAGACAGATTTGCCTTGTGAAGGCATTCATAGCAAAGAGTAACCTACCCTTGTGTCATAATAATAATAATAATCCTTGCATTTGATATAGCGCTTTTTACGTCGGGAGGACGTCCCAAAGCGCTTCACAGAACACATTGTAAAGTGAATTGACTGTATATTTGTGGGCGAATGCGGCAGCCAATTGCGCACAGCAATGTCCCACAAACAGTCGTAGATTGAAAATAACCAATTTATTATTGTTTTTTGTTTTGGAGGGATTATTATTAGGCTCTGTGTGGTGTAAGGAAACTTGCCCAAGGTTTCGCCCTCTGCCTGGAATTGAACTCAGGTATCTCACTTGCAAAGCGAGTGCTCTAACCACTGAGCTACAGGACTCCAGCTACAGGACTCCTTGAGAGACTCGATGCCAAGATTTGGCTTATTCATGAGCCAATTATCAGTAAAGATACTCAACTGACAATAGGTTAAGAATCCTTAATTATTTAACTTTTCAGCCTTTTTACCCATGCCATTAGAACCAACTGTCCAGTGAGACGCCAGGATCAGAAATCTAGATACTGAAATACCACGGAAATTAAAAGACGTTGGATGTCTCTCTTCAAATGGATGAAAATTGTAATATTTTGTTTTTTAAATTTTGTGTTTCTAGTAATTATTATTACAAGATTTTTTGTTGTAATTTCTTATTTTAATTTCTTGTTTTTTTATTCGTCAAAGGCTTTTTGAACAGAGTGAGCAAATAAATAGAATAATTTCATTAACCTATATATACAACCGTATTTCCGCAATCACGGTGGTGGTTTGTGGTATACATTGTATAATTACAAGAATAATCCCTGCGTTTGGTGTAGCGCCTTTCATATCAGAGGACGTTCAAAAGCGCTTTACACAATACACACTAACATTGTGACTTCCTGTTTTGTGGACATATGCAGCAGCCAATTTGCACTCTGCAATGTCTCACCATCAGCCAAGACCCAATTTTATCTGAGCCAAGACACCAGGAGAAATTCCCTTCTCATTTTGAACAATGCCATGGGATCTTTAACGTCTACTTCAACAGGCAGACAGGACTTCGGTTTTAACGTCCATCCAAAGGACAGCACCTCCAACAATGCAGCACACCCCCAGCACTGCATTGGAGTGTCAGCTTAGACTATATGGGTTCCAATTCCTGGCATCTGGCTTGAACCCACAGCCTCCGACTCAAAGAGGCAAGAGTGCTACCAACTAAACCAGGCTGACATCTACTATTAGATCATAAATGTAAGGTTTAGGGTATCTTTATGTATGTACTTGAGGAAAACAGTGCACTTTAATAAGAGTTTTGCGATTTTACTGTATCTTCTGTTTGTATAGACCAAATGTGTCACTTCCAAAACATACTGAGACCAGAGCCAGGAGGAATGCCGCAATAGCACACTAAATCAGTGCTGTGATACATGAAACTTGGTTATCATGATAAATCAGTGTAAAGTAGGCTGTGTTGATCAAAGCCTTACTACATGGGCCAATAACATTAAAGAGGAACAACTCCTTGATTATAAAGTGTTTATTTAACTGTGTTCCATCTGCTTATTCCAGGGTGTTCGATTAGAAGAATGCATTTCACACAGCTGGATGTCAGTTTTTTGCAGAGAGATGTATTCCACTGATAACACACAAGGGAACTCCAATGGAACACATTTACTACTCAATATTGTTGTTGATATATTCGGTCTATTTCCAGACTCGGGTTATATGTGTGTGTGTTTTTCTGAAACTCCCTACTGTCATGCTTTCATTAGACAACCAAATAAAATGACAGCAAAAGCACATTGCATTTATATACTGCCTTTCACGTCGGGAGGAAGTCCTAAGACGCTGGAGGGTGAAGGGTTTTCACCTGAGCTGGGGGATGGAATCAAGAGGGGTGGAGAACGAGGGGTGGGAAGATGACCAAAGGCATGATCAAAGAAAAGGTCTTGACAAGGGTCTTGAAGGAGGCAAGGGAATGGGTGAGGCAGAGGGGCTCCGGGATGCAGCACCGGGGGATGGGGACAGAAAGGTGATATGGAGCAGGCCAGTGCCTACTGAGCAGAGAAAGTAGATGGGTTGGTAAAGGTTTAGTAGGTTAGAGAGTTAAGGAGGAGTAGGACTGGAGGGCTTTGAAAGTGAGGACAAGGATCTTAAACTCAATCCTCTGGGTGGGGGGTGGGGTGGGGGTAGCCAGTTAAACCAGTCGTTGGTGGATGTGATCGTCTCACGGAGTTTAATGCAGAAAAAAGGTTCTGAATAATCTGCAGCTTTTGGAGGGAAGAGTTGGGAAGTCAGCACAAGAGTCTTAGCAGATTGCTTGAGAGAAATAATCTTACTGTCTAATTACAACATTTAATTTATACAGTGCCATTCACACAGGATAGCGATTTGGAGCACTGACAGCAATGGATTTGATTAGATGAGATAGATCAGAGACGGGGATGAAATGGATCAGAGACTTATGAAGTATAAATACCAGCAAGGACAAGTTGAGCCGAATGGCCTGTTCGATGGTGTACAATCCGTGTAATGGTGTACAATCAATGTAATAAAGTATCTGTGTAATAAAGTATTGTCGAAAGAACTACACAAAATACATAGTCAATCCACATCATAATATATCCTGTGAAGCGCTTTGAGACATCTCAACGATGTATTAAGGCGCTATATCAATATTATTTTATTAGTATCTGGATCACTAAGGAAGGTTCTACATAAACTCAAAACAAAATGCTCAGCCAAATAATTGGGAGCATTCTGAAGCCAAATGCAAGCACAAGCCATAAAAGGTAGGTTGGGGTATCTGTACCAGCAGCGGGAAGCTTGCCCGTGAACAGTTACTAAAAGTTTAATCAGAACAAATTATTGAAACTGGCAGCATACACCTTGTTTCCTGGCAATGGTAGATTAACACACCAGCAACATTCCATTAAGAAGTGACCTAAAGGTGGAGCGAGCGAAAAGTGAAACGGCAAGAATTATTGCCCAATTAGAAGTACCAAAAGTATTGTAAGTATTAATTTATCACTATCATTAATAACTGCTAATAGATCACTGGAGCTTCATTTTCTGGGTTTATAATATTATTTCAACTCCTTACCTTGAAATAACATAATCTATGCATTTAATACAGCGCCTTATCACATCATCAAAACATCTCAAAGCACATCACAGGATTTATTGTCTGTGTGTTTGAAGGCAAACGTGGCAGCCAATTAACAAATAGCAATGCCCTTACAAACAGCCATGAAGTGCATGACTGAGTTTATCTGATTAGCTTTACAAATAGTATTTCAATGTACACCACAGAAGTTTGGGTGAAGACCTTTTGACTCATTTGATCTCATTCCTCTAAATACCAAGCCTACTGTCCTCCCATTGCAGAATCAAGCTGCTTTTTAAGTGAGTCCAGTATCCTGTCTTCAACAACAACAACCCCCACTGTTCTAGCTATTAATTATCCTCTGGGGAAAGAAATACTCCCTGGTGTCTGTCCTAAAATTGTCTTTTGCAACTTGAAACTTGTGTCCTCATTCTGTTGTCTCAGTGCATCCAAAGTATTGCTCTGGGTTTACCTTCCCAACCCCATTTAAATTGTTATACACCTCAATTATAATAATCCTTGCATTTGATATAGCCGCCTTATCATGCTAATTGCCTTTTCTTAAGGGAATATCCTATACCAATAAAATCCCTCCTTTCAAGACTGAAGAGCCCTACTTTGTGTAATCAATACTCACAGCTCATTCCTCTAACACTTTGAGCTTCACTAGTGGTGGGGGAGTTCATGAGACCTTTTGTTCCTGTAGACACCAATGCTGTCTGTGTCACTGCTGGGTCTACACGTCCCTCTGTATAATGAATCTCAGCTATAACATGGGTTCTCTCTAGTTCTGCTTGACTGGAACCGAACACTGGAAAAATTACAAAAAACATTTGATCAGAGAAGACCATTGAAATAAATTGAAAATGTGGCTAATTATGATTTTGGGTGAGCTCAATGATAACCCACTGTTAAGTTTATGTTTTCCTGTGTACATATTCGAATGGTAATAACCATGCAGCGAGTTTGCCAAACTCTTATGTTCGGATTGGGAATTCTGTGAGCATAAAATCAACTGCAAAATCGTTGCACCACGTCACATGTTATTATTCTTTAAGCGATTTTATTCAAATAAAACAATAGGTAATACCTTTCGGCTTATTCTTCTTTAATGTTATTTGTCATCCAAAATCTCAGCAAATGTAACATTGTCTATATAGCTTTTGGAGCTAATAACTTAGGGAATGTTCAGATTCTATATTCGTGACTATTTGCAATTGCAGCTGTGTGTCAGTTTGGGTCAGTTGACAGCAAGCAGTCTTACCCATGGGTCAGAAAGTTGTGGGTTCACAACGGGGTCCTGGCTTTGAAAACCCAGCTTGAGATCTCTCTTTTTAACCACACTTTCATCCACCTTCCTCCTCCCCCGTCCTCCCCTGCCGCCAACTCGAGCTCCAGGTCAGCTGAGTTGAAGCGCTTTGAGATGTCGACTTGACATGAAAGGTTCTGTAAACTATAAAATTTTTGTTTTTCTGAACTTGCGGAGACAAATGGCTGTTGTATTTCCCTCCACAAATAGCTACCAAAGTTGGCAGTAATTTCACCCACAAAATATACGGCCAATTGCACTTTACAATATATTCTGTGAAGTGCTTTGAGATGTCTCAACAAATGCCAGGATTATTATTGTTATTAAGTGCCTTTCCATGTAATAACAGAGAGTGATTTGAAGGTGAGCCACTAATGATCCATCACCACTCCCTACCCCCAACACCCTCCCCCCTGCTCACTTGTAAAACCTGGCTCCTCCACTACGTGATCACCAGGAGTGCTCCTACTAATAGACCAAGGCTAGGTTTAGAGTTCAGAGCACCTGCTGCAAAGAGAAGAAACTCATACTGACTCTTAATGCAGCACTCAACCTTCATATCTCCAGTTCCTTCCTACAGCCCAGACCAAAGGTCAGGCCTGCCAGGGATTCAGCCTCTCTTCAACCATCTGCTCCCATCCACGGTTTTCAGTAATTTGCTGGCCAGCCAGGTGTGAACACAAGGCAGTGAGTGAGAAAGGGAAACAGGCTGAAGGATACGGATAAGAAGGAGGGCGAATGCTTCATGCTACAAAGTTGTCGGAAATTGTTAGCGTCTGCTAAAAGCAAGCGACGAGTTGCTTTGTCAAGTGTGAAAAGCGAGGTCTTAACAATCAGGAAGATATCAAGGCAATTAGAAGCTCTCCTCTTGCAATTCAACCTTAATAAAGTCAAGTCAGGTTCGTTTACTACCAGCAGAGTTTATTTGCTGTGGCGTGTTTTGAATAAATAAAAACATAACCCTTACATTAGGTACGGATCACCTTGTTGAGAAGTTTCAAAGAGCTTCACAGGATTTTACTGTAAAGTGTAATGACTGTGTATATTTAGATCCATGTGGCAGCTAATTTGTGACCAGCAAATTCCCTCACAAACAGCCCTGAAGTGAGTGAACAATTTTATCTGGGGCATTATTGGCCTGGACACCAGGAGGAACTTCCTTCTCTTTATATTTGGGTAATGAATTCCTTCAAAATAGCAATCGCTGGGTTGGGTGAAACCTTCGGCAAGTATCCTTACTCCACATGCATCTGTTTACCAAATTAGCTGCCGCATTGGCCTAAATGTAAGTGCTCTGAGACACTACCCTGTGTGGAGGGCGCTATATAAATGCAAGTTGTTGTTGAAGTTGTTGCACCAAGCAGTAAGTAGGAACCCGGTTGTTAGTTGATTGGCAGATCACTTTCCGGGAGTAAAATCTCTTCAAAAACAATGTAAAATATAATAATAGTAATTTGGTCACTCAATCCACAACTGTTTATATTACATTGCTGTGCGCAATTGCTGTTGCGGTTTGCCCACAAAATATACAGTCAATTCACTTGACAGTATAATCCGTGAGACGACTCAACGATGTGATGAGAGCTATATCAAATGCAAGGAATATTATTGTTAGAACATGAGTAAATTAAATGAGTGTTTTATTGTTGCAGTTATTTCCTCCCATTATTTATTGTAGTGGAACCTGCGAAAATGCAGCACATCTCCAGCAATGCATTGAAGTGTCAGTCTAGACTTACATGAGTTCCAAAGTCCCAACGTGGATCTTGAATGGACAACCTTCTGACTCAGAGTTGCTACCCAGCTGAGCCAGACTGACACAAATTCATACTGCAACCTGTAAATCAGAAAATTGCTGAGTGAATATGGGTTGGTGCCAGCACTAGAGGTCACGAGTGCAAAACTAACAAGCCTCAAGCAAGACTAGAGATTACAAGTCCTTTTTCCCCACACAGTGGAGTGGGGAACAAAGCTCCAAGGAAAGCAAATGAAAACTGGCTCTGTTAACACCTTAAAGAAAGATGGGTACTTATGTATCAGGACTAAAGATTACAGGGCTGAAACTCTACCAGCCCCCAAGACCATTTTTTCTTATAATGTTATTGTTGTACAGAATCGTGGAATATTCTTCAATTCAGTCTCATTTTGGAAGCTAGTTCCTCACGTATTTTTAAGAAAAACCCGAACCCACATTAAGACTGAATTTGACCCAATTTCCCTCCCCACCCCCACAACTGTCCTTGGGATACTGTTGTGCGCAATTGGCTGCTGCGTTTTACCCACAAAATACACAATCAATCCATTTTACAACATATTCGGTTTCCTCCCTCCCAGCTCAGTTGGTAGCACACTCTCTCTCTCTCTCTCTCTCTCTCTCTGTCTCCCGCCTTTGCCTCCTTCAGGGCCTTCAAGATCTTCCTCTTCGATCACACCTTCGGTCACCCTCTACCTCCTCCACCCTCCCTGCCCTCCACCACTCCTGATCCCAACCCCTAACTCAGGTGCAAATACTTGACTGCCCAGAGCCTTGGGACGTCCTTCCGACATGAAAGGCGTTAAACAAATGTAATTTGTTGTTGTTGTTTCTGGGATTCCCATCGGTTTGCAAACTTCACTTGTGAGAAAAACTTCGGGCAGTCTTGCTCTGCGAGTTTCCACGAAGCAATTTACTCTGCATGGAAGCAAACTGGGTTCCATTATCAAATTCCATCGCACACCGCAGGTTCATGGGAATCATTTAGAATAAATCGCTGCTCCACTTTTAAACAATTTCACTAAATCACATCAATATTTTGTATCTACTGTAGACGGTTAGAGTTAATGCCTTTTTTTGGCGGGTGGGGGGGAAATCTTTTCCGATATGCCTCATTTTTCAATTTTACTTTTCAGAATTTGGGTGAATCATGGAACGTGGCTGTACAACCTGTCAAGAGCTGCTTGGCAATGTCTGAGGTAGTTAATTTGTATTCCTGTCCCCTGACTAATGAAACCACCGCTCATCCTCATAAATGAAATAACCTTGAAGCTTTTAAGTGACCTGGGAAGCCTTTCAGCTCGGGAGGATGTCTCAAAGCGCTTCACAGGATTTATTGTAATAATTGGTGACTGTGTATTCTGCAGGAGAATGCGGCAGCCAGTTTGCACACAGCAATGTCCTGCGAACAGCTGTGAAGTGAATGATCAATTTTGTTGGCCAGGAGACTGGGAGAAACTCCCTTCTCTTTTTGATTTGTGCCACAGGATCCCCTTCTGACACCATTTTAATGATACTCAGTCCACAACAATGGTGTATTAAGTAATTCCTTTGTTCTCTGCTTACAACACAACACTCCTACCATTAATATCGCTTTGGGACGTCCTCCCGACATGAAAGGCGCTATACAAATGTAATTTGTTGTTTGTTTGTTGTCGCTCCCTGTTCAGCTTTTCCAATGGAAACAGTTGCTGAGGTGGTAACCTGCTTTCTGCTGAAATCACCTCAGAGTCCCATATAGTGCTGTTAAATTAATCACAGGCACAATACATTAGCACGTCAGCAATGAATCACAAAGTGAGACAATTATTGAGGACAAAACCAGACCTACGTGACAGCCTGGCTCAGATAGCAGCATTCTTGTTTCTGAGTCAGAAAGGCTCTGGGTTCAAGCTCCACGTCAGGATTTTGAACACGTTGACTTTGTAGTCGGATGAGACATTAAACCAAAGCCCCATCTGCCTGTTCAGGTGAATGTTAAAGAGCCTGTGGCGCTATTTGAAAAGAGAAAGGAATTTGTCCTGGCCAATAACCCCTCAAATAAAATTAGACATTGACTTCATGTTGGTTTTGTAGGACATTTCTGTGTGCAAACTGACTGCTGCGTTTCCCTGCAAAATACACAGTCACAACACTTCACAGTAAATCATGTGAAATGGTGCATATACTCCACATAAGCCTCTACCTCGCCACTCAAAAAGAGAAGGGAGTTTCTCCCCTGGCGTCTTGGCCAAACAATTATTGGTCATTCACCTCATGGCTGTTTGTGGGACACTGCTGTGAGCAAATGGACTGCCTCGTTCCCTGTTCCCTTCTCCCTCATGTATACATCAAGTTTTCTTTTATTCGTTTCCTTTTAAGTTGCTGCTGCAGAAGGTTTGCTACTCCCAGTGCAATAGAGTTCAGAGCTGCTGTCGAAGGTTATTTGTGGCTCATATTGCCAGTTTTTAAGCTCTTTGATCTGCAACATTCCACTTAACATTCCACTGATAGGACTAATGTTCTTCAGACTGTATATCTATGTGCATAAGTGCTTGGGTGGTAAATGCTGATAATTCCCTTAATTTACCATCCAAACCAGCTGCTGTACTGACACTGACTATTCGACCCACAGCCATGTGAGCTAGGCATCCTTCGCTGATCATCAGATCTTGTGAAAGGGATTTCCCCCCTTCTATATTCTAGCCAGCAAACCATTCCCCCCTACACCCCTCACACCCCCCCGCCAACCCCCACCCCCGAAAGAAATGGTCATGGCTGTGTATGGATGGGACGTTACTGTGCGCAAATTGGCTGTCACATTTGCTTAGCAGCCACACTTTACAGTAATCCTCTGTGAAAGATGTATCAAATGCAAGGATTATTATTATTTTATGACGATGATTATTTTAAAACAACGAAACTCACAAAATATACAGTCAAATTCACTTCACGGTATATTGTGTAAAACGGTTTGAGACGTCTCAAAGATGTGATAAGACACTAAATCAAATGCATGGATTATTATTATTTAAACGTTTGATAGTAACAGGAACTATCCCTTTGATTTCCAGTACAATTGTGAAAAATCATTAAAACTATTCATAATTTGAAAAATGGTTAATAATAATAGTAAAAATATTCCTTGCATTTGATATAGCACATTATTAGGAACTTGAGACGTCTCAAAGTGCTTCACAGAATACTATATATCATTAAGTGGATTCACTGTGTATTTGTGGGCAAAATGCAGCAGCCAATTGAGCACAGCAATGTCCCACAAACAGTCTTGGAATGAGTGACCACATTTTGTTATGCTTAAATGCAAAAGACTAGTTGATATAATCAGGTCTCGGATCGTGTTTAGCTGTGACATTCCCTGTGGTCAAGACTCTCGCATGAAAAATGACTGGATGGTGTATCAATCTGTATGTGGAACTTTAATCAAAACGTCTTCTGGATCAGAGAAATACTGGTTGAAAGTAAAGAGCGTTGAGTTTGTGCTATGAATGCAGCAAATTGTAAATCCCCGTGGAGAGCTTGGGAAGGAATAAAGGTGAGGCTAGATACAACCACAGAATTAGGATGAGCAGCTTATAAAACATTAAGCAATATTTGGAATGTATGAAGACCCAGACCGCGGATGTGTTTAATTAATCTTTTACTTTACTCAAACGCACGAAGGGTAACAAATTATTGATGACACGGAATGTCGGTTATTACTAATAGATGAATTCAAGCACTTCTCAAAACAGAAATACAAACAGACAAAGTGGACATTATTCTCCACTGACTATTTGGAACTTAAATTCAGTCTTCTGTGTCCTCCCCGCCTCCTCGGTTGTCAAAAGGACGCCCGACTAAAATCCTTCCTCTTTGACCATGCTTACAGTCACCTCCTCCCTCTCCCGGCTCGGCCTTGGGCTCCGCCACTATTAACTGCTCCAAGACGTTGCCTGTGTGAAGGGCGCTATATAAATGCAAGTTGTTGTTGGATGGTGCATTTTCTAACCTCTGACGAGCGGTCAGAGAGGTTAAGAAGGGTAGTGGTGGATGGAGGAAAGTGCCTAGCCAACCAGGGAGAAAGGAAAAGCAGTGGGCATTTCACCTTCAGGTCCTCTACCCAGCTGAGAACACAGCTGAACAGATGGAAGCCAGAGACAGAGCCGCCCGCAGCTCAGCCTCCCAGCTGGAGATCAGGATGAATGAACCGGGAGAATGAAAGGAAGCAACAAAAGTTATTTTTTTTAAAAAAACATAAAATGCCACTTGACTCAGAAAGCTCCCATGTGCGAGACGCCATCATTACATTAAAAGCTGTTTGTTGCAGAATACAAGCAATCCTGCCCCAATGGCAATTAATTTTTTAAAATGTCCTGATCGATGAGGGCTGGGGGATCTGTTCGGATTGTTTGATGGCATTTGCCCTAGGAGGTCTCAGCGCTGTAGTGCACAGAGCTAATGCTTGGCTTTGTGCTTTGGATGATATGATCTCTTTCCTTGGTTGTATAGGTGTAGGCTCACTGCTGGGCTGATCGATATTTGCAGAAGGCATTACACTGCTGTGAAGTAAATCCTCAATCAAGTCCAGTGAGGATAAACCAGGTTACCAGCAGTGGGAGAATAGAACAAAACGAGCCGTGAGCTTTCAGACACACGACCTCAGATTAACTGCTGGACTATTGGACACACCAGTAAAATTAAACACCCAGTAAAAACTAACGAATGTAACTGAGTCTGACAAACACACATTGTTCAGACGTTAAACCAGTTAAATTCCTGCCAGTTCAGGCGCTAATTAGGCTGCCACGTTTCGCTCACACAATATACAGTCAATTCACTTTACAGTGTATTCTGTGAAGCGCTTTGAGACATCTCGACAATGTGATAAGGCACAGTATCAAATACAAGGATTATTATTATTCGAAATGAGAAGGGAATTTCTCCCAGTCTCCTGGATGACAATCTCTAGGATAAAAGTTAGTCACTCACTTCATGGCTGTTTGTGGGACATTTAAGTGCGCAAATATGCTGCTGTGTTCGCCTGCAAAATACATTGTCACTTTACAGTAAATCCGAGAAGCCTTTAAGACATCCTTCTGAGGTGAAAGGCCCTGTATCGAATGCAAGAATTATTATCATTAATTATTATTACTGTGATTATTGTGTAAAGCAGCAAATTTTTGACCAATACTGCTGTCTGCTCCTCCACAGCGATTTGTGGTATAAGTTGAAGGGAGGTTAACATATCATCAATTGATACAACTTTTGTGAAGTTTACTGTAGAAATTACCTCGGTTTTTCAGTAATAGCAATTTCCAAAGTTTGCCTGTTTTTTTGACTTCTGAAATGTGCACACATCGCCTTCTCACTTGACTGATGTCACAGGTGGCCTCTGACCCTTGCCATGTTGCTTTTTTGGGGGTTAGCCAGGTGTCAGGTTGTCGGCCAGGATATTGGAAGAAACTCGCTTCATTTTCCAAACAGTGCCACAGGATCTTTAACGATAACCTGAACAGGCAAACGGGACCTTGGTTTCACCTTTCATCCAAAAAATACCCCCAATACCACTTTAGAGCTTCAGCCTTGACTATGAGCTCAAAGTCCTGACGTGGAGCTCTGAAACTCTCTGACCCAGTAGCCAAGAGATCTACCATCTGAGCCAGGCTGACAACATATGCATCATGTTGATATATTATGCTGATACTTAACTGTGGTTCAATACAACCTCCGTTGCTGTTATACACACACAATCTCTGTAACTGTGAATTCAATTCATTCAATTCAAGTGTCAAATTCATTCATTCAAAAGCAAATTAGATTATGCTTAGAAAATAATATTTGGGGAAAGTACAGTATATGAGTAATTTGAGACATGACAAGTGTAGTGTGCTTGGAATAACCAGACAACTTTGGATCTACGATTCCCAAAGCTTTGCACGCTGTTGTAGACTAATCCATACAGAAATAATTGCTGTCACCATCTACATTATTGTAGCATATGACTACCTGCTGGAAAGCAAATTAGATGGGCCTTGAACTTTTTTGTCCAGTAATTCCTATGTTCTTATTTACTGATTTTCTTCAGGATCCTGTGGAAGAAGTAGGACGAGATGAGGTCAGTTTCATTTCAGTATGCATGAAGATCCCGGAGATTGCATTTCAGAGGAGATTGAGTGGAATCAAATGATGTATAACACGCTGTTCTGGGTGTGAAATTGGAGCTTGGAGTTGAATTGAAAGGAAATTCTCTGTTCAAGGAAATGTGAGTAAAATAGCATATTCTCCCCTCGTCTCTTACAGACCAGAGTGTGGATCAAGAGCTGCATTTATTAGAACAAAGAGACACATGTACTTCTACGAAATGCAACGTGAAGCTGTTCTTAGACTGTCGATCCAGTCAGAACAACTTACAAGTTTTGTTTTCTATTTCATCATTTCAGTCATTCCTCTGAGGTGAGCCCTGTCTGATTGGATTCACCAAGGTACAAAAGAGAAGGCTTCTTTTGATGCCTCTTTGCAGAGTTAATGCTTTGCATCACAGCATTGTGGGATCTCTTTGGAGATGTACTGGCTCCAAGGTGACATGCCTGGCACTGGAATGTCGGAATTGAGCCAGCCCTCAGTGGCGGTCTCGGTAGTCCGGTTACTAGCTAGGTGGGTCCGCAGTATTCCAGGGCACTGCTGATGACAGCACATTGGCTCATTGTCAGGACCTGGGAGGGCAGACCAGACACCAGGGCAGGGAGTCTCCCACTCAGCTCCTATTAACTCTGCAAGCCAAAGCCCTAACAAGTAGGGTGGTCCTAGCTGGACAAGCAGCGGGAAAGCTTGTCAATGGCAAGCTGTGCTGTGTTAGCGGGTTAGACTCCAGCAATTACCCCAATGCACACTCTGGGGTCCCCAAGCCTTGGCTCTTGCCAACCTGCGCCTAATACTTTCCGGAATTAGGTAAGCGGGGTGTGTCCCTCCAGGAAGCGAATGCACATTCCATTCCAACAATCTATCTCTGGGATTTCCACATGTAGGTGGGATGCATGGAAATCTCAGCTTGGTTTGGACACTCTTAAGCACGGTGATGGTTTTCCGCATGTGTCGAATTCAACAAAAGCAACAAGATTACATTTGTATAGCGCCTTTCATGTCGGGAGGACGTCCCAAGGTGCTGGACAGAGTACAGCATTTCAACCCGAGCTGGGGTCAGGGTGGGGGGAAGGGAGGGGAGGGGAAGGGGGGTGGCCGATGGCATGGTCGAAGGAGGCTAAGGAGGGGGCGAGGAGTGACTGGGGGATGGAATTCCAGAGGTTGGCGGCAGAGTAGCTGAAGGTCAATGGTGGAGCGTGTGGGTCGGGGGATGTGGAGCAGGCCAGAGCCGGCTGAGCGGAGGGAATGGGCGGGTTAGTAGGGATTAGAAGGTCACAGATGTAGGGTGGGCGAGGCCATGGAGGGTTTTGTATGTGAGGACCAGGATCTTGAACTGGATCCTCTGAAGGATAGGGAGCCAATGGAGTCGGGCGAGAGTGGGGGAGATGGGATCACAGAGTTTGGGCAGGAGAGTTCAAGATCCTCATCCTCACCTTCAAGGCCATCCATGGCCTTGCCCCCTCCTACCTCTCTGACCTGCTGACTCCCTACCAACCTGCCCTCTCCCTCTGTTCAGCGGGCTCTGGCTTGCTCCATGTCTCCCGCCCGACCTGCCCTAATATCGGTGGCTGGGATTTCAGCCTCTCTGCCCCCACACTCTGGAACTCCATCCCACGGTCCCTTCGCCTCACTTCCTCCCTTGCCTCCTTCAAGGCCGGTCAAGATCCTTCTTTTCGATCGTGCCTTCAGTTGCCCTCCCACCTCTCTGCCTTCCCTCACCCCTACACCACCCCTCCCCCATGCTCGGGTCCCAACACCTGACTGTCCAGCGCTTTGGGACATCCTCCTGACATGAAAAGCGCTCTATAAATGTAATTTTGTTGTTGTTGTGTCAGACACCCAGCTGACCAAAAAGCAAACAGAAAAAACACAGCTTTGGGATCCTGGGACAATGACGGGACCCTCGGAGATGCCGGTGCCAGCAGCAAAGACCTGTGCATATTACTTGTTGACAACAGCCTGAAGTCTACCTGTCTGTAGCTGTTACAGCGGATACATCGACTTTGGTTTGAACATTACAATTGGAGACAAGGTGACAATTTTATTCCGAGATCAGAGAAAGTGTAGTCCGTGTGGGATCTGCTGCCGGGATTTTATCTGACGGACAGTGGTAGAACTCTTGCCTGTGAGTCCGGGTATTATCCCAGCACACTTGACATAAGTGACTGAGCACGACGCCGAGCTAGGTGAAGGTGACCGTAGGCACAGTAAAAGAGGAATGTCTTCAGGCGTGACCTGAAGATGAGGGAGGAGGGGTTAAGGCAGAACTATTGAGGGTGAGAGTTACAGAGTTTCGGGTAAAAGCAGGAGCCTGTCGAGGAGAGGCAAAAAGAATGAACGTGAATCCAGCAGTAAAGTGATTTACATTCAGTCGTTCTCCCTGGGCCAGGCCATTAAGCTCAGCCTTGGTTGCTTCAGGCTCAGCTACAGTTGGATTACCATTGCAATCGGAATGGAAGGATTTGCATTCTCTTCAGCCAGAAGCTCAGATTTCTCACTCCATGAAAAAACATTGAGATAATCCACTGGGAAAGATCAAAAACACAGCCTTTATTTCAGTCGCACAAGATTAATTCTTGACGTCCAGAGGCCGAAGTAATTAGAATTTGTAATTAACAAATAGCCTCCGTTGAGCTGACTGGGACAACGAATAAATCTCATTTTGGTTATGTAGAGAGCGCTGATCACCGTACAGATCGGTAACTACAAATATTCTTCATGAGTGGTAAATGTAAAAGGTTGTTTACATCAGTATCTTTCTGCAGGGCTTTGACCCTCTGATGACTCTGCTAAGTGTCGGGTTTGGATTCACATCTGATGGTCATGTATAGTAATCCTATAATCTTTGCTTTCGATATAGCACCTTACCAAGTTGTCAAAACGTCACACAGTGTTCTACAGTATTTACTGTAAAATGTAGTGACTGTGTATTCAGGCAGTGAGTTCCACAATCTCACCACCCTCTGCGTGAAGCAGTTCCTCCTAAATTTTCTTTTAGATCCTCCAGTTGCTATCATATATTTGTCTTATCTGATTACAGATAAGACAAATTGGAAACATTGGAAACAACCTATTCACATATAAATATATTTTGGGGGTCAGCTGGGTGTCTGACACATGCGGAAACCAATCATCCTAAATAAAAGTATCCAAACCAAACTGAGAATTCCATGCATCCCACTTACGTATGGAAATTCCAGAGAGAGATTGACCTTATGATTTATGATTGACCCTTTTATGACTTTAAACAATTTCTATTACATCCAAACACTTAAACCTCTTCTCTAAAGCAGTATTTGCTTGCTCTTAGCTCCTATTTCTTCATCCAGTGGACAAAGATTGGGATGAGAGTAATGTAACAAAGGGAGAACAAATGCAGTCAGATATGGGATAAAACAAAATATTTCTCTGTGTTCCAAGAGATGTGAAAAAAAGGTGCAGAAACTCTCTTTTCCTTGATCATTTATTATTTACCAGGTGACAAAAAACAAGCATCAGATCCTGGAGGCCTGGATTACTTCGGTATTTTCTTCAGATGTTGGTATTAATTTCTGCACGATTACTCACCTGGAGCCGCTCTTCCCCTCTGACAAGCCATCAATACTCCCTCCTGAGCACTGAAAGGCTATGGCTCAGCACAGCTGTGACTTCAAAGCAACATCTCACTGATGTTCACTCGTTGATGTTAGCAGGAGAGGATTCCTGATGAGAAGGCGGATGTAGGTATAAGACAATCAACTGAAGAGAGATGTGGGTGTAGAGAATAGTATTAAAAAATCCTTGCGTTTGATATAGCGCCTTTTATCATGCCTTCTAGACGTCTCAAAACGCTTCACAGAAAATACCGTAAATTGAATTGACTGTATGTTTTGTGGGCGAAACGCGGCAGCCAATTGCAGGTTTCCTATTTACTGCTAGATAAACTTGGCCATGTACAGTAAGGAAACATGCCCAAAGTTTCACCCTACCGGGGAATTACAGCTCTTCTCGCTTGCGAGGTGCGTGTTCTAACCACTAAGTTACAGGACGCCACTAAGGCACAGAATCAACTAAAGTCAGATGTGAGTATAGGCTAATAAACTAAATACAGATGTAGGTATGGAGAATAAACTAAGGACACACATGAACATAGAGAATAAAGACAGATGTGGGTGTATTACGCCCTTGCTCATTCCCCCTCTATATCAACTAAGGCCTCCCTCTTGATGTTTTCAGCCATTTTTGGTCACTCAATCCACAACTGTTTGTGGGACACTGCTGTGCGCAATTGGCTGCCATTTTTCACTGAGGGGCCGGTTTCCGTCCTGTACATTCTTTGCAATCTTTCTAAATTTACTGTTATGATGATATGTTAACCTCCCTTCAAGTTAGACCAATAAATATTCAACACCATTAAACAGAACAAGTTTCTTCTCGTACAAAACACAAACCGTCCTCCTTAGCTATCATATAACTCATGTTATAACTATTTAACTGTTAGCCTCGACTTCCTCTCTCACACTGACATTCATTTAAACTACAGTAGGTAGTTGCAGTCATTGAGTGAAACTAATAAATCGGTTCTATATTAGGTTGTGCTTTAACTAACGGATAAAAAAGGTGAAGGTGACCATGTGTGTGCATGTACATGTGCGTTTGGTGTATGTGCATGCGCAGGTGTATTTGGGTATGTGTGTATATGTACACGTTGTGTGTATGTGTACATGTGTGTACATGTGGTGTGTGTACGCGTGTGTGCGCATGTGTGTGCGTGCGCACGTATGCATGTGTATGTATGTGCATGTGTCTATATGTGTGTATACGCCTGTGTGTTTGTGTGTGTATACACACATGTATGTGTAAATATGTACATCTTTGTGTGTGTGCACGTGTATTTAAAGCTGTGTATATATTTGTGTATGTGTGTATTGTATATGTGTGTGCCGCGCATGCGTGTGTATGTGTACGTAGGTGTATGTGTGCAATCATGTATGTATGTATGTATGTATGTATGTGTGTGTGTGTGTGTGTGTGTGTATGTATGTATGTATATGGGTCTGTATCTGTGTATATGTGTATACACACACTTGTGTGTAAACGTGTGTATATGTGGGTGTATATGTGTGTACTCTGTGTACAGGTGTGTGTAAACGTGTTTGTGTGTGTGTGTGTATGAATGTATGTACGTATGTACACATGGTTTGTGCATGTGTAGTGTTAACTGCAATATATGTTTTTGCCGTTCGAAGTCCTGTAATATCGGGACAGAAAAAGGCCGTTAATAACAGCTGCCAATGATCAAGTGTGTTATTATGCAGTGGCCACCGTTCAATTGAGGACTGACAATACATTACTTTCCATGTGGCAGTTTTATCTGCATACAGGAGCGAAGGCGCATCAGTGCTGCAGTTTCTAAAGATCTCGTAATGGAGCAGGATGGGAAACGTACATTAATCTCAAACCTATTTTCAGAACATTGGTTGTCAAGATTGATATAGCACTGCAAAGATCCCCGAGATGAGAGAGGGGGAGAGAGAGACCCTGCCCGCAGTGATATCCATCCCGCCCACCACTCGCCCACCACAACATATAATAAACACAAGTATTTTATTGGCCATCACTTCCCCTCGGCACGCTATTAATTTCATGACCCATTTTGACAAGGTTTTTAAAGAAAGTCAATACTTGAGACTTGTTGTGAATACAATCAGGTCAAAGGAAAATGATGCATAACAACTGTCTTGGTGGAATCGTACCTGCAGTCGTGTGTTTGCAATTGCTAAGCAATTAAGACCGGGCTCCGGTCTGCTCCATGTCTCCCACCCGACCCGCCCTAACATCGGTGGCCGGGCTTTCAAGCCTCTCTGCCCCCACACTCTGGAACTCCATCCCACAGTCCCTTCGCCTCGCTTCCTCCCTTGCCTACTTCAAGGCCGGTCTCAAGACCCTCCTCTTCAATCGTGCCTTCAGTCACCCTCCCACCTCTCTGGCTTCCCTCACGCCTACACCACCCCTCCCCCATGCTCGGGTCTTGACCCGCCTTGGGACGTCCTCCCAACACAAAAGGCGCTTTATAAATGTCATTTTGTTGTTGTTGTTCTTTCCTCTGCCTCTGCAAAGTTATACAACAGTTTCGTTCATAACTTTGAACTCACACAGTCTAGGCTGACACTCCGGTGCAGTGTTGGAATGTGGTGCGTTGTTGAAGGTGCCATTCTTTGGATGAGAGGTTAAAACCGAGATCCTATCTGCCTGTTTTGGCGGCCTTTAAAGATCCTACGTCATTACTTGAAAAGAAAAGGCACTTTCTCAAAATGTCCTGGCCAATGATTCCCCAGGTAAAATTGTCCATTCACTTCATGGCTGTTTGTAGGACATTGCAGTGTGGAAATTAGCTGCTGTGTTTGCTTACAAATACACAGTCACTACACTTCATACTAAAATCCTGTGAAGCGCTTTGTGACATCTCGATGACATGATAAGGTGCTATACCAAATGCAAGCAATATTATTATTATAAATAACAACAAATTGCATTTATATAGCGCCTTTCACAATGGGAGGATGTCCCACGGTGCTGGACAGTGAAGCGTTTGCACCCCAACTGGTGGTTGG
Source organism: Callorhinchus milii (assembly GCF_018977255.1). Classification (NCBI taxonomy): domain Eukaryota; kingdom Metazoa; phylum Chordata; class Chondrichthyes; order Chimaeriformes; family Callorhinchidae; genus Callorhinchus; species Callorhinchus milii. Next base: position 79,146,229 of record NW_024704744.1, read on the forward strand.
AATCAAAAGGGCTGGAGGGCAAAGGAGGGTGGAAGCTGTGAGAGGGTGGTTGAAAGCATAGTCAAAGAGGAAGGTCTTGAGACTGGCCATGAAGGAGGCGAGGGAGTGGGGGGNCGAGGCGAAGAGACTCCGGAATGGTGTTTGAAAGGGTGGGAGCAGGAAGATTGAAGGCCTGACCGCCGATTGTGGGACACGCAGGGCCGGGGACATGGAGCAGGACACTGCCTGTCGAGTGGAGGGAGTGGGTGGGTTGGTAGATTGCAGAGATAAGGCGGAACAAGGCCATGGAGGGCTTAAAAAGCAAAGACATAACAGACAAGCTAGCTGAACTGGCCGAGTACGAGAATCATATCATCATAGAAATGTACAGCGGGTCCACTGAGTTTGTACCAGCGCTCAGAGCAGGCTGTCCTTTCACTGCAGTTAAAAAATTACAATAAAATAATTTTGCTCGGTCCCAGAATGTTCGAGTTTTACCGAGAGAAACAAATAAAAAATGCCACCTGATTTACATCCTGACCCGAGGGTTGTCTATGTGCAGAGACAGAAAAAGTCCTCCTTGGTCTGGACTTGCAGTTTTCTCAGCAGTTCAAAGCATCCAGTTTTTGGCAGAATCTTTAACTCTGGGCTTAATTTTGAGATCTTAAAAGAAGCTACCTTCAAAATGAAGGCTTGAAGTACAGACTTGACAGATTTTGGACGCTTTGAAAAGCTGAGGAAAGGGTATAATAAGTCTAGATCCACGTGGAATTTCTCTCCTTCAATGTGGACTTCTGCTATCCAGTTCCCCTTACAGTACTTGACTTCATGCCCAGTTGAAGTTAAGATACATGAAAAAGGCAGAGTTCTTCAGATCATTATTGGGTAACACCTGTCACTCTAACGTTGTTCAGCTCAGTGCAGATACAAAGCTCAGCAAACGCTCTTTCTCCAATTCGGCTGCACTGGAACCCAATTACCTTAAGAAGCTTAAGTTGACTTCAGCCTCCCGTTACACACAGAGTATTGAGCCAACAGATGTCACTGTATGTTATTAGTGAATGTATTAGAATCAAAGAGAACATAAGCTTTGCACTATTTACAAACTAGATCAGGCACCAGCTTATTCGGGGCATTTAAATTAACAAAAGTAAATGTTAAGTCAAAAGCCCTGTTCAATCTACTGTTTAAAATCAATTCCCAACTGTAAGCTTCACTTGTTAATATTGGTCAGTATCAATTGCTTAAAAAAAATTCTGTCAGACATTTATAATAATAATAATCCTTGTGTTTGTTAAAGTGCGTTGCATGTCAGGAGGACGTCTCAAATGGCTTCACAAGATGGCATTCATGTGATCTTTAAAGAATTGAAATGGGTCAAAGACAAATTCATTCTCCCCAAGGCCATTTTCATTGCTGAAGCCATAGAATTAAGCTTCTGGCCTGCTGGAAGGGTGTTGGATTGTTGGAACTGCTGTACTTCAGCTGAGACATTAAATCAAGGTCCTGTTTGCCTGTTCAGGTGGATGTTAAAGATCCCACAGCACAGCACAGCTGCCAAGTTTGCCTAGAAATACACAGTCACTCCATTTCACTGTATTTCCTGTGAAGCGCTTTGAGACATCATCTTGACGTGATAAGTCATTATACCAAATGCAAGCATTGTTATCATTATTACTTTCTGTAAAATGTGTTTTGTAGTCAAACGCAGAAGCCCACTTCCACACCACAATGTCCCATAATCAGGCATGAAGTGAATGACTAGTTTTATCTGGGGATTGTTGGCCAAGACACCAGGAGAAACTGCCTTCTCTTTTCGGACAGTGCCACAGGATTTTTAACGTCCATCTGAACAGAACCTCGAGTTAACGTCTGTAAAGTTATTCTGTAAGGGAGAAGGGAGAAGGATCTTTTAATAAAACCCTGGCCCAAAATGTTACAGCCTATAGCGCTTAGTGTTGTGATATTAGCTTTGTGACTGCACACACTAGTAATCATTGACTATCCTATACAGATGATAAATGAATGCTTTCGATGCTTTGATTGTGATCATCATTATACTTAGCATTTGACTAAGTAGAGCCATCTACCTAAATAAAGATTGAAGGGATCGCAATAGCTTTCAGCTTAATTTAGATAGAAAGACTGTCATTTTGTAACATAATAGGGGTGGATATCATTTAGCTATATTACACATCATTGTATTTTTTCCCCAGTGACGGGCTTGATCAGAATTGTGTGAAATGAAATGCAGGGAATTAAGAATTTAACTTCCCAGTGACTGGAACATCACAGAAATGCAGGTTTGGATCAGTATGAAAGGAGTTCATTTAATTATCCTCAAGCATGATTTATTATGAATGAAAGACTTTTATTTTTTGGTCAGCCCGGTCGGTCTCTGGCACATGCGGAAATCCATCACCGTGCTTAAGAGTAAGCGGAGAATTCCATGCATCCCACCTACACATGGAAATTCCAGAGCTAGATTGCTGGAATGGAAGGCACTCTCTCCCGGGTGCGACTGCTTACTTAAGTCTTAAAAAAAACTAAAGTCCAAACCGTGATTAATAATTCTTAAGTGCCTTATGGCGTTGTTGAAATATTCCATAGCGCTTCACACTATGTAAAGTGACTGTTTATTTTTGAACGCAATATTTTTAAAATCAATTTGCACACAGCAATGTCCCAGCAAAGACCCCTTCTTCTGGACTTGGGAGGCTAGAGTGCCACAATCAAAGCCAGGCTGACAACTTCCAGTTGGGTATTACAGTGACCTGTTTAGGAACGATAAAAGACAAATCAGGTAGAGTTGTCCTTGTCAGTATCTAGCATTCCCTTGCTGGGGGGTACGGAACATTCGTCTGGGGAGGGGGAGAGGTTAAGATTGCACTTGGTTGCAATGCTCCCAGTGAAACAGCCTTTGCAAGCGCTCATGTATCTAATCTCACACAAGAAGAATAGCTACCTAGGGAGACTGGATTCAGAAATTGGCACTTCTGGAACTGTACTTAGCTTCAGGGGAAATGTGGAGCAGTGGCTAATTGCATGGGGAGAAGAAATGCTATAAAAACACACCTGGAACAGATATGCAGGCACAGATTCACAAGCTCTGAGCAAGGTTGAAACTGGAACACCTTTCCACCGACTGACCTGGGGTGATGGGTGGGGGAGGGGAGTAATGAGTGAACAACAACAATAAATTACATTTGTGTAGCGCTTTTCACATTGGGAGGATGTCCCCAGACATTGGACAGTTAGGGATTTCAACCCGAGCTGGGGGTTGGGAACAGGAGGGGTGGAGGGCAGGGGTAGGAGGGCGACTGAAGGCAAGGATGGGGGACGTGGAGCAAGCGAGAGTCCGCCGAGCAGAAGGAGCGGACAGGCCAGTATGGGGTTAGCAGGTCACAGAGGTAGGGAGGAACAAGGCCGTGGAGTGTTTTGAAAGCAAGGACAAGCATTTTCAACTGGAGTGAAAAGAAACTCAAACACAAGCCACAAAGACCGACGCTATCGTTCAAAACTGCTGTAATCGTTCCAATTTATTGAACAGACATAATAAAGTGAAGGCATCATTTCATATCAATTATACCCCAAAGTCATGGCACAGACAGAATAAGAGAGAAAGAGAAAAGAAAAACAACCTTTTTTTAATATGTAATACGGGCTCATTCACAATAGGATCTGCGACAGTTCGCAACGAGGCAGCAGATCCACAAGATATTCTCCAGCCTTGATCTATTTGGTTCAAGTCTATGAGCAACGACTGCCAGTTACAATTACATACGTTCGGGTAAGGCAAACCTCTGAAGCGTCTCAGATGGAAAAAATATTTATATACCGTATTGTCTGTTTTCCAGAAAAATCTACGCAAAGTATGACGTCTAGCTAAACATAGTCTAAAGCTAAGCATGCGTGCACTGCAGTGTGTTGTTTTAATTGAACGTATGAAGTAGACAAAGAGAGTCTGCTGAATGGTTTTGTTGAGGGAAACACGGTTTCGTCCACAGAGCAGTGTCCACAGGTAACATCTCACACCTCAACTTCACTGCCTCCTTCCCTCTTCCACCCGCATCAACCGAGGAGCTTGCATCTATGATTAGGAGTTGGTATCGAAGCCCCACTTCCAGAAATGTTCTCTTGTTGGGCACCCACGTTCACTACGAGGCCAGGCAACTGTTTGCAGACTCACAAATCCACAAAGAGTTGCCGTTCACCTTTTCTGAATGAGATCAAAGCCTCGTTTTCACGCTCCCCTCTCATTCCCTAACACCCCTGAATAACGATGGCTTTCCAGCACCCAAGAGCTTGAGCCGGATAGTGAGGGCGATCGGGCTACGATTGCCAAATCATTGTACTCTTCCCTTCCTTTCCCCTGCGCCTTCTCCCTTTTCCAAGCCGATTTGGCACGAAAGTTACAAAGCCTCAGCAGCAACGCGATATTTCGTAAAGCGAAAACTATTACTCGAAAACAAGCGCACGGGGAGGGGTAGTGTATGTGTCGGAACGACACGTTACGACACCTCCCGTACTGATCTAGAAGTCATTGGAACCGCAAAATTGCTGCTTCAGCATTTTACATCCGCAGAGCCACAGGGGATGTAATTTTAAGATAAAGTCCAGCTGTGAGGCTGCTCTGATGATTCCAGCAGTGGGATCTGCAGCATTACGTGCCTCGACGAGAGCGCTGGTGTGCGTGGCTCACAGCTAATACGGGTGTCCGCAGCTCAAAATAAAAAGGCCTCAAGCTTCTTCCCTCGGTTGCCACGACAATAACTAACCTCGTCATCTAAATTCAAAGCATTGAAGGGACACACATTTATTTCCATTAAACCCCCCCCCAAAAAAAAGTGGTGCACGGACACGGAACACGCTATCTATACCAGCGCCTTGGGACACCGTCCTGAAGGGAAAGGAGTTACGTTGATATAATTTTACATTGTATTGTGTTTAAATGCACGTCAGACGGACCTTGATACTTGAAATCAATTAGGAAGTGTGATTAAAAGGTGAATGAAGGGCTAGAGGCTGCAATTCAGGAGGTGAGCAAGGGGTTCAGGCTACAACAACAACTTGCATCTATATAGAGGGCCTTCACGCTAGAGGGCGTTTCGGAGCGCTTTCGTACAGCCCTTTCTTCTTTGGACTAAGATAGAGGGGGAGAGAGAGGGAGGGGTGGGGGAGAGAGAGAGAGGCATGATAGCAACAAGAACTAAATGCCTAAGCTTAGTGACTAATTTATCTGGCAACTTTCTCTTCGACCTTCCTCTATGGTCATCTTCCCCTCCCCGGCATTTGTGCTCCGTCACTGTCGATCACTCTGGGGATGCTACCTTGCGTGAGGGGCGCTGTTGATGTTCTTATCTAAAGGAACAACAAGAGTTACACGTGTATAGTGCTATTAACGTCAGGAGGACGTCCCAAGTCCCTGGGAACGGGTTAGAATTGGAAAGAGCGAACCTTTATTGTTACATTTTGCTTCGTGTTTTGAAAAAAGTTTCAGCTGACCCTCCCCTCACCATAACTTTTTTAAAAAAAGTCAATTATTTGAGGGCTCTTCAGAAACCTCTGATGAAGGGCTATTTAAGAGCATTGCCCTGTGTGAAGCAACGCTATACAAATGCAAGTTGTTGTTATCACTGCCCCGGATTATTTCTAGACTAAGAGAAACCTTCCGGCAGGTTCTACTGCAGATCCAACAGGAGGGAACGCTGGATTGCTGAAGTATTTTTAACTGCGGTTTTTCAGCTGTGGCGAAAAAGTCACAGCCTTGTGGCGACTTCCAATCAGTTACAAACCCATGACAAGGTCGTCGCAGCTATTGTCGTACAGAGCTGGCAGAACGTTTAAGGAATAGGAGGCATTTTTACATTCCTATAGCTGTTTGGCATCCCTCAGGGTCTGATGGAGCATAAACCAGTTTCAGGGGAAAACGCAGAGGTATTATTTTGGAATAGATTCAATTTCCCAATGGATTCCATGGGAAGCACAGCTGTTTCCGTGGCTCTGTGCTCGGGACATGGTGAGAGCACCATCTATCCCAGTCACTGAAAATCCCCATTGCAATAAGCAGGGCCATCCAAAGGACTTGTGACACTATAGTGTTGTTGTATGTGGGTTCCAGTGCTCAATACCGGCTGAGAGTGTCGAAAGGACGAGCTCTTAAGATGCTGCAAGAATAAGCTGCCCTTTACTAGCCTCCCCAAATAGGTGGCTCAGGTGGTTGATAAGAGCCAGGGTTAGGCTAGTCAAGGCTTCCTGGAGACGCAGTAGTGGTGGTTAGTGAGTTAGGTAAAGTTAGGATTTGTTCAGCCACCAACAATAGTATTACACTGAGTGACAAGCCCCAGAAATAGGCTGTTCAGCCCGTCCATGACGGGATTATTGTATCCTTATATCTAAAATAGTTTCTAAAGTAATAATAAATAATAATAATTACATTTGATGTAGCATCTTATCACGTCATTGAGACGTTTTAAAGCGCTTCACAGGATATTCTGTAAGTGAATTGACTTCATATTTCGTGGTGTGAAACAGTGTAAGCCAGTGTAAAGTAAGTAGTGATTAAAAGATGGATGTAACCCAGTGTAACTCAATGTGACCCAATGTAATCTAATCTTCCTCTATCCATCCTCCTTACCCCCTCCTTCCCCATCTTCAGGTCGCGCCTTAAGACTTTCCTCTTCGATGATGCCATGGTCACCTCCTCCCTCCCCATGGCTCGGTGTCGTGCTCCCCCACTCTCAAGCGCTCTGGGAATGCTACCCTGAGTGAGGGTGCTATACAAATGAAAGTAGTTGGGTAACCCAATGCGTCCCAGTGCAGCTGCAATGAACGCAATCAGCTCGCTCGGCCACGGTGTGAAGCAGATCCAACATCTGGATCAAAGGTCTGACTCAATTTAAAACAGCAGCTGCAGGCAGTGCGAGGAACAGTATTGCTATTTAGAAGCACAAGATCAGGCCAGAAAAAAATTCTATTCAATAGTACAATTACGAAACATAATACAAACTGAATTTCGATCCACAAAAATGAACAAGTTGGCTATCTAAACTCAAGCACAAGTATGTTCCGTTAGCCTTCCAGGAGGTCTACGGGGTGGGGTGGGGTGGGTGGGGGTTTATGTCTGCCTTCACAAACAGACATATCTTGAGTTTGGCAGCCTGAATCCTCGCTTTCGTTTCACTTTTCGGTCTCTGTTGAAACAGAAACACAAAATGAATCAACAAATACGTCGCAACTTGGAGAAGTCAGACAAGAAGAGCATCTGCGATTTTTTTTNAATCAAACGCTTCCTCTCCCCTCTCCCTGGTTTGGTCAATGCACCGCGTGGTGCGGTACGGAGCCATACAGACAATGGATCTTCCTAGCGATCCCACCATTCACCACAATATACTGCCGGTCGGTTGGGCTGGGCTGAGTTGGGTGATGGAAAGGCGTTGAGACCACCCCCACCCCCTCCCTCCACCTGTGTTCTCAGATAACGGAGTGAAATGTTGGGTAGTACGCGGAGTTCGGAGAAAGGATTTTTTTTCGTGACGTGTACAAGGACGTTGAAGACAAAATTGTCTTTGAATTCATCAAGAGAAAAGCTGGGAGTCGAATTGAATGAAGATCTCGCCCGGCTGTATCTGAATTTATTCTGTATTTTTTTTTGTCCCATTTGGCTTTTGGGCGTGAATTTGCTTTCCGAACACTCTGTGCCGTGTTATATCTGGCTAGTTTCCCAAGATCATTGTCAAACAAGAGAATTTGGTATACCTTCTTCAATATCATCAATATAGGGTATGTGCTCCTTATCTTCCCCTGTAAAACATTACATAATATAGAATCATATTAGGCTGCATTAGCTGCGTATGCCAGGTGGAATGACCATGGGCTCAGGACAATTTGAAGGTAAAAGGATCGATTACTTTGTTCATGGATGACATTTTGTAAGCATATTAAATTGGTGGATAGTTTATGGAAATGAAGTGATCACATGGGGTAATAATCCCTTCAAAGAAAAATAATAATAATTTGGTCACTCAATCCACGACTGGTGGTGGGACACTGCTGTGCGCAACTGGCTGCCACGTTTCGCCCCCAAAATATACAGTCGATCCAGTTTACACTATATTCTGTGAAGCGCTTTGAGACGTCTCAACTCGGTGATAAGGCACTATATCAAATGCAAGGATTATTATTGTATATATTATTATTTAATGTCAACGGGTATCAACCAACATCTGTGGCTGCCTGTTTTAATTTAATGAAATATCCTCAATATTTTTGTGAGGTCTCGATGGGCTGAATGGCCTCCTTCTGCACTGTCCATTTTTATGCCTCTATAGTATTGTGTTCGCCATGAAATGTCTAGGTTTCAGTTGGAAGTGGGGAAAGGGAGCGGAAGAAAACCCCTCGTCCTGATTAACACTCGAGTACCTTGCGGCCGCACACAGTCTCAATATAACGTGTGAAGTGAAGTGAGGAGCCCTAACTGTTTAAAGTCCTGGTCTAACATAAAATAGGGTTGAAACGAACAGTGAAAAGGGTATTCTCGCCTAGTCCCGTGTCTTTTTAGTTTTCCCACTCTCTGGCTCTCCCTCAGGCTCAGTGTGTGAACAGCAATTCCATGTCTCATTGTTACAGCCCTGGAACGGACTTAGGCAAATGCTTCCACACAGACACAGTGCGTGTGTTTGTATCAGGCATGTCATGTGAGAGGGACTTTTAACTGGATCAGCTCACAGTGACTCTTTTTTGGAGGGGCGGTGGTGGGGGGGTGGTCATTAATAGAGGAGTGGGAAGAAAGCAAACTAAAACAAAGTCTGAAGATCTCGGAGGCGTGGATGAAGGTTTTGACCGCGTTGTGGGTGAGATAGGGACGGAGGTGGCCGATGTAGTGAAAATGCAGAAAGCGGTTTGGGTCAGGAAGCAGATGTGAGAGAGGGAGGAGAGCTGAGGATTCGATTAAACGCTAAGGTTGCACGCTGATTCCGTGAGTTAGAGAGAGAGATTGAGAGACAGGCCCGAAAGGAAATTGAGGAAATCACAGCTGGAAGCAAAGAGAGGCTGGCGGGAGACAAAAAGAACGGCTCCTGTCATGCCCACATTCAGCTGAAGAAAGTTCAGGCTCAACCCGGATTTGATGTCAAACATGAAAAACAACAACAACTTGGATTTATATAGCGCCCTCCATGCCGGACGGCGTCTCAGAGCGCTTCACAGTAACCGATCGCGGGGCCGAGCCAGAGGGGGGGGGGGGGGGGGGAAGGTAACCAAAGGCGCGGTCAAAAAGAAAGGTCTTCAGCCGAGAGCTGAGAATAGGAAGAGCGGGGGAAGCGAAGGGAGTGAGGAAGGGAGTTCCAGAGCCTCGGAGCATAGTGGCTGAAGGCACGGCGGCCGAGGGTGGAGCGGAGGACTCGGGGGACAAGGAGGAGGCCAGACCCGGAGGAACGAAGGCAACGGGTACTGTTTTGAGGATAGAGGAGGTCAGAGAGGTAGAGGGATGCAGAGGAGTGCAGGGATTTGAAGACAAGGGTGAGGATTTTGAAGTCGATCCTCTCTGGGACAGGCAGCCAGTGCAGTCTTGCAAGGACTGGGGTAATCGGGGAGCGGAGTTTGGTGCGGGTGAGAATGCGGGCGGCAGTTTTGAATAATCTGGATTTTGTGGATGGTAGTGGATGGGAGGCCGGCGAGGAGGGGTTTAGAATAGTCCAGAGAGGTGACAAAGGCATGGACCAGGTTTTCCAGCGGCTTTCGGAGAGAGGTTTGGCGGAGACGAGCGATGCGTCGGAGGTGGAAGAAAATGGTGCTGATGAGGGACCGGATGTGGGGGAGGAAGGATAATTGGGGGTCGAACCTGACGCCTAGGTTGCATATGGGCTCGGAGAGTTTTAAGGGAAGGAGCAAGAAAGTATATAAATGCAAGAGGAGTGGGAAAAAGGGAAATAATCAGTGTACTGCAAGCAGTTAAAGGCTTAATCTGGTGGTTATGAAACAACTCTTCGCTCAAATGATTCACTCTGGCAAAGAAACTTTACAATCGTCCTTGAATTGGGCCATCATTTAACAGGGTTGGGGAGTGGAGGAGAAAGACAGACATCCTCTGTAAGGTTTGACTACAGGTGTGTGGGGTTGGAGGATATTAGTTCTCTTTTATCTTTAAATATATTTAAATATATTAGAAGAAATGCACTGAGTGATGTGATCACCATCATATTTTGATCACAAGGGCTGAAAATGTGAGCAAAACGAGTCCTTAAAATACTATTCTTTGGGGCTGAATATCTTCTCTTTGTCGTCGTCATCCCCTACCCACCCCCCACCCCCTGCTGCCCCCCCCCCCCCCCCCCCCCCCCGGCTACCAGATTATTGGAGAATAGTTCAGGAACACTGGAAAAGAGGATCAGGAGGAACCCATGTAAGCCCACTGAGCCTGTCCCACCAGTTTATTCAACCTTTGGCAGATCTTTTAGTACTTTTAGTACCAATAGCCTATCCTTTCGCTTTTACCCTTTTAATACTTCTTTTAAAGTATGTCCAAGATGTGTCTATCTCTCTTTTAAAATATCCCGATTGATTCCACCTCTGCAGCTTTCTGGGGCACAGCATTCTTTGTCCTCTTAACCTTCTGTATCCCCCTTTGCCACATGCAGAAGCAAAATTTTAAGTTTTATCTTTTAACTTATCCAGGTTTATTGGAGGCAGGCAGCCTGTAAGATCTTCATTGTAAGGCTGGGCCTGTTCAGTCTTTTCCAACAAGGCCGATAACAATGTCAGTCCCTGCTGTTTATCTCAATCGATGGACTGCGGGAGACTGAAATTATTCCCGGACAGGGATTTTAAGGGCAGGATTTTACCCAACTTGTGATAATTAACACATCACATTTCGCATTTTTCCTCCCAATAAAAAGGGAAAGGGGTGGAAAAAGATAAGGCAATAATATCCGCCTCTAAAAATATTTTGCACTGCTGTGCGCAATTGGCTGCCACATTTCACCCACAAAATATACAGTCACGACACTTTACACTATATTCTGTGAAGCGTTTTGAGACGTCCCAAAGACGTGATAAGGCCCTCTATCAAAAGCAAGGATTATTATTATTATTTTTAGTATTAAAGATTTAAATTTGGCAATTTGTTGAATTCAATCTTGTATCTTAACTTTTGACTTTTTTGAGTGGTTCTTAAAGGGAATTTGGGGGAAAACGGTTTCAAGATGGAGCCTGCATTTAAGAATTTGCCAAATTCTGGGGGCCCTTAAATGCTGCTCATAAATAAATAAGAGTAAATTGAGAGGTAGAATTTCGCCTCATATTCATCAAGAAAAAACATTTCAAGAAAAAACATTTCTGCATCAAGAAAAAACATTTTGCCATTAGGCAAACACAGTGACAATGAAACAGGAGCTTTAGAAACAGTAACATCAACTGAACCTTGCAGAATCGATTGGGAGTTTTCGAATCAAGATAGATGAGCACTGGAAAAGTAAAAGTATTAAGCGATATGGAGAAAAGGCAGGGAAATGAGATTAAAAGATCTGCCGTGATCCAATAAATTGGTGTAACAGACTGTGCACCCTACGTCCGGAACATCTATTAATGAGAAGACTCCTCAAAGCGACAGATTATAATTCGTACCTTGAGTTTGCGAATTTTCATCACCATCACTCATTTTCTGTGAACCTGTCAAGTGAAGAAACCACATTTAAATCAAGGGAGGATTTGCTGAGCAGGGCTGAATTCTAGGCCATTATTGCTTCTCCCCTCGCCATCAGCCAAGGGCTCTCTCTGAGCAATGGTTTCATTTTGCGTGAGTGGTTCAATTTGACGGCAACAAATGGACGCAGCCACGTTAAATTGGTTCCACGCTTTTAGCTGATGAAAGTGGACTGACTGACTGACTGGCTGATAGTGCTTCCTTCAGAGCAAGAGTGCCACCAGAACAAATAGTCACTGCTCGCTGCGCATGTTTCTGCTGGAGACACTGGAGACTAATTCAAGCTGTTTAACTGAACTCACAAGTTGAACGGCTTGTATTCAACTTCAATGGCTGCCACTTAATTCTTTAAATCGTTTGTACTGTCTTAAGAGAAGCTCAGATCCATGAAGCAACTACGTCGGAAAAAACTCCCAACAGAATTAGGCTTTTACTCATTCAATTTTCCATCATACTGTGCAGCACACTCTCTCTCCTACCCTCTATCCTGGCAGGACGAAACCGTAGGCAAGTTTCCTTACTCCACACGCCTCTATTTACCTAGTAGTAAGTAGGAACCCCGGTGTCAGTCGATTGGCGGATCGTTTTTCCGGGGGTAATAATTCCATTAAAAAAATTGGTCATTCAATCCGCGACTGTTTGCGGGACCTGCTGTGCACAATTGGCTGCTGCGTTTTGCCCATAAAATACACAGTCAATCCACTTTACAATATATTTTGTGAAGCGCCTTGAGACTGCTCAACTACGTAATAAGGCGCTGTATCAAATATAAGGTTTATTATTATTATGAAATACCGAAAAAGGGGTACGGGGGAAAGGGTAGGTAAATGGGACTGACAGGATTGCTCTTTAAAAGAGCTGGCACAGACAGTATGGCCTTTTTCGGTGCTGTGAAGTTCTATGGTTCTATACCTCCAACAGGACCCACTGCAGGAAAATAGCAAGGAAATAATAATATAATAATAATCCTTGCATTTGATATAGCGCTTTTCATGTCGGGGAGGATGCCCCAAAGCGCTTCACAGAACACACTGTAAAGTGAATTGACTGTATATTTGGAGGCGAACACGGCAGCCAATTGCGCACAGCAATGTCCCACAAACAGTCGTAGATTGAAAATGACCAATTTTATTATTGTTTTTGGTTTTGGAGGGATTATTATTATGCGTGTGGAGTAAGGAAACTTGCCCAAGGTTTCGCCCTCTGCCTGGAATTGAACTCAGTTCTCTCACTTGCAAAGCGAGTGCTCTAACCACTGAGCTACAGGACTCCACAAATCCTGCATGAAAAACTCACCACCTTTTTTNAAATGTGAATTTTTGAAGTGTAAACATGCATTATAAATAACACTGTCTGTCCTGCAGTGAGTTAACGCGTGCAATCGGATTGCGATTCAGATGATAGATACAGGCTGACAAAACTTCCCTCGTCTGGTGATTGATATCTGAACTCCCTGCAGTTTAATGGTCTGGAATTCAGAGCCATATCCATTGTCTTCTGTAAACCTCATTGTTTCCGTGATTTATGACAGGAAAGCACTGAACGATGTGCATGCTTTGTACACTCATTCCAAGGTAATAAAGCTTTGCAGTGTTTGCACATGTAGACACACTGACGCTCCAGTGCAGTGCTGGGGATGTGCTGCGTTGTTGGAAGCGGCATTAAATCAGACATTCTTGGATGAGGCATTAATCCGAGGTCCCATCTATGCCTGTTCAGGTGGACGGTAAAGATCCTATGGCGCTATTCAAAAAGAGAGTTTCTCCTGCTGTCTTGGCCAACAATTCACCCAAATAAAAATTCGTCCCTCAATTCTTGGCTGTTTGTAGGACATTGCTATGTGCAAATTGGCTGCCGCCACAAACCCACATTAATAACCTGTGAAGATCTTTGAACCATCTCAATGATCTGACGAGGTGCTAAATCAAACATAGAGGATTATTAATATGCATTATATGTAGATACTATTCGTAGATGAGCAAATGAGACACAAAGGTTTCTGATGAGGAGTTCATTTGTGGGGTGGAACAGGGGTTAAAACTACTCTCCAGCAGTCAGTGCTGATGCTTGGAACCTAGTTTTAGTTGTCGTTCGCTCACAACAGTCACTGCTCATTACAGTCTATTCTGCGAAGCTCTTTGGGACATCCTCCCAACTTGAAAGGCACTATACTGAGGGTTATTAATGTCTGCACATTCGCAGCAGTTTTTCCAGAAACTGCTCTGTGCAATTTCTGTCTGCGAAAACTGCTTCCCACTTTGCTGAACTAGAACGGATATTAATTAATCTCCGTTGGAGGCTAAAACTTGACAAACCAGCATTGGCGATATCCTGTAAATCAATCCTTTTCTGCCCATGAAAGTATTTTTATTCCCCAAAATGCAGCTAACTCGACTATCGCAACATTCTCATTTATTGGGCTATTGCATTATACCCAAGTTTTGCAATAATTGTAATTTTAATATATTACATTCCTTGCATTTGATACAGCGCCCTATCACGTCATCAAGATTGCTCCAAGCTCTTCACGGGAATTACTGTAAAGTGGAGTGACTGTATATTTTTAGGCGAACGGGGCAGGACAATTGTACATTGTGATGTTCCCAACAAACAGCCATGGAGTGAATGACCAATTTTATCTTGGGGATTGTTGGTCAGGACACTGGGAGAAAATCCCTTCTCTTTTCAAATATTTCCATGGGATCTTTAACATCCACTAGACCTTGGTTTAATGTCTCGTGCGAAGGATGGTCCCTCGAGACATTGCAGACACCTTCAGCTCTGAACTGGAGTGTCAGCCTAGACTGCGAGAGCTCAAAATCCCAAAGTGTGGCTTGAACCAAGTGAGAGTTACAGATAAAGATGGGTGTATAGCATAAATGAGCGTGTTAAATTTTGAAAGTAGATAATATTTCCAACTTTGTCCCTCATTCGAGTCAGACACTTTGAGCAGTTCTCCCGAGGTGAAGGGCATTGCACGGTACTGAATGCAAAGATGTTTTATGACTTAATCGGTCAAAAGAGCCAGACAGCAGCTCAGTCCAAAAGCTTCTTTTTGCTGTGTAAGAGATAAGGAAAAGTAGCCCAGCTGGAGGAAAGGACAAGCTAAACAATGACAAGTCGACCTTATGGAAATAATGCCTACATTTTTAGAATAGCTGAGAACACACATAACATTTACTACTGCCAAGATGGATGCTCTCTGACCCAATATTCAAGGCTTTCCGTCACCTATAATGCAGGAGATAAGGGAGGAGGAGGGCAATTAAAAAATGTTGAGGTGGACACTGTGCTCAGAAACACTTGAAAAGGGAGTTAAAATAAAGCAGTTCACAAAAGTCAAAAGTGTAAAGCTTAGTTTCATGCAAATTCAGCGCACTGCTTCGCAGAATTATCGCAGAGGGCTTCCTGAAAGAGGCAGGTAGCAGCTGGAGTGGCGATGATAAAAGCCGAATGGATGATATAGTATTTCTAAAATGATACGGTGCGGTCGTTTAAGGATGCGGAACATGGGATGTCGTTCCGAGTGCCCTGACCCCACTGGAACCAAACTTAAACTCTCATTATCTTTTTAATGGTATTCAAGCAAAATTCCTCCTCTCGCACAGTATCCCTCACTCCCACAGAATCAGTCGTGCCATCACACACTTATTTTGCATCACCCGAGACTGACTGTGAAGCACAAGGAGATTGCTATTATTAATATCTATTTCCATGCCTGGCTGCTTAACGTCCTCATAAAGTTGGTAATCAAAAACAGGATGACAAATTTATTCTGCCTTTTGTAAAATATTCGAGTTTCATTTCAGGAATCATTGGGAGGGTGATTGGTTGAAGTTGCTGTATACTATGTTCCTGGTGTTTTTTGTGTATAATATATATCTGCATCTGTGAAATCAGATATTCAGATATAAATGAAGCGTTAACCCCTGGCTCAGTTGGTATCACTGTCGCCTCTAAATCACAAGGTGGTGGGTTTAAGTCCTATGTTGGCATTTTGAGGTCATAGTCTAGATTGACACTCCAGTGCAGTGCTGGGGGTATGCTGTATTGTTGCGAGAAGCTGTCTTTTAGCTTAGATGTTCAACTGAGGTTGCATGAGGTTTAATGCTCAGGTGAACATTAAAGATTCCCATGGTGCTATTTGGAAAGAGTGGAGTCCTGTAGCTCACTGGTTAGAGCATTGCCTCGCAAGTTTCCTTACTCTATACGCCTGATAATAATCCAGCAAGAAAAAAACAATAATAAATTGGTCACTTCAATCCACGGCTGTTTATGGGACACTGCTGTGCGCAATTGGCTGCTGCGTTTCGCCCACAAATATAGTCAATTCACATTACCGGATATTCTGTGAAGCGCTCTGAGACGTCGAGAAGATGTGAAAAGCGCTATATCAAATGCAAAGATTATTATTTTATTTTATAGTGTTTCTCCCTGGCCAACAATCCCCCAGATAAAATTATTCACTCACTTCATGGTTGTTTGTGGAACACTGGTGTATGCAAACATTACAGTAAAACCTGTAAAGAGCTTTGAGAGGTCCTCCCAAAGTGAAAGGCGCTATACCAAATGTAATCATTATTAATAATAATTTCAATCGCAAACCAGAACCACTTATCAAAACAGTGTTTCAGTTTTGCAAATGCTTTTTTGCAACCACGCTGTCTCACAGAACCCTTCTGCCTCTTTCTCCTGTCTTCGCCTACGCAATGCAAACATAGAACCATAGAAATTTACAGCACAGATGGCCATTCAGCCCATTGCGTCTGTGCCGAAAGAGCAATCCTTTCAGTCCCATTTACATGCCTGGTGTCCTGGCTTGTACGCTCACCCGCAAACCCCATTACCAATCACCTTAGTCCTTGCCAGGTTCCACTAGCTCCGTATTACAGAACGGATCAGGTTCAAGATCTTCACACTGGTGTACAAATCCTTTCATACCCTAGCACCTGCCTACCTGTCTGATCTGTTTACAACCCACTCCACGCCTTCACTCAGCTGGCTCAGTCCTCCTACACAATCTTCATCCCCTCTGCTCCACTAATTGCTTTCAGTCACTACGCCCCTAATATATGGAACTCTGTGCCTCAATGCCTCCACCTTGCCTCCTCCTTCCCCATTTCAAATCACACCTGAAGACTTTCCTCAACGCGTTCCTACGGTCACCTCTCCCCTCTCTCGGCTCAGCGTCAATCTCCGCCACTGTTAAGCATTCCGAGATGCTATATAAGGGGCCTAAGTAAATGCAAAGTGTTGTTGTTGCTGTTGCCCTTTTCCTATACTTGACTCCTTTTTCAGTAGTTATCTTGTTCCCTTTAACCCACACTGTTTCACAGAACCTCTCTCTCCTCTCTTCTTCACGTACACAATACAAACAGCAGCCAGCTCATTCATGAACACGCTTCATTTTTCAATTTTTCGCTTCATGACCACCGTGCTGGAGACACAATATTCACACGAGGCAACCGATCAGATGAGTTGGGGGAAAAAAAACACATGGAAATCTTCCTTCAGCAATATTGTCATAATCTAGCTTCCAACCATTTGATTGTAATCACTGAGTAATTTTTCAATCTCGTTGTTATTCATCGCCAGTGCTCACACATCCTGCGACAAGAGAGCGCTGGATATTAGAACCAACAACAACTGTTTCACAAGACGGATAACGTGCAAAATGACTGCAAATAACTAGCGCCAGAATACATAATAATAATCATAATACTTGCATTTGATGTAGCGCTTTAATGTATCATCAGAATCTCAAAGTGCTTCACAGGATTTAGCTATAAAGTGTTGTGAATAATAATAATCTTTGCATTTGATATAGCACCTTATCACGTCTTCGAGACATCTCAAAGTGCTTCACAGAATGAATACATTGTAAAGTAAATTGACTGTATGTTTTGTGGGCGAAACGTTGCAGCCAATTGCGCGCAGCAGTGAACAGTCGTGGATTGAGAGACTACATTTTTATTTAATGTATAGACTTATTGGTGAACAAGGCATCCAATTTACACCCAGCAATGCCCAATAAGCATTTATGAAGTGAATGATCAATTTTATTTGGGGGATTGTTGGCCAAAACACTCCCTTGTCTTTTCGAATAGTTTCAGGGGATTTTTAACTTCCACTTGAACTGAGACAGGTCCTCAGTTTAACATCTCATCTGAAAGATGTCACCTCTGACAAGGTAACATAATCCCGGCACTATTTTGGAGTGTCAGCTGAAATACCTGGCGTGGGACTTGAAACCTCTACCTTCTAACTCAGAGCTGGGAGTGCTACCAACTGAGCCAGGCTGATCATAACTGCAGTTCAGACTTCTAACTTGTTTATGAATAATTCCTCCGAAAAGCAAATTTACAATAATAAACAGAAAAAGGTTAGTACCTGAATAGTATAGATTATTAGGGAGGTTTACTCTATGCAGCATTTTAGGTGTCCAAAATATAATAGCAATAATCATAATAATTCTTGCATTTGATATAGCGTCTTATCACGTTGTTGAGACATTTCAAATTGCTTCAAAGAATACACTGTAAAGTGAATTGACTGTATATTTTGTGGGCAAAATGCCCACAAAAAAATCGGTCTTAACGTTGAATTTTTTTTTGTAGTTCTTAAGACAAACCGAAAACTGGCTGCAAAATTTTAAAGAAATCTCAAGAGCAATGACAACATTATACTCAAAAGAGTTTGCAAGCCATGTTGACTCCTTCACGCTTCTCAGTCTTTAAAAGCCACTTTTCTGGTCCTAGTCGTAATCCTATATCGGATTAAAATACTCATTTCCCATTGTATGGATCTTGTGTCCCTCCCATTTACTGGTTTCAATGCCGAGGCATTTTGGAAATGAACACGCTTTTTTAAAAAAAACAGCTAAGCCTTTAAATTTTAAGTGCAAGGACTCCATCACATGGAACCCTTTACTCAGAGAATCCGCCCTCCAATTACATAAAAAATAGGCTTGGGTTTTTCCATTGCTCAAAGGTGCTTAGATAACTTCTTACAGCCTGAATCAATTAAGCACTGGCCTGTGACCTGCCCTGAAGGAAATGGCCTTGTGTTAAAGACCCCCTCCCCACCAAACACACACAAACACAATAAGTGGACAGGGGTCCATCATCAATATTCCCAGATTAAAAATAAGAAAGGAGAGGTCTCTTATGCTTACTGACATTGTCCTCTCATATGCCTTTGACTAACCTTACAAGATTTTCTTTACAAATCTTTATTGAAATCGCTCGGTTCTTTATTCAATCCCCCACGGAGCCTGAAAGCCTAAATCTAATTGCTCAACACTAAGACATGCTTGATGTGATGGGAAAACCCTGAAGCTTTAAAAGATCTGAAATCTCCGACCATCTGCTTGCCACGCCGGTGAAGGAACAATGGAGTCAAAGAGAAATGGCACTCAATACCTGGGATTCTTTTAATTATCCGTTTAGTGAAACTATCAGCATGTGGAAGGCATATGAAAGCAAGCGTGAAGAGTATCAGCTCACACAGTGACTTAAAAAACAGGAAGCCGCCCTCCCCCAGCAATCCTGTTAACATTCTAAAGGTGCTTCTGGTGCTCAGTGAACATAATAGGATTGCACTTCAGTCAGTAAGTCAAGACTGAGAGAAAAAGACTGAGAGAAATCAGATTTTCACACAACAGGAATAGGTATTAACAAAAGTTGAGCAAAAATTGGTAAAAGATCAGGAGATTGCAGGAGATGTCTGAATATCAGACTTCCTTAGCTATTTGGATGTCTCGTCTTTCGGATGAGACGACAAACTGAGCCTCTGTCTGCTTGTTAATAATAATAATAATAATGCTTGCTTTTGATATAGCGTCTTATCACATTGTTAAGACATCTCAAAGCGCTTCACAGAATATACTGAAAAGTGAATTGACTATATATTCTGTGGGGGGAAACATGGCAGCTAATTGTGCACAGCAGTGTCCCACAAACAGTCGTGGATTGAGTGACCAAATTATTATTATTATTTTTGAAGGTATTTATTATTCCTGGAAAGTGATTTGCCATTCGACTAACAACTGGTTATTGCTAGATAAACAGAGGCGTGTGGAGTAAGAAAACCTGCCTGAGATTTCACCCTGCCTGGGAATCGAACCTGAGGCAAGTGCTCTAACCAATATGCTCTGGGACTCCTGTCCACGTGGACGGTGCAGTATTCAAAAAAGAGATGAGGTTTTCTCCCGGTGTCTGGGCTAACAATCCCCCAAATAAAAAAAATACCGGTCATGGACTTCATGGCTGTTTGTGGGACACAACATTTGGCTATGTGCAAATTGTCTGTGGCGTTCACTTACAAAACACACAGCCACTACACTTTACAGCAAATTCTGTGAAGAGCTTTGAGACATCCTCCTGACGCAAAAAGTGCTATGTCAAATGCAAGGATTTAAAATATTTCTGAAATGACGGAATTACCGGTTCCGATGTGAGAAAGTGAGTTAAGTGCCTTTGTCCCGGGGGGGGGTGGGGTGCTTGATCCCGTTAACCAGAGCTCCTAACTATAGCCACTGAAATAACACTCAATCAAAGGTTGTGAGTTCAAGGCCCATGTCAGGATTTGAGCTCATTGTCGAGGCTGACACTTCAGTGTAGCTCTGGGGCAGGAGGGGTGTGGGCATTGTCAGAGACAATTTTTTTTTGGTCAGTTTTTTTAATGTTATTTTTCTGAACTCTCCCTTCCCTCTCAGCCCTCTCTCACCTCTCTCCTTTTCTCTACCTCGCTCTCTCAAACCCTCCCTAATTTATTTATGAGAGATTAAACCAAGGTGCGGTCCGCTTGCTCGGGTGGATGTTAAAGATCTCGTGGCACTAGATTTGATTTCTCCCGGCATCCTGGCCAATTCATTAGTCATTCAGTTCATGACTGTTTGTGGGCACAACAGGTTGTCGCATTTGCCTACATAATCAGTCACTACACTTAGCATTAATTACACCTGAAATACTTTGAGGTAGTTCAGTGCATGTAAAAAAAATCCTATATCCTCATTAAAAAAAAGGAGTACTTAATTTCTTTTTTTTAACTCAACTTCGACCCCGTTCGGGTTCAGCTCCTGAGGAGAATAATTTGTAACTGCAACTCTGGATCAATATGTTAAAGGGCAAAAGAGAACATGTTCCATCTCTCAGTGTATTTCATGTTATCGAGAAGGTCAAATATGAGTTCAGTTGGAATACAGCACCAAGAGAGCTGGAATGCATGTTTTAGAGAAAGAAGCTAGTTTGACGTGGCGCTCACAGTGAGGTTTTCAGTGTTTGAACTTTCCTTAGGAATATGGATGCAGCGTTGACGGAACAACTTGCCTTTATTACTTGCTTCACGTAGGGTAATGTCTCAGGGTGCTCCACAAGGGGATTGGACATCAAATAAGGGAGGAAGAGGAAAAGGAGGAAGGGGGAAGAGGTACGCCTTTCGATATGATTTAAAGACCAAAGGAGACAGGATGAAATGGAGGGTTGAGGGATGGGGGTTCCAGTGGTTATAATAATAATAATCCTTGCATTTGATACAGCGCCTTATCACGTCTCGAAGCGCTTCACGGAACATATCGTAAAGTAGATATGACTGTGTATTTTGTGGGCAAAACCCATCAGACAGTTACACCCAGCAGTGTCCCACAAACAGTCGTGGATTGAGTAACCAATTTTTTTGTGTGGGGAGGGATTATTATCCCCGGAAAGAGATCCGCCAATCGACTAACAACCGGGTTCCTACTTACTGCCAGGTAAACAGAGGCTTGAGGAGTAAAGGAAACTTGCCTAAGATTTCACCTCACCCAGGAATCAAACCTGGGTCCTCTCGCTTGTGAGGCGAGCATACTAACCACTACTTTACAGGAATCCTATAAACAATGAAGGCTGGGAGTGGAGGGGGCCTGGGTGTTGCTTTGTACTGTGACCGTCCTCTGCAAAATGAGAACTGCTGACATTTTCGGAATCAATGGAATTGTACGCTGTGCGATTACTGAACATCTCCCACAGAACATCTGAAGCAAAGTGTTCAACTAAACAAATGTTTATGAACTCAGCAGCAGAGCAAACCCATTATTAATGATCAATAAATGTTAAAATGTTAAAAACAGCTATCCAGCCCTTTGTTTTGCCATTTAATGAATTATACATTTTCAGGGACATTTCTCTCTTTCCCTTTAGTGAAGACACTTAGTTGCAGTGGGACTTGAGTCCTAACGTGTCAATCTGTGGCACAAGAAGCACAAATTCATTGATGCCTAAAATCTTATTTTAAATTGCTGCTAACGTGAGCGTACTTGTGGGGAGAAGCAGACTACATTTGAAAACCTCCCCAGTGGCCCAGTAGATAAAAGGAAGCAACAATATATTTGCACTTTCAGGATGTCCCTGTCATAAAACACCTTACTAGGACACAGCTTCACTGAGAACGCAGGTCTCCACGGTAACGGTGAACTGGCGCAGACATATATCACACGAACACAATGGCTGACTTCTTCTGCTAATAAAATAGGTGCCTTCTTGGTTGTCCTGTCTTAGGAAGCAAGGGCATAAACAGCCACGGCTTCTGCTCCCACTCATTGTCCAGGAACAGTGCACATGCCTGTGAGAAATAGTTAGCGCTAAATTATTAACAGGAAGCACAAAAATGTGACATTAGTTAACTGCTGTTTTGTAGCAATCTGGAGTCACCTTTTCTGGATTAACCAATATAAAGGATTAGATTTGGAATGCCACATAGGAAATAGGAACAGAAGCGGGCCATTCAGCCCCTCTGGGTGCCTGGGTTTAATTGGAAGGAATTTACCATTTCCCTTCCCCCTCTCTAATACCTCCATTACTATGCACTGTGCATTGCAATGCGAAGCCCGAATATGTGTCAGATCCCAGGACATGATTCAAAAGGAGGAGAGTTTCTCCCGGAGTCCTGGGAAACAATTCTCTAGAAACAATCGGTTGTTCACCTCTTGGCTGTCTGTGGGTCAAATTGGTGCCATGTTTACCTATAAAAAAGTCATTACATTTGAGACTAATCAACTGCTTCGAGACATTTGATTGTGATTAACTCTATATAAAACCCGGCCTCTAACCCTCTGCGTGAACTTCCTCTCTATCTGTATTTAAATTCCGCCTTAAAACCTACAGATAAACTATTTCCTCTGGTGGGGGAATCCAGAACAAGGGGGCATGATCTTAAAATTAGACCTAAACCATTTAGCAGTGAAATCAGGAAGCAGTTTTTCACCGAAAGGGTAGTGGAAATCTGGAACTCTCTCACCCAAAAAGCTGTGGATGTTGGATCCATTCAAATTTTCACGACTGAGTTGGATAGATATTTGTTAGGTCAAGGGTATCAAGGGATATGAAGCAAGGTCGGGTAATTGGAGTTGAGCTACAGATCAGCCATAATCTTATAGAATGGCGGAACAGGCTCAAAGGGGCTGAATGGCCTCTTCCTGTTCCTATATTCCTAACCTACCTTTTCGATCGCACCTTCAGTCACCTCTCCCCCTCTCCCTTAGCTTGGCTTGTGGAGTCCTGTAGCTCAGTGGTTAGAGCACTCGCTTTGCAAGCGAGAGACCTGAGTTCAATTCCAGGCAGAGGGCGAAACCTTGGGCAAGTTTCCTTACTCCACACAGAGCCTAATAATAATCCCTCCAAAACCAAAAAAACCCAATAATAAATTGGTCATTTTCAATCTACGACGGTTTGTGGGACATTGCTTTGCGCAATTGACTGCCGCGTTTGCCCACAAATATACAGTCAATTCACTTTACAGTGTATTCTGTGAAGCGCTTTGGGACGTCCTCCCGACGTGAAAAGCGCTATATCAAATGCAAGGATTATTATTATTATTATTATTGGCATCCAATCCCTCCACAGTGATTCGCTTGTAGATGTTACCCAATGTGAAGGGCTCTGTATAGATACAAGTTGTTGTTGTTGCTCCATTGTCTTTTCATACTGTTTGTGACATATTTAACTTTGGAAATACTCAAAATTAAGTTTGGTGAACGTTGATACTTTCATTTATGACTGGCGATAAATCGTGATGTCAAAAATCTTGCAGAACCACAGAATAAAATGATTTGGAGGCAGCAAGCACAAAATAGAACCATCTTTTATAAATGTCTTGCAGGATTTTATATGCTCGTGGAGTTTTCCACAGATATTCCACTGGGAAATGGGTAAATGTCTTTTTCAGTCTGATCACCATGAAAGCACTAGCAACACTGGGGCTTTATGTTAAGAGGATGTGTATACACTGCTCGGGGCATTGCAGTGGCGAGAACATTAATCAAATGGTTAAAATGTAAAGTAACTTCTATAAATAAACTCCTGAACCCTTACTTTAATAAAGAATAATATTATTAAATTAATAATCCTTGATTTTGATTCATGTCTTTCAGGGCAAGAGGAAGTCTCAAAGCACAAAATTTTCTTTAAGTATGGTGACCATATATTTTGTAGGCAAACGTGGCAGTCAATTTGCGCACAGCAATACTGCATCAACAGCCATTAAGTGAATGATCAATTTAACCTGGGGTATTGTTGGCCAGGACACAGGGAGAAATTCCCTTCTCTTTTTGATTAGTGTCTTGGGACTAATCTTTTTGATTAGTGTCTATGTTGTCTCAGCGTCCTGGGACGTCTTCCTGACGTGAAAGGCACTTTACAAATGTAGTTTTGTTGTTATTGTCATGAGATCTTTAACGGCCACCTGAACAGGCACAGATAAGACCTCAGTTTAACATCTCCTCCGAAGGACAGCACCTCTAACAGCATAGTGCTCCTCCAGCACCGGACTGGAGTGCCAGCCGTGAACTGTGAGTTCAAAGTCCCAATGTGGGGTTTGAAGCCCCAACTTCCTGACTTGGAGATGCGAGTCCTAACAACTAAGCCAGGCTGATTGCGATGAGGGTCTCACAAACTGCAATACTGCTTGTTTGCTTATTTATTCTTGGTTTGTTTTGTACTATATTCTGCGCAGTGCTGAATCAAAGATCTAGCTTTGAGAAGCTACAAACGGTTCAAAAACCTGAATAAATATCAAAGAATATATAGGTCACCAGTGGTGCTTTAGCTTCAACTGTTCATATTAATACAGTTCTCTTACTGAATCAGAGAGATTACAGTAATGAAAGAAGCCACTCGCTTCATTTCTGGTTTCACCTTTGCTGATTTAGCTCCTCCACAGGAGCTGACTATCCCAATCTGCCCTTTATATTGTTGTTCTTCAAATATTTTGTCAAATTTCCTTTTAATGTGTCACGGTTCAAGTATCACTGACCACTTAGGGTCAAAGAAGTTAATAGGAATGTTATGGTTCATAACACGGAACCTGGAATATAAAACAATCTGCTTTTTGCGGAGCGTATGTACCAGCTAAGACGAGTAATTTGGAGTGAATCCCTATATTAATACCTGAGATGAAGGGATTCAGGGGTTAATCTCTCAGCAGGGAATTGACAAGCTAGTAAGGGGCGATTCTTTACATTTATATCCAGACAATTCCATTCATGAATGTGAATTCCTAAAATTAAAAGCTAAAGGAGGTAGAAATTATATCAGAAAACAAGAGTTTCGGAATGCACTGCCTCAGAATCAGCTGGCATGTAGTAAAGGGAGATAGATAGATGCTCAGGTGGTAAGGGATACAACAACAATAACAAAATTACATTTATAGAGCGCCTTTCACGTCGGGAGGACATCCCAAAGCGCTAAACAGTCAGATGTCGGGGCCCGAGCATGAGGGAGGGGTGGTGTAGGGGTGAGGGAAGGCAGAGAGGTGGGAGGGCGACCAAAGCACGATCAAAGAGAAGTGTCTTGAGACCGACCTTGAAGAGGCAAGGGAGGAAGTGAGGTGAAGGGACCGTGGGATGGAGTTCCAAAGTGTGGGGGCAGAGAGGCTGAAAGCCCGGCCACTAATGGTAGAGCAGGTCGGGCGGGAAACATGGAGCAGACTGGAGCCTGATGAACGGAGAGAGCGGGCAGGTTGGTAAGGAGTCAGCAGGTCAGAGAGGTAGGAGGGGGCAAGGCCATGGATGGCCTTAAAGGTGATAGTAGGGAAAAAATAAGGAAAAAGGATTCCAAAATCTGCTATGATCTACTGAAACAGTGGAATATTCTCAATGAACTGTTCCTGTGTCCCAGAATAAATGACAACTCTTTGTACGCACTTTGCTTTTTAATCATTTTCAGGGGGAACTGAAGAACATCTTGAAATATTACCAGTGTTTCCTCAAAGCTCGGATGCACAATTATTTAACAGCTGAAGATGCTTAGAGATTGCTAATCGCTCAGACTGCTGCTCTGTCTTCACAACCACAAATTGGCAGCTTGAAATGAAACTGCAGTCTTTCAAAAACTAGATCACTCAAATATAGTCTCTGCCATTATTTCCTATACTTCAAATATAGGTAAAAAGACAATTAGATGCTACTTCCCAGTTGTTTCACTGTTACGAAATGTGACTGCTCTCTAGATTGCCGGGAATTTTTTTTATATTTCCCTTTATTTTTGCTCAAGGGTGAAAATTGCTCATTTTTCTCCTGAGCCCTCCAGCTGACTTCAGCTCCATTATCACTATACGTCCTTGGCTGGTAGCCTGTCATCGTGCATTTCCTTGCCTATTACAGCTGCTGCCTTGTATGCAGAATGCAGTCCGTTCTTCCATATGGTTTATAGCTCACAGATTACTCGTTGGAAGAATTTTAAAAAAAATCACTTATCAAGACTGGTAAAGCCATTATGGGAAGAGAAGGATTTTTTTTCCTCAAAATTGTGGTATTTCAATAATAAATGTGAGCATTTCAGTTGACGCCGGATTATTTTAGGTGCTTACATAAACCTTTCAGCATTATTATGACATTCTTTCTCACTACAAAAACAACTTGCATTCCTATAAGCTCCCTTTACGCAGAATGGTACGAAAATGATGGCACCTCACACAGATCCTCTGGATGTACACTTGTACTGAATACAATTAAATACTTCTAAATACAAATACCATCATTCTTCCACATGTTTCAATTGTTGGTCAGTGCATTGTAGAAATCAATCATGGGGTAACACGACTTTGTGAACATCCTGTACTATTCTTTTAACTGTGAACGAAACACCAAAGCCTTAATATTTCACTTCATAGAACACTGCATTTGGCATCGTACTCGGTCAGCTTGTGCAGGAAAATATTTTCAGAAGCAAATGCAGATAGCACAACACAGCACAGGAACAGAGTTAAAGTAAAACAGAATTCAGAATTCTATTCTTATGGCGAATCTTTAGCACCACAAGTTTACAAAGTATTTAAGTAATTGGCAAATGTTTATCTTAATTCTTTGCATATTGTTTATCCAACAATGATCCAATGCCAGAAGCTTTTCCTTCTGGCTTCTTCAAGATTACTCCCAAGCCAACTCATCCACTTCAGTGTAACTATGAAAGCCTACGCTATTCCACATACCATCCAATTAATGGTGCTTTCTGTACAAATTAACATCCCTCCATGGACTTGACATGCAGCTTAGTGTAACCATTGATGAATAGCCATCTAATCCTGTCCCTTTTGTACATTTATGTAAAACTAAGTCTTTCAGGCTCAAAATAAAAGGTTGGGGCCTACTTTGAAATATTTCTTAATAAGAAATCCCATTAGAATTTGTATTGACTGGAGAATCTCTGCACTGGAACCACATTTAGAAAGCAGTTGGGCATGACAAACCTCCGGTTACGAGAAATAGCCTCCATTTGCACAACTCAAGATTCTTTATAAAGACGCCCCGTTAAAACAGCACTGCAAACTAGTTTCCAATGGTGCTCCTGCAATACATTCTGCCAGACCTTTACCTTTGATAATAATAATCTTTGCATTTGATGTGGCGCCTTTCACGTCAGGAGGACGTCTCAAAGTGCTCCACAGGATTTTCCTGTGACGTATAGTGACTGTATTTTGTAGATACAATACAATTTACAATGGTACAGCGCCTTTCATGTCAGGAGGATGTCTCAAGGCGCTTCTCAGCACTGGTTGGGCATAAGGTTGGCTGTGGGGCCGGTGGAAGTGTACATCAATGGCTTCAGCTGGCTGGTTACTCGAGGAGAAATCTACATACAATGCGGTTTTATCACCAAAGGGAGGGTTGGACGAAATGAGAAATCTCTCTCTTCTCAACAGAATGGTCCCGGCAGGCACATGGTGAAGTGTTCAGTGAACACTGGAATACATAATGCAAGATCTGAGGTTTTTACCCAAAGAACTGATCCATTTCTCAGTGATAATTCTGGGAGACACACAATGGGTTGTGCTCACTGTTATCAAAAACACAGGTTTTTGCAATCCAATTGACCTCTAGACTCATGCGACTGTAATTGGACTGCAGAGGAGGACAGGTGGCTGACCCTATTATATAACTAAATATAGCACCTTTCATGTCGGAAGGAGAATTTACTGTAATATGTAGAGTTTGTGTATTTCATGGGCAAACACAGCAGCCAATGAGCGCTCAGCAGTGTCCCACATCATTAAGTGAATGATTAATTTTATCTGTGGGATTGTTGGCTAGAATATAGCGGTAAGAAAAGGCAAGGCCCTCCATGCCTTGCCCCTTCCTATCTCTGTGACCTGCTAACCCCATGTCAACCTGTCTGCTCCCTCCGCTCAACCCTCCCTCCGACCTGCTCCACATCCTCTGCTTGGTCTGCCTCATCGGCGGTCGGGCCTTCAACCTCTTTGATCCCACCCTTTGGAACTCCATCCCACAAACCCTTTGCCTCGCTCCCTCCCCTTGCCTCCTTCAAGGCACATCTCAAGATGTTCTTCTACAGAGCCTTCGGCCACCCTCCTACCCTCCCTGCCCTCCACTCTCCCTGATCCCAACACCCCCCCCCTCCACTCCCCACTCGCGTACAAATCCCCGACTGTCCAGTACCTTATGATGTCCTCCTGATGTAAAAGGCGCTATACAAATGTAATACTGTATTGTGATACTGGGAAAAACTCCCTTCTCTTCTTGAGTGGTGCCATGGTATCTTTAACAAACACCTGAACTGGCAGGTGAGACCTCGGTTTAACATCTCATCCAAAGGACAGCACCTCTGACAATGGAGGGCTCCGCCAGGAATGCATTAGAGAGTCAACTTAGACAATGTGAGTTCAAAATCCTGACATAGGACATGAATGCAAAATCTTCTGACTCCAAGGCAAGAGCGTCGCCCACTGTGCCAGGCTGACACCATATTGCGTCATCTCTTGCAACACAAGTATTTAATAATAATAATATAATAATAATCCTTGCATTTGATGTAGCACTTTTCACCTCTTCTAGACGTCTCAAAGCAGGACTTAAATAAATGACATTCAGGCAAAGCCAAATGTGAGACAGTGAGTGTGTCAGTATGGGAGGGAGGGAGTCAATAAGCAAATGCCACTTTCTGGCAGAGAGAAAACTATAGCACAACTTTAATTTCAGAAACACTCAACTGTCTCTGTGGTAATTAAGAAAGTAAACTTGAAACAATACTTTCAGATCCATCGAAGCAGTAGACCAAAAGAAAATAGGTTTAAAAACATAGCTCAATGCTGTGATGGGAGACTGCAGGGTAGGTGTTCTGGAGGGATGGGATCAAATGGGCCAACGGCCTTCTTTATCTGAACTAATCTTGCGAACCTGTGACCTAAACCTTTAAAAGCCCGTCTAAATTTAAGTTGTTTCCACTGAAGGTGATGAGTTTTACTTTTCTTTGTTCTATCAGTAACCTTTGACCAGCATACTAGGTTTGTAACATACAGTAATTCCCACTAAATGGCAAGAGGAGTGACATGAAGCAGCTCTTACCTGCAGGCTCCTCCTGCGAGCTTCCCATCTCTATTTCTGAGACCTGGGGCTCTGGCTGGCTATGCATTTCACTGTCCACAGGCGTGTCTGGCAAAATAAACACAAAGAGCTTTAGCTTCAAAACCTGCCTTAAAACCTTTTTCTTTGACTGTGCTTTTGGCCACCTTTCCCTCCCTTCTGCCCCCACCTCCTGTTCCGGCTCCCGATCAGCCCCATGAAACGGTTTGAGACGCAAAAGACTCTATGCAAATGGAAGCTGTTGTTAAGCTGGCTCTTACCATCCACCTGACTGTCCATACACACATCAGCCGATTTAGATTCATCGCTGTGACTTTCTGACGGTACTAAAAAAAAACACAATAAAATTAGTCAATCAGACAAAATATCTCATTTCTTTTCCTTGCTGCACGCTTACTGCTTCCATTTCCATGCGGAAATCTGATGACCAAACATGGCTTGATTCTCTCACTTTCTTTCTCTGCATAAAATCTTATACAGAAAGTCAGTATGGCCAGTTTTACTGGACAGGCAGCCCTTGTTAGTCTAAACTTGTCACTTCATCGTTATGAAGTCCAGATATAGAGGTCCATCGTGCATTTTCTCCTGGTGTCCTGGCCAACAATTGCCCAAATAAAATTAGTCACTCCCTCCATGGCTGTTTGTGAGACACTGTTGTGCATAACTGGCTGCCGCATTTCGCAAAATACACAGTCAATCCACCTTACAGTGTATTCTGTGAAGTGCTTTGAGACACCAGGAAATATTTCTTTAACAAATTTAACAGCAATTTTTTTTGTTGAAAGAATTATTACCCCGGAAATCGATCCACCAATCGACTAACAACCGGGTTCCTACTTACTGCTAGGTAACCAGAAATGTGTGGAGTAAGGAAACTTGCCTAAGGTTTCGCCCCGCCCAGGAATCGAACCCGGGTCCTCTTGCTTGCTAACGCAAGCTCTGAGACATCATCCTACATGAAGGGCGCTATATAAATGTAATTTGTTGATGCTTAATACATGACTCTTTTTTAAAAAAAACATAGCACAATGTTGCTCAGGCACACATCCCTTCCTATTGAGCAATGAATCCACCAGTTGGAGGTGCGGAGTTTAAGCAGCAGCTGCTTCACTCTCTGCCAGACAGTTTATGCAGATAAATCACAATGATGTGCCGATGAATTTGTTGTAAGGATCACTTGAGGCAGTGAACAGCATGGATCACTGTGTAGCTTAAGGCGATGTGAAAATTGACTGGGTTCAGTTGACGCCCAGTGTTAGCACAGAGAGGGTTGCTCAGTCATTTAAAGAATTAGTAAGAAAGATCAAGAGGAGACCATTGTTTACAAGTCTGAGTGGGTATAATTTAATATAAAACTTTCTAATATCAAACTTATAAGAAAGGAACTTACACAACCCTTTTGTTCTGCTGAAAGCTTTGACACACAAAATTAATCTCATAAATGCTTATCACCCAGCACTTTCAACTCTCACCTTTATAATAGGAATAATGATCCTTGCATTGGATATAGCACCTAATCACGTTGAAATATCTCAAAGCACTTTTCTGTATTTTGTAGGCGAACACAGCAGGCAATTTGCACACAGTGATATCCCACAAATAGCCAAGAAGTGAATGACCAATTTTTTCTGGGGGATCGTTGCCCAGGACACCAGTAGAAATCCCTCTACATTCTCGTCCTTTATTCATTAATGAATTGCTCTCGTTGTAGTTAGCCTGACATCATCTGAACTTAAGCGATTTACATTGTCTTAAATCACAGTGCTCTGTGCTGTTCATCATGTTGTGTGATCCTTGTAACAAATTCAATCTGAGGTAGGAAAGGGCGCTGTCCTTTATACATTACTTGATGTGTTGTAAGAATCATTTTGACTAGTTTAATATACTGAAAGTCCTTACAGGGTGATTCCATAACATCCTCTCTCTGCTTTGGAGAACTTTCTGTTTTGGCATCTAGATTTTCTTCTGCTGATGCTGTAAAATAAAGGAGAAAAAATGCTCAGTTAATAATAATCCTTACACCTGATACGGTGCCAATATTGTGGAACTATCCAAAAGTGCTTAACAGAGAGTTGCTGTGAAGTGTAGCGAATGTGTATTTTTATAACATATAATAATCCTTGCATTTGATATAGTGCCTCATCACGTCGTTGAGGCATCTCAAAGCGCTTCACAGAGCATATTATAAAGTGAATTGACTGTGTATTTGTGGGCGAAATGCGGAAGCCAATTGTGCACAGCAATATCCCACAAACGGTCATGGATTGAGTGACCGTATTTTTTGGGGAGGGATTATTACCCCCGGAAAGCAATCCGCCATTCGACTCTTGCTATGGGATCTTTAACATCTATCTGAACAAGCAGATGAGACCTCGGTCCAATGTACCGTGCAATATTTGGCACCTGTTACAATCCAGCACGTTTACACTATGAATCCCATATGTGGCTTGAAATCACAACCTTCTGACCCCGAGACGAGAGTCCTACCAATTGAGCGAGGATGACACTATTTAGTAGCTCTATAAAATTACAAGGAATCTCCTTCCTCTTAGCCCACACACTGGTAGCAGACATGAGCGTTCTGAAATAAGGCTGATTCAACACTCTTTGTAAAAAAAATCAGACGTTTTCATTAAAGTACAATTTTGTCCATTAAACTTGCTCTGTACTGGGTTAGATAACGTGCAGAAATACAATTTGCTTCTGTACTCTACAACTCCAGAGGTTCCTGACATCTCTCCTGCTAATATTGTGATCTGTTAAAAAATATATATTTTAAGACGTTTCAGAAGAATTAGGAAAACAATTCTTTGAGATAAAAATAACAAGACAAGAGAAATGAATAATCCAACAACTGTATTTGTTCACTGAATCTCTGCATGACTTGAAAGACTAAAATGAAATCAAGTAAAAGAACACTCGGGAACTGTACTTCTGTTCATATAAAAATAGGCAGCAGTTTGAGCTCTGGAAGCTATCAATGTAAAGAGGTTGATGAGATGAAAGCTCCGGGTTAAACCTAAATGAAGAGATTAAAAGGTTAGAGTTGGAACGCTCCAGGGATAAAGGGATAAACTTATTTTCAATTATTGCAAATGTACCACTAAGCACAGTACAAATGCAGTGTTAAACGTCCACATCTGCACCACACAGCTGGATCAGACCACACCAAATGATTAGGAGATTGGACAAGGCTTGTTAACGTCTATCCTCTTGGAAGTTTGTAAAAGCCCAAGTCGCTGCAGGGAAGGTTATTCTGACAATATCTTGGGCAAGCAACACCAACTCAGTGCCAAAGATAGATATCTTGCAATTTACTCAGAATACCAGAGATGAACGGTTACAGTTATGTAAGACTTGAAATGTTGGGGCTTTTTTTTAAAAACATAAAAAAGGCAAAGGGCGAATCCAACAGATACTTTCCAAATTTTCAATTCTTTTGATAGGGTAGGAGAATTTTTTTTCCACACACAGAGTAACTATGATATGGAACACCCTGCTGTGAGGCCTTCAAGAGAGAACTAGATAAATACCTTTTTGCCTACAAAATATACAGTCGATCCAATTTACAATATATTCTCCGAAGCACTTTGAGATGTCTCAACAACATGATAAGGTGCTATATCAAGTGCAAGGATTATGATTATTATTTAAAGGAATCAACTACAGACGTCTGGGGAAAGGGCGACTGAAAGGATTGCTCTTAAAGGAGCTGTCAGCAGAGACATGATGGGCCAATTGACCTTCTGCGCCATAATGTTTCTGTATTCTATGGTAAATAGAGTGGAATTTTCATAAATCTGTCGACAGTCTAAAGCTGAGCTGAGTGAAGCTCAAGACAACACAAGACCTTATGATGGTATATACTGAGCTGTTCATCTCTGTAAAGCTACCCAAAAATGTGTTCTTTAAAAAGTAAATTGATAGCTTCCGCCACAGAAGTGAGCAGGACAGACTGAGCCTTTGAGACTTCCTCCCAACGTGAAAGTTGTTATTCAAAATGCAGGGATTATTATGTTTTCTTTACTGGGCTTCTAATTGAAAACATTACCATTCAGCCTGAGTTCTTTCCACTTTCTGTAGGAATGACTGAAATCTTGGAAAATAAATCTCCTCCTGACGCAAACTTTAGCTACTGTCACCAAAATCTGAACCGATGGCAAACAGTGCAAGTGGCAGCTTGTCTCCCTTATTAAGAATGACTGCAATATTTTTACGAAGCTCTTAGCAAGTGTGTTTATTCTCTTGTGGGCCATTCCTTCAGAACAGATAAGCGAGCAGATACGAGCTCCTAAAGAGGCTGACAGACTTTGGGTAACAAAGTGTGCGATAATCGGTTGTTAAGCAGTTAGTCAGTGGATCCCATGGCTACATAGGAGTAAACAAAATCTGAAAACTATCTCATCGTGGGACAACCTGCTCTTGGAAGTATCTCAGACAAGAAATCCCATTGGGGGAAACACACTCCTGCCTTTGTTCAAATGTTTTCTCCCAAAAGGTTGTTGGCATTCCCCGAATTTGCCAGTGGCTTAACTCAACCTTAAATTGCTGGCATTGGGGGAAACTATTTAAGTCAGGGAGAGTTGTCTCCTGACATCAGTTATCCTCTAGGACCTTTTAAGGAGCAGTGAGTCTGACAATGTGATCTTGTCAGCCCAACATCCCTCAATAGAGTAGATTGGGCACTTTTGTCCTAAGCTAGACAGAAAATTGAACCTGAAATTCTTTTGCCAATATTGTCCAGACATGATATAAGAATTAATAGGGATACAACAATGTTGGGCAGATGGTGTCAACATCCTTCTCTGTCAGCAGTAAAAGAGATGGACGGGATGTCCACTGCTCCTTCTGTATTTTCCATCATCTCGTGACCCCACAGATGTCAGCCACATATTGAAATTGAATTCCTTGCCATTGCTGAGCAATGGGATTCAGTTCATCCTGGGGTCCGTCCCTCCAACTCCCTCGCTCGCTCCCTCCCGCCCCTCTTGGAATCACATCGTCTGAGCTGACAATCCAATGCAGTGCTAGGGGAGTGTTGCATTGGCAGAGGTGCGGTCCTTCAGATGAGATGTTAAACCGCAGTCCAGTCTGTCTGCTCAGGTGGACGTGTAAGTTCCCTGGCGTTATTCGAAAAGAGAAGGGAGCATCTCCTGGTGTTCTGGCCAACAATCTCCCAAATAAAACTGGTCATTCACTCCATGGTTGTTTGTGGAGCATTGCTGTGCGCAACTAGCTGCTGCATTTCACTCACAAAATTCAGTCACTGCACTTACATAACTGTATAGTATGTCCTGTGAAGCACTTTGAGACACCTCGATGACACGATAATGTGCTATATCAAATGCAAGGGTTTATTATAATCTTTTCCTCTGCCAGATAATAGTTTGGAGTTGAAGAGATTCTGATAACAAAATGTTATTTCCTGCTTCCTCAAGTCCATGGAACACTTTTAAATCGTGATGATACGACGTCTGTACAGGGAAAATCAATCTTTTGCAATGCCAGACATAGCTCTAATTCTTTAGAAGCATACATTGGACTCCTGATAGACTTCATAATATGGGCAGAGATTGCCTCGCATTGAGGTAGGGGGTTATGATAGATCTCTTGTGGAAATGCTTCATGATGCTTCCCAATCTGGATAAAGATCTTTCCTAAACGGAGAGGATGGAAGGCATAAATCATACCCTCTACTCTGGCTGGCCGAGACGATCCATCACTTCTTATGCAATCTTAATTGCACTTAGAAACTGGTAAAGACAAACAACTAAGTGGAGGATTAGACTCAGGGATATTCTGAACTCAATTTGTATTGTAGCAGCGCCGTGAACGTTAAAACATTATCCTTTCAAAGAAAAGTCGGGTAAGATATGGAAATACGAGGAGCCACGTTATCCACTCTCGAGACCATTCATTCCAGGACCACCCAAAGAGACAAATCCATAACTTATTTACTGCTCGGGGCATCACGTTGAGCCACACTATTAAACCAAGATGAAACTGATCCATCTATAGGTTACAGCTGTGTTTGTAGTTTCGAGAATGTTCTTTGTGTTAACCAGACTGACCAGTAGTGACTCCATCTGTTTCAATTCATCTTTTATGGTCCCTGGAGACTTGCATCTTTTTTCAATGTCTCTGACATTGCACAGAATATTAATTTCTCAAGGATCAAAGAATGCAAAAATGGGTAGAAAAAATAAACATTTGTGAAGGCTTCTTGAAACGATGGAAACTAGGACAAGACTAATTGCTGCAACTGGTTCAGGGGGTTTGCTGTTGCTGTTTTTGTCTCTCCCTCCTACTTTCTGCCTTTGAGGTTTTAAGATCATTGCAATTTAGCACTGTATATATTCGTCCTTGTAAAATTATAACATTAATCCATGCATTTGATATAGTGCTGTCAAGATGTCTCAAAGCACTTCACAAGGTTTACTGTAAAGTGACAGTATATAATAATCATAATAATTGTTACATTTGGTACAGCGCATTTCATATCGGGAAGATGTCCCAAAGCACTTCACAGGATATACTATAATGTGCAGTGACTGTGTGATGAGAGTGAAACCAACTGAGCCAGGCTGACACTTCACTACATGGCATAATTAGTGACTCCTTCCAGGAACCTGAAGTCTGTCAGGGTGACCCCGTTACAACTCTGCCATGATCAATTTCTGAAATGAAATTCCCTGTGTGTCCATTATCACTTCCTTACAGTTACCAGAAATCACTATTAGCGATTGCAATTCAACAATGATGACTTTTATTCCGATTGCCAGTATTTTGTCTCCAATACAAGTTTCAAGTATTTCCTCTGAATACAGAAGCAAATAAGATGAACTGTGAACAGAGGCTTTTTATTTTCTGTTCTTTTTGGCTTCTACATTTGCGCACTAAAAACACAGTCACTACACTTAAAAATAAATCCCGTGAAGTGCTTCTAGGCATCCTCTCAACATGAAAGGCGTTATATCAAATGCAATGTACATTATTATTTTTATTATTATCATCTTCGAGTACATTAATATTTCAGCCACATATGTTGGTTGAAGGTAACATTACAGTAAATGGTAATATTATGGAAATTTTCATCTCAAAGTTTTTTCACGAGCTCGTAGGAATCTCCAGGAATCAGCAAAACAAAAAGACCCACATTTCTACTTTACTTTCCAAAGACTTATAATGACTGTACATCGCGGAAAACGGCCACACGTCCCAACTAGTCCGTGACATTGTTTATACTCCACACGAGTCTATACTCCACACAAATTTTGGGAGTAGTTTATACTACCCCCAAAGCTCTGGAACGCTCTCCCTCAATCCCTCCGCCTTGTCCCCTCTCTCCCCTCTTTCAGGTCCCACCTGAAAACTTTCCGCTTCGACTGTGCTTACGGCCACCTCCCCCGTCTCCCCCGACTCGCAGTCAGGCTCCGCCACTGTTAAACGCTCTGAGATGCTACCCTGCGTGGAGGGCGCTGTACAAGTGCAAGCTGTTGTTGTTGATGGATCGTCACCCATTCCTTACTCCTTTCCATACTCTTCTATTCTCACTCATGTGAAAGTCTAGCTTCCTCTTGAATTCATCTACACTATCTGATTCAACCACCGCTTCAGCCAGTGAGTATCACAATCTCACTACCCTCTGCTTGATAGTTTTACCAAAATATTCCTGCTGTTTTATTGAGAAAATCAAAACACTGGCACTACATATGTCTCATGCCGGGTAGCATCCCAGAGCGCTAATAAAGGTCGAAAGACAAAAGACTGGATGCCAAAATAACCTTTGCCAGGTATTAGATCACAACCTCCACTCACCCTCCACCCCCATATTTGGTGAATTTCATGACAAATAAATTAATACTAAAAATAATAATCCTTGCTTTTGATAAAGCACCTTTCAGATTAGGGGAACATTTCAAAACACCTTACAGGATGTATGTACACAGTCAAGACACTTTGCAGTAAATCCAGTGAAGTGCTTTGAGACATGCTTCTAATGTTAAAGGCTCTCTATCAAATGCAGTGATTATTACCACAATGGTAAGCACTCTGGGACGCTACCCTGTGTGAGGAGCGGTATATAAATGCAAGTTATTGTTGATGTTGGTGGTGGTAGTTCAGTCAGAAAGTGGGAACGCATAAAAGATCCAAGCAGGGCCGAACACTCAACCACAGTTACTGCTTTCTGTTTTTTTGTAATCACTGCACTGTGCTTATACTGGCTGGACACAATTTATGCTGAATAAGTAAAGTGCGATAGCACTGGGCACAGTTATCAGACTAAGCTTGTCCTGATTCTATTTTTGCACATGAAACAGTTGAGAATTTCTTGCAGAATTCACTCCTGAATTGTAGCTTGGGGCTGCAGACAGAGGCTGTTTTATACAGAAGCTTATTTTATATGGATATCTAATGCTGCTACACATCCAGTAGGTGGCACTTGTGTCGTGACTAGGCACCGCTTGTGTGGCAGTTTCTTTCCATTTGTGTAACGTTTTCTGATAATATTAAATCTCTCGGTTGCTCAGCTACTGATACTGACCATAGCATGAAAAGCAGTCCAACTTGCCCTCTGATAATCAATCATTCCTTTGACTGGCTGGAACCATGGCATCAATGGAGGTGCAATGCCAGGGTGACCTAAATCTGTAGCTTTTCATCCCATAATCCAGGATGCGAAGGATCATTCAGCCACTGCTGCTGATTGCTTGGAATCAGTGTTGAGAATTAATGGCTATTTCTGTGGTTGCTGCACACCTCAGTGTTATTCCAACCAGTGCATCTTGCCTGTTAGTAAACCGAGCGCCATCTGGTTCTGAAGCCAATTCCTGACCATTGCACAATAGTTAATTTGCCATTTGAACAAGAACATATGGACAGCAGATAACCCAGGGACATCCACAAAGCGAATTATATTTTTCAGTAAGTAAACAGCTCTGTTAAAAGGAACTTTTCACGGTATGTTATAGATTAGCAGCAATTAAACGGGGTAAAAAGGACGTGACATGCCATACCGCAACTATTTGGTTCAAATTGTTTTCAGCCAGCAGTCAGGTTGCTACTCAGATCTATTCTGGACCCAAAGTGAAGTTTTAGGCTCATTCACCAACACTGAGTTTGATCCAGGAGTAAAGCATTTCAGTTCATTTTATTTCCCGATCCCATCTCCATTCACAGTAGGCCATCTGGTGAGCTTCCTGCCAAAGGCACTGAGAGTACGGAGCCAACCCTCCGGGGAGTCACACTGCACATCAACAGACCACACTTGTGCACCGCAATGAAGAACTGTTTATATGGAACAGCATAGAAAGTTTCAGCACAGAAACATGCCAATCGATCTAACTAGTTTGTGCCAATGTTTATACAGTACAGTACTCCACTTGAACGTCTATATCTCCTAATCCCTATTCTCTGCTCCCTTCTTATCATAGAATTTTACAGCACTGAAGAAGGACATTCAGCCTGTCTTGTATGTGCCAGTTCTTTCAAGAGAGTATCCTTTCAGTCCCATTTACCTGCCCTTTCCACGTTCCCCTTGATTTACTCCTTTTGAAAGCTCCAATGCTTAGACTATCATTAACAATAATAACCCTTGCATTTTATATAGCAGCTTATCATGTCGACACATCTCAAAGCGCTTTGGAGAATATACTGTAAAGTGAATCGATTGTGTATTTTGTGGGTGAAACGCGGCAGCCAATTGCGCACAGTAGTGTCCCACAAACAGTGCCCGAGCTGCAGACAGGAAGATGGTGGCAATGCTCTCACGCATTTCATGCTGAGATGCATTGCCCATCGCAGGGAGTTCCTTGCACCTGCCATCCACCGAGTGAGGGCTCAAACCTGCACTTGTCGGATGTCCAACAACCAACTATCCTCCTTGTGGGGAGGTGGGGTGGAGGGGAAGAGATAAGCAGGGTCTCCTTGGAGCTGAACTGGGTCCAAGGTGACATGCCTGGCAACAGAATGTCGGAATCGAGCCAGCCAGCTGTGGCGGTCTTGGTAGCCCAGTTCCTGAGCCAGGCGGTCCACAGTATTCCAGTACCTGGAAGGGCAGCCCAGTCACTGGAGGCAGGGAGCCATCCCACTCAGCTCCTGTTAATCCTGCAAGCTAAAGCCCTAATGTGCAGGTTGGTCCTAGCTGGACAAACAGTGGGAATCACAAAGAGAAGAAATGAACAAATTGGATTAGTAAATCGTCAGGTTGAATAAAAAGATTCCATGCTATGCAGGTGGCAAACAGGAAAGTGACTGTTATCAATAGCTGGATAGACTCCAACTTAGCTTAAGTGTATTTAAAACAAAAACGAATTAGATGGAAGCTGTTAGCAGCTGTAAGGCTCGCCATATACCTTCTCATGTTAAAATAATGACGTTTATTAACATACATTAAATTTTAATAGCACACAGGTAGAAAGGCCTTTAAATAGATTGGAATACAATTCCCCTTAATTACATATTAAATCTCATCCCCATTCTCTGTAATTTTTTTATTCTCTTTCTCTCTATCTCCTCTGCCATTCAGAATATTAAAATGATAGCAAGGTAGGACCAGCTTTCAAATCAGCCCAACAGTACTGAAATCCCATTCTTCCAAAATGACTGTCTTCTACGCTGACTATTCTAAACAGCTAATCATTTTAAGTGGCACTGATTTACGGATGAGCCAATGGTTAGAATTGGCTGGTTATACCCTTCGCTGCACTTACGAAAAGGTGACTTAAGAATGTGTCCAACTAGTACTGAGCTGACTTTTCCTGATCGCTGAACATTTCGGGATACTCAAGGCAGATATTAGTTTCAATGAATCTCTCAGTCAAAAGAGGAACAGTGGGGTCAAAATGAGATTCAAATCGAGCAGCTCAAAGTCACTCCCAGGGAATCCTGCTGGTAAGGGGGAAGACTTTGTAGCCAACTTTGTGACAGCCTGGCTCAGTCGGTAGCACTCTCGCCTCGAAGGCACAAGGATATAAGTTCAAGCTCCACAAGGGACTTGAGAGTTTATAGTCTAGATTGGTGAGGTCCAACTGATGGCCTTCGGGCCGATTTCCTCTGATCCCCCCTCCCCCATTCCTCTATTTTACCTGACCCACCGGTCCCTCCATAACCCGTAAATGTTTAGTTTTCTGAAGGAAAACACAAAAATATTGCTTATGTGGCCTGCGCACGTTTCTCAAATAGGGCATCCAGCCCTCAGCAGCCAAACGGTTGGACTACCCTGGTCTAGATTAACGTTCCAATGCAGTGTTGGGGGAGCTCTGCATTGTCAGAGGTGCCGTCTTTTGAATGAGACTTGAAACCAAGGCTCCTGTTGCCTGTTCAGGTGGACATTAAAGATCCCGTGCGACTATTTGATAAGAGAAGGAAGTTTCTGGCCAACAATTCCCATACTTTGAGACGTCTCGAGGATGGGACAAGGCTCTATATCAAATGCAAGGATTATTATTACTATTATAACCTGTAAGGAAGCCTGCGGTCACTTCCGGTGCTTCAGAGCAAGAATCTCTCCAATCTGCCATGACATAGAGACAGTTATTCTGCAATAATAATACTGGTCACTATTACTGAAACTTGCTGAGAACCTCACACCTTTTAGACCGCCCACCCCCACCACCCTTTCTATCCTTTTCATTTGGAGATCAGACTGAGTTTGGCGTTAATAAAAAGATTGCTGGCAAAAATAATTCATTGTGAAAATGAGTTGATGTTTGATAACTAGCTGTAGCTTTCACCCTAACTTGCCTGTGAACACACAGCACGGTCAAAGAAGAAATTCCTTCTGACGTGAGAGGCGCAATATAAATGCAATTTGTTGTCATTGTGATGAACTGCAGTGTCTACACTCAAATTCAATCAAAAGTGCAGTGAAGTGACTGACTTCCAGAGAGCTCCAGTACAGTCTTGTAAGCAGGCAGCAGGGGTGGTGTATGAATGGCATGAATTAGCACCTCTTGTCTCTTCCCCTTCCTCCACCTGGCCAGAAAATGTTTTCTTTCCACTTCCTCAGACAGCTCCAACTAAGATCAGAAGGTCAGTCCCCGTGAAGTTCGAAATAGAACTTCTTATTCTCCTGTGGCACAAGCTGCAATTCACTGCGCCTTTCCCTTTTCATTTCAACACTAGTGGTGTTACCGCATCATTAAATACTCACATTTATTCCAAACACATTCAATATAGAGCCATAAATCCACACTTATTGGTTCTGGCTCCACTGTGGATATGAAAACCATTTGGGTATCAAATTATTATAATAAATGCAATGTATAAATATATATAGGTATAACAGTGTATAATGTACTAATAGTACGATCCAAAAAATAGCTGTGCTGTGCACAAATAGACTGCGGCATTTACCTACACAATACAGTCACTACATTTTACAGTAAATCCTGTGCAGTGCGACTTTCTGACTTGAAAGGCAGGCACTGTATCAAATGAAACGATTGTTTATTATTATTATAATAGTTAAAATTTCTAGTGCAGTGATTTCCCAATGATATCACTGCACCTACTTCTTGATGCTGAGCTCATGTTTTTGTAACTTATAATGTAAAAAGAGGTGCAGAAAAACAGCTGTAAGCAAGACAGCCAATAACTGCAAGAGCGAAGTCTTAATAATAAACACATACATACATAGACATGACTAGAACCATATGCTAGCAGCAGACATGAAAGACATTATACAGTACACTGCTGACAATGATAGAAATTTGGAAAGCAAATGGACCCATGCACAATATGTCAATAAAGTCTGGAGTCAATTCACAGAGAACTGCTTTCTTGTAAAACTATGGCTCATGTGTAAAAGGGAATGAATAAACAAATACATTGGGCAGTAGAATCTGAAATTGCGATACCTCACAGGCCTTTTCTTTTACGTCGTCGTATTAGGATAACTCAACATGAGCTTGTATTTTAAAGGAACTCAAAGGAAATTTGAAAAGAGTTTTGAAGATCTGACTGCTGAAATTCCACCTAATCTTAGGCTGGAGATCAAATCGTGGAAAAAAAAGTGCTTATTGATGTAAACTCCATTACCTATAACTTGCATAAAAATACGGAGATTTATATATAAACCCGAATGTCACACTCACTCACAAGATCGCTTTGGAGCCAAAGTTTCATTGAAATTTCTTCACACAGAAGGTTATTGGAACATGAAATGCTTTGCCACAAGTGGCTATTTAAAGAAAATTGGATAAATACTTGAAGGGCAGCAAAATAAAACACTCTCTCCCACGACACAATTTGAAAACAGAAGGTAAGAGTGTCCTGGCCAACAATCCACCAGGTAAAATTCACGACACAGCTGTTTGTGGTACACTGCAGTAAATCCTGCAAAGTGCTTTGAGACACTCTTCTGACTTCAAAGGCACTGTATCAAATACAATTATTAAGATTATTACTATTATTATTTTATTACTTACTGCACTGGAGCTATCTTTTCTAACCAAAATTTGTTGTTCTTATAATCTTTCATATTTTTTCCCGCTTCAGTTATTTACCAATTCCCTTTTTAAATGTGGTTGCAATT
Source organism: Callorhinchus milii (assembly GCF_018977255.1). Lineage (NCBI taxonomy): Eukaryota > Metazoa > Chordata > Chondrichthyes > Chimaeriformes > Callorhinchidae > Callorhinchus > Callorhinchus milii. The sequence goes on from NW_024704744.1 coordinate 79,189,297, forward strand.
TCAATGGACCACCATAAATCAAATGCAACATCCACCTGACTAGTGTGAGATACTGTCTATCAGATTAGAAGAGTAACATATCTTCAGTGGTTACTGTTAACCATAAAGGAAAAGATGGATCAGACACAAGATGTGGGTCTTAAAATGCCGGGGCATAGAGATAGATGAGAGCAGGCTATCTGATGTAAACTGTGAGCAAAGAACTGGAGGATACGGGTTTGAAATTAAACAAACCTCCAGTGAGGCTGGAGATTAGATAGCGACATGGATATGAAGAACATACTCCCAGTGACAGCATTCTGGGCTGAATCAATCAATTCTATCAAAAACACAGGCTGTTTCTCTCCTCCTAACCTTCTCCCACATATTAATGGTTCTTTACACACAATGGGATGAAATGTGCGACTTGATCAGCGTTCAGTGTGATAGTTATCACCGACACTAACTATTAATAATAATCCTTGCATTTGAGCCATAGCCGTATACATCAGGAGGATTTCTTAAATCGCTTCACAGGAGCTACTGTAAAGTGGTGACTGGAAAAGAGTAGGCGAACAGGGCGGTCAATTTGGACACAGCGTTGTTGCACAAACAGCCATGAAGTGAGGCCTAGAAAGTAGATACAGTATTTGATGAAAAAAAGTTCAAAACTGCTACTGCGGCTAGAGTTTACAATTACAAAATCAAAAACAGCAGCAGTTCATCTCTAACCCAAGTCGAAGAAGGGGTGTGCCACCAATGAGCGACCTGTCTGTAACTCTATTGGTGGCAGGACAGGTGGTGTTTGCTGTTGAACAGTAATGTTTGCAAAACTGCTCTGGTGATAATCACTGTGAATGCTTTTAAGTGTCAGCCTGGCTCAGTTGTGAGTTTTTGGTGTGGGTTCAAGTCCCCCATCGGAGGAGGTGACCGTAAGCAAGGTGGAAGAGGAAGGTTTTCAGTTGTGATCCAAAAGAGAGGAAGGAGGGGGCAAAATAGAGGGATTGGGGGAGAGAGTTCCAAAGCAGTTTTGGGGGAGAGTTACATTGCTGAAGCTGTCGTCCTTTGGATGGACATTAACAAACCCCATGACGTTATTCAAAAAAGAGAATGTGGTTTTCTCTGGTGTCCTGGCCAACAATCCTCCAAGTGCTTCACCTCCAGATTGTTTGTAGGATTTTTCTGTGTGCTACTTAATAGTAATGACTGTAAAGCGCTTCACGCAATATACTGTAAAGTGAATTGACTGTATATTTGTGGGCGAAACGCTGCAGCCAATTGCACACAGCAGTGTCCCACAAACAGTCGTGGATTGACCAATTTATTATTTTTTTCTTGAGAGATTATTATCAGGCGTGTGAAGCAAGGAAACTTGCCCAAGGTTTTGCCCTGTCGGGAATCGAACCCAGGTCTCTTGCTTGCGAGGCAAGTGCTCTAACCACTGAGCTACAGGACTCCACTAATTAGGGGCTCAGATACAGTTACCAGAAGTTTGCTCATGTAATTCTTGCAAATATCAGCAATCATACCTTTGCTCTTGTCATCACCCTTTTCCAATAAGTCTTTATTTTTATACTTCTTCGCAGGCGGTGTTTGTAGGTTCAGGTCCTCTTCATCTGAAGATCAAAAACAAAACAACATCACAACATTTGTGAGACTAATCATTCCTCTTATGACCTTCAAACTGTTAAGGAAGTTGAGCTGACCTGACTCAAATCTATCGCAAGCCTGCTTTCAAAGAAGCTATCCTTTGTTCTTTTGCAAGAGCCCACAAAGACCGTTTTGGCTAATTCCAACAAAAAACAGATCTTTTTTGTTAAGTCGCTTGATATCAAAATAGTCAATTACTCACCTTCCCAAAGCCTGCGGGAAACCTACAAGTCAAATCAACCAAATACAACACCAACAATAATTGCCGGCACAGACACGATGGGCCGAATGGCTTCCTTCTGTGCTGTATAATTCTATGAACAACAACTTGCCTTTATATAGCACCATACATGTGGGGTAGCGCCCCAGAGCACTTGACAGTGACGGAGTCTGACCCCGAACCAGAGGGAGAGGGAGGGGGGAGGTGATCGTAAGCAAAAGGGAAGGTCTTCAGGCTGGATTTGAAAGTGGAGAGGGAGGGGGCAAGGCGGAGCGATTGAGGGAGAGAGTTCCAGAGCTTCAGTACATAGTGGCTGAAGGCACATTGGTGGAGCGGAGGGGACGAGGGACGAACAGGAGGCCGGAGCCAGCTGAGCGAAGGCAGAAGGCATGGGAGTGGGGGGTACTCCTTCGGCAGTAATAGAGCAGGAATGGAGGCAATATATGTAAATAATAATAATTATTGTAATTGATATAACACTGGATCAAAAGCACATCAGCAAAATTTATCAAAGTAAGTCATAAGATTTACTGTAAAGTCTAGTGTCTGTATATTTTGTAGGCAATTTACGTTTTGCAATGTCTCATAAACAGCAGTGAAGTGAATGACCAATTTTATCTTGAGGATTGTTGGCTAGAACATTGCAAGAAACTCACTTTTTTTTGAATAGTGCCATGGTATCTTTAAGGTCCACCTGAACAGGCAGAAGGGACCCTGGTTCTACATCTCATCCGAAGGACGACACCTCCGACAGCATTGCACTAGAGAATCTAAATTATTAGCTCAATGTCCCGACATGGGGCTTGAGCCCACAAACTTCTGACTCTGAAGCGAGAGTGCTACTAACTGAGCCAGGAGGCCACCAAATACCTTGAGAATTTATCTAGATTCCAACCTCCCAGGTACATTTTAAACAGGGATGACTATGTCTCCTGACAAACAGATAGCTGTATGAGTACACAAAGCAGAAATTTTCTTTGCAATTTCCAGGCATTTATGACCTTTGGGACAACCTGTTATCTCTCAGTTGCGTTGCTACTTTTGACGATGCTGACACTCCAGCCATCTGTGAATCATTTCTAATAGATGAAGCAGTAAACAAGGCTGTATCCATCCTTGGCTATAATTTCTTTTGGCAGGGCCATAGCACAGCTGGTGGCAGAGCCATCAAGCAAGAGCTTGGCAACCTCTGACAGACAAGATTTGTAACCAAGGAGTATTGAATTCCTCAGGACAGAAATACCTTTGAAGAAGGGAAGAAAGTTCTCCTCCGTTTCAGGCCATTATACAATCACCTGCTGCTTATCATATTTTTGGCCACCTGTTAGGTGCAGAATTTGGCCATCTACCCTTAGATGCACATTCTCCTGAGCAGACTTCAATTGTCTCTTAAGAGGATTTGCTTGGACTTGAAAGATCGAGATTTTGCTGCGTAAGAACATAAGAATTGCTAGATGAAAGAAGACCAAGATCCATCCAGTTCGCCTCCCACCATCGTGGCAGTTGCATGCACATGTCCCAAACTATATTCTGTAACCCAAGATACTTTTTCCTAAAATAAATCTATCTAATTTGCTTTTGAAAGAACCAAAACTTTATAATAATAATAATAATAATAATCCTTGCATTTGATATAGCGCTTTTCACGTCGGGAGGACGTCCCAAAGCGCTTCACAGAACACACTGTAAAGTGAATTGACTGTATATTTGTGGGCGAACGCGGCAGCCAATTGCGCACAGCAATGTCCCACAAACAGTCTTAGATTGAAAATGACCAATTTATTATTGTTTTTGGTTTTGGAGGGATTATTATTAGGCTCTGTGTGGAGTAAGGAAACTTGCCCAAGGTTTAGCCCTCTGCCTGGAATTGAACTCAGGTCTCTCACTTGCAAAGCGAGTGCTCTAACCACTGAGCTACAGGACTCCACTTTCTGCTTTCATCGTCTCCCTGGGAAGCCTGTTTCATATTATTTACTTCTATATCACTGAGATAGTGTTTCCGCAAATTTCCGCAGTCTACTTCGCCAGTGTTCATGCCCTGAATGTGCTTTCCAAACTATTGGTAATACTAAGCATTGCCTAGTTAGATGCAACAGTGACCGACTCCCTTTATCATCTGAAAACACCAGCAAAGCACTGAAAGACACATCATTCTGGCACTTGCTCGGAAACCTGGCACTTGTCTTCAATGGTTTATGGGTCTGCCATAATGTTTCTTGCAGGAAAACTAAAGAAGATGCTGCGGTTGAAGAGGTTACTCAGTGTGATGTTTGTACATTCATTTCTGTCTGACAATCACACTGGTTAAAGCTCATAACCATAGCAAAGCTGGTCACATCTGGCATCTCGGATCCTTGCAAACATGCGGTTTATTTACATTAAGAATTAATGACTTTTTCCTGCTGGCTATATTCCTTCCCATCTATAAATCTTATCTCAATGGTCTAGAAGGGAATTCTAGTGTGGCAATTAAATTCTTCTCTCTCCACTGGCCTCAAGTGAGTTTGGGTAAATCTCAGCCCAGTTCCTAACAGGTTCTATAGAACAAACGTGTCGTGTCGTACAATACAGCACAACTTGGTGGCAAATTGGCACTCTCTCTCACTGGGACATAAGGATGACTGAAGCAAAATGCTGACACGTAGAGAAAGGGACACAAAAAGCACTCTTCTGAGGCTTTGGTTAAAGTGCATTGTTAGGGCATAACCTGAGTATATTTACTACCACTGCGAGCTAAAGGAGGACCTGATTCCTGGGCAGAGCGAAACCTTAGGCAAGTTTCCTTCCTTCACACGCCTCTGTTTACTTTGTTTGTTAGTCAATTGATGGATTGCTTTCCGGGAATAATGATAATTAATAATAATCCCTTAAAAAAAGTAATAAAAACTAGCTGTACCCGTTGCAGCTACGCTTGCAACCAAAGGATCCAATATGGAATGTAGATTTACACACAGACAGACATTTCATCTTTATCTATACACATCCTCCTGTGGGAGGATATCTTTCAGGAGGACTCAGTGGGAGGACTCGGTGCTTTAAAAATGTAATTTTTTTGTTGTTGCTGTGACTTAGCTTTGTCTGTGTTCTTTATTTTGTTCCCACCACTTGGATACGTGCGTGCTCTGCGACGCAGGATGCCACAGCCCCACGGTCTGCCGGCATGGACACTAGGTATTAACTGCAGTATGTACGTAGGTGCTCTGTGAAGCAGGATGCCACAGCGCAACTTTGACTTGGCAGCCACCAGGTATGACAGCAGCGAAAAATGTCAAACTAAAAATAACTCATGAACGATCGGAGGTATCCGAAAACAAATATGCCCATGTCACTTCCAGATGCAAGACCTTTCTGATGAGGTACAAATCATGTCTCTTAGTCAATTGGTTATTGAGATCCTTCTTGAAGCGCAGACAGACATTGTCGATTTATTACCATATAGTAATATATACAAGAAGAGACAGAAGAAGATAAAAGATTGATAAACACAGACCTTGAAGTGCAGACAAACATTGTTGTTTTATTAGTGTAGAAGAAGATAATTTGGTCACTCAATCCATGACTGATTGTGAGACACTGCTGTGTGCAATTGGCTTCAGGCTTTCGCCCACAAAATATACAGTCAATTCTCTTTACAGTACATTCTGTGAAGCGCTTTGAGACATCTCAAAGACTTCATAAGACAGTATATCAAATGTAAGCATTATTATTATGTAAAAGCACAGGACATTCCATTCCCAGCACTGTCACCTTAATAACTCATATAATAGTAATATCTGCCTTTTGATATTGCACCTTTCCCACTGCGAGCACACCTCAAAGCGCTTCATGTACTGTAGTGACTTTGTATTTTGTAGGCAAACTGTTACTGTACCAATTCACCAAGGTATATATTTGAAAAGGGAAGACAGCAATCGTACACTGTTACAGCACAGACACAGGCGTTTCACCTGGATCTAGATTTACTTAGATGTAAGCAGCATTCACAGGGAGATGTTATAGTTTGGGGACAAAAACCTTATTGCAATTCTAAGCCACAATCAATTCTAAGCCACAATCAATTCAATGCCCCTAACTTTTGGAACTCCCTCTCTCTACCCGGCATTTCACCTCCTCTATTTCTGACTTTAAAGTGTAGAGTCCTGTAGTTCAGTGGTTAGAGTACTCGCCTTGCAAGTGAGACACCTGGGTTTAATTCCAGGCAGGGCGAAACCTTGGGCAAGTTTCCTCACTCCACACGCCTAACAATAATCCCTCCAAAAACAAAATAATAATAAATTGGTCATTTTCAATCCACGACTGTTTGTGGGACACTACTGTGCGCGATTGGCTGCCTCGTTTCACCCACAAATATACAGTCAATTCATTTTATAGTCTATTCTGTGAAGTGCTTTGAGATGTCAAGAAGATGTGAAAAGCGCTATATCAAATGCAAGGATTATTATTATTATTATAATAAATCTCACTTAGAAACATTTGTGAAGCGATCTGAGATGCAATCCTGCAAACTATTGTTCGGTAGTTTTGGGAAAAAGAACTCCTTTGGGAGTTCTTTTTAATGAAAATACTCACACCCCAGAGAATCTAGGATAAGTGTGACAAAGCAGAAGAGAGTGGGAATCAGGTGTGAGTCGCAAAGATCTCCCACATAAACAAAACCCTGCAAAGTGGTGTGATATCGCACATTGCGTGGGGATTCTTCTCCTCGAGTTTGCAAACCTTCCGGAGTGACAGCACTCCATTCTCATCGGGAATAATTAGGAGCTTTGAAAAAACACTTTGCAAATTGGATATATAATTACCGGCAGATTACAGTGAATAAATCATTAACTGCATAAGCACCTTTAACTTGCTTTTGAACACCTTTGCACAAAAAGTTGCATTTCGGCATGCCTTTTGCGGTAACTGCGAGCTGACCTTAAAAAGTACTTCTTTTGAAAGGTAATTCATTTTCCGCAGACACAGACGTAATAGATTACTGACCCGAGAGGTAATGAAAAATGAATTTTCACAGAAGTCATCAATTCTGCGACGTCACCCGAGCCAAGGTGGGGCTTTGTGGGTAGGCGGCATACGCAACAAGAGAAGTTTTCTCCATTGATTTCATGAAGGAGACAAGATTTTCTAAGATGGAACTGGAGATAAGCTAAAGAAAGGATTTTACTTTCTTTCAACACAACTGAATGAATTTTTTTTGGATAGCTGGGGGTCTGACGAACGCAGAAGCCCATCAAATTCAAAAGACTATCCAAACTGGACTGAGAGTTCCACATAGGTATTACACCGACACATGGAACGACATGTAACTGGGGTCCTAGTCATTGCAAGGATGGGCCATTACAGGGGTTGTCACGAGTTGCACTGGCAAAGAATGAGGTTACTAGCAGGAAGGTTCAGAAATAATAATTATTATTGTTATTACTGCAAGCATTTACATTACACTGCAATGATTTAGATGTGGCATCGGAAACAAAGCTTTCTCTCTTGGCTGCTGTGGCTCAAGTTGGATTGCAAAGAACCCAAACCAAACACTGTGCAGTGGAAATTGAAATAGAATGGGCAGTTGGGCCGACAAGTGGCAGATACATTGCAAATACAGTGGTGGGAATAAACAGTGAGAATTAAGCTAATACCATGAGACAGGACAGAGGAGAGAGACTTTTACTATTGTTAAGATAAAACAAGAACAACACCTGAAAATGAGCATAGAGTGGATCGTTTATGCTTACAAGACCCAGCAGTTAGATCTTCCACTATCAGCACATGCTGACGAAAATTCTATTACAGAGGTTAGTCCCATTAAATTGGCGCTGCAGTGCACCATCGCAGATAATAAATTATGAAGCAGTTACCTATTTGATGCCATGTAGAGAATTGTGAAATATTATTCTTAGTTCCCTATCTGTCATGCATGAGTTCTTCAACCTTTTCACGAGGCTTCAAAGATTTTATCTTTCCTTTATTAGTAGTATGGATGATTACCAGTTTCAAGCAGATGTCTCAGATTGCCACAGTGTGTCACAGGGATTTTGCAATGCAATTTATTTGAATAAAATTGCTCTAGTACAAGCTCTCCACTGTGACTATATTAACATGGGTGTACAACAGCACAGGTTTCAATTTTCCGTTTTCAACAGAATACTTTCAATTAGACCTCTATATTGAATAGTTATTATTACATTAACCGCATTTAGCAACGCAACTGAATATTTCTTGCTTTATATGGGGAGGTAAGGAAAGAATCAACTGTTAGAGAAACATAACACAAACAGCCATGAAGTGAACGACCAATTTTATCTGGGGAATTGTGGGCACCAGGAGGCACTCCCTTCTCTCTTCAAATGGTGTCACGGGATCTTTAACATCCACCTGAACAGGCACAGAACGTTTTAACGTGTCAAGAAAGGGACAGCACACCCAGCTATGCTTTGGAGCAACAGCCTAGACTGTGTCAGTTCAAAGTCACAACGTGGGTTTTGAGCGCTAACAATTCCACATGCAAATGCACACAGTGTCCTGAATTCTGTAACTAACAACCATTGTAAAGGAATCCAGAATCACCTGCCTTCCTTTGGTTAATTATGCCTCCATGTTTTGCTCTTGGTTTGTTAACCCAATCCACAAAGGAGAAACCCATGTAAAAATAATAGTCCTTACATTCGATATAGCACCTTTCACGTTGAGAAGGACGTCTCAAAGTGCTTCACAGGATACACCGCAAAGCGTAATGACCGTGTATTTTGCAGGCAAAATGACAAATCTATCAAGCATTAATACGTGCGATACAGCGTGCCTTTAAATATATCAGCTGTTGCAGGAGAGGAAGCAATTTTCCATTTTCAGTAAATGTTCGGTTGGATCAAGAAATGTCAGGTGAACAACCCTGCAAGCCAAAGCCCTAATGGGTAGGCTGGCCCTAGCTGGACAATTAGTTGGAAAGCTTGCCAGACAGTGCTATCGATGGCAAGCTCTGCAGTTTTAGCTGGTTAGATTCCAGCACTACACAAACGCACACGTCCTGGCTCTTGCCAACCTGCCCCAAAATATTTTCCAAAATAAGGTAAGCAGGATGGGTCCCTACAGGGAGTGAGTGAGCATTCCATTCCAACAATCTATCTCCGGAAGTTGCCGTGCGTAGGTGGGATGCATGGAATTCTCATTTAGTTTCGGATACTCTTAAGCACGGTGATGGGTTTCCGCATGTGTCAGGCTGACCAAAAAACCCACATCACAGTGCTAACAAAAGTGCTCCTCGGGGAAGCGGTGGGTTACTGGCGCTCACCCACTGGAAAAAGTGCCTTGTGACGCAGGAATACAATATGCATCCCACTGACTGACCAGACTTGAGCTTGGTGGGGTGGGGGGGAAGAGAGGTTTCTGGTGGTTGCTTGCCAATAAAACTGCTGCATTCCTGAGGCAGTCCTTTCCGACCTCCATGTCTAACTTTGCCATTCTCCTGGTGCTGCACAAAGGGTAGCCTGCGATATCTGACAGGTCGAAGACAGTTCACATATTCACAGCACGGAGCAGTGTAAATGAGATGAATGCAGTTTGCTGAACCAGTCTACTGCTAATAGCTTGGGACCACGAGAAAAATAATCAGAATGGTGTCCTACGATCCCTTTTCCTTTCACGTATACATCTTCCCCGGGCTTGCTTTTATTTGTCAGGACCCAAACTGTGTGGCATCTCTGGCTCCTCTAAATTGCAGGCATAGATCCCGCTGAGATAGATGCGAACATTCGTTAATTCTCTGCCTCCCATAGTTAATAACACTGACAGGGCAAGCCACGCACGTCAATGTGGATGGCCCAGAGCAGCAGTTTCCACAGCCTGCAATACTGCTGATCTGCTGAGCGTCTGGTGGTGTACGCTGGTACAATTTAATTTGAAGTTCTTGATACTGTATCATTCCTGATGTGTGCGTGCATGTTTTTCCTTGAGACTGTGTTTGCTTGTAAACCAATTTTAAATGCTTATTTCCTAATGTGCGGCACAAACACTGATACAAACAGGAGGCAGGCAATCATGCTTCATGTCTCAGTCTCACTCTAGGCTAGATAGAGTTTAAAACAACTGTTAAATCAATTGTCTTGGCCTACTTCATCAGTTTTGAAGCACAACATATGCTCAACACATAGTTAACTTCATCATGGATTCTACCTGGTGTAAGTTTGCTTTTACAGGCTAATCTCTGTGAGATGGACTTGTATAATAACAAAAATAGTCCTTATATTTGATATAGCGCCTTTGCGGTTGATCTGCCTAGGAGGGCTGAATTCCTCACTCTGCTAGGTCACAACAATTAACATCTAGCAATTGGCTGGAGGATTCAGGCAGATTTTGCCCCAATATCACAGGGTCTTCTAACATTAACTTGAATGGCTTATTATTCAAGAACAATGTATTTATTATTTTGGTCAGCCAGATGTCTGAAACATGCGTACATCCATTACCATGCTTAAGAGTATCGAAACCAAACTGAGAATTCCATGCATCCCATCTACACATGGAAATTCCTGAGATAAAATTGTTGGAATGGAGCGCGCACTCTATTTCTGAGATTACTGGAGATGAAAAAACAGCAGCTTTTGATAATGGGCTCGACTGCGGTGAGATTGGCTTTCAGATCATGGTGCTCAACTCCAATTTATAGCGTGCTCTTTCCTGTGAAAAAGCAGGTTAAAAACATTGTTCAAAATAAGTCTGTTAATAAGCCTGTTCTAAATTACTCCCTTGAATAGTTGGAGTCGAAGGTTTATCCATTGGAAGTGTCTCCCTTTAGGAAGGCAGAGCTCACATAGGCAGAGCCAAAGCATAACACCACCAACAACTTGCATTTATATAGCGTCCTTCAAGTAGGACGGTGTCTCGGAGTGCTTAACAGTGGCGGAGCCCAATGCCGAATCAGGGGGAAGGTGACCGTAGGCACAGTCAAAGAGGAAGGTCTTCAAGCGTGACCTGAAAATGGGGAGAGAGCGGGGCAAGGCGAAGGGATTGAAATAGAAAGTTCCACAGCTTTAGGGCGTAGTGGCTACAAACACGGCCGCCGATGGTGGGATAGAGGGTCTGGGGGACAAGAAGGAGGCTGAAGCTAGTTGTGCGGAGGCAGCGGGTAGTAGTGCAGGGAGGCAGCAGGTTGTAGAGATAGGAGGGGCGCCAGGGTGTGAAGGGATAGTTTTTCAGCTAGTTGATTGGCACATGCAGAAACCTTTCACCAGGCTCAAGAGTTTCCAAGGCAAACTACCGAGGGTATCACAAATGTATGGAAATTTCCACTTGTCTGGAAAGGAATGTGGACTCTGCTCCCAGAGGGAAGTACCCCTGGCTACCTGCTCCCAACTGCAGCATAAATGAAACACATAAATCTCAAGTTTAAATTCTAGGGATATGTTTGAGAAACAGAAATGAGTTTTGACACTGCTCGACATTGGACTGGGTGGATCAGGAACTGGGTCCTTCCTTTCTTTCAGTTTTTGGCAGATAAACATCCTTTTGCGTAAATGGAACCCAGTGCAAGGATTTGTTTGCACAAGAAAGAACAATTCATCCCAAAATGGATTATTTATATGGCTTTTTCCATATAAAATGATCTTCTATTCAATCAGAACATTAACCAACCATTTGCAGTATCTTTCAATTGTTGTCCTACAGAAATTCCACACTGATATGTGTTTGGATAGATTTGCAGACAATAACTTCAACACAGATTTTGTTTTATACAGCATCCCTCATGCAGGGTAGCAACCCAGAGTGCAGACATTCACAGAAAGCAGTTCTGATGCACCAAGAACAAGGACACAGGTTAAGAGTTATAACGAGTAATTTCAGGGAAGTCGTTTTTCTTTACCCAGAGGGTAATTCACGACTGGGACAGGTTGCCAGGAAAGATGGTTGAAGCCAGGACACTGTGACTCATTTAAAAAATACAGCTTGATGCTGTGACAGGGAACACATAGAACGGTAACTGTAATGAATTGCAACTGCATTGAATGCTAATTTAATTGAGTAATTAATAACAACAACAAAATTACATTTGTATGGCGTCTTTCACGTCGAGAGGACGTCCCAAGGTGCAGGACAGTCAGTGTTTCGAACCCGAGCTGGGGGTCAGGATCAGGGAGGGTTGAGGGCAGCGGGGGGAGCAGGGTGATCGAAAGCATGGTCGAAGAAGAGGGTCTTGAGATGCGACTTGAAGGTGGCAAGGGAGGGGGCGAGGCGGAGGGACTGCTGGATGGAGTTCCAGAGGGTAGGGGCATAGTGAAGCAGGCCGGAGCCCGTTCCACTGAATTATCATTTAATGTAGTTGCAATTCATTACAGTTTGAGCTATTCTTTGGAAAATAACCAAACCCTCAATTCACCACCATATTAACAATTGTACCAATCACAAGATGAATTAACACTGTTGCTCGTTAACTAGACAAAAATAAAATAAACTTGAAGATTGATACACAAACTTTTAAGCTGCTGTGGGAATTAGGAATTTTGGGCTTCTGTACTATAAATTCCTCACACAAACAACCTTGGCTCAGGTCAGCTTGGCTCAGTTGGTAGAACTCTGAATCCGAAGGTTGTTGGTTCAAGCCCCACGTCGGGGTTTGAACTCACGATCTAGGCTGACACTCTAATACAATGCTGCGAATTCTGTGGGCAAAAGTGGCAGCCAATTTGTGCACTGCAAAACATTCTTGGCTTCGAGGTGTCCTCCTGACATGAAAGGCACTACATCAAATGCAAGGATTATTATTATCATTATTATTGTTCATACACATACTGGGCAAAGGATTCCAATCTTCTCAAGAGCTTTTTGTTTGAAGGGATGACCTTCATACTCAAACACCCAGAGGAGATTCACTATTTAGAGAGCTCAAAGAGCAACACCAAGAATATATTTAGCACACTTTACGGGCGTTGGCGTCTTAGTGTGCTTGGCACAGTTAATGCAACAAATGCAGTTGACTCAAAACCTGGTTGCCAACTTGATCCTGTTTGAGGGAAATGCATTAATATTCATGACCATGTCTGAAGATGTGACTACAGTAGCTCACCTACTTACCCTTTCCAGTAACACAATACAGAGGCTTCAATCAAACCCAGATTCAATGGTGTCCATCTCAAGAGCAAATTGAAACCAGAATCCTAGACAATCAACTATTGATTTTAATCATTCTTCTAAACACAATCTAAGCTCCTTCTCTCAGATAATTCCACAAGATCCTGTCTCCAGCCTGGCTTGATTTGACATGTTCCAGACTCACGATATTCCAGTTCAAATGACATAAAAATTGGTTTAGCAAAGCTAGGCATTTAAAAACTTTTTGTTTTAAAAAATAGGAATAATTAATAAATAGAATACCTATAGGAAAATGCTGCAGCATTTTCTCCTTGTAGATCTTATGGTCGCTTTCCAAGAAAACACAGAAGATAATGCGATCAACCTGGAATTGAAAACAAATACACATTTAAGTCTCGTCGTTGACACCTGGCAACTTGATAACAAAATGTTCAAACCATTTCGACTCCATAATCTATTGGTCTGAGCCATTTCTAGGAGAAGACTTGGGAGTTAAAAGGGTCACAATTGCAGCAGGCCATTATTATCATATCGACCAAAAGTAAAAGTCATTACAAAAGGCAAAAGGAGTCATTACTGCCATCAGTGTGATTATCACTGGCATTGGGGTGATTATCACTGGTATTGGGGTGATTATGACTGGCATTGGGGTGATTATCACTGGCATTGAGGTGATTACCACTGGCATTGGGGGATTATCAATGACACTGGGGTGATTATCACTGGCATTGGGGTGGATATCAATGACATTGAGGTGGATATCAATGGCATTGGGGTGGTTTTCACTGGCATTGGCACTAGCTGGCCACCCGAGCTGGCTGTGACAACTGTGTGGGGGGGAGGGGGGAGATGAAAAAAAATGCAGTCTTCAGATGGACCTTGCACGAGGTGAGGGAGTGAGAGATATCATCACAAAGGTATTTTGCTAAACAACAACCCCCCCACCCCACCAACACTCCTTCTAGTTATCACATATTTGGGATGGTGTAATGCCCACATCACTGTCCACTCATAAAGACTGCTGTAAATCTACTAAGAGTGGCAGAACACAAGCAGTGCCAAAGCACTGAACGCCGGAAATCAATCACCTTTTGTTCCATTGCCGCAAATTGCGCAGAAAGACACATAGGCGGTAAACCCTCTTTCAGATAACGGAACAAAAAATGTGATGCAATAATTATCACTGGTGATAAATCAAAAGGTACAGAAGCTGCTGTTGTTTTTGTCCAGTACTTCACAACTGTTTTGGGCTTTCTGATATACCAAAACCTCTGATGCAATGCCATTTCTTTTTAGCTCTATCATCAACAGGCATTTTAGACACCAACTGCTCCTCTCTGTTTTACAAGATATACATGTAGGATGGATGTACTGAATATATACACAGTGGAACCCCATTATAACATGCCTCATCACAATGCAGGCTCTATTATAAGGCAGGTGCCTGTTGTGTTGTGCATGCACAGGAAGAAATAAGGCATATTCTAATCTACCCACTCTAGTAGGTTTGGTTATGTATTGTGATGCCAACAATTTTCTGCGCACTCACAGAGAGGAAGTTACATCTGCAGAGACGTTCCTCGTGCACAAAATGGTCCCTGCTAACCTCACTTCCTGGTCTGCACGTGCACAGCAAACAGGAAGTGCCGTAGGCCGGGATGCGATGACCTGTTAACGCGCTGTGCTATATTTTACGTATCCCATCCATTACGCAAGAATGGAACACCACTGTAGCACATACAAAATCCAAAAATTCTCAAAGAGCTTCACAAGTAATTGCTACAAAGTGAAGTGACTGTGTATTTGTAGCTGAACAGCAATACAATCCACAGGTAATTGTTTCAAGTAATGTCAGCCTCATTCATGGAATGGAATTTCTTTTTAATTGCATTCATCAATCAAAAATATCACCATAAAATATCTCCATAAAACATTAATGATGAATGACAACTTGGAAGATGCTGGAAAGATGAGACCAATAGGCTGAGAAGCATGTGCCAGCCTGGTTCAATTGGTAGCAGAAAGTTGTGGGTTCAAGCCTTATTTCGGGAATTTAAACTCATATACTCTTGCCTGATGCTCCAGTGCAGTGCTGGGGTTGTGCTGCATTAAACCGAGTCCCGTCTGCCTATTCAGGTGGAATTTAATGATTCCCATGGCATTATTCAAAAAGAGAAGGGAGTTTCTCTCGCTCGGTGTCATGGCCAACAATCCCCCAAATAAAATTGATCATTCACTCCATGGCTGTTTGTGGGATATTGCTGTGCAGAAACTAAATCCTGTGAAGCACTGAGACATCAGCCTGACATGAAAAGCACTGTCTGAAACCCTGGTCCATGCTTTTGTCACCTCTCGGCTGGACTACTCTAACGCCCTCCTCGCCGGTCTCCCATCCACTACCATTCATAAAATCCAAACCATTGAAAACTCTGCCGCCCGCATTCTCACCCGCATGAAACTCTGCTCCCCGATCACCCGAGTCCTTGCCAGACTGCACTGGCTGTCTATCCCAGAGAAGATTGATTTCAAGGTCCCTGCACTCCTCTGCACCCCCCTACCTCTCTGACCTCTTCTCTCCTCAAAACAGTACCCGTTGCCTCCGTTCCTCCGGGTCTGGCCTCCTCCTTGTCTCCCAAGTCCTCCGCTCCACTCTCGGCAGCCGTGCCTTCAGCCACTATACCCCGAGGCTCTGGAACTACCTTCCTCACTCCCTTCGTCTCGCTCCCTCCCTTCCCATTTTTAGGTCTCTGCTGAAGACCTTTCTTTTCGACCGCGCCTTTGGTCACCTTCCCACCCCTCCCCCTGGCTCCGGGGGAAGGATGGGAAGAAATAATCTTTGATTAGTATTATTAAGAGCGTTGCTCATCCAAATTATTCTTGTGATTCTGTGGAAATCAGTAAGGATTCTAGCCAGCGTGTAAATTTGTCAAATCCTGAGGCACCCATCCTTTAGAATATTATTATTATTCTGAATGTTAACTCAGTCTGTGAACAGGGCCAAACGGCAAACTGTGGAAAGAAATGAGCTTTAACAATCAGCAGAACAAGGTTGTTTAGCTCCTCAAGCATAGAGTTAGTGAGATGCTCACCATTTGTCTTCCCTATTATATCTGCTGCCTCTTAAAGAGAGTTGCAGTGATACATGTTCAGAATATTGAAAGGGCCTTCATTTTTCGTAGTTTACGATTTGAGGGAAGCTAACACAACACACATAATCTTGTTCTGTGCAACAGCCAGGAATGAATGTGGAATGAAAAGATGCTCTCCGAAAGATGAATGATAAATGAAAGGACAGGTAATGTACATGCAAATTCTATGAAGAAACAAAGAATATATTAAGCCCACAGCAATCTTATTAATATTTTACATGCAATTTCACTTCCACGCTTTCACCTTTCAAGGAGACGATGAAGAATAGATATGAAAAAAAATGTCACCGAGACAGGATCAGCTTCCTTAACTGAGACTACAGATTTGATACGTGCTTTTATGTTGACGAATTAAATTACCAATTAGTGTGTATTCATCAGAACAGTCGTGTTTTGCGGCTTGGATTTCTGTGAGGTTTCATTGTCAGGTTCAGGTTAGAAAAAAACATTTCTGTCAATGCGAAACAGATTGAAGAGATTCTGCAAATTTTCTAGTTTCGCAGGGAGGCTCTAGGCTGATTGTTGCCTGCTCTTAAATATCCAAATCAATCTTCCTTTCCTCCTTAAATAGTCGCTTTCAATTTCTCTCAATCTGTAAATTAGAGTCAGGCCATGCGGATGGTAGGTAATTCAAGAAGTGAGCCTGGCCCTCAATTCCACTTGTCTCATTCCCCCAACCACCCGAACATTTCAGCATATTGGCAATGGTGACTGGAGTGCCCACGCACCATGTTGTGATATAGTGAGATAATAATAATAATCCTTGCATTTGACATAGCGCCTTATCGTGTTTTCTGGACATCTCAAAGCGCTTCACAGAATATACTGTAAAGTGAATTGACTGTGTTTTTGTGGGCCAAACGTGGCAGCCAATTGCGTACAGCAGCATCCCACAAACAGTCGTGGATTGAGCAACCAAATTATTTGTGTTCATTTTGAAGGAATTATTATCCCTGGAAAAGTGATCTGTCAATCGACTAACAACCGGGTTCCTAAAACCATTCTGCATCTCTTATGCTATGCTGTGTATCTCAGCTCTGCTATAGTTTGGATAAAGGGAAAAACTCCCTTCTCTTTGTGAATAGTGCAATGGGATGTTTAACGTCCACCTGGACTGGCAGATGGAACCTCAGTTTAACATCTCATCTGAAGATGTCACCTCCAACAATGCAACATACCTGCAGCTCTGCATTGGAAGGTCAGCCTATATTAGTTCCAAGTCCCGGCGTGGGGCTTATACCTACAATTTTCTGACTCAGAGGCGAGAGTGCTACAAGCTGAGTCGTTTTGCACCTTTCATATCAGATGATGTCTCGATGTGTTGTGCAGTGGTGGGATTAGTTACCGAGCGAGGGGGAAGGGGGAGGTGACCACAGGCACAGTCAAAGAGGTGCGTTTAAGATTAGTGGAATTTAAACACAGATAGAGAGGGGGGTGAGGAGGACGACAAAGGCAACGAGTTCCAGAGGTGAGGGGCATAGTGACTAAAGGTCAGCCACCGATGGTGGCACGAGGGTGTATGGCAAAACTGGGTTAACTAAGCGGAGAGCCAAGTAGTGGGGTATGAGCAGATCAGAGAGATAGGAAGGTGCTTGGGTATGGAGGGATAATAATAATAATAATTCCTTGCTTTTAATATAGCATCTTATCACGTGTTGAGATGTCTCAAAGCGCTTAACAGAATTATAAAGTGAATTTACTGTGTATTTTGTGGGCAAAACCTGGTAGTCAATTGCACACAGCAGTGTTCCACAAACAGCCGTGGATTGAGTGACCAATTTTTTTTTGAACAGATTCTTTTGAACCCAAGGAAAGCAATCTGCTATTCGACTAACAACCAGGTTCCTATTTACTGCTGGGTAAACAGAGGTGTGTGGAGTAAGGAAACTTGATGAAGGTTTCTCCCTGCCTGGGAATCCCAGGTCTTCTCGCTTGCGAGGCAAGTGCTCTAACCAATACGCTACAAGACTCCACAGGTGTGAGGGTGAGGATGAAGTTGATCCATTTAGAGCCAGGTAGCCAGTGTCCTGATAGAGGAACACAAAGGTGCAATTCATTAAACAGTGGACCCTCAGGGTTCATTCTTTTGGGCAAAGTGAACAAGGGAAGAATTGGCCTCGGAATATTCAAACGGTGCTCGGACGGAACCAACATAATAAGCTCCTGACAACAGTCGTGGACTTAGCAGTCGAAAGCCCAGATGGTGCAGGGATCCCAACAGGGTTTAAACATTCTGCTACAAGCCTTTGAATCAAAAAATAAAAGTACTTATCTTGCGTCACCATGTTCAAGCTGTCAGATCAGCAGGGTCCAGGGGCATATTCATGCCTAACCTTTATGTTGCACACTCACTGATACTACAAAGGCTTAACTGCAGACGTGCGGACAGCAGAACAATGAGGTTTCAGGTGGCCCACACACAGCTATATTTACAATGTAAATATCACCTTGCCTTTTTTCCCAGGCCCCCTCGGTTTCCTGGGCTCTCAGCACAGCAAGCCGAGAGGATGACATTCATCACATTATATTCAAACATCTCCTTAGGTAGGAGTCCAATAGCATCATTTTGAATTAAAACTAATGGCTGCTTTGATTCAGGAGTACTTGGTCCAGCCGTATGAGATTGTCATGTTACGTTATTTGTGCACTTAATTTTTGCTGTCTTGTTTACCATCGTCTGATGTTATGCTTGGGGATTGTAAAATATTGTCAGATTAACTGATGGTAATAATAATAATTATAGCGATAATAATTCTTGCATTTGACGTAGAGCCTTTCATATCAGGTAGGTGTCTCAAAGCGCTTCGAAGTTCAGTCGTTACATTTCACAGTATTAATCCACTGAAAAAGGCTGCCACGAAGGGCTGGTTGAGGCCGGGACTCCTTAAAAAAAGCAGCTTCATGTTGTAATGGGAGGGTGGAGGAATAACAATGTGGGGGTGGGGGGACTGTTGTTGGGATAAACAGGGATGTAGAAATCTTGGAAATGACTTTTGGGTGCAATGATTGTGCTGAAGTAAGAGGGGAAGAGAGATTCACTCCGGTGGGAAGGCTTTAGAGATAGCTCAAAATGTATGATATTTCACAACAGATTGTATAGCACATTCCACAACAAGAGGAATCTGATATGAAACGTGGTATTTTTTCGACCCATTAATTCAATGCCGGTTGTATCTGGCGAGGCAGCCCCCGGCCTGTGATATCTACCCAAACCTTTGGCTGAACGCCGTGGTAGATGTGCTTGGTGGAAGCAGTCTCATATGAACTGGTGAACAGTGAGCTGCATGCTGATGATAACTTAAGAGTTTTTCCATGAATGTGAAATGAGGTTTCATGGGCCTTTGCACTCATTCGTTTTCTTTTAAATTAATTTTATACAGTCCAACAGTAATAGTAAATACGAGCACAATGTTTTGTGCACTTTTCTTACAGTGACCAACAATAAAAATCACCAAGGGGGAGGCTGAGTCGACTCGCTACGTCAAAACAGTGTCAGGCAGCAATAAAACAAGGCAATCAGGGTGCTGGGCTATATTGCCAAATCAATTAAGATCAGATCCCCAGGCGTCATATCACACACAGGCTGTACAGTGGTCTGGTCAGGCCGCACCTAGAGAACTGTGACATAAGGGGGCTGCCCAGGCTCTAGAGGCAGTGCAGAGAAAAGCAACAAGGATAATCCCCAGTGTCAACCCAGGGCATGAGAGAAGAGGGGACTGTTTACTTTGCATGCGAATCCCAGCAGCTAATTTACACACAGAAATATGCCACAAGCTGCCATGAAGTGAATGACCAATTTTTTTTTGCGGGATTGTGGCCAGGACAAACTCCCTTCCCTTTTTGAACAACGCCATGGCATCTTTCACATTCACTTGAACAGACATATATGACCTCGGTTAAATGTCTCGTCCAAAGGACAGCACTTCTGACAATGTTCCCACCAGCACTGCACTAGAGTGTCAGCCTTAAAGTCCTGATCTTGGCTTGAATCCACAATCTCCTGACTCAGAGACGAGAGTGCTACATCTGAGCCCGGCTAAACTCCTCTATGTAGGGGTGCTACGTATGGGAATTAAATAGACCCACAAAAATCTACACAATTATTCCAGTTTTGCTCTGCTGTGGGGACTGTTTGTGGGACACTACTGTGCACATTTGCCTGTCGCGTTTAGCCCAGAAATATACAGTCAATCCACTTTACAATATATTTTGTGAAGTGCTTGGAGATGTCTCAACGATTTGATAAGGTGCTATATCAAATGCAAGGGCTAATATTCTTATTAGTATTACTAAAGGCATTGATCAAAGCTCATCCATAGCTCGTCTCTATAACACAACATAACATTACTCCACAGTCTCAGGCCATCGGTCCACACCAACCATAATTTTTACAACACAGCTATGCCAGAGCCTCAGACTGTCATCTACAGTTTGTGTAATGCAGCCAAACTACTGTCTTCAGATGTACATCAAATGAACAAAGCATCATTTTGAATTAAAACGAATGGCTGGTTTGATTCAAGAGTACTTGGTCCAGCCGTATGAAATAATGTAGATAATGATAAGCTGTTTTATCTTATATGGAACAATAGAACCAGAGGACATGGCTTGCATTTGAAGGAGGTAAATTCAGAACAAATCTGTGGAAACACTTTATCTTTATAATGAGTGAGTAGTTAACCTATGGAACAGGCTCCTTAGGGAGATAATGGAAGCAGAAAATGTTGTTTGTTTCAAGAACAAATTAGATAGATTTCTGCTAGAAAATAATATCTCGGGATGCAGGATATAGTTTGGGACACAACATGTCAAGCGACTGCCAGGATGGTGGAAGGTGAACTAGATGGTCTTCTTTCGCCCAGCAAATTCTTATGTTCTTAATAAATATGCTGACAAAGTATTCTGTGAGATAATTGATGCTTTCAACGATACCACAAGTGAAGCTACAAAGACAATTCAGACAATCCTTCCATAATAATCCTTGCATTTGATACAGCGTCTTATCACGTCTTCGAGACATCTCAAAGCGCTTCACAGAATACACTGTAAAGTGAACTGACTGTATATTTTGTAGGCGAAACATGGCAGCCAATTGCGCACAGCAGTGTCCCACAAACAGTCGTGGACTGATTGACCAAATTATTATTATTTTTTGGAAGGATTATTATCCCCGGAAAAGCCAATCGACTAACAACCGGGTTCATACTTACTGTGAGTAAACAGAGGCGATTGGCGATTGGAGTAAGGAAACTTGCCCAACGTTTCGCCCTGCCTAGGAATCGAACCCAGGTCCTTTCACTTACGAGGTGACTGCTCTAACCACTACGTTACAGGAATTCCATTAGAAGGCCAGGTTTTGACAATCCATTCATCACTGGCAGAGTCAGTCCCAAGTCCTTTCCGTTCTTTATCTAAATGGCATTGAATTGAAATACAGTCCAGGCACAATTACATTGGAGCTGCGTTTATATAACCTTTTGAAAGCCAAAATATTGCCATTAATTCTCCAGTGGCAAATGGTAGCAGAATCTAAAAGCAGTACGTGTGCAAAGTCATCATTATTTCTCAGGACTTAGGTTTCCTTACTCCACAAGTCTCTGTTTACCTAGAAACCCAATTGTTAATCAATTGGCGGATTGCTTTCTGGGAGTAATATTTCCCCCCTTAAAAAAAATTGTCACTCAACCAACAACTATTTGTGGGACACTGTTGTGTGCAATTGGCCACCGCATTTCGCCGACAAAATATACAGTCAATTCACTTCACAGTGTATTCTGTGAAGCGCTTTGAGACGTCCCAACAATGTGATAAGGCCCTATATCAAATGCAAGGATTGTTAATGTTATGTAAATCACCCACCTTTGCATTCAGTCGGGGTTAAACCTTTAGTGATAAATAATAATAGTTCTTATGTTTGATGTCAGGAAGGCATCTCAAAGCATTTCACAGGATATACTGCAGTGTTGTGACTGTGCATTTGTAGGCAGACTCGGCAGCCAATTTACACACAGCAATTCCCCACAATCAGCCATGAAGTGAAATGATGCGCTGGGGGCAAAACTGATCTCTACTTTGTCCAACGAACTTAAAGAATCTCATCTACTTTTCGTGAGTTGTTTTCTTCTTACTTGAGAAGACAGGTGCATCTGAACACTGAGGTGCTCATCAGCTGTTACCCCAAACATTTGCTATATTCTCATTAAGCGAAGAAACTAATTAGCTCTTAATTTTAGACCCATTAATCTGGAATGTATATATAGGGGCTATGCAGTGAGAGGCATGGAATACCATAAATATTGAAAGAATGTTCAATTGAATGACCTGTAACAAGGCTGTGGCCATAAGCTCAGGCAGATGAATATTTGATTCAACCACACCCTTCCGTGAATTTCAAACTCCTGGCAAACAGTGGCACTTTATAGTTACTTTAATATAAGTATCTGTGTTACTGGCCATTTATTGAAAGGGTGTTGAATCCACATCTGACGCTAGCCTGTCCTCATCAAGTGCTTTGCTGAGTACTTGGTCTCCAGACTTGCAGCATTCATTAGATCTTTAGCGAAACAAAACAGTCCTTTAAACGATATGAGGCTAATAAATAATAATAATCCTTAGTTCACCCACAAAATATACAGTCAATCCACTTTACAGTATATTCTGTGAAGCGCTTTGAGACGTCTTAATGGTGTGAGGAGGCACTATATCAAATGCAAGGATTATTATATTATTATTATTATCTCATCTGAAGAACAGTACCTTTGAACAATGCAACCCTCCCCCAGCACTGCACTGGAGGGTCAGCGAAGGCTATGAGCATAAACTCCCCCGACATGGAACTTGAACCCATAATCTTCTGATTCAGAGATGAGAAGGTTATCAGACTGAATCAGTCTGACACCATAAGCACTCTTCTGTCGCACAATTTCTGGCATACATCTAAAATTAAACCTCTTCCACTTTTTTGCTCCTTTTTAAACTCTGGCAAGGTTATTCACCTGCAGATGTCTGCTAATCCTGCTAATCTAGGCAAAATATTCATTCAACAACAGTTTACAACTAAACGATTCATTGCACCAGAGAGAATCGAATCATCTATAGATTGAAAATGGTTTGGAACTTTCATTTTTTATATACTTAACAAATATTTTTTGAACAGCTTTTTGTTTGAGTGAAATTGACTAAACTCTAACTGAATTCTTGTGAAACAGAAATCTGGATGTTCAAGGTCCCTGTGTAACCAAGCATCTAATTTTAGCTCAATAGTGAGTTTCAATTACCTTTGTCCTTTAACTGAGTGGAGAAAAAAANCCAATATTACAGTGTATGGCTGTGAATTAAGTTATATACCCTTTACACTTATTTCAGAATTGTTAATTTTGTTCTACAATCAAGTCCCAATTTGAAATTCTGTCTTTTCATGGGGTTGAATTGTTTCTTTTGTGCTCCTCAATGTAAATGACTTGGAGAACATGACAATGGGACACTTGCACTCTCACATCACAAGATCAATCTGGATGAAGAAGGCCCTTTCGGCCCATCCGATCTCATCCCTCCAAACCATACATCCTACCGTTCCCTTTCACTGCTTTTTAAATTAGTCCCAGTGTCCTAACCTCAATCACTTTTCCTGGCAACCTGTTGCAATCATTGATGACCCTCTGGGTAAAAATAAAATTCCCGATATCTGTCCTGAAATTGCCATTTACAAATCTATATCTATGTCTTCTTGTTCTACTGTCACAATACTTCCTAAAGTATTGGTCTCAGTCCAGTTAGGATGCAAATCCAACAAATGACTCAACCAGAACTTCAAGGACCTGGGTTTGGAGGTTTTAATCTTGAAACTGGTGCATCCGACCATATGCTTTTGTTCATATATTTACACCGCCAAGTCTTGACAATTTGGTCATCTCTATTAGTGCAGGGAAAGCTTTTGACAGGGTCAACTGCTACTTATTGCTGTCTGTCTGAAGGGATTGTGTTTGTATCAACTTAACATCCACATTGCCCATCAAACCTTGTATTTTGCCTAGAAATCACACAGTCATTGCACTTTACAGTATATCCTGAAAAGTGTTTTACAATATAATGCAAGTCTCAAAGTGCTTTGCAGTGCTGACTGGTCAACCGAGCTGGTGCGGGGAGGTGCGGGGGGAGCCAAAGAGGGGAGGGAAGACAAAGAGGATCAAAAACAGGGTCAGAGCATCACATCTTAGGGCGGGTTTTGAATGTGGGAAGGGAGGGGGCAAATCGGTGTGACTCCTTGATAGAATTCTAGAGAGCAGGGGCAGAATGGCTGAAAGCTCGCCCACCGATGATGGGGTAGGGGGCATTTAGCAGACCAGTGTTCGCTAAGTTTCCAGTGTTTTGAGATGCATCCTCCCCATGTGAAAGACGCTCTATCAAATGTAAGGATTGTTATTGTGTCTGACAGCATTAACTCATCACCATTCTTGCTTCAAAGACATGGCACAAGTCCCTTTCCCACTCTTGCTGCTTGCTGTGGTACTACAACACCAATGTGCATCTATAGGTGTAGTGACTATGGATGTTGTAGGCTTACACAGAGACGAATCCAATCGTCGCCTGAAAACTCTACCTCACTTTTAGACTAAACAGATTTTGTTTGCAAAGACAGATGTCATCAGAAAAAAAGTCAAGTCTCATATACATTAAGTGCTAATTGGATTCAAGCAAGACTTAACTGGGTGAGATTCAGGCGTCAAAGAAAGATGAAGCTGAACCAAATGGAGGCTGTAACAGTACTGGAATGTGAAGAGAATTGGATTGTGTCTCACTTAGAACAAGGGCTAGGAAGACAACCAAAATATCATGAGCCTACAAATGCTGGTGAGTTCCGCTATGTGTAGGAGAGGTGTGAAGAGCACATATTTTGCTCTTACAATCCAATCAGACCCTTTTTAAGAGCTTTGAGACAGATGGCATGGCTCAAATTCATAGTGAGACAATGTATTGCGTCCTGAGAGAAGAAAATGATGGCCAACACCTAGCAGGACCGTCCATAAAATATGGCCCCGGTCACAACTCAAAAAGGAACTTCCTTGTTCAAAATAATTTTGAATAGAGTTGCAATGGGAAAACTCTTTATGAGCACAGACTGACATTAACAGTTCTCGGGGATGAGTCAGTACATGTTGCAGTCAGTGTGATGGCCTACCAGATAAGAATCTGTCTGTCCTCCGCAAACAAGAATCCTAGCCTTGCCCAAAAATTTTACTTCACTTTTCGAGTGAACAGATTTTGTTTGCATAGACAGATGTCATCAGAAAAAAAGTCAAGTTTCAGATACATTAAGTGCTAACTGGATTCAAGCAAAACTTAACTGGGCGAGATCCAGGCGTTGAAGGAGAGGAAGCTGGAGCAAACGGAGCAAGAACAGGATTCCGGAAGGACAGGATTCCTCCTGTTGTTCTTATGGTATATTAATAATAATAACAATCCTTGTATTTGATACAGCGCCTTATCACGTCTTCGAGACGTCTCAAAGCGCTTCACACAATACACTGTAAAATGAATTGACAGTATATTTTGTAGACAAAACACGGCAATCTGTCGTGGATTGAGTGACAACCAGGTTTTTGCTTACTGCTAAGTAAACAGAGGCATGTGGAGTAAAGAAATTTGCCTAAGGCTTCAGTCCATCCGGGGATCGAACAGTGTTCTCTTGTTCGACAGTACTAACCAATACACTATGGCAATGAAATCCTTTAAACTCAGCACATGTTTAACCTGTGGAAATGTTTAACCTACAAACCACAAAAGTTTAAAGCACAAAACGTGAAGACTTTTTTTTTACAAAAATTCACTGCATTTAAAAAACACAACTTTTTTTAGCAATTTTACTCCTGAAAGTCAGATTTAAAAGTAAAGATTCCCTGTTACACCGTTTGCCTCTCTGAATACTGCAATAAAGTACCAAAATCGTTGTGGCTTTAATGGACTAACTGTATTCTGCACTATCTGAGGAGGGTGCCATGGAGTAGTCATGCTCTGCTCCTTCGTGTATGCTGGCATTAGATAGTTGTTTATTTTAACAATGTACAATATTGGTTCATGGATGAGCCACGGCAGTGAGTGTCAGCTGGCCACTTGACTGTAGAGGTTTCAGGGCTGAGCCTACCTCTCCTCGTTTCCAGTAGAGGGTGTTGAAGAAGCACCAGGTGCAGAAAACCCACCTGACTTTAACCTTCCTAATAATAATAATAATAATAATAATAATAATCCTTGCATTTGATATAGCGCTTTTCACGTCGGGAGGACATCCCAAAGCGCTTCACAGTGTAAAATGAATTGACTGTATATTTGTGGGCGAACGCGGCAGCCAATTGCGCACAGCAATGTCCCACAAACAGTCGTAGATTGAAAATGACCAATTTATTATTGTTTTGTTTTTTGGAGTGATTATTATTAGGCGTGTGGAGTAAGGAAACTTGCCCAAGGTTTCGCCCTGCCTGGAATTGAACTCAGGTCTCTCGCTTGCAAAGTGAGTGCTCTAACCACTGAGCTACAGGACTCCACATACTAACCGGGGGAAGATAAAGACAAATGTAGCTTCTCTGCACAGCTCTGGCACAGCCCAGCAAACTCAGCATGTTCGGGGATTCTTACTCCAATCAATCTACAACAACAACAATTTGCATTTATACAGTGCCCTTCATGCGTGTAGCGTGTCAGAGCGCTTAACAGCAGTGTGGTTCGACACATTGACAGGGAAGGATGGTGACCGAAAGCATGGTCCAAAATAAATACATTGTAAACTAGAAGAGAAAATTGGATGAGATACAAAGCCTCCAGCTGAGTGGGATTTCCGCCAATGGATTTGTTACAATAGGAAGAAGTGCTGTAAAACGGCATTATCTTTTCATCTAAACTGATAAATATGCCAAAGAAGAAGAAGAGGAAAGTCTTCAGGTATGATATGAAGACGGGGAAGACGGGGGGCAAGACGGAGGGATTGAAGCAGGGAGTTCCAGAGATTTGGGGCGTAGTGGCTGAAAACATAACCTCTCAGATAATATGATCATCTCCCCATCTCCTTTTTCCATTGTTCCGTGTCCAACCCCACCATTGTGAAGTGCTCCGAGATATTACCCTATGTGAAGGGAGTTATATAAATACAAGTTGTCATTTTATAGTTGCACTAATTCTTCAAGCAAATGTCAAACTGGAAGGATGCTCTTATCTAGCTTGAATTCCTTTTGCTAAAGATTAGTCACTTCGAGATCTAAGAACCGCAGAATTGCTGAAATGTTTCAGCATAAAAGGATCCATAGCAGATTTATCAGTTCAGATGAAAACATGATGCCTTTTTACAGCACTTCGTATTATAACAAATCTACTGTCAGAAATCCCACCCAGCTGGAAGTTTCATGTCCCATTCAATGTTCACTTCTAGTTTTCAATGTACAGTATTTGATGCTTTTTAAAAAAAGTTTGCTGTCTTTGTTGCACATTTCTCTATTTAGACATC
This sequence comes from Callorhinchus milii, assembly GCF_018977255.1. Lineage (NCBI taxonomy): Eukaryota > Metazoa > Chordata > Chondrichthyes > Chimaeriformes > Callorhinchidae > Callorhinchus > Callorhinchus milii. The sequence goes on from NW_024704744.1 coordinate 79,216,859, forward strand.
TGTCAACGGATACATAGAGTTACTAGTAACCATCCTTACAATTTTAAAAAGGATTTCAAAGTAAACCCAGAACAATATCTCACGAGACCGTAGAACAAGAGTGCATACTTTAAAGTTGCAAAGGGCAATTTCAGGACAGGACCGATACTTGGAAGTTTTTCTTTATTCAAAGGGTACTTAACAACTGGAACAGGATTGCCAAAAAGGGTGGTTGAGGCCAGGACATGGGACTCATTTAAAAGGCAGTTTGATGCTATCATAGCAGGTGTTCTAAAGGGATGATAATAATAATAATCCTTGCATTTGATATAGCGCCTTATCACGTCTTCTAGATGTCTCAAAGCGCTTCACAGAATATACTGTAAAGTGAATTGACTGTATATTTGTGGGTGAAATGTGGCAGCCAATTGCACACAAGAGTGTCCCACAAACAGTCATGGATTGAAATGACCAATGCATTATTTTTTTTAGGGATTATTATCAGGCATGTGGAGTAAGGAAACTTTGCCCAAGGTTTCACACTGCCGGGAATCGAACCAAGGTCTCTCGCTTGTAAGGCAAGAGCTCTAACCACCGAGCTACAGGACTCCTATCAGAGATCAGATGTGTCTTCTTCTTCTTCTTCTTCTTGTTCTTCTTTTTCTTCTTCTTCTTCACCTAAACCAATCTTGTGATCATGTTTTTCTTTATCACAAAAGATTTTGCGTTGCGGTCTCTGACACCAATTAGGGAGATAGGAAAGCTGTGGTCAAGGGTTTAAGTGGCTAAGACACTATCCCCAGTTGTTAACATTTATATTGTGGTCAACCCATGGAAGTGGGAAAAGAAAATGAGATATTGCCATAATGGCCGGAGACAGCGTTCTGTAATGCTCTCTCCCACAGCCCGACACTTCCCTCGGCATTACTTCATTGACATGGAAAAAACTCACTTGCATGTTTAAAACATTACAAATAAATAGGAAAGAAACAATTTGATTTAAGAGATTGTTAACAGGCACTGAAAGTATTCAAAATAAAGGAAAACAATTAAGCTGCGGTTAAAGCTGCTATCGTTCCTCAACCTGGCAAAGCCTAACTGGTTCTGAGCTTCAAAAAAGCTCTTAGTGGAGAAACTGGGTACAGCCTATGTATTGTTGGTGCAAAGTGTTATGGCTTCACTGTGTTTCTGGCCTCTGGAGGATCAGTCTAACACCTGCTGGATAGATTTTCATCTATAGAGTAACATCAATGCATGAGTTTCCCTCAGGCCCTCTTCAGTGTGTGTAAAACAAAATGTGTTCCATTAACTGGTATACTTAAATTATAATAATAATCCTTGCTTTTTTTTACAGTGACTTATCCCATCGTTGAGACATCTCAAAGTGCTTCACAGAATATACATGAAGGTGTGTAAAAAAAATAAAATATATTGAATCTCTTTATCTTTTAACTTTGCGACTGTTTGCGGGACATTGCTGAATGCAATTTGGCTGCCACTTTCGCCCACAAAACACACAGTCACGACAGTTTATAGTAAATTCTGTGAAGCGCTTTGAGATGTCTTGACGATGTGATAAAATTTCATATCAACTGCGAGGATTATTATAATAAATCTACCATCGAGCTTCACTCGTGCACAGTAACGTTGATCTTCCAGGATGACACATTGGTGAATTGCATCAATATTACTTTGCCTCTATCACTTAGCAAAGCACTCCCATAACTTTTCAGTAGTTTCCTAAAATAAAATCAATACACTTGACAGAAAAGCACTCTAAGCATCAAACTGAAAACACAACAGGCTACACTTGGATACTATTTGAGGATGATTTATATGATATATGATTTAATGATCCCAGATAATGCAATCAGACTTTCTCCCTCTTATAAAATTCCTTCCATTTGATACAGGGTCTTATCACGTCATCGAGACATCTCAAAACTGGATTTGCTGTAAAGTGCAATGACTATGTATTTTGTAGGCGAACACGGCAGCCAATTTGCACACAGTAGTGTAATGGTTCAATCAATGTAAGGATAATTTATATCAGGCGAGTGTGTGATTTGTTGGGCCACACACTATTTAAAAATATAATCAAACATGTTCAAGCAGCCTTCTAACCATTCAGCACCATTCAGTGGCCCTGTTAACATCCACCCTGGAACAACCCAGATAGATTTTATCTGAGATACACAAGTCAGAAAATAGGGAGTGCCCACCAGAAAATGATTATGGACTTCTTTAGCAAACTGTAATTTAATTATTATTTGTAATTATTTGTGATCTTAATTTTTGTATCAGTTTAATTTTTGGGTTCATACGTGCACTGTATTTTTCTGTACACTTAGAAATTCTACACACACCAATGAATCCTTGCTCAGAGACCACCCTTTTGTAAAGACCATTTTGATGCAGTCTGCTGAGCGATTGTTGAAGACAGATTTGACTAAATTTTGTTCAGGTGACTGCTGTTACCCTCTATTCTGAGACCAGTTGAACAATATGCCTCAGATAAAGCATCATATGGCACTGTTTGGAGTCTCAAAGTGCAGTGGTTAGCGCTCTTGCCTCGCAAGCGAGAGGACCATGGTTTGATTCCGGGTGGGGGATAGGACAAAACCTTAGGTAAGTTTCCTTTCTCCACATGCCTCCATTTAACAAGTAGTTAATAGGAATCCGGTTGTTAGTTGATTGCTGGATTGCTTTCTGGGGGTTATAATCCCTCAAAAAAAAATTGGGTAACTCAATCCACCGACTGCTTGTGGGCCATTGCTGTGCGCAATTTGCTGTGAGTTTAGCCCACAAAATACACAGTCAATCCACTTTACAATATAAGCCAGCAAATCTACCCACATTGGACAACAAGACTAACCCTCTGGAGTTAGTAAATTTATGAAATTCCTCCGCTATCACCACATCTCCCATGTATATCACAAGACTCTCCTCTTCAACCGTGCCTTCAGTCACCCACCTACCCCACCCTCCCTACCCTCCGCCCCTCTTAATCCCAACCCCCAGATCGGGTACAAATCCTCAACTGTCCAGCACCTTGGGAGGTCCTCCTGACATGAATTGTGCTATGCAAATGTAATTTGTTGTTTTTGTTATTTTGAGTCCATACAATTATAAGAGGTAGGGGTAAAAAATTGACATCACTAATGTCACCTCTGGCTCCCTGTGCTGCCTTGCCACAGTGCTCCAGGAAGCAGGCTAGTCAACTGCGAACAATTTCACAAGAGTTTCCAGTGCTAGAAAACCTTATAAGACCTGTCACAGATAACTTGCGGGCACCCTGCGAGCTGCACATAGGTGCAGAAGTTGGTCAGGCGGTCCTGTAGGTTCTCAGTGTACCACACTTCCAGTAACCGCAGATCCACAGGGCACCCGAGTTATAAGCGAATTCACTCCTCCGGACATCCTCACAAGATGAAAGGTGCTACACAAATGGAATTTTGTATTGTATAATAACAGGCTCATTCTGTATCTTCTCTGCATCACATTCACTTCATGGCACAATCCTGTGCGCAAATTGGCTGCCGCATTCAGCAACAAAATACACAGTACCTACACTTCACAGCATATCTCATGAAGCGCTTTGAGACATCTTGATGACATTCTGTGTACAACAACCAACCTATGAGCTAAACTGCACAATAGCACTCACAGCTCCGTCACTCAAGGCGTCTGAGATCAGATTATTCACTGAATCTATTCCATGCATCGTAGGTGAACATGAAGCATCTTTATTGTTTTCGTACAGAGCCAAGAATCAGCATCTTTGCGAGTCTTAAATGTCCTCCAGGATTACTTCTTCAGTTTCTAAAGGAGCTCTTGTTCGGGAATGATAGATGACAAACTAATCTTCAATAGCTATGACATTATCAGCCACCTTATTACTAATAGAATAAAATCCATAAAACTGTGAATACCCCAGCCTGCAAAGTGCATTTCGCCCAAGTATAATGATTTTGAGAAACTTATCAAAGTTTGGATTGATCTGAATTTCAATTGTGTTTTAAAGTCCAAGGACTAGAAGAATCTGCACTAATTAACAGTCCCATATAAAACACCATCATTTCATATGCTGTCTGTTTGATTTCTCAAGGGGGCAAGTAACCATTTTCTGTTGGGAAACTGACTCCAATCAATCAGATTAAATATTTATTTTGCCAAAATTATTACAATACAAATGCTCTGCACAATGAATGTCTTAAAGTGATATAATTAAGCTTTCCTGCCCAGGATTTTAATTTGATTTTTGCAAATGTTCAACTACGTTTTGGAGGTTTAAATCTTTTTTAAAAACATAACTTGCGTTTATATAGGGCTCCTCATGCAGGGTAGTGTCACAGAGCGCTTGAAAAAGCAAACAAGATGTTCATTCTTTGGTTAAGATGTAAGTAAAAACTATTGTGTAACTGTTAGAATTTAGTTTTAATTATATTTGCTCCCTCCCCTAAATAACTTCTCTATGGAAAACTGCAGTTTGCATTGCTCACAGAGCAAAAGAGTGCCTCTACTGTGAAGTTTTACAAAGCAGTGAACAAGCCCAATTTCTCAACAGCGGAGGAACGGACCTCTTTGTTTGCGAAGTAAGTCAATAACAAAAATAATTCTTGCATTTGATATTGCTCCTTATCGTGTCGTTGAGAATCTCAAAGAGCTTTACAGAATATTGTAAAGTGGATTGACCGTGTATTTTGTGGGGAAACGTTAAAACTTTAAAGCATTAAAGAAAAAGTGGTGGAGGAGCAGTCCTATGATTAAATTTGAAGCTTCAGTTTGTAAGTATATTCACAGTGGGGCTGTCGTTATCCATGAATTATAGCGACTCAGTACCATGGGGACGCTATTGGTGGATAATTTAATTTGCATGCACAGAGTCATTTCCGTAGCAAAGCACAACAAAGGTTTCACAGGGACCTTTAGTAAAGGTCATCCCCACACTACCTGTGCCATTTACTACCACAACAACATCGCCAATGAGTAATGATGCAGAAAATTAATGGTGTAGGAAAATTATCAATTGAATTCTAATCTGATTTGATCCAGACATTTCTCTTAAGTAACAGCCCGAAGCAGAAGTTGAAGTAGGAATCTCTTACGTACACTCACAAAAGTGGAATCAATTATTTTTAAGAAATTGAATAACTTTACACAGTTTAAGACCTTAAGGTCCAGGTTAGGAATTTGGACTTGTATAGTCAAAATACTGATACTGAGTGATATTTCAGGCAGTGTTGGAGGTGCCACCTTTAGATGAGATGTTAAACCAAGACCCTGCCTGCTTGTTCAAGTGATCTGATGGCACTATTTGAACAGAAAAGGGAGTTCACATGGTGTGCTGGCCAACAATTCCCCAAATGAAACTTCGCAGCAGTTTGTGGGACATCGCTGTACACAAAGTCCCCGTCACACCCTCCTACAAGTACACAAACCACTTAACAATAATTCTTGTGATGCGCTTTACACATCTGTGTGATGTGATGATGCATTACATTAAATGCAAGCATTAGATTATTATTCTAACACAGATTGGGGATAATTATCGCAGGCAGGAGAATAGGGCTCGAAAAGTTTGCAAAAGTAAGCAGGGTCAAGCAGTGGTCATGATGCCAACTAGCTCCTGTGAGAAACATTTTGGGGAACCAGAGCATCAGCAGGTTCAATTGTTCCAATTATAGATACTACAGTACTGACACACCACTCGACTGCAGAAATTATCATTACATGTAACTGCTTCAGAAGTCAACACTCAATGTTAAGTCATGCTCACTGATTTGTTTTGTCAGGCAACTACTTTGCTAATGACCTCACTTCTCAAAGTCTTCTGCTAATCCCACTTAATTTGAGTTTGTCCACAGTTCGCCTGGGCACATAGAGATATTTACAATAAGCACGGTGGTTCTTAGCATTGTGAATTGAAGGATTCACAAATTCATACAAATACAGTTTATATCCTACCAATACCAGAAATAATAATAATCCTTGCACTTTATACAGCACTTTACCACATCATTACCAAAGTTCTTTTGAGATGTCTCAACCCTCAAGGACACTACCCTGTGTGAGGGGTGCTATATAGATGCAAGTTGTTATTGTTTTTGCTTCACAATATATATTGTAAAATGGGTTGACTATGTATTTTGTGGTCAAAACACAGTAGTCAATTGCGCACAGTAGTGTCACAAACAGTCATGGATTGAGTGGCAAATTTGTTTTGAATGGTGTAGCTATGATGAGAGGCTATAGAAGTTAGGATTCTTCCCATTGGGAGCAGAGAAAGTAGAGGGATTATGTGTCTGAGGTGTTTGAAATAGTTAAAAGGTTAACTATCGTGGAGTTAATCGAAATTAATCGTGAAAAAACTCTTTCGGCTTTGAGAGGATTTGAGGACAAGAGGGTGTGAATTCAACATTGTGAATAGGGTAGCTAAAGGAGAGGTTCAGAAGAACTTCTCTCAGAAGGTTGTCGGGATAAGGAGTGACGTACCAAGGTTGGCTGTTGGAACAGATTCGATTGGTGGGCATTTAAGAAAGAAATGGACAAGCACAGGCAGAGGAAGGGCATTACAGGGTTCAGGGAAATAACAGTGACTACGAATGGGATGAATGGGCTTCTCGGAAGTGCAAACACTCACATGAAAAACAACCACCCACTGTGCTGTACATTTTTATGGTTCTATAACAATCATTGTGCACAATTATCAATTGCACCGTATTTTGAGCTCTTATTCTCAGCATTGGTTTTGAAATCAGTCTACTATACACAACTGCATTCTCTGTTCCGTTTGGTTAGGCATGGATTAGCTGAGTCTGCACAAACTAGTTGAGCTGAATGGTCTTTTTCTGTGCCGTAACGTTCTATGTAATTCTATTGTGCCATGTTTTTTTTCTTAAGTTGAGGTTAAGCTCATTTTCTGCTTGCACTGGAACTAAGCCCTTGGCCCAGAGACCTTAGCCACCGGGGCTTTGAGTGAATTGTGACCACTTCAATCCAAACACTTCAGGGTTCCTAAGATCCGAACTTCAGGTTCAGCGAAGCCACGTGAGAAAACCTGAAATCCAGATCAGAATGCGGCTGAGGTCTAAGTCAAAGCAAATCAAAGCAAATTGGAGCATGCTCATTCCTGCTCAGAGTCCTACCCAAGTCACAGTCAAGTCATTCTCACAGAAACAAAGGGCTGGGACGTGGGAGGGAGACGTAACTTTTGCTTACAGATCTGAATCAGACACAACAAGAGTGCACTGAATGTTACGGGGAGAAAATGGACTGAGCAGAGATGACTGCCGCTGAACGTTGGAGAGCAGCAGTTGCACTGATTGGAATGCTATTATTCTACCTCATTATATTACAAAATATCACAATGAATGGCAACCAGATGGAAGCATCTACGTGGGAGGTGAAAAGCCAGCTGGACGGACATCACCAAGTAAGACTTTGTTACAGGAACAAACTGGCAGAAAGCAGCAACTGTGGCAGAAAATCAGACAGCTGTGGATCAATGAGCCTCACACCCCCAACACAGGGGCCAGCAGACTGGTCCAGTGGCAGTACTGAGTGCTTGTAAGAAGTGGCACCCCAGGCACACAACACTGATTGAGCACATCAAGGCTTAAAGCACGGCCCGTCATGCACTTCTTCCAGAAAGGCTGAAGGTCTTCTGTCCTCTTCAGTCATCAGAATTTCTGTAACATTTGCCAGGGATAAAATTTCACCCATCATTGACTGCTTCAGTGCTTTAGGCATGCAAGCTGCTCCATCACAGAACCTACCATTTACACCAAGCACAAGCAGAGAATTTTGCTACAGAGAGAGCCTTTGGCAAGCATTCCTTGCAGCAAACAGATATACAGAGCCACAACCTGTTACAGTCTACAGAGGCACATATTTCTGAATGATAAAATATTATGATAAAAAACGAGCACTAAAACTTTCTGAGATGTAAGTTTGTTTGATAAGATAAAGCACTTTAAGACAAATGTTTTCCTTTTTTTTGATACTAACGGGCATTGAACAGAAACAAACTGATGACAATAACCTTGCTCTAAATGCACTAGCCGTGTAACTGGGGTTTAGATTGCGTTGGTAAACTCAATTCACATCTACATGAACACAACGTCTTTTATTCTAATTCACTGCAATAATCAACGGAGGTTCCTACAAATAAAACCTCACTTACATTGTTGCAGGAAGACAAGTCAACTATATTAATAATCATCCTTGCATCTGATATAGCACCTTAGCACATTATTGAGACTTCTCAAAGCGCTTCACAGAATATATTGAAAAGTGAATCGACTGTGTACTTTGTGGGCGAAACACGGCAGCCACAGTAGTGACCCACAAACAGTCATGTACTGAGTGACCAAATTATTATTATTATTTTGGAGGGATTATTACCCCCCCCGGAAAAGCGATCCGCCAATTGACTAGCAACAGGGTACCTACTTACTGCCAGGCAAACAGAGGAGTGTGGAGTAAGGAAACTTGTCTAAGGTTTCGCCCTACCCGATAATCGAACCCGGATCCTCTCATTTGCGAGGTAAGGGCTCTAACCAATATGCTAACCAAGGACTCCTCAACTTCAAGTGAACCCAAATGTGAACAGTAGCTGACTAATCAATGACCCTCAAATTGTTCTTTTATTTGACTGACCAGTGATTGTAATTGAAATAAGCCCAGTCGGGTTTCTTTTTTTGAAACAGCAGCTTCCTCTTTACAACAACCTTGAGATTCTCTCTGACAGAAACGTACACAGCGCCTTTCTGTTGAAATCCATTTCCATCATCTCTCCTATAGCCAGTCCGATTTAACCTAGTTGATTCTCTCAGCAGAAATCTAACTGCCAGGTTCTGTCTGCCCCAGAGAAAAGGTCAAAGCACTTTGGGATTCAGCGTTTGATGTAAGATTCAGTGCCCCTACTTATAGAATCCAAACCACTTGGCAAAGGCCGGTACCTCCATAGGAAGCAAGCACAGCTGCACTGAAGTAAAGAGAGATCCAGACAAAACAGAAAGGAATGTAAAGAAGTTTACTGAACCATCTAAAGCCACAAGGCTTCTAAATAAAAGGGAGGGGAAAATACTTGCAGTCTTCAATTACATTGAGCATTTAATAGATTCGCCAATTGCTTTGGTGATCAATACATACTTGAGTCTTATGATCTCATCATTTTCTATTAGGATGGTTTAATACGTTCACCAAACCTTGCTACTTGTGTACTAATAGTCTCTCCCCAATCTGCCTTCAAATCAGACGTTAAACTGAGGTCCAGTCTGCCTGTTCATGTGAATGTTAAAGGATCCTGTCGCATGATTCGAAAAGAGAAGAGAATTTCTCCTGATGTCTTGACCGACAATCTTCCAGGTCAAAACATTGGTCATTCACTTCATTATTGTTTGTGGGACATTGCTCTGTGCTAATTGGCTGCCACTTTCACTTACAAAATACACAATAACTACACATTACCGTAAATACAGTGAAGCACTATGAGATGTCCTCACAACACAAAAGGCACTGTATAAGGATTATTATTATTATAAATATCCAGTCATCAAACAAAAATCTGAAAATCCACCTGCATTTTACAAGTCAGTTAATTTAAAGGTGGACCTCCAAATATTGCGTTGGACTGTTATTTTCATTTATGCTTCAGAGTAGGGGCATTCAGGCATTTGCTCTGTTCAGTCAAAGTTCTACATTGATCTTTCACTTCAGGTAAATGACGTTTTTTTTTACAGCCACTTGATGTATTGCAATGCAACAGTAAAAAACATCCAGGGCCTGATGAGGAAGCAGGTTAACTGCATTCTAAAGTGCTTTGTGCCGGCTGACAGCATTTTTGAGCTCCTATTCAGTCAAGTAAATCTAGTCCAACTGCATAGAAAACAAATGGAACACCTGTTGCCACATGACGTGTGAATTATTCGCTAAAAGAGGTATTTTCCTCTCCTGCTAATGTCATAATAATAATCCTAGTTCCTGCATTTGATATAGCTCTTTATCACTTTGTTAAAACGTCTTAGAATAATAATCCTTGCATTTAATACAACGCCTAATCATGTCTTTGAGATGTCTCAAAGCACTTAACAGAATATTATGAAGTGAATTGACTGTACTTTGTAGGCAAAACGGGGCAGTTAATTGCACACAGCAGTGTCCCACAAACAGTCGTGGATTAAGTGACCAAATTATTATTTTTTAAAGAAAATTGTTGAAGGGGTTATTACCTCCCAATTAAGTGAACTACCAATTGACTAACAACCGAGTTCCTACTTACTGTTAGATAAACATAGGCATGTGGAGCAAGGAAACTTGCCTAACGTCCCGAACCCAGGTCTTCTCACTTGTGAGGTGAGTGCTCTAACCAATACGCTACAGGACACCACATACGCTACAGGACTCTACATCCTATCTTAAAACCCATCACAAGATTTTATTGTAAAATGGTGTGACGGCGTACTTGTTGGTGAACACATTTTGGACACAGCAATGAAGTGAATGATCAATTATATGTGGAGGATTGTTGGCCAATCTCCCTTCTTTCTTCAGTTATTATTATAAATTATTATTATTATAAATTTTTAACATCCATCGGATCAGGCAGGTGGGATCCTGGTTTAACATCTCTTCTGAAGGATGACACCTCCGACAAAGCAGGGCTGCATTGGAGTGTCAGACCAGATGATAAAATAATGACTATTCATTGAGAGTGTGAGCCCAACAACTGTGCTAAAGTCAGGGGAGAAGGAATGAAGGGGTTAAAGTGATTTTGACCACATTGATAATTATCACCGGTAAATCTCATGAATCAGACTTTTGGTATTTGCAAACCAGAAGGTGTGAATCAAAGTGTAATCTGGAGGTCGCTCTCCAGTACTCTGGTCAGACTAAATTTCAAGAACAAATATGCTTTACAAATATCATAAATTATTTGCCATCATAGTGGAACAGCTGAAAAAGCAAACACAATGATGGGATTAATAGGCTGAACTGTGCACATCTGCGGACGCTGTGCATAGCTCTACAATCCACTGGTCCCACTACACTTGCAGGTTCAGTTTTGGTGTCCATAACCTCAGAAAACATAAACAAGCACCAAGAGGATGTGGAGAAGATCAACGAGACTCATCCCAAATGTAAAGAGGTATACGATTAACAACAACTTGCATTGATATAGCGCCTTTCATGTGGGATAGCATCCTGGAGCGCTCTAGGAAAGATTAGAGAGAGAATTTCAAAACAGACCAGGAAGCATTTTTTTACCCAGAAGGTAATTAATGATCAGAACAGTTTGCCAGGAGGGTATTTAGGCCAAGATCCCGGACTCATCTAAAAAAATAAACAGCTTGAAGCTGGGATGCAGTGGAGTAGGCAGTAGAGAGTAGAGTGGGTTTTCTGGAAGGTTGAGATCAAATTGACGTGTGGAGTAAGGAAACTTGCCTTGAATTTTGCCCGACCTGGGAATCAAACCCAGGTCCTCTCGCTTCTGAGACGAGTGGTCTAACCAATACTCTACAGGACTCCCGTGAATCAGTGAATCCTGTGAAGGGCTTTGAGACGTCCTCCTGTCGTGAAAGATGCTATATCAAACGGTCCTTTGCGCGAGATATTGGGGGAAGGATTGTATTGTTTACTTGGTGCTTTAATGTTGGCTCCGTTTGTCACAAAACCAGCAATGGAAACGGAAAGATAGACTGCTCTGTGTTGCGGGGTGGAGAAAATATGCACGGACAATTTTTTTCCCAATCGTTCCCAATTCTGGGAAGCATCAGTCATCAATTTCCAATCTCAGACCGGATTACAAATCTGGGGGCCATTCCAAAAGCAAAATTATTAGATGCTCTAGAAATGGTGTGCAGATTGGTTCGCTAGTACATTTTCTCTGCCTTCACTTCCACTTTAGGAAGAGTCATTCCATTTCCATGATATTTATTGTCTTCAAGATAGTTTCAGGGTAAAGGTGTAAGAGATCTGCAGTGCCATCTCTAATCTCCTTGCCAGCAGATTTAGCTTATCTGAAACGTTCAATATTGACCCTGGGGACTGGTTTGTTTGCATTTCAATTGGCTATTTCTCTTTACATTACATAAAGAGCCTCTCTCTATACTGCACAGTATTGGAGCAGGAAGACACTAAGGCTCCAAGTTTACATGCACCATAAAAGAAGCTATATCACACAATCTGATTGACAATGCTGTCGATCGAATGCTTCAGGTATGAGAGTTACTGGGAACTGCAAAGATATGATTACATACTGCGAACTCTTGCACTTCGATAAGTTACAGTGCAAGGACTTCAAAACCTACAGATAATAATAATACCTGCATTTGAAATAGCGCCTTATCGCATCATGCAGATGTTTCAAATGTCTCAGAATATACTGTAAATTGACTGTGTATTTTGTGGGCAAAATTTGGTAGCCAATTGTACACAGAAGTGTCCCACACACGAAATTGCGGATTAATTGACTGGATTTTTTTAAGGGATTATTACCCTAAGAAAGTGATCAGCTAATTGGCTAATAACTGGGTTCCTACTCACTAGGTAACACTCTGTTTTCATATTGGTGGTAAAAAAAATGCTTGTGTAAGTCAGGGTGGTTTAGTTTGTTTATGTTGTGGTACATTGTGCATCAGTCAATGCTGCACTGAAACTGGCCATTGGGAGATGCGTTAAAATGGTTAAGGATGAATGTCTGTGCAAGCATGTGCCTGGCCTTCACTTAATAGTTCCCCACTGTCCCGCAACTGGAGATTGAGAAGTTTGCTAGCAGTGTATGGGGCAAAAGCTATCCTGGCGCACTGTATGGCATATCACTGATGAAACATGCTGCCACGTCTAACGTTTTAACTTTTCTTGATAAATGCTTTGCACTTTTGTACTGAACCGGATCATTTGTTAACAAAATTCCACAGATTTGGACCGAGTTAAACCCCTTCAGTTAAAACGAAATCAGTTCAGTGCCCACATCTGGAGAGGGCATTGTGAATTCACATACACAGGTGGATGCTCACAAGGATCAAGTTTTTTTTTAAGTCTACTGTGTGGAAGAGTCAGGTTACAGTCTCAAATGAGCAATTTGCCGCATATATTGTGCAATAAATCTTACAACACCTCCTCTACCTGTTATTTAATTAGAGAGTTCAGCTTCCTCTTGCTTCGACTGTTCTCCGTGGCCTCATTGACCCTTTTCTAAAGCATTTGCCCGAGGGTTGCGAAATTCTGGCATGCATCAGATATGTCGAACGAGACGTTTCAGTGCCCTAGTGGGTAGTCCCTATAAGTCAGGGCTATTGTGTCAGCAGCAGTCACCGGCCATGCATCACAAAGCACACAGCTTGCTGGACTCCGATCCCGAGCTCCACAGTCGGGGTTAGCCTGGTATGCAGGCATTAACATTTCTTCAAACCTTCTGGGTGCAACAGAGCAAAACCCACCTCCTCCTCTCACAGGTTTAAAGTGGTCATACTGCACCTCACCTGTGTCAGTGTGGCTGGCTGATGCATTCATATTTCATTAAAGTCCCCTTCTGCATCAGATTGACCATTTTTATCAATTTATATAAGAACACAAAAGGCGAGGTGTTATAAATTGGCGTAGTGGTCAGCTTGCTTGCCTCAGAAGCGAGATGACCCAGGTTTGATTCCCGGGCAGGGCGAGTAATTAAGTTTCCTTACTCTACATGCCTCTGCAGTAAGTAGGAACCCAGTCTTTAATCGACTGGGGAATCATTTTCTGGGGTCACTCAATCCATGACTGTTTGTGGGACACTGCTGTGCACAATTATCTGCTGTGTTTTTCCCACAAAATACACAGTCAATTCACTTTATAATGTATTAGTGTCCTTTCTCCCCCACATCCGTGCCATGACCGGCACTGCCTACCACCACTGCCAGACTCCAACACTGCCTCACCCCTCAGGCTGCCAAAACCTTCACCCACGCATTCGTCACCTCAAGGCTTGATTACGGGAACTCCGTCCTTATCAGCCTTCCCAACTCTTCCCTTCACAAGCTGCAGATCATCCAAACCTCTGCAGCTTGTGTATTCTCACGCACCAGGCTCCGCGACCCCATCTCTCCCACCCTCGCCCGACTCCACTGGCTCCCCATCGCCCAGAGGATCGAGTTCAAGATCCCTACCAACCTACCCACTCCCTCCGTTCAGCGGGCTCCGCCCTGCTCCATGTCTCCCGTCCGACCCGCCCTACCATCGGTGGCCGGGCTTTCAGCCTCTCTGCCCCCACACTCTGGAACTCCATCCCACGATCCCTTCGCCTCACTTCCTCCCTTGTCTCCTTCAAGGCCGGTCTCAAAACCCTTCTCTGCGACCATGCCTGTGGTCTCCCTCCCACCTCTCTGCCTTCCCTCACCCCTACACCACCCCTCCCCCATGCTCGGGTCCCGACACCTGACTGTTTAGCGCTTTGGGACGTCCTCCTGACGTGAAAGGCGCTCTATAAATGTAAGTTTATTGTTGTTGTATTCTGTGAAGTGCTTTGAGACATCTCAAAGATGTAATAAGGCTGGGTTCCCTCGCACTCACCGAACCGGTGTACAATCTAGACATTCAGTTCGACCCCCAGCTGTCCTTCCTCCCCCACATCCATTCCCTGACCAGGACCACCTTCTTCCATCTTCGCACATTGCCCAGCTCCGACTGTATCTTATCCCAAATGCAGCTGAAACTCTCGTGCATGCATTTGTCACCGCCCGCCCGGATTATTCAAACGCACTCCTCGGCAGTCTCCCCAGCTCCACTATTCAAAAGATCCTTCACATTCAGAACTCTCAAGCACGACACTGCTTGTCCGGCTCGGACCACCCTACCCGTTAGAACTTTGGCTTGCAGAGTTAACAGGAGCTGAGTGGGAAGATTATCTGCGCCCAGTGACTGGTCTACCCTTCCAAGTCCTGCCAATGAGTTAGGCTGGCTGTGCTGTCATCAGCAGTGCCCTGGAATACTGCAGACCTGCCTGGCTCAGGAAGCAGTCCACCGAGACCGTCACAGAAGGCTGGCTTGATTCTGACATTTTGCTGCCAAACATGTCACCTTGGAGCCAGGTCAGCTCCAAGGAGACTCCACTTAGGTGGTGAGAATGTGGAACTCATTGGAAGCTGCTGCCGAAGCAAACAATATCAATGTATTTAAGAGAAACATTGGGAGGTTTGGGAGGAGGTGCAGTGCCTTCTTTGGCATGGGATAAGGAGAAAGATAATGTGGAGGAGAGATTAACCAATCCTTACGTTTGATACAGTGGCTTTCACATGGGGCAGGGGAGGAACATATTAAATAGTGTAAAAGGCGCAATATAAATGTAATGTTATCTCAAAGAGCTTCACCAGATATACTGCAAAGTAGGCGAATATAGCAGCCAATTTATGTACAGCATTGTCTCGCAAACTGTGATGAAGTGAATGACCAATTTTAGATGGAGGACTGTGTTTGGCGGGACAATGGGAGAAACTCCCTTCTCTTCTTGAATAGGATCTTTAACATGGGATCTTTAATGTCCACCTGAACAGGCACAGACAGGACCTCAGTTTAATGTTTTATCCAAAGGCCAGCACCTCTGACAATGCAGCACAGATGTATTAGGTTGTGCAGGCTTAAAATAATGGACCACTGATTCTATACATAATGGTCGGGAAATGACTCACTATTTTGGAATTTTAGCATAGCAGAATAGGATGTAAAAACGCAGGTAACAAGCAGGATTCAATGTATTTCCAAACAGCTTGAAAATAAATTCATATTAACACGTGTAAGCTTCACTTATTTCTTATGAAAATTCTGGATTTATTCAAGCAAAAGATTGGTTCCGACAGTCTGCATGAGCAAAGGATTGTTTCAAACACTGCTGTATTTTTAAGTGCTTCAATGTTTCAAATGTCAAAAAACTCATTAAAGCTCAGTGGATGATAGAGTAGCTTCAAGGAAGATTCGTAATGGAATAGGAAAGAAAAATAACAAAGATTTAGGAAACAAAGTGCACTTAAACACCATATGCTATTGGGAATTTCTGGCTTGCAAATATTCAAATGGAGCAATCCATTTACAAGATCAAAGGTGACGATGGAAAGCACGTCCGTAATGATATGGAAGGTCTGAAAGGAGTGAGGTTCACATAGAAAGCCAATTTCCGAATGCATTTCATTGTGAAAAATAAATTACGGCAGATGTACAACTATATTTAACAGTTCTGAGCTTTTTTGAACAACGTAGACTACCCTTCCATGCCTGTGTGACAAACAGTGCCCTTTTTAAAAAATGTCAAGCTCCATTAGACTGCTATCTTTGCTCCACTGACATTCTGAGATTATGGTACATTAAAGCATGGCTGTTCAACACACCACATATCAGATAAGATCTGTGGCTCATTCCAAAAGCACATTAAAGTCCTTGACGTAGATTGCACTGTATTACTGGAATATCTTTCCTCAATAAGCTGCTTTCTGATAGCTTGCTTCCGTAACAAAGCTTGATAACCAAGTTAAAAAGAACAATATGTATGCATACAGACCGTGTTCAGTCTTACGAACAGCTATAATGGGGTTGGGTGGGGGGGTGGGGAGATGGGGTGGGGGGTTGCGGGGCAGTACGCTTCACCAGTGTGCATTATCAGTTGAGGCTTTCTCAAAGAGCCTGTTTGATGCTCTGGCTGAGGGAAATGCGTACAGACATTGCACAAGACATGTCAAACCTCACAATGTACTTCACAAGGACAATCTTGTTATCGACTGCCTCAATGCATTTATCAATAATGTGATATTTGTCATTAACACTTCACATGTCGCCCCCCACACTGTAAAAAAATGGGCGAAGGCAACACTGTACAGTACTTGACTTTTTCTGTGATGTATACCCAGTAGAAATGTTATTAAGATACACATCTATTCATGAAGCATTGTGATTCAATAAGAGTCATGTGGAAAGCCTTTCTCTTGGTAGCGTACAGAGATGATCAAAGATAGATGCAGACATCCATAAATTTGACTTATACATCAGCAAACACCGGAGAAACAAGCACTGATAAGAAATCTCCTCAAGTAGTCTGGCAAATTTCTGGTTGTCATGGCTTTTAATTCAAACTGGGTTTTGAGTGCTTTTAATGAGTTACTAATATACTGTACAAAGGCCTGGGAGTCTTAACCTTCACAAATCTTATTTGTTCTAGTAGAATGTCACATTTTATGTTGACTTGAAAAAGTGTAGCACTATATTAGAACATATGTGACACTCGAATAAAGGAACACAGTACAATATAGTATATTTTGCATGAAAGCTGGGAGCTTTAACTGTTTTGTGAAACTGTCACTGGACAATATTTCTATGTGGGACAACCTACAAAACTTACAACAGTGCAGATTAAACAGAAGAGAAACCTTTATGAGGTAGTTCATAGACACATAGTTTGGAAATTGGAGCAAGAAAACACTTCCTTGTCGTGTAATCCTATCCGGTGTCTACAAATGCACTTTAGGTGTTTGCTATATGACTGCAGGGCATGAAGAGGTGAAGGTTACAGGATGCAAATGTGAGAGATGGACTTTGATCAATGGGATCCATGGCAACTCAGGAAAACAAAGTCTTTCCCTCTGAGCCGCAACTGAACGTCCAGTGAATAAAACGGTAAATAACTGGGGATAATGAAAGTGCCGGGTTCCTGGAGTAGTGAAGTGTGGATTGGAGTGTTCAGCTTCATTTGTGATAGACCAAAAGTGAAAGAAGCAGCTTTGCAAATACTGCTTGAGAATTTGGATGCTGTGGAAACTGAACGTTTTTTTCTATCATAGAACGGCAACAGCTAAAACAGAGAAATAGCCACACAGTTGGCGTCAACTCTTTGGGGTCAAAATAGCGATGTGGGATGTTATCACTGGTGATATTATCACAACCTACAATTTTGACTCCTTTGTTGCTGTCACTGTACTTTCCCAGCTTGGTTGGCAAGCTGGTAGCTGGATAGACATCCCACGCTGTCTCCAGTGGTCATGGATGGCTTAGCCACGTTAGAAGCCAGTGAGAAAAACAGATGGGGTTCAAACAACCTGCAGCATCCACAAAGTTGTGCAGCCTTGAAAAGACATTCAGGTTATGCATTGCCCATGAGGTGAGAGAGTTCAATGGTGTTTGGCCAATCCACTAGGTGTGTCTAGAAGGAGTTTTTTTTTCTTTAGTTTTAATGTGCATTTTGTTGCATGTGTCCCGGCTGGGACCTCCTAATCCATTAGGGTTTTGTCTTGCAGGCTTAACAGGAGCACAGTGGGAAGAATTCCTGCCCCAGTAACCAACCTGCTGCTGAATGTCCTACTGATGAGCCACACAATGAGTGCTGGCCCACTTCATCATGGAGAGCACATTCACCTCTCCCCAAACATTCACAAGTAGTAGAGGGCATTGTAGTGGGACTAGGAGCAGGACCCTTGGCTGGTTTTGACTTCCCTAATCCTGGGCAAGCTAATATTACCTCCCACATGCAGCCCCAGCTGAGACAAGCAAAGATTTATTTTAGGAAATAATATCATGGGATACAATATATAGTTTGGGACATGACATGTGCCAAGATGGTGAAAGGTGAACTGGATGGACCTCGGTCTTCTTTTGTCTGTCCAGCAATTCTTAGGTTCAAATTCAGCACGAACCAGGATTCGAACCCGCGAACCCCTGGTCCATAAGCTACAGCACTATCCAAGGCACCATCGCGGCTACCCTGGGAGGAGAATTAAACAGAAACTGGCAGCTTTAGCCTGACTGTATAGAACGGCCATCTGTCACCTAACTATGGAGCGGCATGAATGGTAGCTGTGGGCTAGTCAGCATCCCCTCCTCTCCAGAGCATACGGACTGAACAAGGAAACATAGGCACTGTGGACATAAAAGAGAAAACGCGGAGAATAAAAATATCAAAAGGCAAACCAAAAGAGTATTGGCTGTCGAAAAGTAACTCTGTTAACAACGCCGGCAGTGTTTGTTCAGTGGAGAATAATATAGAGTCTGAAGAAAAATGACCCAAATTATTTGTGCGCATCCTGCAGGTAGATTTCTGGAATCCACAAAGGATTTACATGATTTCTGCCCCCTGCCTGCCCTCTTTCAGAACCTTCATGCAGCACTAACTGAAACCAGACTGTTTAATTAACATTGTGCCAGCAATGCTCCAGATTAGAATCTGAAATAAATACAGTAAAATATTTTTTTTTAATCAGCACTGCGGGTGACTGGCCTCAGGAAACACAACGCCGCATGTTTCGATTAGCCTAGCGTTACAGCAATGATCTTCATATAGAAAAATGCTCGCGGTGAGCTCCTCAGCTAACCTGGAGGTGAGGGTGCAAACAATGGAGTCTCCAGAAATGTTTTCAGGAAATAACTGGAGCATTAATAACCCCGCAAAAAGAGCCTGCGGTCTTGATGCTAAGCTGCAGCTCTGGCCACTGTTGTCCGCTTCCTGTCATTATGGGTCAATAAACTGTGTCTGGGACAGATCGGGGTGGTTGTCACATTGGGAATTTCCCATTTTAAGTGTGGAAAAATGTATTAATAATAATAATCCTTGCGTTTGATACAGCGTCTTATCAAGTGGTCGAGACAGCTCAAAGCACTTCACAGAATTATACTCAGAAGTGTAGTGACCCTGTAATTTTGCAGGTGAACACGGCATCCAATTTGCACACAGCAACGTCCCACAAAACAGCCATGAAGTGAAAGATCAATTTTGTTTGGAGGATTGTTAGTCAAGTCACTGGGAGAAACTCCCTTTTCTTTTCGAATAGTGCCATAGGATCTTCAACACCCACCTGAACAGGCAGATGTGACTTTGATTTAATATTTCATCAGAAGGACTGCACCTCCTACAATGCAGCATACCCCCAGCAAAACACTGGAATGTCAACCTAGACTCTGAGTTTAGAGTCTCGACCATATCGCCAGGAGTGCACTTTTTTAAAAACATAAACGCTCGGGGTGAGACTGCCTCATTTTATGGCGTATTCTCCCCATCTATCAACGACTCAGCACAAGCCATTTAAAATCTTCCAGGAAGAAAGATTCTGCAAATTGATCCTCCTGACTGTCAAAAATCAATCAACCAAATCCTCAGAAGTCCAATCCTATGCTCCACATCAAATGTCCCAGCCTAGTTGTGTTGTGTGTTATGGAATTTACAAAATTCCAGTAACTCAGGAACCATCTTGTTCCACACAGCATTCCGGCATATTTATCCGTACATATCCTCGGGGAACTCAGAGGCTCGGCTCGGAGTTACATGTCAGTAGCATAAGTACACAAGCGTGCACTGCTAAGATTAATATACAACCCTGTTAAAAACTTGAAAATGTTATTGAACAACAACATTACATACGTATAGCGCCTTTCACGTCGCAAGGACGTCCGAAGGCGCTGGACAATCAGTGTTTCAGACCCGAGCTGGGGGTTGGGATCGGGGAGGGTGGAGAGTAGGGGGGGAAGGAAAATAGAGTTTCTCCTGGTTTCATGGCCAAAAATCCTCCTTTCCCCCCAACCCCATCTGAGTAAAATTTAGTCATTCACTTCATTGGCTGCATGCTAATTGGCTGCCATGTTTATTTACAAATATACAGTCACGGCACTGCACAGAAATTCTGTGCAAACTCTTAGGATTTTAGGGACTTCCCAAAGGTCCTCAGTCATATCGACTCAGACGCCCCTGAGTCCTTAAGACTGAGGACTTCCCAAAGCTTTCCATTGTGATACAGAATTGGTATCAACATCTCCATTATTGTAGCATGTGACGAACAGAATGGGAGAAGGCGGACTAGATGGACCTTGGTCTTTTCTCGTCTAGCCTATGGATGTATGGGGTGGTAAAGTATTAATACTAAATTCAAAGATTCTTATATTATTATTACGCCAAGACAAGTATGTGTGTAACATTGGCCCTTGTTCATAGGAAATATGGGAAACAAGGAACAGGAGGAGGCCATTTAGCTCATCAAGCCTGTTCCATCAAAGATTTATAGCTCAGAAACAGGCCATTCAGCCCATCCAGTCCCACTGGTGTACATAGTCCACACAAGTGCCCATCCTAGATCCTGTCTCAAGTCCCGTATCCTGCTTTCTCTCTCTATCCAATCCCCATATCAGCTTTAGATCTTGGAAGATCTTTTAATCTTAATATCCTGCCTTTTCACATTATTAGCTACTCTAAAATCAAAGTGTCTCTTTTAATCATCCCTTTGATTCCTCCCTACAGCTTCTGTTTTGTCTTAAAATCTAAGATCACGCAGAATTGTTCAGAATTCTTACAGAACGATAAAGTGTCTAAACCTGCATTGTGATTGCTGGGACAGTGCCTTCTTGGGCACAGTTCCTACAGGGAAAGCGCACTCCAATGCAGGCTGACATACAGTGCTGTGCCCCCGCCAATCGGGCCTCCTGGAAGAGGTATAACAGCAGCTGGTGCAAAAATCCTGCTTAGAAATAAAGTTACGCCTTTAAAGTTAGTAGCTCATCCGCTCAGTCCATTGTACCACATGTGGATCTCATCAGCTCTTCAATCATCAAACCCTCGCTGACAATCAGAGACCAGAAATCTGTGTTCTGTGCATGCGTTTAACCACATATGTGCAAAACAATCACCCACAATGTTCGCCTATAAAATGCATACATCCTGTAATGTACATCCACTTTGAGACATCCTCCCGATACGAAAGGCGCTATGCCAAAATAAAAGGATTATTATCATAATTGTTATTATTTAAGCTCCGTCCTCCCTAGCTTTGCACTGACTTGGGAGTGCTACAGTTAATTCTGAAAGGTGCTGCCACTGTAACCAAAGGGCTGGGCTGTTCCAGTCTGCTCCACACATCCGGCAAACACCCCAAATGATGAATGACACATGCTCCTTAATAGAAAACTTTTGTCTTCATTCATACGTGTAATTGCACTTGTGGATTTATAAGAGTTGATTGAAGTAGTTCCAGACTAAGTCTTAGGTCAGATAGTTTCTGTTACAGAATCGAAACAGGTCAGATAAATATGGAGGCAATAATAGTCGTTGGGAATGATTGCGCTCCATTTTGGTGGAACTTCAATGAAAGAGCTAATTTCATGCATAATAGCTATAGCACCTAGCTGTATTAAAGCTTTCTGAATTATATTCAGAGGAAGGGTTTAATTGAAAATGAAGTGCAGAGCATAAAGCAGAGACAAAACCATTTCATTTCGTTTCATTTCCAGTGCTTTTGTGATCACGTTTTTTGTGAGCATTTGCCGTTAAAAATCATTAGAAAGTTTTTACACAGTTTTACATTCTATTGCTTTCAAAGTCAATGTCCTCCTGTTCTCCTTGACGAGCGAGACTCCAAGGTGATGTACTTGATGACAGAATGTTGGAATTGAGTCAATCCTCTGTGGCAGTCTTGGTAGTCCAGTTCCTGAGCCAGGCGTGTCCGCAATACCTTAGACCAGCCAGCCTGGTTTGTCAGCAGTATTGCAGGGCAGAATTGGTGAGTCTGGGTTTCGCCTACTTAGCCTTTGTTAACCCTACAAGCCAAAACCTCTAAAGCTAGCTGGACAAGAGGCAGAAAACTGGTATCAGTGGTTAAACTCCATCAGTTCTTTGAGCTCTGGGATTTCTAAGCTTTGGCTCTTGTCAATTTTCACTCAAACTCTAGCATTAGTTAAGCATAGTACGTCCCTCTCGGGACGGAAAGTTGGAGGGACTCCAGGACGGAGTTCAATTGCGAGGTAGAGGGTGAATGGTTGAAACTGTCATACTGATAGTGGAGCAAAACGGGCAGGGGAGATGAAGCAGTAGAAAGGGGTCCTTGAGATAGAAGCCATCAGTGTCATCCACAAATTTAGCGACAATGGGGTCTACAATGTGACGTTTGCAAACAGGACTCGAAAAGGATTTTAAAATATTAAATCACGCTCGTGTGTCACATTGATCGCTCCAAACCACAGCTCTCAATAACAACCACCACAAACTGCAGCTACATAGTGCCTTTCACGTCAAGAGGATGTCCCCAGTCTGGTGGATTCAAAGCTCCACTCCGAGCTGCCTAGGAGAGATGAGCTTCTGTGGGTAGGGGTGACGCTTACTGTCAGGATATGAAATTTGCAAATCCTTTTCACATCCTCTTGGGAATGTTGCATCCTAGACCCCATAGTCTTCTGCAGGTAACGGCCTCTTTTGATCACTCCCCCCTCCCCCGAGCACAATTATAATTTATAATTAGAAAATTAGAATGATGTCCATGACACTCAAACGGGTCTTTAAATATTACAGCCAATTTAAATTGTAATCGCTTGTTCCCACTCAACACTGGAGGCGTGCGAGGAATTTTGTCCTCGCAGAATCTAGACCAAGCTGGAAACATAGGTTTGTATGTGGCTGAGTTTAGGGTGAGGTTTCTTCTCATGTAAGTAAAACGCCAATTGAACACATAACCACTCTGTATAATGGACCATGTATTATAATTATAGTAATAACCTTGTATTTGGAATAGCGGTTTCATGTTACGAGGATGTCTCAAAGCACTTCACACGATGTACTGTAAAGTGTATTTTGTAGGCACACATCAATGTCCCACAAAAATTGTGAAGTGAATGACCAATTTAATCTGGGGGACGTTGGCCTGGAATTGGGAAAAACTTCCTTCTCTTTCTGAATCATGTCATATACCTGAACAGGCAAATGGGACTTCAGTTTAACATTTCGTCTGAAGGACAGCACCTCCAACAATACAGCACACTTCCAGCAGTGTACTGGAGTGTCAGCATAGACTATATGATTCCCAAGATCGGGCGTGAACCCACAATCATCTGACTGAGTGGCAAGAGTGCTACCAACTGAGCGAGGCTGTCGCACATCCATCCTCACATACCTACCATCTAACCTGACGCCCCACTCAAGAGAGCATTCCAACCAACCCTGCCCTTCCCCCCACACACACACAGACACAAATCATCCTGTTCCAAGGAATGCTTTGCTCATCTGTATCTGCAGCTAATGCTGTAGCTTTCAAACCCATTCTCAGTCGTGGGGTGAAAAACGTTATGTTCATGAACAGACAGGGTTACACATCAAATCTGTTAAGAAATATCAAATTTTTCCCCCAACACAAATAGTTTTTTGAACTAATTAATCATTGAACATTGGTTCTTTTGGTGGCGTGTGTGACATATCCAATTCCCTGAACAGCTGGAGGGGAAAAGATTCTAATCTTTAGACACACTTGAGGCTTGTTGTTTTTAAATCCATGACCTCTAGCTCTATGTTCAAGGTCCAAGCAAATAGCCAGCTCCCATCTACATCAGCTAAGCCCTCCAGCGTTTTAAAGACCTGCATTGTGCCACCCACTCAATCTGCTTTTCTTCAAAACAAGTTCACTTTGTGACCCTGACCTCATAGCTCAAAGAAACTGTCCTTCTCACTCCTTCTCTGAACCCGCCACGTCGAGAGCACCACTCGCAAAGCAGATGTATTGTGCGATTTTACAGTTTGCAGTGAGATTCATGAAATTCAGAGCAGAAAAACGTCAGCGAGGGAATCGCCAATCCAACGCAGGTCGATCCAAGTTGGCAAAGTTCGAAAACACGTCAAAGAGTGAAAGTTCATAGAGTGAAAAGTCACAGAGTGAAACATCAGAGAATGAAACATTAGAGTCAAACCCCCAAACACTTCCCGCCAGGAGTTTTGCAGGTTTTGCAGACTTTTTGATGAATTTTGGCATGACTTTTACCATGATTTTCACAATCCGATATTCTCAAAGTTGCCATTAACTCAACAAATCTGGTTTGTGAATCATCACGACATGGACCCTCATTGATGCTCTCTTGAGGGTCGCGTGTCTAATACAGATGTTACCCACTTTGGAGTGAAAAGCGTGACGTGTGATATGAGAACAAACTCAAATTTAGGCGGGTGAACTGGCAGCACTGATGGTATAGTGGATTGTTCCTCTCTGTAAGAGCTCAAAGCTTTCACATTGGCTGGGAATGTTCAGTGAATGATCACACTCCTAATCTCTTACTTGTCACTTCTTGAGCGCACACAAACACCTCCCGCCTCGACTATTCAAATGCCCTCCTCCCCAGCACCACCATTCACAAAATCCAGATAACCTAAACCTCCACTGCCAGCATATTCAGCCGCTCTAAACTCTGCATCCCCATCACACCAGTTCTAGCCAGACTCCACAGGCTTCCTATCACCAAACGGATCGATTTATCTTCACACGGGTTTTCAAATCCCTTCATTCCCTGGCACCTCCCTACCTCTCCGACCTGCTTATTCCCCAACTCACTCGACTGGCTCAAGCTTCCTGCATTACCTCCCCTTCCCCCCGGCTTTGTGTCGTGCTCCGCCACTGTTAAGCGCTCTGGGACACTCCCCTGGATGTGGAGGGCTATATATATGCAAGTTGTTATTGGAGTTCTTAAACGGTTAGAGAAAACCCAGCTTCAAAATTAAGTCCATGTATCTATATATATATATAATATATATAATTGTCATATAAAGAAACGTAGGAACAGGAGTAGGCCATTCAGACCCTCGAGCCTGTTCCTCCATTCTATTAGATTGTTACATTGCTCTGTTATTTAAATTTAATTATTTATTATTATTCATTTAATTATTCTATTAAATCATATTCAAGAAACTGTCGAATTCTGGACAGAATAATAATAATAATAATAATAATAATAATAATAATAATCCTTGCATTTTGATATAGCGCTTTTCACGTCGGGAGGACGTCCCAAAGCGCTTCACAGAATAGACTGTAAAGTGAATTGACTGTATATTTGTGGGCGAACGCGGCAGCCAATTGCGCACAGCAATGTCCCACAAACAGTCGTAGATTGAAAATGACCAATTTATTATTGTTTTTTTTGTTTTTGGAGGGATTATTATTAGGCGTGTGGAGTAAGGAAACTTGCCCAAGGTGTCGCCCTCTGCCTGGAATTGAACTCAGGTCTCTCACTTGCAAAGCGAGTGCTCTAACCACTGAGCTACAGGACTCCAATAGAGCGTGTCTAGTTCCAAGTGGAAATTCAGAAGCAGAAACCAAGCTCTCCCTCACAGCAGGGGACTGAATGAGTCACTCCTGCCCCCTGCCAGTTCAGAGAGAGACTGTCAGGACCTGAGCAGAGGTCACCTCGCTAGACACGAGTCACCGGCTGAACGTGGTGTAGCCAGAGAAATGGTCAGACAAAAGGGAAGAAATAAAATGTCAGCAAATGGGAAGAGATCTCCTACATAAAAAAACAATGGCTTTCTCTTCATGTTGATTGGATTGTATTGTCTCCTTCCTGTTTTTGGCATTTACCTCTGCCTGACGTGACAGGGCAGCCAGGGCGTTTGCTGTCAAGCGGTTGTCATTGCTGCTCTTTAGCTGGTAGCTCGGAGCTGTATAAACAGCGACCTTCGTTACTCATCCGATTTAACCTCTTTGCTGTCTCGAGCCAGGTTTCTGCCTTGAATGCTTTCCTGCACGGCTTTGTTTACCACTTAGACATTTCCCTTCCCCTCTTCTGTGACTAACTTTTAGAAAAAGTTCAAATAATAGGCAGTTCCTGAAAAACACATTAAAAAAAAACAGCCAGGAATTCCTCTGTTCTCTGTAGTCACTTGTAGACTGTCACTCTATAGTCATGGATACAAATGGGGGGGTCAAAGACACTGAGATTTATTATTTCCTAATTATTCTCAAATACTTAGTTGAAAGGAATTTTTGCTATCTGCAAATACCAGATTAAGAACAAACGGGTCCTATATAAAACAAATATCTGTAGACAAGCCTTGTACTACACGCTTCTAAACAAATTATAAAATAATAGCTTTATCTCTGATATTAGATTAAAATCTCTAATTTATTTGAGAAAAGCAACAATCTGGGTTTATAAATATTGAAATAACAATAACTTGGGGATGGTTTAACATGCACTGTAGTATGAATATTTAAAAGGCAGTGAATAATTTCTGCTTTTTATTAACTTTTAGGAAGATTTAATTTGGAGCGAATACATGCTGGAGTCCTGGTGAAATTTCTTTGTTAAAATGGTTAAAGCTCCCTTTGAGGGAACAAAGAATCTAGTTTCATTGCTGCCCACGCCTTCATTAGTTAGATCTGATGGTATTAAGCAAAGAGCCAGGGCTCTGCCTTTCCTCTTTCTAATTGCAGCAGAAATATCTGCAATTATCATGCACATTGATGATGACTTGAAGGGGCTCTCGGAGGGTGGGAATGAATGTGCAACTGGCTGATGACTGCTCCTCATTGATCATCACATCAAACTCCCCTTCAAATCTGTCCAATTATTCCCTGAGCCTCTGTGGGCCGAGACTTACTGCACAAAGAAGAACCAGCGGGTCTATTAAAAGTGCAAAGCTTCACCTTTTCAATGGCGGCATGTTTTCCATTAGGCCAGTCGTCAAATGTTCAGGTGAAACAACTGCAGAAATGTAATGATAAAGTAATGTATGCACTTCCCAGGGTAAGTCACATTAATCCCCAACGGGGGCCAAGGCTTCAAAAATACTCTCCTGAAAGGCACTAAAATAGTTTGTCATCGACTTGCATGTGCAACCATTTGCTCATGTCAAAATTGTGACATGTGATACTATGGTGGGTGATAATATCACCTTCCATAATTCTGACCCCATTTACGGCAGCAGCAACAATTTGACCTTATTGTTTTACGTGGGGAACATCTCAAAGCGTTTTACAATGACGGAGTAGTCGAAACCGGGAAAACAGAGGAAATCTCAGCCAATTTATTTTTATCAAGGACTGAAAGATTTCCTCCTTCCCAGGGTATTTTCCTCCTTTAAGGATGGACTTCCCTTAATGCTGTTTACACCACTGGGAGCTAAGCAGTGCAGTGATGAGGAATGCGACGCACTAATTTAAATGCTCTATTTTGTTTTGAGTAAAGAATTCTATGCATGTTTTTCTAACTGATCGAGTTACCTGTTCTTTAACAGTATTTAAAAGTTGCGGGTCTCCCAACACTCGGCCCGAGAGCTTGACATGAACCACGGGCAGAAAAGCCTTTTGTGATTTTCACTTAAGAGTGTGCAGGTGTCAACCTCACTGATCCTGAAACCATCTTCTCCTTCGGAGTCTGAGAAGCAGGGCTCCAGTGTGACTCACACCTCCTCAGCTCCCAGTTACACTGCACACATCATCGCGGCAAATGGTCATGCTTTTGGCAGTGAACCGTCAGCGAAAGCATTGTGTAAATATTCCCCAAAACATTGCAGCCCCTTTCTTCCATCTCACCTCTGCTCATTTCATTCTGAGGGAACGGTTTAATCACACTTCTCCATGTGCCTCTCAACGCAAACCTCCCCAGACCTTTTGGGGAATTTTGCAGAATATTTGCAGGAACTCGTCGACCCATGCGCACACACGTCATGGATAAACCACTTCACACGTGACAAGTAAACAGGAACACAGGAATGTACAGGACCATAAAATGCCATCACAGTCCAGTAAAATAACAACAAATTGTATTTATGTAGCGCCTTTCACGTTGGGAGGATGTCGCACACTACTGGATAATCTAAGGTATGCACCCGAACTGGGGGGGGTTGGTTTTTGGAGGGGTGGAGTTGGTAAGATGACCGAAGGTGCGGTCAAAGAGGAAGGTCTTGAGAAAGACCTTGAAGGAGGAAAGGGAAGGGGTGAGGCGTAAGGACTCCGGGATGGAGTTCCAGAAAGCAGGGACAGAAAACACTGATGTATTGCCACACCAAACCGTCACTTTGAATTACTCTCAGCAGACCTCGGATGCACACAAATAAACATACAAACTAAAAACTCTGTGTAGCAACAACTCAATCAATGGTGCGCTACTAAATCTGCTCCCTGGATACTTCAATCCCTGCTCATGAACTTTTGCTTCCTCTCCTTACTCAGCACAGATAACAAGCTATGAAATAAATACATAAACCATGAATCCCTGACTGACAAAGAGCACAGTCTGTTCCTAATCATTGTGCTTTACATAATGCATCAGCTTGCAACAGGAATTAATATTGGAAGCAACTTCCTGTAACACACTCTGTCCTTAGTGGACCTAAGCCCCTCACTGAAAACATTTGACTGCAAAACGAGGGCAATTACTTTCTACAAGAATGGATGTTGGTCAAGGTTACTGAAGATATGACATTCGGCGGCAGAGTACATTTCTCACACTGCTTTTGAGCATGGAAATGTGATCAATATCTTTAGATTAAACAGCGAAAAGGAGAAGTCACCTCTCCCTCTCCTTGGAGTTTCCATTCTGCCACACAAGAGGATACCGAAGTAGTTTAAAAACAGGAGTTTTTTGGAGCTTGAAATGGAAAAATCTAACATTGAGCAGTGAACGACTGGCTCCTTATAGGCTTTTAGCAGAACTTCCTCCAATTCTACTCTCTGGAAAGTTTCACAGCCCAGTTTGACAATGCTCAGATATTTGATATGTACACTCCTACAGCGAATTGGTTAGAGCGCGCACCTCGCCGTTTTGATTTCTCCCTGCTGTGTTAGTTGCTCACCTCCCTTCCCAGGCAGGACGAAACCTTAGGCAAGTTTGTTACTCCACATGCCTCTATTTACCTCGCAATAAGTAGGAACCCTGCTGTTAGTCGATTGGCAGATCACTTTCCCAGGGACACTGCTGTGCGCAATTGGCTGCTGCCTTTCGCCTACAAATTACACTCAGTCAATCAATTTTACAATATATTCTGTGAAGAGGTTTGAGACGTCTCGACATCGTGATAAGGCACTATATCAAATGCAAGGATTATAATTATTATTATAATAACCTATTACTTGTTCGACATCTCCCTTGCTCCTGCCCGACCCCGTCACTGTGAAGCGCCCGAGACAGTATGCCAAGTGAAGGGCAGTAATACAATGGCAATTTGTTGTTGTTAATTAATACAAATAATAATGATATCCTGCAACAACTATAAATATTCTGGACTTGTTCTTGGGGGATTTGAGTATACTGAGTATAAGAACGGTAACCTCATTTTCTAAAGAAAAACTGCCATTTAATAACTAAGCAACGGAGAGACCTAATCTGCCGTGGCTTTGATAGGCAGATTTAAGTGGTCCCCAAAGGCAACCTCTAAATCTCGGCTAGGATATTATGAAATGGTGTTAAACAAAGGGTGAGTACCTTTCCATAGGGAAGGTAATAATCCATTCAAAAAAAATAATAATTTGATCACTCAATCCATGACTGTTTGTGGGACACTGCAGTGCGCAATTGGCTGCTACCTACAAAATACACAATCACTGCACTTTACAATATATTCTGTGAAGAGCTTTGAGACGTCTTGACAACGTGATGAGCCGCTATATCAAATGCAAGAATTATTCTCATTATATTATTCTAATAACTGATATTATAATATCAGAGACCCTAACTCTCTCACCCAGGTCTCTTGTTCATCTAGTCTTAGAATTGTGGCCATTTTGTGGTGCCCAGGATAATGAGAATCATGTAGGAGTACAAATGTGAAATCGAAGAGAGGAAGGGAGGTGAGCAACTAACACAGCAGGGAGAAATTAAAACGGCCAGAGAAACAGCAGTGAGAATGAAAACACAAAACAGGGGAGGAACAAAAAAAACACGGATGCCACAAAAAGAAAAATAGATTAACAGCAAAGTGAGAATGCCGACTTCTGTTCTAAATACCAGTATTATAAATGAAGTGCTATGTTCACATCAATGAACCCACAAGTGGAAATCATTTTGCTTTTCTTTTGCTTATACAGAGAATAAAAGCAAACAGTGCCATGGGATTTTTAACATCCACCCCAACAGACAGACAGAACCTCGGTTTAACAACAACAACAAAATTACATTCTTATAGTGCCTTTCATGTCGGGAGGACATCCCAAGGCGCTGGACAGTCAGTGTTTCGGACCTGAGCTGAGCTCAAAGTTAGGCACAGGGCTTGAATCCACAACCTTCCAACCCAGAGACGAGAATGCTGCCAAGTGAGCCAGGCTGACACTTCAAAGATGGCTTTGAAACTCCATTCTAAGCTACTACAACAGTGGGAGATGATGACAGATGAGGGGAAATAACCGTAGGGAATATAAGGTATACAACTTCAACAACAACTTACGTTTATATAGTGCCTTCACATTGGGTAGCGTCTCAGAGGGTTGACACAATAAGAGCGAAAGGAAAGTTTGGGAAAGTATTTTTTTCACGCGCAGCGTTGTGGGAACGTGGAAATACCTTGCAAGTGAGATGCGAGAGACAGAGTCCATTGTAGGCTTGAAGAGGGACGTAGACAGGTATTTGAGAGATAGCGGCTTGAAGGGGTATTTGGATGGGGGCATATTGGAGGGCCAGTGGGGTGAATGGAGAGCTTGCTCTGAGAGCCAGTGCAGACTAGATGGGCCGAATGGCTGTAAAAATTTCTATGATTCTGTGAACAGCTTCTCTGGGATGTGTCCCTTTCATCCATCACGTGACGAACAATAACAATCATTTTATTGCAGATCACTCTCAAGACAGACCGAAAAGCTTACGAGTGGGAGCAATCAAACACTGCACCCCCAGTCATTGCACTGTAACAATAATAATAATAATAATCCTTGCATTTGATATAGCGCTTTTCACGTCAGGAGGACGTCCCAAAGCGCTTCACAGAACACACTGGAAAGTGAATTGACTATACTTCTGGGCGAACGCGGCAGGCAATTGCGCACAGCAATGTCCCACAAACAGTCGTAGATTGAAAATGACCAATTTATTATTGTTTTTATTTTGGAGGGATTATTATTAGGCTCTGTACAATTGAAGCAAGATCAACTTGGAAAAAAACACATAGCAGACACCGGACTATTCTATTTACTTACTAATGTAATATTGTAATGCGCTCGCCAGCACACACACGACTACTCAAGTAATTCAGCAGATGGGAAACAATAGTAAATTTATTCTTTTCCTGATGTCCAACATATTCTGAGAGAATTCAGAATTGTTTTCGTTCACCAAATTTAATATTCCTTGTAAATTAAATATGAGTGGCACTGTTTGAAGTTTCTTCTGCAAAGAATGTGAAGTAACACATATTAAAAATGCATTAGTTCAACTGGCAAAATTTTTACCAACATAAAGCCGGAGGGTTTCAGCTTCTCTCCTAATTAGCTTCCTTTCAAAGAGAGACAAAGCTCTCTTCGCCAGCTTATTTCTTTGATTTAAACAATAAGATGCTGATTTTAAATACCCATTTATTTTGCTTTTAAACCCCCCCAGAATTACGCCTCGCGTTATCGAATTACTTTTTTGATCTGAATTTCAATTTTCAGACCTCTTTTTTTCCCCACACGCTGTAATTTTTACTTTTTGTTTGAAGATGTGGCACACTGTTTAAATTTTTCATGACCGTCTTTAAATAAAGATAATGTGGGAGTAAAAACAAGATCTATAACAAAATAATAGTAATAATAATCCTTGCATTTGATATGGCGCCTTGTCATGACTTTTTGGGGTTAACTTAAAATCTTTTTAATTATTAAAAATTAAATTATTAAAATCTGACACAAGCAGAAAACCATCTCCATGCTTAAAAGTATCCAAGCAAACTGAGAGTTCCACATATGTTTGCCACCTACACATGGACATTTCCCTGTGTCTGCAATGGAGTGCACATTCTCTCTCCCTGGAGAGATACACCCTGCTTCCCTAATTCCAGACAATATTAGACACATGTTGTCAAGAGCGAAGGGTTGGGGACCCCAGAATGTGCGTTGGGGTACTGCTGGGGTTTAATCAGCTAAAATCACATAGCTTGCCATTGAAAGCACTGCCTCAAAAATGAGCTCACATATCTTTACCCAATTGTCTCCTATTATGACTTAAATCAAATATTCTCTCTTTTTCTCGCTTTCACAGAATTCTCATCCCCTCTAGATTTTACCCTTTGAGGTTTTCATATAGTCATTTATAAAACAACATAAAAATGAGAAAAAGGGATAAGTTTCACAGTTTTTTTTAAAAAAGTACATTGTTTGTAATGAGCAGATCATGGGACAGTGACAACAGATAACCCTGTCAGAAAAGTCAAAGAATTTCCATGAAATGTTCTCTCACAGAGCGTTACCTCTGGAAAACTACAGAAAATAACTGGAGGGTAGGAACTTTAGGGTTTCCCTGCAAAACAGAAGACAAAAGATACATCCATATGATCCTTAAGGAATCTGTGCTCTGTGGATTCTCCACCATTTAAATGAATGAAACTACAAACCTCGGAGCTATTTGAAATGACAATTTGTCCTTAAAGTGCAATGCTTAGGCAGCAATGAATTAGTGCATTACACGCAAAGTATCAGGTGACTCGCCACTGTCAACATCCCTTGTGAACTATGGGTGCAAGGCCTCAGGCCATGTTTTAAATAAGTTTCTTTCGTTTATCAATCTCCCATGTGAGGTTTTATCTTGAAATATTTATCTACATATTGACTATCAAACTAGAACTAGGAAAAGAGGCTCAAAAATAATAATAATCATAATCCTGGAATTTGATATATTTGTGACATAACCTATGTTATATTTGATGTATTATACAATTTGTGTGTCAGACTGACTCAGTTGACTCACCTCCAAGTCAGAAGCTTATGGCTCAAGCCCCACATTGAGACTAGGAACTTATGTAGTCTAAGCTGACACTCCAGTGCAGTGTGCTGGTTTGTTGGAGGAGCCATCTTTCGGACGAGATGTTAAACTAAGGTCCCGTCTATCTGTTCAACTGGATGTTAAAGATTCCAAAGTGCTATTCGAAAAGAGAAGGGAGTTTGTTCTAGTGTCCTGGCCAACAATCTCCCAAATAAAGATCTGTCCACAATTTGTAGGTATACAAATGCAGCCAATTTGCACACAGCAATGTCCACACACAGGCCTGAAGTGGATGACCAGTTTTAACTAAGGAATTGTTGGCTAGACACCGGGAAAACTCCCATCTCTTTTTGAATTGTGCCACGGGATCCTTAATGTTTAATTGAACAGGCAGATGGGACTCTGGTTTGGAGTATTATCCAAAGGATGGCACCTCCAACAATGCCTCTTCCTCCCCCATTATATTGCAATGGAGTGTCAGCCTAGACTGTGAGTTGAAAGTCTCAAAGGCTAGGGTTTGAGCCACAACAAGGGGCGAGAACAAGACCAAACCAACTGTGCCAGGTTTAGGGAGGGGAGAAGAAAAAAAAGGATCTACACCAGTGTCTTTGAGAGCCGCACAAACTGTAATAAAGCAAGAGGCAAGTGTAAGAGAATTAACACGTTTTCTTCATAGCGAAGGAATTATTGACGAGGAACATTCTAGAATAATAGATGGTGATACATCAACATGTTTCTACAAGGGATGATTAAATTCCACTCTGTATTTCATTATAAGACTTAGGACTTGATTGACAAACCATTCGTTTTTTTTAATAAACCCGCTTTTCCTGTACAAAAAGAACAAGAGTGTTTTTAATGTAAATCCCTTGTCAGTGCAGGTAATAACTAATGAATGCTGTTCCTTTTCACATCTGGAGTATTTCATGCTCCTTCAGCTACAAGGCTTGATCATCTGCTGCATGAATGTTTGAAAGTCAGTGATTACTGTTACATGAGGCAATGTCACTTCAAAACTAATGCTTGTGGATTTCACCCCAAGAGTTACTGTCAGTATTAACCACAGCTAAAGTCACTTTATTCCCACTTCTTTGATACCTTTGAGCTGCGAATAGCAAATTTATGACATTCTTTCGGAACACCTAACTGAAAGCTGCAATTATACTTTAAAAATATCCTTCAAAAATGGAAATGTGCTATTGGGTGAGCACCGCTTGTCTCGCTGATCAAATTCAGACACATTTTTAATTTGAACGTCAATTCAATCACAACAACATAAATGCAACTTGCATTTATTTATATAGTGTCCTTCACATAGGATAATTTTTCAGAGCACGTTACAAGGATAGTGTCAGATGCCGGCGGGATCATTTGTCTCTCTTTCTTGTGCAGTATGGGTTGGGTTAGGAGTTGAGCAGAATAGGCTCCCCCCCCTCCCCACACCATGCACGTTTCCCTCTCCACTCCCTCCAGGCACACACATAAACATACACCATAAATCTACTTTCCCTCCTAACCATCATCACCACACACTCACTATGGTTGTCTATATATACACACACACACATGCTTGAGTGGTCTACGGTCACCATGCTACTAGTTGGTACCAAATGGTACATTCACACGAATGAATCATCCAGAGATTACACATCCCTGATTTTTAGTGATTGGTTGTTTTTAGATTTTATACGGCGCCTGCCATTTTGAGGATACCAATTTAGTGGAAGAGTTGGACACCAGATCCAAGTGGATGTGAAATCAATACAACATATGATCAACACAGTGGGAAAGAGCTTGGTCACCCCAAGGCCTAACAACAACAAAATTACATTTGTATAGCACCTTTTACGTCAGGAGGACGTCCCAAGGCACTGAAGGGATGCATTATGCATGGAAGAGAGACCTTGCACTGTTTTTAAAAAGGGAGGAGGTATACTCTGCCAAAGTCAGCACTCAGATCTCAATCTTTAGATTTTTTCCCAACATTCACCCCCCCATCCCATATGAAAGGCGCCATATCAAATGCGAGGAGCCTTTACTTAACTTGGTTTTGCTATATCTGGTCATTCACATTTATGTAATTCCAGGAGGTGATAATAGCCCAGCTCTGACTGACTGTATTAATCCCCTTTCCCCTCCCCACCCCCTCAAAAACACACACCATTCACTGTCTTATTCTTGGAGTCACTTTTGCTCATCTGACAACCAAGCATGGGTTTGTGTGGAAAAGAAAATGACGAAGTAGATCTCTCTGAAAGAGGAAGATACATGAAGGCGCAGCAATTCTTCTTCTGAAAGGCATTCATGATGAATGTGATGCTTCCTAAACCATTTACCCAAATGGATTTCTGAGACAAGGATAACCAGAGAAACTATGACCCTATCCTTTCAGAAACAGAGAACTGCCACATGTCTGGTGCGGTGGTGAGAGATGTGCGGTGTAAAATTATTCTGAAATCTATTCAGAAATATTTCTGTTCATGGGAGAAATTATAAAGCCTCAGAGAATAAAAATAATAATCCTTGCATTTGATACTAGCTCCTTTCATGTTGGAAGGATGACTCAAAGCACTTGGGACTTAGTGTAAAGGGAAGCTACTGTGTTTTTTGTAGGTGAACGTAGGCAGCCAATTTGCGTGCAGCAATATCGCTCAAACAGCCGTGAAGTGAATGATCAATTTTATCAGGGGGATTGTTGGCCAGGACATCGGGAGAAAATCTGATTCATTTCAAATAGTGCCATGGGATTTTTAACGCCCACCTGAACAGGAAGATGGGAGTGTGGTTTAACATCTCATCCGAAGGCCAAATTTCACAGTTTCCTCAGTTCAGTGCAGAACGGATGAACTAAGAGCACATTTCCATTATTGCTTGCTCCTTCATGCTTTAATAGTTTCCATCGTACGACTGATCCTTTTTCACACAATCCTAAGATTCTCATACGTAATGAAAGCGATTCCAAAAGAAAGGGATGACAGCTGCTATCAGCAGCTGGCTTCAAAGGACTAATAAAACAAAATCTAATGATGTGCTTCAAATGGTTGAAAAATTGTGGATAAAACTAACAAACAAACCCACAGATTTCCTTTTCAAAGTTAATACTCGATTTTCTGGTATTTATCTGTTAAGATGTATGGCTTGAATCCAGGCCCCAGTGCAGGAGGAGAATGGGATCCCTCCCATCGGTTACAGCCGAGTACAACGTTACCAAGAGAAAAGGCAGCAACAGAGGATTTTTACATTATTCCCATCTTCCCAGCTGCTGGCTGGCTAGTATGGGCATCATTGAGTATTTAAGAAATTTTGAAGAGGGCCAAGAGTGTAAACATGTTACAGCCCAGGAATGGGCCCATCAACTCTATGCTGGTGTCTTTCTCCACATAATAATAATAATCATTGCATTTGATATAGCGCTTTTCAGTCGGGAGGACGTCCCAAAGCGCTTCACAGAATATACTGTAAAGTGAATTGACTGCATATTTGTGGGCAAACGCGGCAGCCAATTGCGCACAGCAATGTCCCACAAACAGTCATGGATTGAAAATGACCAATTTATTATTGTTTTTGTTTTGGAGGGATTATTATTAGGCTCTGTGGAGTAAAGAAACTTGCCCAAGGTTTCGCTCTCTGCCTGGAATTGAACTCAGGTCTCTCGCTTGCAAAGCGAGTGCTCTAACCACTGAGCTACAGGACTCCACATGCACCACCTGATTTAATCCCACATCCTGCTCACTCCCCCAGTTCGTTTAATACAATACAACTTACATTTAAACAGCGCCTTTCACATAGGGAAGACATCTCAAAGAGCTTGATAATTCTGGGAGCCAAGGAGAATGGGGAGAGGAAAGATAACCGAAAGTGCAGGACAAAATAATATTTCCTGTATTGAAGCATCGATTTTTTATGATAATCTATGGACTCTTAATCAACGATATTTTGTTGTGTGAGAATCCCACAGTTCTGTGGCGCATGTAGAGAAATCCCACCCTGTGTAAAGATCGCTTTTGTTTTTTCTGAAACTGCTGAAAAATTCTCTGTGTTACAATCCTCGCCCTCTGACTGCACCTTTGGTCACTCCCTCCGTGCTCTGACTCCATGAAGAGTTTCGAAACATGTTCCTATTTGAAAGCTGCTATACTATAAATGAAAGTGATTATTGTTGTGCCTTCCCACTAGTGACCCAACCTATTGAATGTAATAGGTAATGTGGAGTAATCAATTTCTATTCAATTACTACATGTGGCAATGATCTCTTAACCTTTTAGT
The DNA here is from genome assembly GCF_018977255.1 of Callorhinchus milii. NCBI lineage: Eukaryota > Metazoa > Chordata > Chondrichthyes > Chimaeriformes > Callorhinchidae > Callorhinchus > Callorhinchus milii. Next base: position 79,254,734 of record NW_024704744.1, read on the forward strand.
TTAGACTAGGCTGTTAGCATTTCAGAAACATGTTACCTTATAAAGCAACAAACAGCAGGGAAATGGCCAGTTATATTTTCTGTGTTGTAACCCTGGGCCCTGGGCAGATAAGATTTGTTTATGAACACAGGTGGATAATTCCCATTTGTCTCAGACACCATAGCACTTAATAATTATGGCACCATATCCATCACATGCAGAGTGATGCAGTGCGCCACGGAAAGACTCATTAGGTTAAAGGGATAAGGCGCAGAACTGGGGATTGGTTTGAAGCCAGCCTGTGCAAGGAGCAAAACAAATAAATGTTCCTGTAGACCAATATAAACTCTGAGGCATTCTCTAACTTCATAGATTGATGATGGAAATCTTGCAACCTAATGACAGCCAGGTATAAGGCAGCTCGAAAATGAATTCCCATGGAAATGTGCTGTCCAAATGTCATAGATATGCGAAATGGCTCATATTTTAGGCAGAGATCTTAATATTGCAAGGTTATTATCTCTCCTTTCTACTATAATGTTCTCATAGCTGGGAGGTTATTTTGAATCGAAGCGTGGTCATAAAAGCCATGTTATTAAAGGAGTATGTTATTAAAGGAATATTCATGGATGCCGCCCCTCACTAGCTTCATCTTCCAGTATGTGAGGTGGAACCTTGTCGACATTATAAAAAGAAAAGTATGTTTCAAAAATAGGTGTCTGAGTAAATAGGAGGGCAGGGGGTCTTGACCAGAAGACAAACTTGCACCTAGAGTTTTTAACAAAAACAAATTGGCTTTATTTAGACATAAGGAAGACATTGCTTTGTATAGCCATCTTCCAAAGTGCTCTCTCACCGCCCTCCAGCATCCAGGTATATACTGGTGCTGATTCATTAGCAGATTGCTGGTGCCCAATTATCACTGAGGGCTGGAACTTGAAATCACCGATTGGCCTCTAATGTTAGCGATGTTGGTTGAGGCATCTTTCTTTAAACAAAAAAAAACATGTTCCTTTACACATACTTGAAGGCCTATATCCATAAAAAGCAGGGACATGGCTTATCTCCCTGTCACACTGGGCTCCTCATCTGGCTGCACATCTGGATGGAGTTTCTGAGGCCGGGGTAGAAATGTAAAAAATGTAAAAAAAATGTAGAAAAAAATAGTAAAACTGCTGGGTAGAAATTCCACCTGGGCCTCGATTTACTCCATTTCAGATGTGTAGAATTTGGCAAATTGTTGAATTCGAATGAGATGTTAAACTGAGGTCCCATCTGCCCGTTCGGGTGGATGTCAAAGATCCTGTGACACTATTTGAAAAGAGAAGGCAATTTCTTCCGATTTCCTGGCCAACAATCTCCTAGATAAAATTGGTCACTCACTTCACGGATGTTTGTCGGACACTGCAGTGTGCAAATTGTCTGTTTCCGGCGTGAAAGGTAATCTATCAAATTATTTTACATTGGGTTCTAATTTGCATTATTTATAAATTGGATTTGATACATTTATTGTGGCTTGCGGTTGGCAAATATTGAAAACGCTCAAATTTGCAGTACTGTATTGGCAAAAATGGAAGCTCCCCAAATCAGCAAAGTACAGAGACAGGCTGGGGAACAAATCAAGAGAGTTTTGATATTTATAACCAGAAGTCACAAGGAGCCCAACATGCTTGATCTGTGCATTGGGTCACACTGTCGCTGGCAACAAAGGTGCCTCTCTTTGAATTGGACAGCGTACAGGGAAGCTCTGCATGGCTCTGTAAGGTGCCTGTCAAGAACATAAGAGCTTCAAAGGATGAGGCCTCCAAGTGAAATGTCAATACTGTGCTGAGGTGACAGGCTAAGACATACTGAACAAGAAATACAAGGGCACAGCCGCACACTTGCAACTAGTACATTCCGTTCTAACAAAAGAATATGCTTGTCTACATTCAATGCAAATTAAGTTCTAATAATAATAATTCTCGCATTTGATAAAGTGTATTATTACATCGTTGGGACGACTTAAAGAGATTCATAGAATATACTGTAAAGTGAATTGACTAGTGGGTGAAACGCGTCAGCCAGTTGCGCACAGCTGTGTCCCACAAACAGTCGTGGATTGAGTGACCAAATTTTTTTTTGAAAATCAAGACAGAATAATGATCGTAAGGATTAAGGCTTGCACTGGAGTCAGGTAGTGACAGGCAGTGTGACAGATTTTCTATCACTTCTTCCTTTTTACTAGCTTGCTGTGAAAAATCAGCGACAGTCCAGCAAATTCTCATAACCCTGAACTGTCTCACTGGACATTACGGGGTGGGGGGTGGGGGGCTGTGGTTCCCAGACTAGCAGTCGTTGGGCACAGAGCCAGGGATCAGTCACCCATATGTGAAAGGATAAAGATAAAGGACTCCATATGCTGATCACCTCCATGGACTTGATGGATGAAAGTTGATGGTGAATCGTACCAGTCTGTGGCGATCGGCGATAGCTTCCAAAGAGCTCCTGAAATGTGGAGCAAGTCTTAGGAACTTCTGCAGCCAAAGGAGGAATATTTTTCTTGAAACTGGGCGCGATTCCAGAGTTTGTGTGTTCAGCCAAAACCATGCTGGCATCACTGCCTGGCACTATCCAACTGCAGTGCAGGCTTTAATCCTTGCAATCGTTATTCCAATCATTTGACTTTTTTCAAAAAACCAATAGCCGCCAGGCGAAACCAATGTTTATTTACTGCAGCGCCAAGCCCACTCCAGCGGGTTAGCGGAGGAGGATTTGGAAAGTTGGTAGAATTTCGACAACTTTCACGTTGCCTTTGAATGCTTAAACTAATTATGATTACTTCTCTAAACATTAAAGTAGGTGAAGACCATGGTGACTTTAGGAGAGCGTTGGCATTAGGTTTTGCGGTACAGCTGTCTTGGTAACTCCTGCAGGCCGTGTATAGCCTGAAGGTTTTTTGTGCTCCTGCTGCCAGTAGATTGAAGATTAAACAGCTTTGCAATGGGCACGGATCCTAATTAAAAACTCACAGTCCCAAGTCATCAGCAATGGCGGGTTAGTTATTAATGGTCAGCTTCACATGGAAATGAACTGGAAGAGGAGTGGATTTCAGGCTCTCATATTGACATAAATATAGGCACTGCAAGGTTTAAGACAAAATTCATACAAGGTTTAGATTGCAGGGTATTGGAGTGCTCTTAGCCTGCCAGTTGTAAATGGAACTGAATGATAAATTATAATAATTCTTGCAGTTGATAATAGCCTGTTTCATGACAGGAAGATGTCTCAATCCACTTCACAGGATTAAAGTGTAGTGACTCTATTCTGGAGGCAAATGTGCCTTGGCCTCCTGACGTGAAAGGCGCTCTATAAATGTAATTTTGTTGTTGTATGTGGCAGCCAATTTTCACACAGCAAATGCCCACAAACAGCCACGAATGACCAATTCTACCTGGGGAATTTTTGGCGAGAACACCAGGACAAATTCCTTTCTCTTTTCTGATAGTGCCAGAGTCTACCTGAACAGGCAGATGGGACTAAAGTCTCATCCAAAGGATGTCACCTCCAACAATGCAGCAAACCCCCAGCACTGTACTGGATGTCAGCCGTGATTAGATAAGTTCAAAGCTCTGACATGGGGTTTGAACCCACAAACCTTTGACTCAGAGGTGAGAGCACCACCAAATGAGCCAGGCTGACGCTGTGCCAAACGGTCCTTCTTCCTTGTTGTATCTATGGCTCTGCGGATTAGAATCCCATTCTGTTTATGTTATAGGGCACAATCCAAATTACAGGCGCAACACGGAAATAATTTGGTATCTGAGACTTCATACCCCACGGTTCAAACATTCACAACTGATGGTTACATTGCCTACCAGATTGCAGTCAAGCCATTTTATTATTGTCAACTCTGTGATAGCTGTACAACAATCAGGTCACCTATGACAGCACCACTCACTTAAGAGTCACTCCACCCACACAGTCACTCCACCCGGCATACTATTCCAGCCGCCACAAACACTCCACAAGTTGGACTCTGTAGCAAACAGTATGGAAGAGGGTGTGAGGGAAGTGAGGAGGGAAGAACAGAGGTAGGGAAGAATGCCACAGAAGAGTCAGTTAAGGCAAAATCATGGAAATGGCCAGAAAACAAAGACAATAAGGAATCCCTCAACTCATCAAATAAGAGAACGCTTTCACTCATTTTTAGGAACATAGGAGCAGGAGTAGGCCATTCCATTCCTCAAGCCTGTTCCGCCATTCTGTTAGATCATGGCTGATTTGCACCTCAATTCCATGTTTACTCCACATTCCTTGATACACATTCACGAAGTATCTCCACCGCAGTGAAAATATGAATTGATCCAGCACCCTCAACCTTTTGGGAGAGGGAGTTCCCCCTTGCTGTAGTTCTCACTAATGTACATATTTGTCAGATACATTCACGGAGGAGGCACAGTGATGCATGCGACTGGTAATGAAATGTCACCCACATTATCCATGCCATCTGTGCCTTGCAACATTCCAACCCCATTCAAAAAAACATTTTAAAAATAACAAAGCTCATTACATTGTGCTTTATGGGGGGGCAAAGTAGACGTCTGTCAGAGGCTCTCTGTGGTGCCATGATAAGATAGGAATACAGTAATATTAATAACAATAATCCTAACATTTAGCCTTTCATATCGGGAGGATGTCCCAATGTGCTTCATTCATAGGATTTACTGTAAAGTGTATTGTGTATTGTCTGTGTATCTAGTGGCAGCCAAACTTGCACACAACAATGTTCCACATCCAGCCATAAAGTGAATCACCACTTTTATTTGGTAGATTGTTGGCCAGGAAATTAGGAGAAACTTCCTCCTCTTTCCAAATATTAATATCCAGATGAAGAAGCAGACAGGACCTTGGTATAACATCTTGTGCAAAAAACGGTGCCTCCGACAACAAAGGTCACTGCCAGCACTGCACTGGAGAGTCAGCTTAAGACCATTTGAGCTCAAAGGCTTGAACCCACAAATCAGAGGTGATAGTACTGCCAAATGAATCCAGTTAAACCTTAATCCATAAAGTAAAACTCCAGACATTTTTCAGGGTCTTATTTGTTTTTCATCAAAAAATGTGACAAAGCTGGTAGGGGGAGAGAATGTAACAAACAAATCCTGGGATTAAAATTCTGATTTATTTTGGAACGTTAAAAGAAATTTGGGAAAACAACATGAAATCCAGTGTTCAGGAGACCGAAAGAAAGCGTGGGAATTCGAGGGGTTTTGGAACTGAAATTCAGGGGGAAATAGATTTGTTTGAACCCATTGATGGTCACCAAAAAAGAAAGGTATTTATGGTGAAAATCTATTTTTTTTAAAAATATGACCAGTTGAAATAATAATACAATGATTGTACAAACACAGTGAGCATTAAGGCAGTGATTCCCGTTCACTAATGTCTGAGAAAAAAATCCTTTTTGTTTCAAAACATGTTGCAGGAGTCCAGCTGAATGAGCTCAAGGAATGTGCATCCCAAACACAAACAGGAAAGGGCTGTAAGGGGGGCCCAGGTTATTACAATACTAATAAAAATAAAAATTCTTGCATTTGAAACAGTGCCTTATCAGATTGAAAAGGCACCATTTCAAACCACTTCATAATAATTGCAGTTCAGTGTTGTGACCGTGCATTTTGTAGGTGAACCTAGCAGCCCATTTACACAAAGCAATGTCCTGCAAACACCCATGAAGTCAATGGCCAATTTTATTTGGGCGACTGTTGACCAAGACACCGGGAGCAACTCCCATTGCTTTTTGGCTAGTGTTATGGGATCTTTAACATCCATCTGAACAGGCAGAATAGACCTTGGTTTAATGACTCACCTGAATTACAGCACATCTGACAATGTAGCACCCCCCCCCCGCCCCACAGCAAATAGCTGCGACAAATCCGTGGTCGGCAGCAAAACCTTTGGAAGGAATGATTGTGTGAAGCCGGAGGGAGAACAGGGCAGGGGGGACGGGGGGTGAAACAAGGGGACAGACACCCAAAGTGGTTAAATCTTTTAAAAAATCTAAAAAAAAAGGTGTTCCGTTCTCACGGCAAATTAGTAGTAATGGCTGGAATAATGCAACATTTCATGGGAGACTGTGCACTTTTTACCCCTTTCATTTTACAGCGTTAAGAATATAAGAACATAAGAATTTGCTGGGCGAAAGAAGACCATCCAGTTCGCTTTCCACCATCCTGGCAATCGCTTGACATGTTGTGTCCCAAACTATATCCTGTATCCCAAGAGATATTTTCTAGCAGAAATTTATCAAATTTGTTCTTGAAACAAACAACATTTTCTGCATCCATTGTCTCCCTAGGGAGCCTGTTTCCGAAGATTTGTTCTGAATTTACCCCCCTTTCAATCGTAGGCCATGTCCTCCGGTTCTACTGTTCAGTACAAGATAAAACAGCTTATCATACCTATTCCCTAATTCCCATTATCTAATGTTTTGTGTACCAGTCGCGATGGTGCCAATCTGCCTTTACTTTAACGTTCTCTCGCTCCCAGTCCCCAATTGCCCAAGCATGGAGACAATTAAAGTTGCTGGGAGCCCATTGCAACAGTACACCAGTCGCTTCATGTACAGCAAGATCCACACTTGTCAACAGAAATTACAGACTTCCAAGCAATTAATTCCTAATGACACGGGGCTTTTAATCAGTCCAGAAACAGCCTGCAATAGATTTCATCCATCAAAAGGAAATCTCTGCCTCTAATCACTGAGGCTCTATTCACCACTCAGAAATAACTAGAGAAAGCACAGAGGTTCAAATTTCTGTAACGAAAAACCTCAAAGGTCAAAAGCAGCAGAAAGAAAGAAGCAACATCCACACAACTATCTGACACACTGTCAACTCTAGCTGGCACAATGATAATTTATTCCTCTCCCCCCGCCCCCGATCTTTATCCGTTCATCAGATGAGAACTTAAACTGAGGTACAATTTGCCTGTTCAGGTGATTGTTACAGATCCTGTGGCACTATTGGAAAAGAGAAGGGAGTATCCCAGCCAACAATCTCCAACATAAAGGACCTGGGTTTGATTTCTGGGCAGGGCGAAACGTTAGGCAAGTTTCCTTACGCCACACGTCTCTGTTTAGCTAGCAGTAAGTAGGGACCCAGTTGTTAGTCGATTGGTCGATTGCTTTTCTGGGGGTGATAATCCCTTCAAAAAATAAAAAATAAAATCGTAATAGGAGACAATTGGGTAGAGATACGTGAGGTCATCTTTGAGGCAGTGCTTTCAATGGCAAGCTATGCAGTTTTAGCTGGCAAAACTCCAGCAGTACCCCAAACGCACACTCTGGGTCTCCAAGCCTTAGCTCTTGACAACATGTGCCTAATACTCTCTGGAATTAGGGATTAGGAGTCCTGTAGCTCAGTGGTTAGAGCACTCGCTTTGCAAGCGAGAGACCTGAGTTCAATTCCAGGCAGGTCAGGGCGAAACCTTGGGCAAGTTTCCTTACTCCACACAGAGCCTAATAATAATCCCTCCAAAACAATAATAAATTGGTCATTTTCAATCTACGACTGTTTGTGGGACATTGCTGTGCGCAATTGGCTGCCGCGTTCACCCACAAATATACAGTCAATTCACTTTACAGTGTTCTGTGAAGCACTTTGGGACATCCTCCCGACGTGAAAAGCGCTATATCAAATGCAAGGATTATTATTATTATTATTATTCTGTGAAGTGCTTTAAGACTTCTCGAAGATGTGATGTGGCGCTAGATCAAATGCAAGGATTATTATAAAATTGGTCATTCACTTCATGGCTGTTTATCGGACATTGCTTTGTGCAAATTGTCTGTTTTCTCCTACAGAAGTACATTGTCACTCCACTTTACATTAGGCCCTATATCACTCTGAGATGCCCTTCTGACATGAAAGGCACTGTATCACATGCAAGGATGATTATTATTATTTGTGAAAGAAAAGAAATGTGAACCGAAAAAGTTAGGAAACACTCCTCTGGAAGCAATAAAGGGGGAGCGAGGATCTAAGCGGATTCAGCAGTGAGCGTTGTGTGTGGGTGAAACTCATGTCTGGAATTGAAAAAAAAACTTGTGTCTGGATTAAATCAATGGCTTAACCTGACTGATCAAGGGTCCCCCAAACAGATTTCCAGTAAATTAAACTCTCCACTTATCCATGTTATTTATCGTGACGGATTAGAAGCAAACTCTTTCCTGTTTTGCCAATCTAGATAAAACAGTTCTGACCGATTGCTTAGATGCTTCCTTCATGTCTTCGCCTACATCTGTGTGTCACCCACAACAATCCTTTCAAGCTGAGACTCTGAAGATGCCTTCCAGTCTACTGAACGGGCCGTGAGGAATAGATTACTGTCCGGGTCTGACGGGGAGGGGTGTTTACAGCAGGCTCTCTACTGGCAACCTCGCAGTGAGTTCCAGTCTATGCTTTTAAACAGCTGAGACTCATTTAACACTGGCTTCAATCTGTTTAATGTCATCACACGTCAAAAGTAGGAGCTTAAAGGTGTACAGGCAAATATCACACTTTATTCTGCCCGCCAATATTTACGGGCACAGGTTCCATTGTTAACCCCAATGAGACCTTATAAACTTTTATAAACCTTTTATAAAGGATGAGCTGAGGTCAAGATGTTGAGCTCATTTTACAATAAAAATTGATGATAGGACACTAAGGTAATTATTCTGGAAGAATGAGATTACATGGCCTGAATATCGGTGACAATTCACAGGATCACAAAATTAATTTGTATACTCTTAAGCACAGCCATTTTTATCTCATCCTTCCACAATACCTATCCTACCATTGCCCCCATAACAGCATCAAACTGTTTTTTATATGATTCTTAATGTTCCAGCCTCAACCAAACTCCCTGGAAACTTGTTCCAGTCGTTAATTACCCTCTGAGTCAACTAAAAATGTCTACGTATGTATCCTGAAATTGCCCTTCACAACTCTAAAACTGTGACCTCTTGTACTGTCTTGTTACGTTCTGGGTTCGCGTTTTCCATCCCATTTAAAATTGATATAAACCTCACGAGGCTTCTTCTCAGTCACCATCGCTGAAGAGTCTTGGCTTGTCTAATTATTGCTCACAGCTCATTCATCTAACACTGTTAATTTCCTCAGTGTTGCCTCAAGTGCCTGGGCAGCCCCCTTCGTGGTGACCAGAATGATCTGAGTGTTACACTCAGTGGGAGGTAGTTGGAGATCGAATGGCACATTACATTGTAGCTCTGGAGAGGCCAGCCAGGCTGGCTTGTCGGCAGGACTTGGGAGAGGTAGATTGGTCACTGTGGGCAGGGATTATTCTCCCCCTAAGAGGAAGGGTGGTCCTACCTGGACAAGTAGAAGGAAGCTTGCCATAACAAAAACTCAGTCTGCCAGAGGTCAATGTAATTGGGGTATAAGGCAGAGCATGAGGGGTGAGATCTAATGGTGTGGATTTATAATTAGCACCAGTGTGTGTAATAACCATGCTGTCTGGCAACACCTAGTGCAAGGCACTAACATGAGACTTCAAGAGTGACTGACACTGTCAGTAAAGGCTCCTTCAGAAAATCAAAGCAGCACAAATAAACTTTCATTAACATCCTGCTATTGACACCTTTGGGGGCGTTTCGGAGCCTGAGGAGGTGAAGGAGTGGAACAAACATAACACAATTGAAGCTTAAGTACCTTGGCTAATGACAGTGCTCTTGTGCTCAATCAGCCTCTTCACACTAGTTCAAACCATTTTAGTTCTAAGTCAGCTTTCCCAGCCGGCCATGGCGTGTAGGTAGTAAACATCTGCAGACGAGACTTTGGGAGCAACAAAGGCAACTCAAGTAAAGCAAAACAGAAATGTGACATTTAGCATCAACAGATTACTGATGCAAGAAGACAAAGCTGATGACAGATGAGCTCATTATTTTTCAAAGCACACAGATTAATATGAAGTTAAAGTATACCCTTGATGGCCCTTCTACGTTCTTCACTTAGATTCACAATAATTCAAAGATACAGAAAGCAACATGGTGCATTTTGTCTTGATTCGAATTTAAGACAACAGACAGTCTGCAAAAATAATCTTTGCATTTGCATTTGATATAGCATTCCATCACCTGTTGAGACTTCCCAAAGCGTTTCACAGAATGTAAAGTGTGTACTTTGTATATACTGTATACTTCGTGAGCAAAACATGGCAGCCAGTCGCACACAGCAGTATCCCACAAACCGTTGAAGGCGTGATAAGGCGCTATATCAATTGCAAGGATTATTATATTATATGTGAAAAGCATGTTATCAATATATTATGTTCAAGCATGGTCAGTTAAATTCCATATCTCTGACAACTTTCAGGCAAGTCTGTAGGTGGAGGGAAGACACGGTGGGAATCAATGGAGTAAGCCAACCCAGAGTGCTGCCGGGCAGCTCCTGGGGCCTGGATACGAGTGCAGCAATGAAGCAGACCGGGCCTGTCGTCCTTCTTGATCAGAGTTTAGCACGCAGAGCAGGGGCACAACAGCAAAAACCGTGGGAGGTGGAGGCAGTCACTATTTTAGAGAAGCAAAAACAACTTGATGCAGTGACTGAATGAGTTAATAAAAGTTCTGTGCATGTAGATTTTCAGCATAATTGTGCACTATGAATCATTCATGCAATCGTTAGCTATGATTTAAGCAATAAAGAGTGCCCTTGTGTACCAACCAAAGGATGCTGGGTTGAAAGATGAGACTCTTCAGTCAGTGTCTTTACTTGATCCCCTTGTACAATACACAGGGACTTTTTCTATTCCTTTTTAATCAGAGTTTCAGACAGTCGATATGAAAAATAATTTCAGCTGAGGATAATTTGTTTTGTCATTTACTCACTTTTTGCTGCTGTGTAACACTCAGCAGAAAATTAGACAGCAACAACACAGCTATGGAGCCATGGAACGATTGCTATTAGCAAGTTTCCTGCGCTCAGTGTGAATTTTGGCACTTAGTTGACAAATATTTTGGGGGCAAAGTTTTGTGCTAAGTGAGAGAGATAATAATCCTTGCATTTGATAGAGAACTTTATCAGGCTGTTGAGACATCATAAAGCGCTTCACAGAATATACTACAAAGTGGATTGACTATGTATTTTATGGGCAAAAAGCAGCAGCCAATTGCACACAGCAGTGTCCCACAAACAGTCGTGGATTGAGTGACCCAATTTCTTTTTGGAGTGATTATTACCTCCGGAAAGTGGCCCACCAATTGACTAACAACCGCATTCCTACTTTACTACTAGGCAAACAGAGGCGTGTGGAGTAAGGAAACTTGTCTAAGGTTTCGCCCCTAAGATGGCAATGTTTCAGGATGGAAGATCTTTTCAATTTTGGCGCCAGACCAAACACAGCAGAATAAAGTGCCTTCTGCCTCAGTCAAAACCTTGGAGAGCCCAAGGAGTTAGAACTGTGGGAACATAGTCTTTTCCCAAATCGCACAATCATAAGAGAGGTTTGGATAAAGAAAGCCTTTCAACCCAATTGATTTCATCCTTCCAGAATTTTATCTTACTCTAGAATACTCCAATCACAGATTCAAGCTTTTTTAAAAATGATTCCGGGATACTGGCCTCAGCCACCCTTCCCGGTAACCTGTTCCAGTAATAGAACATAAGAACATAAGAATTGCTAGGCGAAAGAAGACAAGGTCCATCCAGTTTGCCTTCTGTCATCCTAGGATTCGCATGCACATGTCATGTCCCAAACTATATACTGTATTCCAAGATAATGTGCTTTTGAAAGAATCAACACTGTCTGTGGTTTTGTGTCACGTAGTCCACTGTGGACTTAATTGAGATCACTAAACACATTTTTCAGAGGATTCCTACAGTTAACAGAAAACGAAAACAGCTGGACGTGAACTCAGGTTCCTAAGGGTAAAAGAGTACTGTCATTCTGAAAATCTTAAATATGAGGGAAATAATAGCTCCTGATCTTGCTGAGAGAGCATCAGATACCATCTGGCTTAATGGGATCTATTATGGATCATGGGTAAACCATATTGTAAACGGCCGTAAAAGATCCCATGGTGCTACTCAAAAAGAGAAGGGAATTTCTCTGTGTCCTAGCCAACCATCCCTCAGATAAAATTGGTCATTTACTTCATGGCTATTTTAGGACATTGCTGTGTGCAAATTAGCTGCCACGTTTTCCCTACAAAATACGCAGTCACTGCACTTTACAGTATATATGGTGAAGTACTTTGAAACGTCCTATTGAGGTGAAAGGCACTGCATCAAATGTAAGGATTACTGAAATGGTGACCTTTCACACCCATATCTACTCTTTACAAATAGACATGAGAAAACATTGTTTCATAACAGATTCATTGACTCATTGAATAATTATCCGCCCTGTTGTGAAACACTGAGGTTTTCATTCCCCTCACTGCAGCAGATTAAAATCTGAAATTATCTTTTTTTGGGGGAGGAAGGGTGGGATTTTTGTATATTTTTAAATAATTAATCTGGATTTAGATCTGCTAAATAATGAACGATTCCAACCTGATTTGTTGAGTTTGAACGGACTGCCCGGATACAGCGAACCCCAGATTTGGAAGCACATTTACTGAGCGGTGTACACAGATTGCTCAGGGCATAGGACTCACAGCAAGTTGGTAATTACAGGAGAAAGCCACTTCACACCACTCTGTTGGGCACCATCGGTTGCCATATTTCCAAGGCTACATAATTAAAAGGATTGTAAATGTATGCAGTGAACTTTATTGACTGGGATTAAATAACAAACCATTCAGAACACTGTATTTTTAACTATGGCAATAAATTACTTTATGTACGAATATTTTGCTTTGACCTGTGCAATTTATTTGCTGATGTTATCTCATTAAAGGAACAGCAGAGACTCGGCAGAGTATTACACTGTTAAATTTAATGGATTACCGCGCAGGTAGAGAATTAGCAGTTTGTTAATGTAAATTATGCACCTTTGTTTGTTTCAGTGAAACGTGTAATATTGCAAGAGTATTTGTGCTACAGGGCATTTCTGTGAGTGGAAACACTAATCATTCTGGTCAGAGCTGGTTAATCATTTCCTACACGAACAGTCATTGCGGTTTACGTTCAGAGACTCTTTTCCTGAACCACATTCTCAAAGCAACTTATGGTGTGATACTCATGTACTGGAAAATTCCTACCGCAAATTATATAGTGTCTGAGATTGGGGTGGGTGATGAATTTACCATCCTTTCAGCAGCATTTGCGACTTGGCCTCATTGCGTTCTTGTGGTGGTTTTATTCAAAGCAGCCTCTCATAACGTTCTGAACTAACTAGCCAAGCACAACTCAAAACTTTAACACTTTAAGTATATTAACTATAGGAACCCAGTTGTTAGTCGATTGGCGGATCACTTTTCCGGGGGTAATAATTCCTTAAAAANTAATAAATTGGCCACTTCAATCCACGATTGTTTGTGGGACACTGCTGTGCGCAATTGGCTGCTGCGTTTCGCCCACAAAATATCCAGTCAAGTCACTTTACAGTATATTCTGTGAAATGCTTTGAGACGTCTTGAAGACGTGATAGGGCGCTACAACAACAACTTGCATTTATTTAGCGGCCTCCAAGCCGGTCTGTTCTGTGACGGTGGAGTTTGCCATAGACTGGGGTAATCGGGGTGTGGAGTTTAGTGTGGGTGAGAATGTGGGTGGCGGAGTTTTGGATGAGTTGAATTTTGTGAATAGTGGAGGAGGGCACTTGAGCAGTCCAACCGAGAGACGACAAAGGACTGGACAAAGGTTTCAGCAGCTTGTGGAGTGAGGTATTGTTGGAGCTGGGCAATGTGGTGGAGGAAAGCGGTTCTGGTCAGGGACCAGATTTGGGGGAAGGAAGGATAACTGGGGATCGAACCTGACGCCTAAGTTGCGCATGGGTTCAGAGAGTTTTAAGGACAGATCGGGTAGGTTGAGAAGGTCGGAACCGCAGGGCAGATGATGTCAACGGAAGCCAAAGAGTATGGCTTCCGTCTTGTTGATGTTTAACTGCAAGAAATTTGCACTCATCTAGGCCTTGATGTCTGTCAGACAAGCTGACAGAACATCAGGGAATCGCAGCTGGAGAAGTTGGGTGTCATTCACATACAAGTTAACCCCATTCTGTGGATGACATCACTGAGAGGGAGCATATAGATGAGGAAGACAAGGTGGCCAAGGATGGAGCCTTGCTTGGGGTACCCCAGGTGACTGGGAAAAAACATTTGATATAGAGTAATCCTTGCACTATATCAAATGCAAGGATCATTATTATTTCATGTTATTTTCTTTCTAAAACAAAAACAAGCAAAAATTGGCTGCCGTGTTTGTGTGGAAAAAAAGTCACTACAGTTCAGTGTAAAATCCTGTGAAGCACATCCTGTCCTCCCAATGCAACAGGCAATTTGCACATAATAGTGTCCCACGAGCAACCATGAAGTGAACGATCAATTTTATCTGGGGGATTATTGGCCAGGACACTGTGAGAAAACACCCTTCTTATTCGAATAGTGCCATGGGATCTTTAACATCACATGAACAGGTTTAGTGTCTCATCAAAAGGATGGTACCTCTGATAAGACAGTACTCCCCCAGCCCTGGATCCCTAGAAAGTCCCAAAACAGGGCTTGAACTCGCAATCTTCTGACTCAGAGGTGTAAGAATGTTACCAACTGAGTTAGGCTGATACCAGACTTGCTTTACATTTACAGCATTTTACTTGTTTATTTCAGATTTGCCAGATTTTGTGGTTTCTGTGAGTCGGAACCACCAACAGAATTGTGGTTGTCTGTTTGCTCTCATTTCACATCAGCAGGTCTGATGAATGAGTCCCACGAATGATGTTACAACAGGTGAATAAAATGCTCAGATGCAAAATCCGGTCAAACAGAGAGCAAGATAACAGTTTACACAGTAATAATGTTCGAAGTTGGCATAGCACCATATCTCATCGTCAAGACAAACTCCACCGTCTCAAAGCACGTCACAGGATTTTAATGTGAAGTGCAGTGACTGTGACTACGACCTTACAAATAAGTTACCACAACAACAACAAAATGACATTTGTATAGCACCTTTCATGTCGGGAAGACGTCTCAAGGCACTGGTCAGAGTTATGGACACAAGCTGGGGGTCGGGGTGGGGGAGGGTGGAGGGCAGGGGGGGAAGCAGGGAGATATAAACCACGGTCAAAGAGGAGGGTCTCGAGGTGGATCTTGAGGGTGGTGAGGGAGGGGCGAGACGGAGGGACTGCGGGATGGAGTTCCAGAGGGTGGGTGCAGAGTGGTGGAAGGCCCGCCTGCCAACAGTGGGGCAAGCAAGGCAGGGTTGTGAAGCAGGCTGAGCGGAGGGAGGGAACAGGTGATAGGGGGTTAGGAGGTCGGATGGAGCAAGACCGTGGAGGGCTTTGAAGGCGAGGACCAGGATCTTGAACTGTATCCTCTGTGTGATGGGAAGCCAATGGAGTTGGGCAAGGATGGGGGTGATGGGTCGTGGAGGCTAGTGCGGGAGAGGACATGGGCTGCTTGATTGGAATTGGCCTCAGCAGACCTGAGCTGGGGAAAGGGAGGAAGAACATCATGATCGCTTGGCTTAGCAAGCCAGGTGGCGTGTGCAACCAAGGTGGCGTGTGCAACCATGGATGGTGATGCTGTCAGCGCCTGAGGTGAGGAGGCACTGATGGGAGCCAATCAGGAGAGCCTCGGTCTTGTTGACGTTTAACTGACGAAAGTTAGCTCTCATCCAGGACTTCGTGTCTGACAGACATTCTGTCAGGACAGCAGTGGTCCTGGAGTCAAGGATGGAGGCAGAGAGGTAGAGTTGGGTGTCATCCGCATACATGTGGAAGTTGACCCATGTCTGCGGATGATGTCACCAAGAGGGAGCAAATAGGTATTGAAAAGGAGGGGACCAAGGACAGAGCCCTATAAGGTATGAAGGGCTGGGTGTTTATAAGCTGTATGTATAAGCTAAAAATACATAATCATAGAATCATAGACTCTTACAGCACAGGAGGAAGCCATTCGGCCCATCGTGCCTGTGCCAGCTCTTTGAAAGAGCTATCCAAATAGTCCCACTTCCCTGCTCTAACCCCATAACCCTGCAAATTTTTCCTTTTCAAATACATATTTTGCCTTTTCAAGGATCTGGGTTTGATTCCCGGGCAGGGTGAAACGTTGGACAAGTTTCCTCACTCCACGCGCCTCTGTTTACCTAGCAGTAAGTAGGAACTCAGCTGATTGGTGGATCGCTTTTCCGGGGCTAATAATACCTTAACAAAAAATGAAATAAATAATAATAATATGGTCACTCAATCCACGACTGTTTGTGGGACCTGCTGTGCATAATTGGCTGCTGTGCTTCGGCCACAAAATATAGTCAATTCACTTTACTTTATATTCTGTGAAGCATTTTGGGCGTCTTGAAGACACGATAAGACGCTATATCAAATTCACGGATTATTATTATTATACCTAATTTCCTAAGTGTCCACTTCTTTTCAGTCCAGTTAACTTGTGGGTTAGAACACCACTGCCCTATCACCTCAAGCAAACCAGAACGGGAAAAATAAGGACACCATCTAACCTCATCTTTGTGAGGCATTCTGAGACGCTCTCTTACGTGAAGGGCGCTGTATAATTGTTAATTATTGTTGTTCATAGGAGTGTGTAACACCGTAAAAACTCCCACTTTAAAGTGAATCAGATGCTTGCGTTTTAAAAGCATTTCATAACGAAATATCACACTGGGATATAATTAAACACATCCCCCACCTCCCCACAACTACTTTGAGATCTTCCCAACATTTCTCAAAAATCCTGGGATTTCAGGTACCTCGTTTAATCCAACCTACTCACCGGAGGGGGCGACTCACACAGCATGGTGCTAATGATCAAATGGTAAGAAATCAGCCAGGGATCAAAGTACTGATGTGGAGGCTAAATTTATGTGAATCTGTGTGACGTTGCTTAGGGGATATAAACTGGTGAGCAACTTAAACTACTGTAACCTTAACTGCAAAAAGATTGCTCAATGTTTAATTCCCTTGAATTCACAAACCTAACAGGTAATTGCGCCCTTTTTGTGCAGTTCCATCCTTTTCATAGAATGTTACGGCACAGAAGGAGGCCATTCGGCCCATCGAGTCTGTGCCGGCTCTTTGACAGAGCAAGTCACTTTCACTAATCCCAATCACCAGCTTTCTCCCCATAACCCTGCAAACCCGTCTTCCCCAGATACCTATCCAGTTCTCTCTTAAAAGCTGTTATCGAATCGGACTTCACTACTCTTTCAGGCAGATCATTCCAAATTCGAACAACTCGCTGAGTGAAAAAAATTCTTCTAACCTCCCCTCTGCTTCTTTTGGTGGCTATCTTAAGACTGTGACCATGGGTCACAGACACACCTACCAGCGGAAACAGCTTTTCCCTATCTAGCCTGTCGAAACCTTTCATGATCTTGAAGACCTCTATCAGGTCCCCGCGTAACCTTCTCTGCTCTAATGGGAAAAGTCCTAACTTCTCCAGCCTGTCCTCATAGCTAAGGTTCCCCATTCCTGATATCATTCTCGTGAATCTCCTCTGCACCCTTTCCAGTGCCTTAATGTCCTTCCTGAAGTAAGGTGCCCAGAACTGGACGCAGTACTCCAGCTGAGGCCTAACCAGTGTTTTGTATAGATTAACCATAACCTCCCTACTCTTATACTCTATGTCCCTACTAATAAAGCTCAGTACACCAAATGCCTTTTTTACTGCCTTATCTACCTGCCCCACTACCTTTAATGATTCGCTTACTTGAACACCCAGATCTCTCTGTATGTTAAGATTGAGCTACCAAGTCTATATTGCCTCCTATCATTTTTCCTACCTAAGTGTATCACTTCACACTTATCCACATTGAAATCCATCTGCCACATTTCAGCCCATTCCACCATTCTGTGTATGTCTGCTTGCAGTTAGTTACAATCCTCCTCGCTATTTACTACCTTACCTAACTTTGTATCATCTGCAAACTTGGAAATAGTGCTCTCTATGCCCAAGTCCAGATCATTAATATATATTAGAAAGAGCAGTGGTCCCAATACCGATCCCTGGAGGACACCGCTGGACACCTCCTTCCATTTCGAGAAACACCCATTAACCACCACCCTCTGCTTTCTGTCACTCAGCCAGTTCTTAATCCAAACTGCCACTGTCCCCTCAATACCGTGGGCCTCTAACGTTTTTATTAATCTCTTATGCGGTACTGTGTCAAAAGCCTTTTTGAAATCCATGTAAATAATGTCCACCGCATTTAACAAATCCATGTTGGCTGTCTCTAATTACCTCATGTTCCTCTAAGTAGAGATTTATTCTGTCCCGGATTATGGTCTCCAGTAGTTTTCCTATTACCGAAGTTAGGCTGTAATTTCCGGGTTTGTGTTTCTGCCCCTTTTTGTAGAGGGGGGTAACATTAGCCACTCTCCAGTCTCTTGGCACCACTCCTGTGTCCAATGAAGATTGAAATATAATGGCCAAAGCCTCCGCTATTTGAACCCGTATCTCCCACAGCAACCTTGGGTGAAACCCATCTGGTTCTGGTGACTTATCAATTTTGAGCCCACTCAATCTTTTCAGAAGTTCCTCTTTGTCTATAGTAATCTGATCTATTTCCTCTACCCTCTCATCCAATACTGCGGCATTTGGGGCATCCATTTCCGTTGTGAAGACAGATGCAAAGTACTCATTCAATACATCAGCCATGTCCTCTGCCTCCACAACAAGATTGCCGTCATTGTCTTTGATTGGCCCCACCCTACCTTTAACTAACCTTTTTTCCTTTATGTGCTTGTAAAATATTTTAGGATTCCCCTTTATGTTACCCGCTAACCTCTTCTCATGCGATCTTTTAGCCTGCCTTATCACTCTTTTAAGATCACTCCTATATTCTCTATAATGCGCTTTGCTATCCTCAGTATCTTGCGTCTTCCAATTGTCTTACGCCGTCTTCTTTTTCATCCTAGACAGAATATCCCTGGTCATCCAGGCTGGCTTGGTTGTCGCACATTTCCCTTTTGTGGAAATATATCTATTTAGACCTTGAGCTATCATATCTTTGAAGATCTCCCATTGCTCATGAGTCATTTTACCTCCTCGTCTTACTTGCCAGTCCACCAACTCTAGATCCCTTTTTAGCCCATCCAAATTAGCCCTTTTCCAGTCAAGCATTTTCACCCTTGACTGTACTTTGTCCCTGTTCATGAGTAATCTAAATCTAATAATATTATGGTCACTGTTACCTAGATGCTCCCCTACCGAAACCTGTTCAACCTGATCTATTTCATTCCCCAGAACTAGATCCAGCAAAGCTTCCTTCCTGTAGGACTGGAGACATGCTGCTCAAGAAAATTTTCCTGTACACAGTCTATGAATCTTTCTCCTGCCTTGCCATTAGCGCTGCTATTTTGCCAGTCTATATTGGGATAATTGAAATCCCCCATTATCACAACTCTGTTCGCCTTACATCTATCCGCAATCTGGTTGCAGATCTGCTCCTCTATCTCCTTCCCGCTATCTGGTGGTCTATAGTAAACCCCTATCAGTGTAACCACTCCTTTCTTATTTCTTATCTCTAACCAGATGGATTCTGTTGTCGAGCCTCATTCCTTTCTACAGCTATAATTGTATCCTTAACTAAAATTGCCACCCCTCCTCCTTTTCTTCCTTCTCTATCCTTCCTGAACACATTATATCCTGGAATATTTAACTCCCATTCCTGTCCTGGCTTGAGCCATGTCTCGGTTACTGCCACCACATCGTAACCCCCTACGGCCAGTTGAACCTGCAGCTCATCAACCTTATTCCCTAAACTACGTGCATTTAGGTACATGTATTTGAGGAAATTGTCCGCTTGTACCTGCTCTACACTTCCCACTTGTCTTTTTCCTTTAATCTCTAATCCATTGTTTATCCTTGGATACCCATCCCCCCTCGACACTGGTTTAAATCTGCCCCTACAGCATTTGATAATCTCTTGGCAAGGAAGCTCACTCCTGCCTTGCTTAAGTGCCACCCATCCTCAAGCTTAAGATCCCACCTCCCCCATTAGTGGTCCCAATTGTGCTGAAGCTCACAGAGGAGCCCGAATGAGGATCCTAAAAGACAGTTCAGCTGCGAAAGGAGAGATGACAAAATCATCAGCAACGGGCTAAATGTCAACTAGAGACATAAGGGCGACTTCCACTCCCTGATTGCAGGGCTGAAACGGCATCATTTTAAATTGCAAAAGGTTAGCGTTCTGAAAAACAAACCCATTCAGCATTAAGACACCAAAGTGGCCGTTTCCATGCACAGCTGTATCGTTCTGTGATGCCTGCCACCTGAGGTGCTTCACGGCAAGGGGAGCTGGACTGTCCAGCCGGCAGCTCGGGCCTTTAAAACATTCCACCAAACAGGAATGCTTTACATTCGCTCTTATCAACATGTTCCTCTGCACAAAGGCAGCGAAGATCCAATTGTCAGAGCAAAGCGAAACTCAATTAGACACTGGGCAGAAAATCGATGGTTAGAATCCGACAATCCTAGCGTTTAATTTAGCACCATTCACATCAAGAGCACGTCTCAGAGCGCTTGGCAGTGTTTTACTTCGCAAGGTTAAGTGTCTTTATGGGTGAGCGTTAAAAGTGAACTGAGGCGAGGGGAGAAAGCAAATCCTGATCATCAGCTAGTGAGCGTTGTTGTAAATGATAATGTTTCCATTCTTATTGTGTTTTAATATGCTTTACCTAGACATAAGTAGGAACCAGGTTGTTAAGTCGATTGGCGAATCGCTTTCCGGGGGTAAGACGTTTCAATCTGTACTGACCGCACATTTATGCACACCAAATACACACAACAGTCAGCGATCAGGATGTTCTTTCTCCCTTTCCCCAGCTCAGGCCTGCTGAGGCCAGTTCCAATCAAGCAGCCCGTGTCCTCTCCCGCACTAGGCTCCGCGACCCTAGCACCCCCATCCTTGCCCAATTCCACTGGCTTCCCGTCACACACAAAGATCCTGGTCCTCAACTTCAAAGCCCTCCACGGTCTTGCTCCCCCCCCGTCTCTCCGACCTCCTAACCCCCTACCACCCTGTTCCCTGCTTCATGACCCCACCTTGCTCACCCCACTATCGGCAGATGGGCCATCCGCCACTCTGCACCCACCCTCTGGAACTCCATCCCGCAGTCCCTCCGTCTCGCTCCCTCCCTCACCACCCTCAAGACCCTCCTCTTCGACCGTGCTTTCGATCTCCATGTTTCCCCCCCTGCCCTCCCCACTCCCCCACCCCCAGCTCGGGTCCTTAACTCTGTCTGTCCAACGCCTTGGGACATCCTCCTGACGTGAAAGGCGCTATACAAATGTAATTTTGTTGTTGTTGTTGGCCATTGGTATGTACAAATTGGCAGCTGGATTCACTCACAAATTCACAGTCACTACGCCTCCCAGTGAACTCTTGTGAAGCACTTTGAGACTAATTATTTAGGGCAATGAATAAGAGCGAGTAGTAATCACTAGTTCTGAGCGGGTATGACAGCCAGTGTAGGGGGTGGGGGGGAGGGGGAAAAGCCACTTCATTTTCAAGAACAGTGGGGGGTAGGGGATCTTTCACACAAGAACACAAAAGTACAGACCAGGCCTTGAAAGGATTAAAAATAGCAGTGAGGGAGAGCCACGGGGCGCGTTCTGATAATAACTGCTGCAAACACAGTGCGTTCACAAAAGTGAAGATGAAACAGGCTGCGTTATCAATCTGCCGAGCAGGAGTCAAATGTGTCAGAATTGAGTTGACGAAGGGCCACAGTGCGATATGTGATAATGCGCAGAGACATACCAGACACAAATATCCCACTCAAAGTGCAACTGAATAATTACCTTACTGTTGTGTCCCACCAGTACATACAAGGAATATTTTAGCAATCACGTGCAGGATGTTCTGTAATTTTGCACAGCAATCAGCGGTGTGTAATGTGGCCCTCCGCATGCCAGCCCTTCACTGTTTTCTGCCGTGCTAATTAAAATGACTGCTTATGAAGGAGCCACAATGCAAACCATATGCTCTAAAGGTATTTTATCTGAAATGACATCCACTTGATTCTAATTACAGTAAAACCTCATTAATTCAAAATTCCACTCAGCTCAAATTGTCAGTTTTCCAAAAATCTTTTTTGGCACAAGGACTGATGGGTTTCCCTTGCACTCGTTCTCTTTTGCTCTTCATTTGTGTTTTTTTTTAATATAATCGGGGGCACTTTGAAGCATTTCTTTTCTGTGTGGGAGAAGTTGTGTGAGCGCAGGTGGTTGCCAGAAGTAAACCAACTTCACACACACAAGCAATGGCTTTCAACAAAGAAATTTACATCCCCTGGAGATTAAAAACAAAATGGGCGTTGCAGTCAAACCCAGATGATATTCAAGAAATGTGGCAATAAATCAAAGGGCATATGAAACTCAAACTGACAATAAGAACTGACAATCTTTGCATTTGATGTACCATCTTTCATATCAGTGGGTCGTCTGAAAGCGCTTCACAGGTTTTACTGTGAAGTGTAGTGATTGCGTGTGTTGCAGGAGAATGTGTCGGCCAATTTGCACACAGCAGAGTCCAACAAAGAGCCGTGAAAAGAATGACCAATTTTATCTGGGGAATTGTTGGCCAGGACTCCGGGAGAAACTCCCTCCTCTGCTGAGAACTGCCATGGAATCTCAATAGAACTGTATAATGATGGTGCAACCCAGTACTGTACTGGAGCATCAGCTGAGACTCTGTGTTACCCAATAATTAAAAAAAAGAGGGGGGTGTTATCAGTGTAAGTAGTGGTGAGGCGTGAGTTATACAGTTATTTATAGCCCAGGCAAAGCCCACCGTTCAATCCGGGGATAAAAGAAAGACGTTAACAGGCAGATCACAGAAGTTAGTTTTGAGGAATCACATAGGTAAATAATGAGAGTACCGTTATGCTTTTTATGGTAACCTCTACTGATTGTGCTGCAGAACTTTGCCAGCAGGTCTAATGGGGCTGAATACTGTCAGCTCCAACCCAAATTTACAACCTTTGAGAAACAATTATCCATGCAGCGAATGCTAAGTAAACGACCTATGAAGAGTATAAAGACCATTCATTTGTTGATTACAGCCTGTTGTAAATTGTCTCAGGGCCAAAATCCAATTTGATTTAGTTGTTATTACAGAATACAGGATTTATTTACAAGGTTATGCACTGTAAATGTTGTTGGCGCTCTGTAAAAGTTTACCAGCTTTGCAGGCCAGATCTTAATAAATAACACAGGCAGATTTTACGCTTCTACAGCATAATAATATCGGCTCAACCTCGACAAAGGCCAGATGGGGCCTGACCCCGGCATGAGCTGCTCCTGCGCAAACCGCTCAGGGCGCAACCGCTGGGTAGCCCAGGAGCGCACCCAAAAGTATGACTGAAATAAACATGAGGGTAAACCATATAAATGGACAGAAGGACGTAAATGTAAACGGAGAGCGTCCCAAAAATGTATGTACGGTAAACACGTGCGAGTACGATGCACATCGGGGCGACTTCCGAAAGCGGCAAATGCGCCTTATCAGGGTGTGTGCAGACACGCACGTGGATGTAATGAACACAGGCACGACTCCCGACTGTTTTAAAGGGAACGTCCCCAAAAAAGTGTGAAGAAATGTACCGTAAACAACAGAATGTTTTTGTTTTGGGAGAAAGGGGATAAAATGTAACAGAAGATGTTGTACGTTGTTTTGGATTTCTGCTGTACCAAATATTTTCGAAAAGAATAATAATGATGACAAGTTTCTCTTCAATAAATAAATATAAAATGCAAGCTTCACATTCATCGCTCTGAGCACTTATTGAATAATACAATCAAACCAGCTTTTGATAAACCGATTGTTACACAACACTCTCATTGTAGCAACTCAAACTGCAGGGATAAAGGTAATTTGTCTTCAAAAATACAGTCACTACAGATCACAGTAACTCCTGTGAAGCAATTTGAGACGTCCTCCCGCTATTTTGGGGAACTTTCCTAGCAGTAAGTAGGAACTCAGTTGTTAGTCAATTGGCGGATCACTTTTCTGGGGGTAATAATTCTTGATAATAATAATAATAAATTGGTCACTCAATCCACGACTGTTTGTTGACAATTGGCTGCCGCATTTCATCCACAAATACACAGTCAATTCACTTTACAGTATATTCTGTGAATACAGTATATTCTGCTTTGAGACGCCTGGAAGAGTTGATAAGATTTGATATGAAATGCAAGGATTATTATTATTATCAAACTAAAGGATTATTATTATTATTATCATCATCTTGAGTAAGCATATAGAGTAAATATACACACAACACTACAGGCTTGTCTAAGGTTAGAGCACCCAACACAAACTTTAATTGGTTTCCTTTATAGCTCCAGGTCACACTTAGGTTAGCTGCAAGTCTGAGTTTTAATCGACCTCAGCTCCTTCACACGATGAAAAGAGATTCTATTTCCCACACCTGTGTCCTTCTGGACTCACACAGTAACATTTCGACTTTCAGGGGGAATGTACATTTAATGCCAAATTATTAGTATTTTTAAGGAATTATTACTCCGGGAAAGCAATCCGCCAATCGACTAACCACCAGGTTTCTACTTACTGCTACTTACTGCTAGGGAAACATAGGTGTGTGGAGTAAGGAACTTTGCCTAAGGTTTCGCCCTGCCCAGGAATCAAACCCGGGTCTCATTTGTGAGGCGAAAGCTTTAACCAAGATGCTGTAGGACTCCTCGAAATGCGACAAGACTCCTCAATTCTCCTGAGGACGCAATTTGCCAATGAATGTTTAAATAAAAAAATGGGTTCGCTTTTGTTGCATTTGATGTTTTAATTGTGATTTTTTTCATCTTAACACTATTTTTGTTTTTATTATTTAAATTACAAATTGCAAATACATCAGCCTTTCATGAGCACAAGAGAGTTGTGTTTGATTTCCCACTAACTCTCCTCCCCATTAACTAAAGGCAGTTTATAACTACAGGATGTGCCTGCTGTCCAAAATAACTTCTTTTAATCTCTATTCAAAGCTTAATCTGTATTAATAATGAGCAATTTTACCAGGCAAAAGTGGTCATTACATTCTTCATAATCACACAGCTCTGCAAGGCAAAGATAGAGATACAATTAATACCCGTGATCGATGGTGAAGGGGTGCTTCTCTGTTTTACACAAAGGCATTATTGGTGGACAATGTCACCTTCTTTCACATTTCCAATCCAAACCAGAGGACACACGGCCTGCGATTAGGGAGATAAATTCTAAACAAATCTGCGGAAACACTATTTCAGTGAACGAGTAATAAATGGATGGAACAGGCTCCCTATGAGGACGGTGGAAGCAAATTAGATAGATTTATTTTAGGAAATAATATCTTGGGATACAGAATAGAGTATGGGACATGGCATGTCCATGAGACTGCTAGGATGGGGGAAAGCAAACTGGATGGACCTTGGTCTTCTTTCATCCAGCAATGTTTCAATGTCCCCTTTTCCATGGCACCACAAGAAGGAAGTCTCAAAGCGCTTCATGGGATTTTTCTGTAAATGTAGTGACTGTATTTTGTAGGTAAATGAGGCAGCCAATTTGTGCAGAGCAATGACCAATTTTATCTGCAGGATTACTGGCCAGGACAACAGGAGAAACTCCCTTCTCTTTTCAAATGAGATTTTTGACATCCAACTTGAACAGGCAGGCAATTGGGACTTCAATTTAACGTCTCATCCAAAGGTCGAGAACAATGCAGCTTTCCCCCAGCACTGCATTGTAGTGGCGGCCTAGACTATGTGAGTTCAAAGACTCAACGTGTGGCTTAGACCCACAACCTCCTTACTCAGAGGTGAGAGTGGCACCAGCTGAGTCAGGATATTAATATTTTCCAGATTGGCGGGGGTGGGGGGGGGGGGGGGGAGGGGGGAATTATGGCCGATTTTTGTGAAGGAGAAAAAAAATACATCAAACAAATTATCCATTTAATTGGCAAAGCAGAGAAACGAAACGCATTAGACCTTTATTATAACAGACTGAAAGAGTCTCACTGGGTTGCTATGGCTAATAAATTACTCTTTCTGCTGATCAGGCTTATTGTGCTGTAATCCGTCTGCAGACAGATGTTGGGAGAGAAAGAGATGATTTAACTACCAGGTGAAGTCAGGCATCTACTGGAACAAGGACAGTGATTTGGGGAATGATGAACATTACATATGCTGTAATCCACTGCTTTCTTATCACAGGGCCTTTATCTGGTGCAACAAATAATAATAATCCTTGCATCTGATGTAGCGCTTGATCACGTCTTCGAGACATCTCAAAGTGCATCACAGAATATACTGTAAAGTGAATTGACTGTATACTTTGTGGACGAAACGCAGCAGCCAATTGTGCCCAACAGTGTCTCACAAACTATCGTGCATTTAGTGACCATATTATTATATATATTTTCAATTTTTCTGTTTTTCCTGGAGGCAAACAACAATTTAAAGACACTGTTTTCCACCATCTATCACCTCCTCCGTGCACCTCCTCAAGCCCCATCTATCATCAAGTGAAACGCCAAGTGTGAAGAGGTCCTAGACTTCTTTGCCTCAAAAATTGAAAACATCCACTTGGCTGCATCGTCCTCCCACCCCCCCCACCCCATTTCCCCTTACACCCCACCCAGACCATCCACACCACCTTCTCCCTCCACTGCGGCTCCTGGCACTCCCACCTCCTTACACTCCTTTGTCCTCATTTCTCCCTCTTCCCTCTCAATCACCCGGATGAAGTTCACCACCTGCTACCTTGACATCCTCCCTACCCAGCTGCTGGTCACTCAACTCCCCCTTTTCTCCCCCTTGCTGGTCAACATGGTCAACCAATCTCTCTCCTCGGGCTCTGTTCCACTCCCCCTGAAATCCGCTGTCATCACATCCCACCTCATTAACCCACCCTCAATCCTTCTAATCTCGCACACTACCGTCCCATCTCCAACCTCCCCTTTTCCTTGCCAAAGTCCTGGTACGCATTGTTGCAGGTCAACTTCGGTCACACCTCTCCCTCCACTCCCTCCTCGAGCCCCTGTGGTCTGGCTTTCACCCTCCCCACAGCACAGAGACAGCGCTTGTCAAAGTCACAAACGACATTCTCTCTATCTGTGACCAGGGCTCCCTCTGCCTCCTCGTCCTCCTGGATCTCTCTGCCGCATTCAACACAGTCGACCACGCCATCCTCCTCCATTGGTTCTCCTCCCTCATTTACCTTAGTGGGACTGCGCTCGCATGGTTCGAGTCCTACTTAACCAACCACCTTCATTTCATCTCAGTAAATGTACCAACACCCGGTCCACCTATCAGCTTGTCTGGCAGACATCAAGGCCTGGATGAGTGTAAACATGCTGCAGCTGAATATGGACAAGACGGAAGCCATACTCCATGGCTCCCATCAACGTCTTCACTCCTGCGGATCTAAACTCCTCAACCTCCCCGCGTTCTCCCTCCAACTCACCGAACCAGTGCGCTACTTAGGCATCCGGTTCGACCCCTAAATGTCCTTCCTCCCCTACATCCGGTCCCTGACCATGACCGCCTCCGCCGCAGTACCCATCTCCGACCGTACATTACCACAAATGCAGCCGAAACCCTCGTGCATGCATTTGTCACTTCCCGCTTGGATTACTCCAAACCACTCCTCGCCGGCCTCTCCAGCTCCACTATTCACAAGATGCAGCTCATTCAAAACTCTGCCACCCACATACTGACCTGGACCAAACTCCGTACACACATCTCACCGGTTCTGGCCAGGCTCCACTGGCTCCCCATCGCTGAATGGATCGACTTCAAGATCCTCACTACAGTGTTCAAATCCATTCACTCTCTGGCATCTCCCTACCTCTCCGATCTCCTCATTCTCCAATCCACCACCCGGCACCTCCGATCTACTGGTACCGGCCTCCTGCTCGTCCCTCGCACCCTCCGCCCCACCATCGAGGGTCGTACTTTCAGTCACTAGGCCCCAAAACTCTGGAATGCTCTCCCTCAATCCCTCTGCATTGTCCCCCCTCTCCCCTCTTTCAAGTCCCACCTGAAAACTTGTTCGATCATGCTGACGGACACCTCCCCCCTAAACTCTGAAGAGGAGTTTATAACAACAAGTCATCTCAATGGGCTTCACAGAATATATTGCAAAGCGGATTGACTGTGTATTTTGTGGGCGAAACAATTTTTAACTGCACCGCAATTCCCATAATACCAAGGCTCCTGATCTCGGGCTTGCTGGAGTGGAAAAAAGCTTTCTTGAAAGCTACAAGCTTTCCTACTGATTTCTTCTAAACGAATGGCTCTGGGCTATGGCCAATAACATTCATTCCCTCTGGCTATCTGATCCAAACTGCCATTCGTCAAGCGTCCATAGACATTATCAGCACAGAACGGGGTCCGCTATATTTCTAAATCAATTCTTTTTCATTATTCATCCCACTTTCCATCTCTTGCCCCACATCCCTTAGTGTTTTTACTGTTGAAGTGCTTATCCAGTTCCTTTCATTCATCCAGTCTCAATAGACACTTGTTCTCTTTTCATCTTCAAAGATCCTCACATCCCATCCAAAATACGGTACAGCCCGAATATTCCATTAGCTTTGAAGAAAACAGCTGAAGAAGCCCGATTTAATCCATATTAATCAATCGGGAGCTTTTTGTCCTATTTTTCTTCTCTGCAGAGTGAGAGTGAACTGGGCCATGCTTCCCCCTGCCCCATCAGAGAATGATTGCCCCATCATTGAGCTCAGGCTGGACTTGGAATCTGGGACCTTCCTCGTCTACATAGAGCTAAAGATCAAAGGTTCAAACTCAGAAGAGGAAAGAAACATTTAGCTCAGATTCAATTATTTTACACAGAGAGTGGCGAGTACGGGTTGGACTGCCCAGGGAGACAGAGATGGATGGTGTCAACAAATTCAAGGAAGAGTTAGCCAGCTATCAGGCAAAACATTCAGTTGAGGGGTTTGAAAGATAAGAGTCACGTAGGCTTTGCTTTTACTTCGAGACCAATTAAGTGGCCTGCAATGGTCTTTCCTGCTCCTGCACAATGCTATACTCCCAGTTTAGAGCTGAACAATATTTTTTAATGCTTTAACCCGATTTGTCCATCTGTCGCGTGCAGGACCTGGGTTTGACTTCTGGGCGGAGCGAAACCTTGGCAAGTTTCCTTGCACCACACAGTCTGTTTACCTAGCAGTAAGTAGGAACCCGGTTGAAGGTCGATTGGCAGTTCGCTTTCTGAGGTTAATAATCCCTTCATAAAAATAATAATTTGGTTACTCAAACTGCCGGTTTCACCCACAAAATATACAGTCAATTCACTTTACAATATATTCTGTGAAGCGCTTTTAGACGTCTCAAAGACATGATAAGCCACTGTATCAAATGCAAGGATTATTATTATTTATTATTATAATTTACAATCAATTCATTTTACAATATATTCTGTGAAGTGCTTTGAGACGTCTCAATGAAGTGATAAGGCGCCATATCAAATGCAAGTATTATTATTAAATGCAGCATGCATTAGCTCAGTGTCTGTGAGATCTCTGCTAAGTTACTCCAATTATCCACTTTACATAGGCTGAAGAACTATTATGTCAGCCTCTCGTCAACTAAAAACATGAATTGTCTGACAAGGGTTTTAAAGTGGACCAGTTACCACTGCTGATCACTATCCAGGAATTCTACTGGAATGTGTAAACAAGTGAATGGCAGGTTCATGCTCCACTGTGATTCACACATACTTGAACGCTTGCCGACACTCTAAGCACTCAGACTCAGTGTCACGTAAGTCTATCTGACCTGAAGCAAATTCACAGAAGAAGGAATTGGCAAATCAAGATGGATATTCAGTTTTTTTTTACGCGTCACTTTCTGGAATCCATTTCTTATAATTAGAAAATGGCTCAATGGCGAAGGAACTCTCAAATCCATTACACTGCCACACTTAAAAGCACTTTAGAACTTCAGCGGCTTGTTTTATAAAGTTACACATATGTTTCAATTTACGGTCAGCCAGACAATCTCAGTAGGTAATTTCTTGCGACACAAGAATATATCTCACTACATGGAACAATGTAAAATACTGTAGCTATCTTCTCCTTGATGGCTGTAAGCAACCATTAACCCACTTAATTTTTAAATCAAAAGATGAAATAATAATCTTTATATTTGAGAACGGCTTTTATCAGAGGGCGTATCAAAGCGATTCACAGGTAACTGTAAAATAGAGTGACTGTGCATTTTGTAAGCAAATGTGGCAGGGAATTGGCATCCAGCAATGACCCACAAACAGTCTTGAGGTGGATGGGCAATTTTATTGTGGGGTGGGGTGGTGGTTGTTGGGCAGGACATCGAGAGAAACTCCTTTCTCTTTTTGAATTGTGCAATGGGATCATTAACCATCCAAAGGACGGCACCTCCGTCAATGTTACACCCCCCAGCACTGAATTGGCAAGTCAGCTAGAAAATACGATTCCAAGTCCCAACGTGGGGCTTGAACTCACAACCTTCTAAATCAGAGGTGAAAGTGCTATCCACAGAGTGAGACGCCGTCTAGTGTGGAGGGTGCTATATAAATCCAACTTGTTGTTGTTATCCACTAAGCTACGCTGACACAAATACCTGAAAGGGAAAGACTTAAAAGTGCTGTAGCTTCTGAAGTTGTATTACATTGTCGGTTTCTCCCCACTCCCACCACCACAATGCCTGTGAGCTTAGAGTCCTCGGGATTTCACCTACAAAACACTGCACTTTACAGTAAATCTATGAAGCATGTTGCGATGCCTGCCTGACTTGAATGGTGCTGCATCAAATAAATGTTGTTATTATGACATTCATTCAATGCACCTCAGCTCAATGGACCAGATGCACAAGTTTTAGATATCTCCAGGCATCATTGCACATACACAGGCATGTGTACAAGGTGCTAAATAAGGAGCATCATAGATTGTCCTCCTGAATTCTGGACAGTTTTAGTGCCATGTAATTGCTTTCAAGAAAAACCCATTTAATTTGTGCTGATCCAAAGATGAAGGGAAATGTCAGTGATTGCACAGGGTTATTGAAGAGAAAACGTGCTTACGTTTTACTGTGCTGTGGAAAAGGGAGGTGATGGACAGAATGAGTGAATTGCTCTATTTACACACAGACTCTGGAGGTTATTAGATTCTACTTACGATGTGTGCAAATCTTTCCATGTGTGCTTGAAATAGAAAATCTCATCATATCCGCACATGGATAGATTCATTGCATATACCAAACAGAGCGAAATGCCTCTCAGTTTTTACTCTGTGCTGCATCCAAAATGCTTATGATTACATTTGCATGATCTATTGGAAGTATATCAAATTATAACCTGCGTACAGTTGCAATGCGAATGTTAAACTTAGATAACACAAGGCTGCTGCACTGCTGTAGCACAGCTTGGTTTGAGGAATGGAAGCTGTGAGGATGTTTCTGGGGGTTGGTAATTGTACCACTGGCCTATTGGTATCCGGAGACAGCGATAATATGTGCCATGGTTCAGACAGAGGCTCCACACTTCCAACATAGGTTTAAAAACGCTATCAGGAATATCCTTCGGTGTTGGGAAGACTGGAGAGGCAATAATGTGGTCTGTACTGTTCCTGAATGTTGTTCTAAGAGAACAGAGTTTCTCTTGATGTCCTGGACAACAATATTCCAAACAAAATTGGTCATTCACTTTGTGGCTGTTTATGGGACATTGCTGAATGCACAATTGGCTGCTGCTTTCACCTCCAAAATAGTCACTCTGCTTTACAATATATCCTGTGAAGCCTTTGAGATGTCCTCCTGATGTGAAAGGCACCATATCAAATGTAAAAGTGATTTATTTATCTATTTACTCTTCGCTCTTTCAACTCATTCCTCACTGCCTCCATCCAACCATCTTTGGTGGTTCCCTCAGCCACAGTTCTCTGCTTTCTGGGAGAGAGGCCGCAAAACTTCTCCTCCTGCATTCAAAACTCACTTAAAGACTTCTCTCGAAAACCATGCATTTTGTCAACTCCCTAAGATTATTTCCTTTCCAATTCCTATTATCTTGGTGAAGTGCTTCAAGATGTTCATCCTACCTGAAAGGCACTTGAGATAATAATAATCCTTGCATTTGATATGGCACCTTAGCACGTCATTGAGATGTGTCAAAGTGCTTCGCAGAATATACTGTGAAGTGAATTGATTGTGTACTCTTGGGCGAAACGCGGCAGCCAATTGTGCACAGCAGTGTCCCACAAACAGTCTGAGTCTCCAAATTATTATTATTTTTTTCAAGGGATTATTACCCCCGGAAAAACGATCCACCAATCGACTACCAACTGGGTTCCTACTTACTGCTAGGTAAACAGAGGCGTGTGGAGTAAGGAAACTACCTAAGGTTTTGCCCCACACAAGAATCAAACCTCTCACTCACGAGGCGAGCACACTAACCACTGCCCTACATGACTCCACAAGTCCTGTATGCACACAGAGATATGCACACACTGCCATTGAAATACAAATGGACATGGGCTAAAAATTGAATTAAAGAACTTGGATGGAAAAAATATATCCTGAACACAATCTTATGAGAACTGTGTAGCTTGTTGTTCTATACAGGGGAAGGCCTCATTTGCAGTTTCATCGGGTTACCGAGCTGTAATTTGCAAAGATAATCTAATACTAAAATTGTTAAAAACATTAAATTAGATTTACATCAATATACCTGACAGTTCTGCACTAAAGAGCATTCTAATGTGATTACAAGAAAACGTTTCAGAAAAGTGCTTTTGCTCCATAGCGTTTTATTAAAACAAGCAAAATGGATTAGGCGATTGGGATAATGACTAGGTGTTAAAGTTGAAAGTGGGGGAATCCAAGCTCATCTTCCCTCAATACCACCGACCTTCTATCTCTATCCAACAACAATAATAAAATTAAATTTCATGGCGGGAGGACGTCCCAAGGCGCTGAACAGTCGGGGATCAGAAACCGAGCGTGGGGGCGCAGGGTTGGGATGAGGGAGGGCAGAGAGGTAGGAGGGTGGCTGAAGGCACGGTCGAAAAGGAGGGTCTTGAGTCGTGCCTTGAAGGAGGCAAGGGAGGGAGTGAGGCGAAAGGATTGTGGGATGAAGTTGCAAAAGGTGGGGGCAGAGAGGCTGAAAGCCCGGCCGCTGATGGGACGTTAAACCGAGGTCCTGTATGCCTGATCAGGTGGACATTCAAGACCCACAGCACTATTCGAAAACGCAAGGGAGTTTCTCTATGCCAACAAACCCCCAGATAAAATCAGTCATTCACTTCAAGGTGGATAGGAAGTCATTGCTGTGTGCAAATTGGATTCGCCTACAAAATATACAGTCACTACAGGTTGCAGGAAATCCATTGAAGAGCTTTAAGATGTCCTGATGTGAAAGGCGTCATATCAAATGTTGTCTGTGGGGAGGTGCCACTAAGAGGGCAACGGAAACATAGGAGAGTTAGTCATCATCAGACAACTCTTATCCGGCTTCTTGCACCCAGTTTCTGAACCCTACTGAGGGAGACATGAAAACAGGTCTCTGAACAACAGGAGACACGTGACTTTGCAGTCCAGATGTGTGTGTGTGTGTGCGTGTGAATTTAAAGAGAAAAATACAATATATAAAAATGATTATTGAAAAAGCCTTGATATCTGTTAGCCTACCTGTCCCCCATAACAAAGTCCTAAGGAAATTTCTTTTGCCTCATTCCTAGTCAATTTTTACACTGATATCATCATCTGTTTAAAGTAAAATACCAGCAGGCTTGCATTCCTGAACAATCACTCAAGGCTTTGTCTGCTCAGTTTTGCCCTACAAACACATGACTCAGATTCTACGAATTGTGTAAGACAGCTTCATCTTTGTTTCAGCTTTATCAGTTCCTCAAACTAAACTGTCTGTGAGGATGATGGTTGAATCAGCCTTTGGGGACAGCACTTCAGCTGCACCAAGAACAGCATACAGTAGCTATCTACTTGTTGAAACTCCAAGAGGCTTAATTTCTTTTCTTTATTCTTTTAGACATATCGTCTGCAATAAAACTTGAAGTATAACTTGTGTAATCACCTAAGTTGTACATTTCCATGACTGTATACACACAGCGCACATATACTTACACACGCACACACACACTGCACATAAAACGGAGCGCACACACACTACATTTACATTGGTATCCAGATTCGAATAGCTATCACCACCTTGGCTCAATAACTCAATCAGCGAAAATAAATTGAAGCAGCCTTGTTTATATTCCCCCGCTGCTGACAAAGGGCTGATAAGGTTTAACAAGTGTATCTTTTGAGAGAACTCCCCACCCTCCTCCATACCATGGTTGCTTGACAGGCAAGACATCAGAGTGACACATAATCAGATTACAAACTTGCTGTCTACGATAATTTCCAACCACCCATCTTTCTGTTAAAGAAAGAACCTATATTTGTGTAGCTCTTCATCACATCAGATATCTGAAAGAGCTTCACTGGTAATTCCTGTCAAGTGTAGTGACTGTTTTACTGTTTAGTGACTCCGAACCTCCACAAAGAAAGAAGAAAAACTCAGCATTGCAACATTAGATGAGCTCTGTATTCCATCTTAGTATTGCTGAAAAAGATGGGGTAAATGTCAATTTGGTATTGTAACATGTTTGCGGTCTAATTTAGTACGATATAAACTATTTCTGACACTAGAAAGAAGTATTTCTGGCACAACTCCGAGACTGAAGTGTTCAGGAACTATATAACCCTAGGCTTTGTTGAGCACATTTGGTTGGTGTATCAAGAATGTGTTCCAAGGTATACTCTAGAGGACAGCAAGTCAATACTTTCATTACTTGCAATGTCTACACAGTACTGTGCGAGCAGAGGATGCCTACATCGGAATTTATGAATGCATCCCAAAATGCAGGTGCGCTGAACAAAAGACAACAGGTTACAGGGAATGCAATTTACCTGTACAACCCATTTGTGAACCTGGCAATGAATCAGTGACTGTCTAGGTTGTGCAAAGTAAAGGCTTTGCTGGAGCAGTCAATAAAGCATTAGTCATGTGCTTAATCGTAGTGTTAATATTCTAATTTTCTATTCAGCATCTTGAAAAATAGTCTGAAATCGTCCCTAAACAATAACAATGGGGTTGAAATTTAAGATTGTACAATACAAAAACCTCAATTCATACAAACGAAAGGCAAATTATTTAAAGATAAATGTAACTCTGGTCACCTTTGCAATTTGCTCCGCGAGCTACAAAATGGGATTTCATTTCATTGTACAGAAAGCTCTGATGGAGAATAAAAGCCTTTGCACAATGCGGCCGCACAATGTGGATGCAGTCAATCTCCCCCCACTCGCACGTCTTTCGTAAGCTATTAAAAAGTTTCTTAGAACTAGATGTACAGATTTTATTTAAAAAAAACTCAAGGCAACTATGATAAATCTTGTTGTCAACATACACTACTTAACATAACATTTTTGTGCATGAGTAACCGCGGTAAATCCCGGATTCGTGGCACAAAGTTGAAAGACTTTTAATTGCTCCTCTTATGCTTGGATGCTACATTCGCATGCAATTAATCAAAGGCCAATTAAGTAATAAATTTATTTTTCCTTTTTAATTAAATAAATTGGATCTTTTGGTAAAGATCAGCCTTGGCAAGGTTGATGCAGATTTTAATCATTACAGCACACATTAGTTGGTGCACATCGAACTTATCTGAAAATGACTGGCACAATACCCAAATAGTGGTTCAGATCAGGTACACAGGTTGCATTGTGCCACCATGGAGCTTAAAACTGTTTGTCAAGGGCACAGGAGGTGAACTTGTCGCTGTCTGGGCTTCTCAATTCTTTGAATGTAACTTATTCCTCAACATGCGCTGGCAGTAAAACTGAGTGTGGTGTGTGATGTGATAATTATCACTGGTAAGAATTAGTGCTGATTATTACATAACCATTGCCTCAATGGGCTGGGTCAGTCATCCAAATCATCGGTTATTAAACGGAGAATGGCCATTTAAGAGCTATCCTCACCGACTTCCAACCTTGCTGAGGCTTTCTGCACCATAATAATATTAATCCCTTGCGGTTGATATAGCTCCTTATCACATCGTTGAGACATCTTAAAGCGCTTCATAGTTTGTAAAGTGTATTAATTGTGTATTATTGGGCAAAATGCACACAGCAGTGTCCCACAAACAGTCATGGAGTGAATGACCAAATTTTTTGTGTGTGTGTGGTGGGGTATTATTCCTCCAGAAAGCGATTTGTCAATCGACTAACAACCGGGTTCCTATTTATTGCTAGGTAAACAGAGGCGTGCGGAGTAAGGAAACCTGCCCAAGGTTTCAAGGCTTTACTCTGTAAAGCATTTCAAGATGTTATCTTATGTGAAAGAAGCTGCATAAGTACAAGTTGTTGTTTTAATCTATAAATGTGTTTGGCAGGATAACATTTCCAAACAGGATCTCAGGGTACAAACAGGGTATTTGGGTACAAATAGGGTATTCGGGTACAAACAAGGTATCAGGGTACAAACAGGGTATCAGATAGTATGTTGAGCTGGAACCTCAGTCCTGCCATCACCAAGAGGACCTACATAGGAACAGGAGTAGGACATTCAGCCCCTTCCAGTCTGTTACACCATTCTATGAGATCATGGCTGATCTATACCTCAACTCCAATTATCCGCTCCAGCCCCATATCCTTTGATACCTTTACCTAACAAATATCTATCCATCTCCTTCTTGAAAATTTGAATGGATCCAGCATCACAGTCTTTTTTTTATTTTAAAAACCTCATTGGATCACTCCTCAATCTTCTAAACTCAAGGGAATACAGACCATGTTTATGCAATCTCAGAATTTAATCCTTTAAACCCTGGTATCATTCTGGTTTGAGGAGTGATGTGATTTATGCCTATGTAGGATACAAACAAATATTGCTTTTCCAGGCTTGTTCCACTTCTCCACACTGCCAGGAGTGAAGGAACTTCATTGTACTCAATGTAAGTGCAGACTGCATCTCATAAGAGCCTCTCTTATGCTGAATAAGACTTGCAGCTCCACACTAGCCCCAGTTCCTATTGATAGAGACAGCCTGCTTACACACTGAAGGAGAATCATCTGTCAAAATTAATTATCTAAACAATCCGAGTCAAAGGGAGAGCCTGAAATAGGAGAAGAGAGCTTTCTATGTGCTGAGGATAAACTAGAATAAAGCAAGGACGACAATAATAAAAGTTGGTAATCTAATTCTGACTCTCATTCATCTAGACCCTCCATATACATCGCAGATTATGCAAAGTTGGCTCATATTAATCACAATGATCTAAATAAAATAAAAATACAGTGGTCTACGTTAGTGAATTTTGCGTCAAAGGAGTACTGTCTTTGGAAATTAAATCTATGCTGGTCGAATAGCCCACCAAGACTCACTGTCGAGGCTTTCAGATGAATAATGGACACTTGGCTGGGGTATTTGAGAGCTCCTGGTGCCTGTAGAACTGTCAAAGGCAAAAGGAGTTAAGGAATAAGAATTATTCTAAGTCGTTGACTAGTGTGACTTGCTTGATGGCCAGAGCTTGTGCAAAATGAACGTCCATTTCAGACACCACGCAAACTGTAAATATTTGAAGGTACCACAAATAAAGAATGGATGTGTAGGCACAACAACAACTTTCACATAGCGCCCTTTGCGTAGGAAACGCGTCGAAGCACTTCGCAGTGCCAGGGTTAGACACTGAGCAAGGGAAGAGGGAAGGGTAGGATTGTCAATACGCTTAAAAATGGGTTAGGTTCTCCAAATTCAAGCCGGCACAGGGATAGAGCACTCTCCCCTCTGAATCAGAAGATTTGTGGGTTGAAGCCCATGTTGGGATTTCGAATCACACAGTCTAAAATGCCACTTCAATGCAGTGCTGACAATGTGTTGCATTGCCGGAGGTACCGTCCTTCGGATAAGACGTTAAACTGAGGTCCAATCTCTGCCTGTTCAGGTGGATGTTAAAGATCCCATGGCACTATTCGAAAAGAGAAGCAAGTGAGTTTCTCCCGGTGTCCTGGCTAACAATCCCCCAAATAAAATTTGTCATTTATTCCATGGCTGTTTGAGGGACGTTGCTGTGCTCATCTGACTGCCACATTTCGCCCACAAAACTCACAGCCAAATCACTTTACAGAATATCCTATGAAGCGCTTTGAAATGTCTCAACCACATGATAAGGCGTTATATCAAATGGTACAATTATTATTAGTAGTAGTTTTAAATTGCCAGTTGCTACACCCAAAACAACAGCAGTCAATTAGTCATGGCCGGTGTGTTATTGAAAAAGCCCACCAGTGATCAGCTTTTATCCCACTTCAATCTTCTACGATTTGTCTTTTGGAAAGTTTGGTGCAAGTCAATATCTCTTTGAAGTCTTGCTTTGAAGAAAGGCAACAAAGACATTATTGCTGATTTTTTCGGCCCCGGAATGAATTTGCAAACTATTAGGTGCAGAGCCCGCCTGTGCTGAGGTTGTTTTTATTCCTAAACTGAGGTAAGCCTTTTGAAGTACGATAATGTGTTCTGGTGTGGAAAAGCAGATAATGATTGACAGTGTCAAAACAAAGAGAGTTCTGAGATGACAAGAAAAAAAAATCAATTACAAAACGGAAAATTCTAGCATCAAAACTTTTCTTTATCAGAACAGTAGCGAGATTGAACAGTGGGCCCTCATGCCTGTTCTGAGGGTTCAGGTCAACTTAGATATCTCATTGCATTATTTCAAAGATCAAGGAGTTGTTCATCATCCTGACCAATATTCTTTCCTCACTCAAATTCTAGTCTCACTGCCTATTCATCTCATTGCTTCTCATTTGGGAGTTAGTTCAATCCACGACTGTTTGTGGGATACTGCTGTGGGCAATTCACATTGCAGTATATTCTGTGAAGCGTTTTGAGATGTCTCGAAGACGTGATAAGGCCCTATACCGAAAGCAAGGCTTATTACTATTATTAGTGATGCTAATTAGCTATGGTGCTGGTCTATATAACAGTCACTTGGGAGACCTTCTGTGCTGCAGCCGACATCATAAACACTTGGCCAACCAGTGGGACATAGTGGTGGGTGTCCCCAAGTACAGAATCGTGGTTCTGCACAGCTAAAGAGAAGACATTAAGGATATTATCGGAAGAAACAAGAGGCATCAGTACCAATTGTTGCTCCATTGCATACCCGGGGAAATTTCCTTGTGTAGGTGTCATACATATGCGGAAGCCTCAGTCTGGCTTGGACACTCTTAAGCATAGAGATGGGTTTCCACAAAATAAAACAGTCACTGCACTTCATTATATGAAGCAACTTAACCTGCAATGTTAAAAGGTGCTATTTCACCCACAAAATATACAGTCAATTTACTTTACAGTATATTCTGTGAAGAGCTTTGGGACGTCTCACCGATGTGATAAGGTGCTATATCAAATGCAAGGATTATTAATATCGTTATTATCACATATCAAACGTAAGCATTATTATTATTGTACAATACAAATGTGTCGTCAAATTTGAGTAAATTAAAGAGATATGTGAAAAGAAACTAATTTACAACTAAGAGAGATGGAGTAGCATAGAAACGGGACAATCAGATGCACTTTCAAATTCTTTCAGCGCCGAGCAAGGGAGAGGGAAGAGGGAGGTACTCACAGGCATGGTCAACGAAGTTGGTTGTGAGGTGGGATTTAATGGCAGAGAGGGGTAAGGCACAGGGGTAGAAGGAGCGAATCTAGAGGTTGGGGGGGGTAGCGGCTGAAGGTTTCGGCCACTGATTGTCGTGCGGATTGGGCTGGGGCTATACCGCAAGCTCAATTTAGCTGAGTTGAGGGGACAAGCAGAGAAGCGGGTTGGAGAAGATCACAGAGATAGGGAGGTTCTGAGGAATGAAGGGATTTATAGGTGAGGACCTTGAAATAGAAAATAAAGAAGCCCAATGGTACAGCCATATAAAGAATCAATCAGCTTTTGAACAGAACATGTTTGGCTGATCCCCAGTGTTAGAAGCTGATCCTCAGTACTAGAGGGATGAGCTATGAGGAACCATAGTAAGTTAGGGCTCTTCAGCCTTGAAAAAAATAAATCTGAGAGGGAACCTTATAGATTTATATATAAGCTGCTTAATGGGAATGAGAAACTAAACTGGGAAGAGCACTGTTAGATACACCAAGGTAGCAGGATAAAGGTTTACTGATTCAGGGTTGTGAAAGGTAATTTTAGGACAGATACCAGGAAGTATTTCATACCAGTACTCACCAGGTTCCACTGACTCGCTATAACAGAACTGATTAATTTCAAGATCCACTCAATCATCTACAAATCCCTTCACGCCCTGGCACCTCTATACCTTTCTGACCTGCTTTTTCCCATTCCACTACCTGCTGTCTCCGCTAGGCTGGCTCTGGCCTCCTGCTCGTCCTTCATCATCTCCGCTCCCCCCATCAGCTGCTGCTCTTTCAGCCACTACGTCCCAAAGTTTGGGAACTCTCTCCCTCAATCCCTCCACCTTGCCGGCTCCTTCCCCTCTTTTAGATCACGATTGAAGATCTTCATCTTCAACCGTGCTTACAGCCACCGCCTCCCTCTTCCCAGCTCGATATCAGGCTCCGCTACCGGTAAGCGCTTGAAGATCCTGCCCCACATGAAGGGCGTTATATAAATGCAAGGTTTTGTTGTTGTTTATACAGAAGTTAACCAACAGCTGGAACGGATTACCAGGAAAGATGGCTGAAGCAAGGAAACTGGCCTTCTTTAAGAAAGTACTTGATACTGTAAATGGAAGAGATCGAACAAGCCCTCGTGCCTTTGTCATCTTGTGAGGAATCAGTTTGCTATGTTAATATCACCTCAGATTTGTGAGTAAGTAGACTTGTAGTTAGGTTTGCTAACTACAACGTGCTAGCCAATTGCGCCTAGCAGTGTCCCACAGATAGTCGTGGATTGAGTGATCAAATAATTTTTTTATAAAAAAGGGATTACAAACCCTGGAAAGTGATCTGCCAATAAATTGTCCCCCTACTTTCTGCTCGGTGAACAGAGAAGTGTGGAGTAAGGAAACTTGCCTAAGGTTTTACCAACTCTGAAACACAGCACATCCAACCTTGTTCAACAACGCAGTCAGGAAGTTCCTACTTTGCCAGGATAAGATAAGAGAACTCTGTGAAGTTGCCCAAATTTGCGGCAACGTCACTGGCCTCCCATCAAGCTACACAACCAATCTTACTTGTCAAGCAGTGTGTAGAAGCCAAAGAAATGAGAAAGTATCTGCTACAGATTTTACTCCAGATGGTTTT
This sequence comes from Callorhinchus milii, assembly GCF_018977255.1. Lineage (NCBI taxonomy): Eukaryota > Metazoa > Chordata > Chondrichthyes > Chimaeriformes > Callorhinchidae > Callorhinchus > Callorhinchus milii. The sequence goes on from NW_024704744.1 coordinate 79,296,154, forward strand.
AAATGAGTAAACTTGAAAGAAATACTTTATAAACTAGTTATGCAAAAAAGGTGCTTTTCTGGCACAACAGCAAGTGGAGTCAAGCACTTCAAAAGGAAAAATGAGTGACGCAGCCCGATCAGATTTTACAAACTGTAAAATGAAACAAAGGCCTGTAAATCAGACTGCTGGCACAATCTCTTATACCAGAACCATTTACGTGAAAGCTGGTGATTAAAATGTACTGGAGTTAATACTCAATCAAAATTAAACACAGCCATCTAAATTGCTATGGATTTGCATAAGTCAAATGAATGTAAATGGAAGATACATGCACCCTTTCTACTGCAGGATTAACTTGGAATTGAACCTATTTTTGAACTGTAGAAATTGGCATCAACATTTGATCTACATCAACAACAACTTGGATTTATATAGCGTCCTCCACGCCAGATGGTGTCTCAGAGCGCTTCACAGTAATGGATCCCGGGGCCGAGCCAGGGGGAGGGGGAGGAAGGTGACCAAAGGCGCGGTCGAAACGAAAGGTCTTCAGCAGAGACCTGAAAATAGGAAGAGAGGGGACGAGGCGAAGGGAGTGAGGAAGGGAGTTCCAGAACCTCGGAGTGCAGTGGCGGAAGTCACGGCCGCCGAGGGTGGAGCGGAAGACTCACGGGACAAGGAGGAGGCCAGACCCGGTAGTTCAAGTGTCTATTATTGTCAACGTGTGGATGTGTGTGTTTGAAATGATATAAGATATATATAAAAATTACATTAATTCCTACCTACTCTTTTGGTAATCTCAGGTAAAATGTGCTGTTAATAAAATGATTGGTGTAACAAAATTCCTATCAAGCTTTTGTCAGTGTCAGCTAGGTTACCCATTGACTAGTTACTCTGTGAGGAGCACTGCTGTGATGAAATAAAGTTATGATGTACACTCGGTCAGAGAAGAGTTTGTCCCGGGCCAATAATCCTCCATATAAAACTGTTCATTCACTTCATGGCTCTTTGTAGGACACTGTAGTGTGCAAATTGGCTGCTGCAAATACACAGTTAGTACTTTAGAAAAAGAATCCTGCTGTGCAAACACATTTTGCACGCGCATTTTACTTGTTTTCTCTGTTGTATAAGTTAACACTTGTCAATGCACTTTACATGAATTCCTGTGAAGTGCTTTGAGATCTTTCCATAACGTGATAAGGGACTATAATCAAAAGGGAGGATTATTGTCATTATATTGTTTTTACTGTAAACACAAGGGGGGTCTATTTAGAAACATGTACAAACAATGTGTAAATGCATGTGCACAGAGGCAATTACATTTGGCCTTATGTGATTAACAACCAATGAAGAGGGAATCATTGTTAATCCTATAATTAAGGGCACCTTAATTTCCTCTCTACACTTAATATGCCTAATAATAGTAAGAATATTAATGATAATGGTATAGCGCCTTTCAAGTCAGGAAGTCATCTTAAAGAACTCACAAAATTTACTGTAGAGTGTTGTATACTTTAAGGACAGGCCTTTTCAGATCAATTTGAACACGTAATACACCAGCCTACAGAGGGATCCTGGTGAATGAATGCATCAATGCTAATGTTCTTGGCCAATCCTTTGCCGTAACCTTTGTAATGTTATGAAACAGCTCATTTCACTCTCAGCTTTTCAATACAAATTAAGAGTGTTAACTGCCACTCGGTGGTTGCTAACTGAAGTCAGTTAGCGGAGCTGTTACATTTTGCTGTGACCGGGCCTGAATTCTCATCCAGTGACAGCAATGTTGCTTCTTGTGATATCCATATTATATATATAATATACCGTATATATTTACATATATACAGCCAATTCACTTTACAGCATATTCTGTGAAACTCTTTGAGACATCTCAACGACATCTCATCTCAATGTGATAAAGCGCTTTATTATTATTATTATTACTACGAGTAGCATGAGGTACCAGTTAGGGTCACTGGACTGGGAGCCTGAAAAAGATGCAAATAACCACCATTTTGACCACACAGAATTCAGGCTGATGATGGTTTGGACAAATTTCGGGCTTTGCTTTGTTACGTTAGCTGCTGCTGCCTGGTTACATGCAGGAATTAATGCAGAGGGTGGCCTTTATGGTGCACAAGCAATTAACTCATGTACATTCACTAAATTATTAATCTTTTTTCCCCCTACAAAGTCCTAATGAAGAAAATCCCTATAAAATTCTCATCCATTATGTATAAAACTGTCATGACCTACAATCAGAGACTATTAGAAATGCATAGTTTCACAAAATAAACTAGTAGCTTTTGCTTGTAACAGTACAACATGTACTGGCGATGAATCAGAAGGGTACTTATTGCTTGTCTACTGAATGGGATTCTATCTCAATCCAGCCAGAGTTGAATTTGGACAATAAAAAGCTGCTTCAACTGAAAAAAAAACGACTGAATACATTAGAACGCAGGGAATTAACGTACTAACTAGCTTTTAGGGCATAATAGTTGATAAAATACTGTGACAGTGTTTGTGCTGCTTCTGCAGGCAACACATTCAATTCACTGAAGAGCAATTTTTTGCACCTGCTTTGAATACAACTGAAGCTTACATTACATTTTATGGAGTATAAAGTGGGTTGATTGGCACAAGCGGTCCTGAGTGTTGAAGACTTTGATTGTGGTGGGAACCCTGGCAAGTGGAGTCGGCTTGGAGAGGATCTACTATTCCCCTGGGCTAAGGGGGACTTTCACCAAAGAGCTCGATCCGAGAAGCGTCATACTGAATACAGCCGGTTCTCATATATGTGCGCGACACAGAGGTGAGGCTTCTATTCAACCAAAAATATGGTACCCACTTGCTCTCAAAACATGGAACCCGAGCGCAAACCTCAGATTGCAGCTGAGTTTGCACAATTCACAATTCTTGTTAAGCAATAACATAAATTAGTTCCCCTTTCACTTGCTTATTTGCTTTATTTCATTCAAACCTTCGCTCAGCCTGCTTCACTGAAGTTCCCAACCTATTCTCTCGCACAATCGGTGGACGGGCATTCATACTCTCTGCCCTGCTCTCTGGAACTCCATTGAAGAGTCGTCCATCGCCTTGCCCTCCCTCTAATGCCTTTAAAATCGACTTTAAAACCTTTTGAACCACGCCTTCGGCCATCTTGCTCCCCTCCCCTCCTTAGCTGCCCCCCTGCCCCAGTTCGAGCTCTCAGTCAGTTATGTGAAGAATTTTGCAACATCCTTTGAGACATCCATGTCTGCATGGTGCTGAATAATAAGATAAAGCGACAACTATTTAGCTATATCTATTCAGATACAGCACAAACAGACCGTGAATACTCACTCTATACTTCGTACACAAAAAGCAAATGAAGTTAATTGGTCAAATTTATGGTATTTCTTAACATGATCTGTGTGTTGCACTAATAGGGATTACTTCCAACAACCAGAAATGTGTCACCTCAGCCCTGTGGGAACTCGAGAAACAACCCAACTAAATCGACTTCTGGAGTCGACTTCCTGCAGGTTAATGAAAGTAAACAGAAATCTGTATTAAAGATTATGCTTACTGAAATTCTGCAAAGTACACATTAATGTTTAAGTCACTGGGTTTGCTTTTCCTCTCATGTTTGTGACCACGTTGACTGCCTTGGTCACCAATTCAAAGGTCGACCACCAAAAGGTATTGCCACGTGCTGAATTGACGCCTGAAGTAGACGTCAAACAAGTTGATACCATTAAGTTGGCTATTGACTACCTACAGTCAGAGTGCCGACTAGGGTTTATGAAGCTCTTAGCTACCCTGTGGTATCTGTTAACATTCGAGACATGAATCACTTACTTGGAGGTTCAGAGGACTGGTTATTTCAAGTAAAATATTCAGCTGTTCCTAAAAGTGTTTTCCTACGGTTCAGGGAATACAGAATTCAATTTACCGAACAATTGATCCGTGCTCTGAGCCATCTTTGATACTTCACTGCTCAAATCTCCAGAGTAGCAAACAGATTACATACCGGTGCTCGTTTTTCAAATAGCCACTCTTTGATGGTCGACACTGCAATTTCAGCTGCATCATCTTGCGGGAAACCTGGAAGAACAAAAACATTCTTAAACTCTGGGTCTCAATCTAAGAAATAATCAGCAAAGTAAAAGAGAAATGGATACCATTCAGTCAGGACTGGCATGATATCATTCTCTTCCACACCTTGACCCTCCTCCAAACTACCTACAACTTAAAAGCCCATGAGTGTGTAAACCCCGTGAATGTAATATTGGAGGAGGGGGAAAGAAGATAAAAAAAATCATAGTACGTGTTTTAACGTCATGAAAGCAGCAATATTCATTTGCAATTTCCTGTCTTCTTCCTATTATTATAATACATAAATCATTTTAGCGTGAGAACTTGTCAGGTGTCAGACTGGCCCAGTTGGTAGCACTCTCAGCTCGGAGTCAGCAGGTTAGGGTTCATGCCCCATGTTCGGACTTTGAACTCACAGACTAGGTTCACATCCCAATGCGGTGTTGGGTGGAGCATGGTATTCTCGGAAGTTCTTCGAATGAGACGTTGAACTGAGGTCCTGTCTTCCTTTTTAGCTAGACATCAAATTCTCCAATTATATACTTCAATTCAGCTCTGAATTGGCTTTTGCGACATTGTTGGAGGTGCTGTCCTTCAAATGAGACAATAAAGAAAGATTTTGCCTGCTGTTCAGGTGGATGTTAAAAATCCTGTGGTATTATTTGAAAAGAGAAGGGAATTTCTCCAGGTGTCCTGGCAACAATTCCCCAGATAAAATTCTTCATTCATGTCATGGCTGTTTGTGGGGCACTGCTGTACGCAAATTGCCTTCTATGTTTGCTAACAATTTACAGTCAGGGTACTTTACAGTAAAATCCTGTGAAGAGTTTTGGGACATTTTGACAATGTGATAAGGTGCTATATCAAATACAAAGATTAGTATTATTATAATTATTATTGTCTACAGATGAGAGCTCCACAAGAGAGCCCATGCAGATCATAGCCGTCCTAGAGAGTCCTAAGAGATTTGTGAGGGGGACATGGCCATTTCCAATGATGCAACTCAATTAACAAGGTCCTACAGTTACATTTTATTAGTAAAATCTGCTTAGAATGCAGTAAAAAAANCTTCTCAATCTGTTCACCATGGAACTGAAACAATAGCGAATCATCTAAATATCAATTTACAGTGAAAATATGATGTCTATCAAGAGACATTGGAATGTGCTTCACACATCAATGAAAATCAATACCTCCATTCACACGTGCTTTATTTCTGCCTGTGCGTAAACTGAATCCTTCAATTAGATTTTTTTTAGCATACATATTTTTCAATTTTCTTTTTTTTAAAAAAGTGTTCATTCTAGTTTAGCTTCAGAGAGTCATCGTAGAATTGTTTTTTCTGAAGCATGCAGAGAGGTCCCAGGTCAATCGGAAAGGAAAGCAAATGGTCTTTAGTTTAGGCAGTTTTTGAAATCTGTCCTGGATTCAACGTTGAGAACCCAGCAATTTCAATCAGAGCTGACTGGCTCCTGTAAGTGAATGTGAAGTTGCTGCTTTCTCCCTTCCATCACCACATCAGTCAGAAACACTCAATACGTCAACTGCTAATAGAAGCAAGAATCACCTGTCACTGCAAACAAGATTTCACTTTAAAAGGGTTTTCACTGCAATCTCGCTGTAATCCACTGACACCTTTGTAAATAAATATTTTGCAAATGCTTGTGCAATAATCGTAGGATAGGCATGCAGAACTTTAATACAATACAAGTTACACTTATACAGCGCCTTTCACATTGGCAGGATGTCCCAAAGTGCTTGATAATTCTGGCTGGACACTGGTGCTGAATGGGGGTGAGGAAAGGCACAATCAAAGAGATTATGTTTTGAGCTGTACTGTGAAAGATGTCTATACTTAACATACACAACACTTTATTCAAGATCTGTTCAAACAGCAGGAAGAATCAATTTCTCCTTGCTGGTCACCGATTTTCCAATTTAACATTACTATCGTACATCAATAAACAGACAAGTGGAGTACCATAGCGTAGTGGTTAGCACGCTTGCCTCACAAACAAGAGGACCCAGGTTTGAATCCCGGGCAGGGCAACACCTTAGGCAAGTTTCTTTATTCCACATATCTCTGTTTACCTAGCAGTAGTTGTTAGTCGATTGGCAGATTGCTTTCCCGGCGTAATCGATCCCTCAAAAACAAAATGGCCACTCAATCCATGACTGTTTCTTGGACACTGCTGTGCGCAATTGGCTGCCATGTTTCACCCACAAAATATACGGTCAATCCACTTCACAATATATTCTGTGAAGTGCTTTGAAACATCTCAACGACATGATAAGGTGCTAAATCAAATGCAAGGTTTATTATAATCTTATTCAGGATTTGGGGGGGCAAATTTTACCCCCAAAGTGATAAATGTTGTTAGTAAATATAAAACCATCTTCAAACTTTCTGGCAACAAAACCAATTTAAACACTATGTGTAATTAACTGCAGTTATTACTGAGTTTGTCTCAAATAATTGCTTTCTGCTGATAGCGACAACACCCAAAGAGCTTGTACATATATGTATCAAAATGTCAACATCAGTATCTGGATTCCGAATTCATTTTGTGATGCACTGAATTATTTCTGATGAAGTGAAATGCTTGCTAGAGAATGTAATGACAATTCTGGTTATAATCTCCTCATACCTGAAAGTACCTAGGAACACAATATCTTCACACAATTTCCTGCTTCCATTTCAATGTTATTCTCATCAGAAATGTTTTAGAATTGTGACTACTTTAATATCTTTTGCTTAGTTCATGTTTGACCTTGACATGCAACCAAGGTACGAGTTAGTGAATTGAATTGTCCCCATACTCACGTTTGCCCACAAATACCCAGTCAGAATCACGATAAAATCCCGTGAAACGTTTTGAGACGTCTCAGAAACCCGATAAGCCGTTATCAAATGCAAGGAGGATTATTATTGTTTAACATTATTAAACTAATATTCATGTTTCAACAATACCCAAGGCAAGAAATCTTAAGTTTCTACGCAACAAATTAACTTGCTGTTTGGGACGAGCTGACACCCTGGGTTATTAGATTATGGGGGCTAATTGTGGTATTAATGAGATTCATTGATACAGAATTCTCATTACTGAATTCCTGTCGACCGACGGAAAATACACACAGGTTAGTTAACGGAAGAAGTCCCCATTTGTGCAGCTTGGATCCCGTTAAGAAATATTGCAAATTAAGTCCCAATTGTCCTCAAGCCTCGGTTGACGTTCAACACAGTGAAATCAATTCAGGCTGTTTAAATATTTTCATCATTCAGGCAAAAATTGACACCAAATTAGCAATCATACTCAGAGAGGCCACAGGGATTTCTGCTGAAAAAATTCCCACGGCTTCAGTGAAGGCTAGGCGTGTGAGGTTGGGTATAAAACAAATTGGGTTGAAATTCAGAACAAAGGCATGCACAAGATCGCCGAGTGACTTCTGAATATTTCCTCCCTGCGAGCCTATGTGGGAAGCACTCAATCAGAGATGACATTGGCCCACCCTTGGGGCACGAAGCCACATTTCTCTGGCACTGCATGTTGGAGCTGCAGCACACACCAAAGCCATTTCTCACACCACCAGATTTACTTGGGGATATCGGATTGTATCAGTATTGCAGTATCCCTGCAACAACAGAATATAATGATAATCCCTGCAATTGATATAGGGCCTCATCGTGTCTTGGAGATGTCTCTCAGGCACTTCACGGAATATACTGTTAAGTGAATTACTGTATATTTTGTGGGCGAAACGCGGCAGGCAGTTGCACACAGCAGTGTCCCACAAACAGTCGTGAATTGAGTGACCATATTATGATTTTTTTAAAGTGATCATTGCCCCTGGAATGCAAATCGAAGCAGCATTCTTTATCATAGTTTGTTACAACTATTAAATATTTGTGAGTGTGATGGTTTCATCAAAAACTTTAGTAAGCTTGGCTTCGTTGACATGGATCTCTACAACTGATTCCTCTGTCCTGTCATTCAAACTCGATTAATGAAATTAGGAGCTCATCTGTAAACTCACCTAACGGAGTGAGACAAAGTTATTTCAAATTGAATTCATGTTGTTTCAGGGAAACGCAATATGTGCTGAAACAATATTGCTTATTGCAGATCAGAGGTGTGATTAATGAATGACACTTGTTTGAAGTCATGGATCCTAAGATCAAATGTTTATGGCTTTAAGGAAGAAGATATAACCCATCCTTAAATAAACCAAGTATATTATTTGGAGTGTCAGTCTGCTCCTGGGTCCCAACAAATAATGGACTGCTTGTTAGATTCTTTCAAAGACTTTTTCTGTGTCGCTTAGTGGTAAGGATTTAGGCTTGGGGGAGAGAAAAAAATAACACCTGAGCCCAAAAACTAATAACAGTCAAGTGTCTGACACTCGTGGAAACACATCAAAATACTTTTAAGTAAGGTCAGGAGGACCAACACAAATAGTCATTAGTGTTTGGGCGGGTCTGTGTGTTCCTCTGCCTTCAGCTTTATATTTAATCTCTATTTTTAAAAAAAGTATTAGATTTAATTGGTGGAAGACACAAATGTAATACAGTAAACTCCTGATACCTCGTCACTCCAATATAAAAGAGCTCAGTGATGAGTTATCCAGATTGGCAAGTAAGGCATGTGTATTTATTTATTTATTTATTTAAACCTGGCCGGGATATTGACAGCATGATGACCTGAGTGGTAGTGACTAGTTTAGCCATGATTGAGTTATCAGGAGTTCATTTGTACTTCCATTCCTGCAGATACACAGTCACACTTTACAGTAAATCCTGTGAAGCATGTTGAGGCTTCTCAATGATGTGATAAGACACCATATCAAATACATGTGGTATTTTAGAAATCAAGACTGGGGCATAGTGGACAACACAGCACGGTAAGTACCAAGGATTTTTTCTTAAAGATCCTGCTAAAGATCTCAGGTGGTTACCCTAAACAGGTGGAATTTGAGTTCATAAAAACATGGTTTGCCTGTAAAAAAAATAGGTGCACGGGTCAATCCTCAGAGATGATTGTGGAAAGCTTGCATTGCTGAATTCTACAAGGTCCTAGCTTCTAACAACTGTATTTGTACACAAACTCATGCACCTCCTCAGCATGCTAACCAATTGAAAGAGGAAGTCTTCCCATGGATGCTCAGATCGCACATGATGTTATAAATACTATCATAGATATGTGCGTGCCACTTAACTAACACCCATGCCTTTTTGTGTCACTCTTTTGGAATGAGCAAGGAAAGAAAGTCAGAGAACCATAGAAATTTATAGCACAGAGCACAAAACATAATTCACAGCTTGACATTACCAAGATTCATTTTGCAGTTTTATAGCTTGTTCATATAATAGTGAACAATTAAACTGATTCATCACTTAGTGAGAGCTAACAAGATCGTAGGGTACAAGGAATAGTGCGAGGAATAGTGATTAGACTGGATTTCCCCAGTAGAGGAGCTAACACCAAAATAGACTCAAGCAGATGGCCTCCTTTGTGCTGTAATTGCTATGATTCGATCACAAGCTTTTTTTTGAAAGACAAATCTCTTACATTTATTTCAGAAATAGCGGTAGCAGTATCAATAATTATGTAATTTACACAATTTAGACGTCGGGTCAGGAAGGATGTTCCAAAGAGCTTGACAATCTGGCTGGGCACTTGAGCTGAGGATGGGTGATGGGGGAGGGAGGAAGGTGAGGTGGGAAATATGATCGAAAGCACAGTCAAAGAAGTAAAAAAAAACACCCTAATAATCCTTGCATTTGACATAGCGTCTTTCACACTGCAAGGACCTCTCACGCGATTAACATTAGGATTGGCTAATAAAGGATAGTGATTGTGTATTTTGTCAACAAAGAAAAATTCCTCTTATAGTGACTTTCACAATTTCCCAGCAATTTCTAACAAGGTTCCTTATAATAATAATCCTTGATTTGATATAGCACCTTATCACCTTTGAGACGTCCCAAAGAGCTTCATAGAATATCCTGTAGAGTGAGTTGACTGTATATTTTTTGGGTGAAACTCAGCAGTCAATTACTTAAAGCAGTATCCCACAAACAGTTGTGGGTTGAGTGACCGCATTTTTTTTAAAAAAGGGATTATTTCCTCCCGGAAAGCGGTCCACCAATCGACCGTCAACTGGGTTCCTACTTACTGCGAGGTAAACAGAGGTGTGTGGAGTAAAGAACCCGGGTCCTCTGGCTTGCAAGTTAACCATTAGGCTACAGAAATCCTTAACAAGGACTGAGTCACAAATGATGACTCTGCATTGTAACCAGACGTGCATTCACTGACCCGCGCGGGAGATAGATCAGAATTAGATCACACTGGAGCAGAAACCCACATAGCACAGCATGACGTACCGCTGCTTACCAGAAGGAGTCCTCATCTGCAACATGGAATCCTTATTCAGGAATCCCATTAGAAATCACTGGATGTCAGCCCCCAGTGCTAATGATACAAAGATTCCCAATATGAGTCCTTATTGTCAAATTTGCTAGTTTTGGCAGCGAGAGGAATTTAATTGCTTATATTTCTAACAGGTTTAATTGTTTTCTAATAAATCAATCCTGTCTGGATTAACGTTCCATCAGAGCAAGCAGCCACTAAAATAGCGCAGAGCATAGAATTACCGTTATCAATCTTACCTCTTGAAGACATAACCCTGAAATGCATATGACAATTACACATTTCGCTACATAGGTTATGCAATATTTGATGAGCAGCAAAGCAAGCTGTTTTAAACGTGTCTGTCTGTCAAAGACTGCTTTCAGTCCCCTGCGTTAAAACGCATAGCAATCTAAAAAAAATGCAGGAATTAAAACACTTGAGAGAAAATCGCTGAAGGAGCCTCACTGTTAACTGATTCTATGAGCGACTTGGACAGCTGTTTTGACAAAAAGGCACCGTTTCACAAAAGAGAAAACCGACGAAGTAATGAGAACTGCTTAGGCCTCTTCTGCTGCAGTGTGTGTCTGCTTGGAATACTGAGAGGTACGGGAGCACTGGATCAGTATGGAAAATACTCCAGCAAAATTAAAGTTCAGAGAAGGAGGACTGAAAGGATCGGGAACCTTCAATAGGGTCGAGAGCAGAACTTGAAAAAATGCCGAATAACAGGCTCGAAAGCCCCTTCATGCAAATGTAAAGATTGTCTATGTCGCATAAGTAACAGAAAGGAAACGGCCAGTTTCCTAATAAATTATGCAGATTATATACTCACTGGCAGCTTTGTTACACTGAGCTAGTGTTACAAAAAGGTACGCATTATGCAATTTTTCTTTAAAACCGTACTCGCTGAGGAACGTGAGGCCCGAACAGGGAATGAAGGATGACGTGCTTTCTTGTACTCATTGCCATCATCAAGCCCAGCAAGGTCAAGTGAAACACAGATTGTGCCACATTCATACTGCACACAAAGCTTTAATATAGTGTAATCGTTTTTTAGTTTTTAAAAAAATACATCTTTTAATGTAATCTTTGACTGCCCAGCTCCTCGGGATGTCCTCCTGACGTGACAGGTGCTATACAAATGTAATTTGTTGCTGTTGAGCCCATGCCAAATGCAGTATAATAATATATTAATACAATATACAGTCAATTAATTTTACTGTATATTCCGTGAAGCGCTCTGAGACTCAACAACGTGATAAAGGCGCTAAATCAAACGCAAGGATTATTGTTAATATTATTATTGCATAACCAATCTGGACAATGAAAACATTTCAGATTCGGGTCGCAAAAAGGGCCACGGTCAGTTCGCAGTAGAAGCAAAAGTCACTTGGGAGCGAAGCAAGAGCCAGGTGTTTCCACTGAGGGGGAGGGGAGTTTTGGGGGGGGCGGTTGATGATACAATAATAATCCTTGCATTTGATATAGTGTCTTTCAAGTCGGGAGGACATCTCAAAGTGCTTCACAGGATTTAGTGTAAAGTGGGGTGACTGTGTATGTTGTGGGTGAACAAATAGATTCCTCTACCATTACACACCAGCTACAGTAGAACAACAACTTGCATTTATATACCCTCATGCAGGTTAGAGGTCCAGAGCACTTGACAATGGCCAATATTAATATTGTTAATATATCATAATTATCAACATGATTATTAATTGTTTTCAACTGAAATTTTAAAGAGAATCCGCAAGACCCACTGTTCTGCCTTTAGAGAGTGGATATGTTGCACATCTTGCATTGAAACAAAGCAGATTTTGTGACATATGATAACTGGAACTGCAGTTCATCTCCACTGAAGTTACTTGTCTGGTCTCTCTGTGAAATAGGTGACCATCGGCACAGTCAAAGAGGAAAGTCTTCAGGTGTGATCTGAAGATGGGCAAAGGGAGGGCAATGCAGGGGTATTGAAGCAGACAGTTCCAAAGATTCAGGGCATCAGGACTGAAAGCACGATCGTCGATAGGGTGGGGGGTGGGGGGGAGGGGAATGGGGTGGGGAGAGGGCAAACAACCATACAGAAGACCCAAGATGGCTGAGTCACAGTACAGTCTAAGCTAACACTCCAATGCAAGGAGTTTATTGCATTGTCTGAGTTGCCGTCGTTCGGATGAGACATTAAACTGAAGTCTCTTCTGCCTGTTTACGTTCACCCACAAATACAGTCACTCCAATGCACAGAAAATCCTGCAAAGTGCTTTGAGATGCCCTTCCAAAGTGATAAAGTGCTAAATCGAATGCAAGAATTATTATTGTTGTTGTTATTTAGGCGGTTGTTTGCCTCTTCCACTAGTGCAAAGTCTGCTTCGGAATATTCTGCTCATTGCTTGGAAAATTATATGGTTGAATAGCCTGTCAAAACAGGTGCACACAAGAATGGTTAGTTGTTGAGTTTGATACTGAAAGCTGCCAATGCCAGTTCCAGTTTAGAGGTTGATAGCTACTTGGTAAGTAAGATAATACACCATGTGGAGAATTGGCAGGAAAACAGAATAAAAGAAAGTTCCTGGAGACGTAATGCCAGACAAGGCTCCCCGACAAATTGCCCATTCTTGTTTGTTCATATATTGTTAAATATTACAGTGTACACCTTTCTGAAACAACAACAACTTGCACTTATATAGCACCCTTCATGGAGGACAGCGTCTCAAAGCGCTTAATAGTGGGGAAGCCTGATGCCGAGTTGGGAGGAGATGATCGTAAGCACGAAGGTAGGTCCCAGTCGTGATCTAAAGGAAGCTCAGGAAGGTACAAGGCAGAGGGATTGGGGGAGAGAGTTCCAAAGCTTTGTGGCGTAGTCTTGAAGATTCCTCTCCCTGGATCCTCAGAGCTCTTGAAATTAAAATGTGCACTTCCAGCATTTAAGTATTTTATAAGGAATGCCAGCAATGCAAAACCTCAGCTCTTAAGATAACTATTGAAACAGTTATTATCACAAATGTAACCAGTAATTGTGCACGTTCAGTTTTCATGCTCTACTTCCATGCTCTACTTTGATTCACAAGCTCTGTGATCAAGCAGTACAACTGTGGCTGCCTCACATTGCTCTCAAAAGTACTTTGGATATATCCCTGCTTGGTGCTGCATAATTAGATCAGTTGATGCCTACGCAAACATAAGGCTTCCAATACATGCACTAACAATGTGATTGAATTCAAGTCTCTGAAGAGCACCAGTGTGGCATTTCCATTTCCATTTCCTGAAACAGACATTCTTCTAGTCTGACTGAGATTGCCAATTAACTTCCATGGACTGGGAAGTGTGTTCAGATTACCAAATCTCATTTCACTGAAGAATCTTACAGCAAGCAGAGAGGGGTGACTTTCATTCAATCAGTCGACTTCAACATAGAGTTCTGTAGTCAACGTTTGGTGATGGCAACCCTGGAACACTGGGCTAGCCAGTTCTTAAACGTATTTCAATATCCCCCTTGAAACACAATGTTGCTTCCCTCCTCACCTGAAGGCACCGAGTCAAGTCATAAGAAATGCTGGATGAAAAAAGACCAAGGTCCATCTAGTTTGCCTTTCACCTTCCTGGCGGTCGCATGCACACACGTCCCGAACTACCTATCTATGTACTATATCCCATAATGTTATTTCCTAAAAGATAACTATCTAATCTGTGTTTGAAAGAATCAGCACTTCCTGATTCAACCATGTCCCCAGGGGGCCTGTTCCACAGGTTCACTATTTGCTTACTGAAATAGTGTTTGCAGAGATTTGTTCTGAATTTACCCCCCTTCAATCGCAGGCCGTGTCCTCTGGTTTTACTATTCTGGACAAGTTGAAACAGCCTGTCATGATCTATATTGTCTTGCCCCTTTAGAACCTTAAAGACAGCAATCATGCCGCCTCTCACCCTTCTCTTTTCTAGTGTCAACATGACCAATTTATTTAGTCACTCCTCATAGTCCAGTCCTTCCATTCCCTCAATCATTTTGGTTGCCCTCCTTTGTATCTTCTTGATTTCTCCCATATCCTTTATGTACTGCAGTGACCAGAACACAGTACTCTAAGTATGGTCTCACCATATCATATGCTCTATGTCCAGATGACTATTGTTCATGTGTAAGTACGGACAGCAAATACTGGCAGGTTATTCAACACATGCTCACATTCTAGCAATTGTTCGGAGCGAGAGCATTCCGCACCCCCCCCACCCCAGTTTTATTTTGTCCTTCTTCAGACCAGAGCGTTTAGGCCAACTTCAGTGTTTCAACCGCTATCTTAACTGCTTGAACCAGCCTGTTCCAGGCCTACAATGCCTCAGGTTCACTCGAGACCCTGTTGTTTGTTTAAACCAACCAAGCCACTGGGGATTGTTCAGTTATTGCTTTTGAAAAAGAATTTCGCTTGACAAATTAATTGTAGCCAAACATAGCAATCATTGCAAAATAATCACATTTCAACCCTGAATTATGAGGAACTTCACCACAATCGGTTCTGCTGGCTGATGGTTAATTCCCCTGTTCCAACATACAAGGAAAAATAGCACAATAGGGAAGAGCTAATGTCTGTCTCACTCGGAAAAAAAGGGAAACAGAAGGATCCCAGGAAGGATAGTATCTCTGTATTCTGTACTGTATGTCAGGTTCAGCCTCTCTGTCCCCACCCTTTGGAACTCCATCCCACGGTCCCTTTGCCTTGTCCCCACCCTTGTCTCAAGGCATGTCTCAAGACCCTCCTCCTTGACAACGCCTTCGGCCACCTTCCTACTCCCACCCTTCCTGCCCTCTACCCCTCCTGATCCCAACCTGCTGCTCGGATCCAAATCCCTGACTGCCCAGCGCCTTGGGACATCCTCCCGACAAGAAAAGGCACTAAACAAATGTAATCTGTTGTTGTTGTATTTCAGCTCTATTATTAATAGTAATAACTGTTGTATTTCACCCACCCCTCCTGGTAACCCATTCTTGATTATTCTTTGTGTAAAAAAAATACTTCCTGGTTTCTGTCCTAAAATTGCCCTTCGCACGCTTGAATCTACCATCTTTTGTCTGGTGGCTTGGTATGCCTGAAAATATTGTTCTGAGATTCCTTTCTCTATCCCATTAACATACATTACCAGAAGCACTATTCCAAGGTGTTTCTTCAAGACTGAGGGGCCCTCACATCTCAGCCCACTAGCAGCTGCTCTTCAAGACAACAATTGCTTGAATTTCCAAGTATGGTGATTTGCTATTTCCCCAGAGGTGAATAGTGCAACTGTACAATAAAAGTATTTGCACTGGAATAAGAGACAGAGGCTGAGTTTACAAGTTAGGGTATTTCTCTCAAGCCTGTGTCTAACGGATCCTGTAATCTGATCAGAGGATGCAGTGCCAATTGACATCCCTCTTACACATAATTATTATCATTTTTATTATGTTATTACTCACTCAAATATTTAAAATTTAAATCACTCTGTGGGAACAGTTTCAAAGTGATATTCAATGATGGGCCAGCCAGACCATATAACATAATAATAATAATTTGATATAGCATCTTATCACGTCTACGAGTCTCAAAGTGCTTCACAGAATATACTTAAAAGTGAATTGACTAAATAGTTTGTGGGCGCAATGCAGCAACCAATTGCGCCCATCAGTTTCCTACAAACAGTCATGAATTGAGTGACTAAATTATTATTATGTTTATTTATCTATCTGTCTGTCTAATCTTTTTTTTTGAAGGGCTTATTACCCTGGAAAAGCGATCCACTAATCGACTAACAATCAAGGTCCTACTTACGACTTACATACAAATGAATGTTACTTTTCTTAATGTATTTGAACTTCCTAAAATAGCTCCTTTTTGCAGAAGGTTGATAATAATAATAATCCTTGCATTTGATATAGCGCTTTTCATGTCGGGAGGACGTCCCAAAGCACTTCACAGAACACACTGCAAAGTGAATTGATTGTATATTTGTGGGCGAATGCGGCAGCCAATTGCGCACAGCAATGTCCCACAAACAGTCGTAGATTGAAAATGACCAATTTATTATTGTTTTGGGTTTTGAAGGGATTATTATTAGGCGTGTGGTGTAAGGAAACTTGCCCAAAGTTTCACCCTGCCTGGAATTGAACTCAGGTCTCTCGCTTGCAAAGCGAGTGCTCTAACCACTGAGCTACAGGACTATTCTGGTGTTATCAAAATGTCTTCTTCCCACCCTTCCCAGGATTTAAAGAACACCTGAACAGGCAAATGGGGCCTCAGTTTAATGTCTCATCTGATGAACGGATGTGCAAACTTTCCTGGTTCCTTCCTGAGCCAGAGTCTGGGTTACAGGAAATGTGTAGCCATCATAGATTCGTCTGGTTGGCAATCGCTGACAGGCAAATCATTAAAATTCAGGCAGGACTGAAGCCAGGTCAGAGCGGAACATCGTCTGCTGGTTGCAATGTACCTGCCATCTGCAACATCAGGAATTTTCCATTGCTTTCCCTGATGATGAGGTGAAGGTAAGCTTCTTTTACAGCGAGCCACCATTGTAGACACTGAAGCTATTGTGAATGGGTTTAGACCACTTATCATCCCTGATTGTTTGCACATTTGCAGTAATCCGTGCACCTGTCATTAGTCGCTTCTCTCTTCCACCAGAAAAACTTGGGTTACATTCAGTATTTGTGGAAGATTCAGAAATAATTTGAATCATTGTTGTCAAACAAGGTAATTAATTACCTATCAACGTGCCTTGAATGTCTTGAATACTTTTTATTTGAGCCTAGCTTCTGCCTAATTTCTTTTTATGGAAGTCCTTCCACCTTGCCTCCTCTTTTCCTGCCTTAAGACCTATCTTTTCAATCGCCCTTTTGCCCACCTTACCCCCTCCTCACTCCCCAGCTTGAGCTCCCATTCAGCTGTGTGACTGTGTGAAGTGTTTTGAGACGTCCTCCCGAAGTGAAAGACACAAAATACACATAGATTGTCGTTAAACAATTTTGCACATCCTGAACTCCCAATGAAATACACTGCTCCTTTCCAAGGTTGTTCACTCACTTCAAAATTCCCAGTCTTATTTCTGTCCTGGTCTACATTTAGGCTTGGTTTGTATGGTTGCTTAACCATTCCATTTAGCCATTATGCCATTGCATTTTTACGCAGAATCTACAGGGCGTTCACAAAGTCCTGTTACCTCCATGTTGTTGCTTTTTTTACACAGTGCACTGGAAGAATGATTATCATTGAATTTAGAAGTACTTAAGTGTATTCAGTACACTTGTTCAACTGTATTTAGACATCCAGAGGATCGATGTATGTGAGCACCATCACTTTCACGGCAGATAATGATCCGTCACCATGTTCAGTGCCACATCTTCCATATCATGATGGAGCGTCGAGGCGAAATGCAGCTGACAGCTTGTTTCACTCGTCTGTAGTCTCATATTGCTTTTTTGTAACAGGAGGGTAAGAGGACTTTGTGGACACCCTAAAAAGTACTGAAACAGGCCATTAGGTCCAACTAGTTGATGCCAGTGTTTATACTACCCATGAGCCTCACCCATCCTAATCCCCTTCCCCATCCTATCCCATTCTCTCTGTTTCGTTTATTTTGTGTGACAGTTTCGCCAGCATTCAACCAGTTGTTACATTTCGCTGGAGTAAAGGTACATTAAACAAGAGTGAGCTTTTTCAGAAAATCTAATGAATATGTATAAAATTCAGTTTGGATCAAGGAGCATTGAAACAACTCTCATAACAGCTATATGAGATTAAATTGAGTAACTGCAACCACATTCCCAATTTTTGTTTGCTCTCATTTAGAGTCTAAATTGCCAATTTTTGTTTGCTCTCATTTAGAGTCTAAATTGCAATGACCCATTCTGCCTTCCCCCACCTACGCAACATTGCTCGGTTCCGCCACTGCCACCCCCCCCCACTCTTTGGAACGCCATCCCACAGTCCCTTCGCCTTGCTTCCTCCCTTGCCTCCTTCAAGGCACGTCTCAAGACCTTCCTCTTCCACCACACCTTCAGTCACCTTCTTAACCCTACCCTCACCGTTCTCCACCCCTCCTGATCCCAACCCCCCCGCTCGTATCCAAATCCCTGATTATCCAGTGCCTTGGGATGTTCTCCCGTCATGAAAGGTGATATATATATAATTTGTTGATGTATTTCTTCACAGGTTTCCTGATTAAGGATTCCTGATCGAACAAATGGTGATTGCTCCTTGGATTCTGAAGTACCTCACACTGACCCACAGAAACTCCACTCCAATGTGAATTGCAGCATCTCATTCCAAACATTAGCCTGGGTTACTGGGGTCATGCGGTTACTGGGCTATGGGATACATGACAAATTAATCTATTAATTAGTGAATTTTTTTTGAGGGACACTGGGAGCACCTTTGAAATAGTGCTATGGGAACTTTACCATCAACATGAACCATCTGAACAGCCAGACAGAACCTTGTACTCTCATCTACAACAACAACAAAATTACATTTATAGAGCGCCTTTCACGTCGAGAGGACATCCCAAAGCACTGAACAGTCAGGTGTCGGGGCCCGAACATGGGGGAGGGGTGGTGTAGGGGTGAGGGAAGGCAGAGAGGTGGGAGGGCGACCAAAGGCACAATCAAAGAGAAGGGTCTTGAGACCGGCCTTGAAGGAGGCAAGGGAGGAAGCGAGGCGAAGGGACCGTGGGATGGAGTTCCAGAGTGTGGGGGCAGAGAGGCTGAAAACCCGGCCACCGATGGTGGGGCAGGTCGGGCGGGAAACATGGAGCAGACCAGAGCCCGCTGAGCGGAGGGAGCGGGCAGGTTCGTAGGGAGTCAGCAGGTCAGAGAGGAAGGAGGGGGCAAGGCCAAGGCCATCTACAAACACAAAATGAAAACATTTCACTGAATTTTGTGAAGTGATTATTATTCTTATTAAATCCTGTGAAGCTCTGTGAGAATGTTTTGATGATATAACGCACTACATCAAAAGCAAGGGATTATTATTATGTGGCTTAAAGAGGGGAAGCAACAATGGACTTCTAATCTGAGAAGTTCCCTTTAGCTTGCAAGTCCTGACTGATTTTATGGAGTCCCATAAATTAGCGGTGAGCGCATTTGCCTTGCAAGCAAGAGGACCTGGGTTCGATTCCCGGGCGGGGAAAAAGCCTTCAGCAAGTTTCGTTACTCCATATGCCTCTGGTTACTGAGTAGTAAATAGGAACCTAATTGTTAGTCAATTGGCAGATCGCTTTCCAGGGGTAATAATCCCTCAAAATCTCACCCCACCCAAAAATTTGGTCACTCAATCACCGACTGTGGAAACATCTCAAGGATGTGACAAGGCACTATCTCAAATGCAAGGATTGTTATTATTTTATGAGGACCTTTCTCAAACCACTCCATTATTTTAACAGAAAGAATTACACTGAATGTGGAAAAAGTAGCATCTTGCTTGTTTAAATGTTGAATGCTTAGTTGGAGTTAAGAGCCCAACAGCGTTGAGTGAGGTTGAATGAATATCAGTCAAAATATAGCCACAGAGAGCTGAGTTAATGACTACTGCATATTAGCAATCGCGTCAATTTAGCTGTGAGTGTGTTAATTCTGCACTGTCACACTGTCAGGCTCAGAGATTCCTCCAGGTTAGTTCTCTTGACGATATAATCAGCACAAACTCAGGAATAAATGTGTTTGAGGCCTTCGAAGCCCTTTGAGCTTCAGAAGATTCAGTGGTCGTTTTAATCATTGTCTGAAAAAAATACTTGGTTTAGATCATGGTGAAATGAGTGGAGATAAGTGATCATCAGCAGCACTGATGGTTAGTAAAGCAACATGTGGGAACATTTCAGCAAGTATAGAAATACGAAGTCTGAAAGCCAGCAACTCAGCTGATAAGGTATGATGCAGTCATTGTCAACACTGTGGAAAGTGTATCGAGACACACAGAAACAGGAGCAGGTCATTCAAAGCTATCAAGTCTGCTCAGATAGGTTCGAATGGCCTGCTCCTGTTTCTATGTTTTCATGGTTCAGAGCTCTTTGTCTTTTTAATCATATTCCTTTGTGTTTTCTCCACATGTGTCAATCTGGCTCAGTCGATAGCACTCTCGCCTCTGAGTCAGAAAGTTTGGGTTCAAGCCCCAGGTCAGGTCTTTCAATTGATAGTGTAGGCTGGTTCTCCCCTGTGGTTCTAGGGGTACACTGCACTGTTGGTGGTGCTGTCCTTCACCTGAGATGTTAAACCGAGGTCCCAACTACCTACTCAGCTGGATGTTAAAGATCCCATGGCATTACTCGAAAAGAAAAGGGTGTGCTGGCCAACAATCCCAGATTAAACAGATCATGGCTCTTTATGTTGTATGCATAGTGGTGCCACGATTGCCTACAAATACGTGAAGTGTTTTGAGACATCCTCCTTGCAATGAAAGGCCCAAATATTCATCCATCTACCTTTTAAGCACTTCAAATCATTCCTCAACTATTACCTACCAGAGCATCCCAGATACCCATAACCTTTGATGTGAAGATATATTTTCTCAAATCACTTTAAAATATGTCCCCTCATCTGCATTTCTATGGCAGAGAAGCCATAAATGAAGGCAACACTCTAGACTTGGTTTTGCCTGTGTGCCTACTTATTTTATATCTAAGTCTCATGACAGAGGGCAAAGTCCCATTAGCCATTTTTATTGCTTTCTACACCTACAAATGAGCCTTTAATGGCTTATTGACCTAGATCCCTAAATCCCTTCGTTCATCTAACAGTCAGAACTTTCCATTTAGGAAGTATTCCCCTCTGCCTTTGATAATTGCACAACCTCACACTTTGCTATGTTGAACTGCATCTGCCATCATTCTACCCACATGCTTAATCACTCCATATCCTTTTGCGATTTGCTGCTTTGTTCATAATTCACATCACCTCCTAGCTCACCTGTAAACTCGGACATACCCCCTCTATTCCCACATCCATGCTGACTATACACAGAGCAAAAAGCTAGGTCGGCAGCATCGATCTCTGACAAGTAAAAGTAAGTAGTGGTTTCTTGGAAAATAACAAGCAAGCTTAAAAGAAATGGTCAGGTTAAAATTCCACTTGGGTCCAAATTTTCTCCTTTAATTTTGCATTTCAGAACGTGCAAAATTTAGCAGATTGTTGAATTCAGTTTTAAGTTTGAATCTCTTTTTCTCTAACAAAACTTGCAGAAAAACATCTTCAAAATTAAAGACTGTATTTACGAATTTGACCTATTTTGAACACTTTATGTTAACAGAGTAAATTTAGAGATGGTGGAATTTCTACCTAAGTGTCCCTGCAAATTCCCTCTTTTCACCTCATCTAAAGCTATCGTAAGCTCCTGATAACTCGACCCTGCCTTAACATGTCACTACCACTTAATTCATCGTGGTGTCATCATCCCGACCACATTTATTTATGCATTTATACGTATGTTTAACTTGCCATTTGAGATAATTCGTCAGTGAGCCCTTTTCCCTTGGAGTGAAGAGTTATGAGGAGTTTACTGAATATATTTTCCCATTCTTTCGAAATTGGAGTTATCCACTTGAATCCCATTCCACAGCACATAGATCAAATTCTCGAGGAAGCATCGAAGGAAATTTTTGGACAATGTGTTGGGAGTCAATATTTCTCTGGTAACCAGGATTAGAATTTTTTGTCACATAAAGACTGATGATCAATATTAATAATAATAATCCTTGCACTTGATAACAGCGCCTTATCACATCGTTGAGAAGTCTCAAAGCACTTCAAAGAATATATTGCAAAGTGGATTGACCATGTATTTTGCGGGGCGAAACATGGCAGTCAATTGCACACAGCAGTGTCTCAGAAACAGTCATGGATTGAGTGAACACATTTTTTTGGAGGGCTTAAAGCTTCATAAACGGAAATTCTCTCGGATTCTGAGAGTGGGGGCGATTAAGAGGGAAATTGAATTTTAGCAATACAATTTCTATACAGACAGGTGTATTTTTCCAGAAAACACATCGATTTCTTCAGCATTGGCTTTCAGATGAACATCTTGGCCATTACTATTCAATACTCGCCATAATAAAAGTTAAAACCGCTGAAAATGAATTCATCTTGCCTGGGTCTGATGCTTAGTGCTGCCTTGGCACTACTGCTGTTCAAACTCATTCATTTAATCTTGTTTTACTCTGCAACATCAGAATGATTTATGGACTCAGTGGTTCAACATCCAAAGAGAGAGTGAGTGGGAGATGGAGAGAGAGAGAAAGAGAGAGTGCGAGAGGACATCATTTAGTCTCTTGGTATCAACATATTGTTACATTTTCTGCAACTTTACCTATACACCTGTATGGTGCAAAGTGGGAGCCAGTGGTAATAAGCACTTAATCCTCTATGTTGAGCAGCTCTTAATCATGGGATATAGGGCAAGTGATGCCGAAAGCAGCAGTGTATCGCAGTGAGTACATTTAATCTATTTAGCTTACAATTTCAACAAATGCAATATTGATTTTGGTTTCATGCACATTAATCATACTGGGAAGCTTTCCAAGCAAATGACAAACAATGCTTACAGGGTCACCCAGCTGAGCAGCTGCATGAGGAAACTGCTCGTGTGAAAGTGTGTGTGTGTGTGTGTTTGGGGGGGGGGGGGGGGAGTTAAAAAATCTACTTGCAAGGTCAAAAATGGCTGCTTGAAATCTACGCAAGGTATTTTTCTCGTCAAGCTTCACCTAATTTCATTCTAACTCATTCTGCTATAAGGCTGGATCGATGTTACATTCATTCAAAAAATAATTCGGAGAGTGCAGTCAATCAAACAAAAAATCAAGCAAAAATGCCTCTTGATTTACTTCATTGCTGCCTGCAATTCGGAATGGGTTGATATTGGACAATCCACCTGCTCAGCACACAGGGTCTGGATCCCTTCGGTACAAGTCGTGGTATAGACGGTGCAGGGCAACGGACAGACTATGGAGTGGAAAGCAAAGCTTCCGTACTGCTTTCTTTTAAAATCTGCATGAAAACACTCCCTTCCCTCTCCCACCTCCTCCCCCGTAATTGATATCTGACGCTTTGTGTTACTTCCCAGTTTATCTGATCTGAAAATTCCAGTACTGCTTTCATCAGCACTCCGCCAACCCAGCACGTATGAATCCTGGTGAAGGATCACAGGCACACATCGATAAGTTGCGATGAGTTGCATATTATTATTATCATTATTATTATTATGTATTTCCAAACAGGAAAAAAATCTGCTAACGGCGTTGGAAGGAAAGACACTGAAATGCTCTGAGCTTTCATTTGGAAATTAGTGAATGCAGTGGACGCACGGGTGATGCACAGCATCATGAACTCTGTAATGCAATGCTGTTTAATAGTGTTTTAGAGCCTTCCATTCACTACTCATCCACAAATCCTTCCACTCCCTGGCTACCCTGATCTCTCCAATCTTCTCCTACCCTACACCCCTGCTCGCCCCCTCTCCGCTCAGCTAATTTGGGTGTACTGTGCTTTTCCAGCCCTCTGCTTGTCGGCAACAGGGGCTGAGCCTTCAGTTCCTACGCTCCTAACTTCTGGAGATCCCTCCCCCTCACCACTCGGTCTTATTCCATCTATTTCTGTCTTTAGGTCCAACTCAAATGCTAACTCTTTCAACGTGCCTATTGGTCACTACATTCCCTCGCTCATCCCGTCCTACACCCTTGTTTGATGTCTAAACCCACCCTGTAAAGCTGTCCAAGATGTTACTCCATGTGAAGGCTACTATAGAAATGCAGGTTGTTGTTGTACTGCGAAAACAGAATCTGAAGGATGTTTGACTTCTCGCTCTGCCACGGGTTGTTGTTGCTAAATAAAATTCACACAATCTTAAACCTCAAAATCTCCTCTACTTGAAGGCATTTTAATTGTAATAATCCTTGCATTTGATAAAACTCCTCATCACATTGTTGAGCTGTCTCAAAGCGCTTCACAGAATATACTGTAAAGCGGATTGAATGTGTATTTTGTGGGTGAAACACGGCAGTGAACTGCACAGC
The DNA here is from genome assembly GCF_018977255.1 of Callorhinchus milii. Lineage (NCBI taxonomy): Eukaryota > Metazoa > Chordata > Chondrichthyes > Chimaeriformes > Callorhinchidae > Callorhinchus > Callorhinchus milii. The sequence continues at coordinate 79,320,636 of NW_024704744.1, forward strand.
AGTGTCCAATTAACAGTCAACTATTATTTATTTTTGGAGAGATTATTACCCTGGAAAGTGATCCACCAATCGACTAACAACCAATTTGATTAAATTGTAAACTTACTATTCATTTTGGTAAAACAGTTTTCAAATCTTATTTCAGTTATATTTGGCGAAAAGATTTTTGCTCTTTCCATTTTCAAACGGGACAATTTATTCCTGTTATAAATTACAACACGCTAGTTGTTTATTAACCATTTTATTAATGTCTTAATGATTTGAAATGTAATTTATGGATAACTTAACCTGGTGACATGTTCATTTTATTTCCCATTAGTAAAGGCAAGTAATATTTTGCACCCCACTGTACATGTGCCTCTGCAGTGGTACTGGCACATTTCACAGATTTACAAAAACTTTGTTACTTATGGCATCTGCTAAGATGTACAGAAAGCTGTGACTTCAAATTTTAAAAAAAATTCAAAGATTGCTGATGAAAAGGGCAGCCTTTAACCACTGCTCATTAGAAGTTTCTCTTGAATTTAGACCGAGCACGAGGTGAAAGCCGATGAAAAGCAAACCTTGCAGTCTGGCATGATCTGCATGCCTGGATCTGTGCGAGGGTCATCCTCACACGGCTAAACTGCCTCTCCCCTCAGGCCGCTGAGACCTTCATCTATGTATTCATTACTTCTAGGCTCGACTACGTCAACGCCCTGCTTGTCGGCCTTCCCAACTCTTTCCTCCACAAGCTGCAGATCATTCAGAACTCTGCAGCTCATGTCCTCCAGGCTCCGTGACCCCATCACCCCCACTGGCTCCCCATTCCCCCAGAGGAGAGTTCAAAATCCTTTCAATTTTGTGGAGTCCTGTAGCTCAGTGGTTAGAGCACTCGCTTTGCAAGCGAGAGACCTGAGTTCAATTCCAGGCAGAGGGCGAAACCTTGGGCAAGTTTCCTTACTCCACACAGAGCCTAATAATAATCCCTCCAAAACCCCAAAAAACAATAATAAATTGGTCATTTTCAATCTACGACTCTTTGTGGGACATTGCTGTGCGCAATTGGCTGCCGCGTTCGCCCACAAATATACAGTCAATTCACTTTACAGTGTGTTCTGTGAAGCGCTTTGGGACGTCCTCCCGACATGAAAAGCGCTATATCAAATGCAAGGATTATTATTATTAATATAATGTCCTCCACTGCCTTGCTTCTCCCTACTTCTGTGACCAGCTAACCTCATCTTGCTTTGTCCGCTCCCTCCGCTCGACGGACTCTGGCCTGCTTCACGTCCCCTGCCCCACCATTGGCAGTCGGGCCTTCAGCCTTTCTGCCTCCACTCTTTGGAACCCCATCTCACAGTCCTTTCGCCTCGCTCCCTCCTTTGCCTTGAAAACCTTCTTCTTCAACTGTATTTTGGTCACCCTCCTACCCCGCCATCCCTGCGCTCCACTCCTCCTAATCTCGAACCGCTGCTCAGGTCCAAGTCCCTAATTGTTCAGTGCCCTGGGACGTCTTCCCGACGTGAAAGGTGCTGAACAAATGTAATTTGTTAATTGTTGTCTTTTTTTACAGGTTGGGTATTCTGTTGGGATGAGATCAGATGGACCGAACAGCCTTCTTCATCCAAACCAATTTGTGAAATGACTGTATATTTGTGGGCGAAACACGGCAGCCAATTGCACACAACAGTGTTCTACAGACAGTCGTGGATTGAAGGGACCAATTTATTCTTGTTTTTTTTTCTTGAGGGATTATTATCAGGCGTGTGGAGTAATAATAATAATAATAATAATCCTTGCATTTGATATAGCGCTTTTCACGTCGGGAGGACGTCCCAAAGCGCTTCACAGAATATACTGTAAAGTGAATTGACTGTATATTTGTTGGCGAACGCGGCAGCCAATTGCGCACAGCAATGTCCCACAAACAGTCGTAGATTGAAAATGACCAATTTATTATTGTTTTTGTTTTTTTTGGAGGGATTATTATTAGGCGTGTGGAGTAAGGAAACTTTCCCAAGGGTTTGCCCTGAGGGGAATCAAACCCAGGTCTCTCACTTGTAATGCGAGTGCTCTAACCACTGAGCTACAAGACTCCATGAGGCCAGGACACTGGACATTGGACTATATTTGAAAAAATGCTGTCTATGGGTGAGCTCCTATGTTAGGTTCTATGTTCACACCCTAAGCCACTCGGATGGCATTGTTTGTGGCATCGCTTTCATCTTCCTGAGCAGCCTTTTTCATTTCAGTAGCAGTCAGTGCTTTACTAGCCTGGAGCCCATTCTGTTTCAGCTAGAATTAGAATTAAGGTCATGATATAATGTCCCCGGTGTTACACATACACACACGTGTACAAACAATTCTACAGGAAGAAACAGCATTTTACAGGCCTGAACACTTCCTAACTAATTAATGTTGATGGATAAGATAACAAAGGGTATTTGCAATTTTTAGTGTGAAAGATTAAACAGCCTTCAGAAGGTAGCGTCCCTTATGTTAACCAGTCTCTCCTGAATTAAAAGTCCCAGGCTTGCACCCTACAACCATATGGTTCAGAGGTGAGAGTGCTATCTGCCTTTTTCTGTGCTATAATTTGCTATGATTCTCTATGGTTGGTAGATTGAGAGTGGCTACTATTTTTAATTTTGGTTCACCATTTTCAACTGTAAATTATAGACGTTGCAACAGTTTTAAAACACAACATTTGTCTGGTTGGAGAAGGCTCTTTTGACCAATCCAATCTCAATCCCTCCAGAACACACAACCTCCTGCCTCCCTATAACTGCATCAAGCTGCTTTTTAAATGAATCCAGTGTCCTGGCCTCAACCACCTTTCCCAGCAACTCTGCTACAGCCGTAAACCTATTTTCTGCTCCTCATTTGTTTGAAATCATGATCTACCAAACTCTCCGAGGCCCAACAATTGCTTTTAAGCCTCCAGCCCTGTGGTCTCTGGCATCAGTTAGTTATCACTGGTGACAGATATGAAACTCTGCAAATACAATACAAAATTACATGTGTATAGTGCCTTTCACGTTGAGAGGACGTCCCAAGAGCTGGACAGTCAGGGAATTGGATCATTTTGGTAACAATTTTGGTAAGAGTTTGGCCTTTTAGTAGCAATTCAAGGCATGATTTTGAACAGTATATTTTTCAAGTTCTTGCCCTCTCCCCCCACAGCTGAGGTAACACTGCATCACTACATCCATTTGTCCTAATCACCGGCTGAATTTCAAGCACTGAGCAAAGTAATTTACGAGTCTTCCTCAATTCATTAAATTGTAATTATTTAAATAATAATAATAATACTTATAATAAGCCTTGGATTTTGATATAGCACCTTATTACTTCATCGAGAAGTCTCAAAGCAACTCGCAGGATATTTTGTAAATTGGTGCAACTGTTTGTTTTTGTGGGCAAACTATTATTAGTAGGTAATAATTTTATCATTGTTGTAAATTCAATAAGCAGTTACTTTTCTCACTCTATCCTTGTCGACCACAGGCCAAATGGCCTTAGTGGTTTACGAACGTGTACTTTTGCTGCAACTTATTATTATTATAATTATAAGAGGAAATGATAGGCACTGACATTTTAAAGCATTGTGCTTCTGGAGACTAAAGTCAGCATCTTTTTGTCACTGAGTCAGCAGGTATAAGCAATCAAAGCGGATTTTATAATAGTTTCAATAGTCACAATCTATTTTTTTTTGCAGACTTTCAAAAAATAAATAAAAACAGAGCTTCGATGACCTATGAAGAACTGTAGCGTTTTGCCTCCTGTGTCTGAGAATGCTGCAATGCTTCAGGCCATGTCTTTCAGGAGTCAATTCGCATCTGCTTACTCAGTGCCTTTTCCAAATGTATGTAATTTCATGCATTTGCAAACAAGCAGAGGTTTGAAGACAGAGAAGCCAATGAATAGATTTCAACAATAACAACGATGTTAGGCATGCTTTAGAGGGCGTTAGAACACAGACGTATACATTTCTGTTCCTTATCCCAACTCTTCCCTCCACAAGCTGCAGATCATCCAGACCTTTGCAGCTCATGTCTTTGCCCCCACCAGGCTCCGTGACCCTATCAACCCCAGCCTCACCTGGCTCCACTGGCTCCCCATCCCCCAGATGATAAGAGTTCAAAATCCTCATCCTCGCCTTCAAAGCTCTCCACAGCCTTGCTCTTCCTACCTGTTACCTACTGACGCCATATCAACCTGTCCGCTCCCTCTGCTGAACAGGCTCCGGCCTGCTCCACGTGCCCCGCCCAGCCCGCCCCACCACCGGCGGTTGGGCCTTCAGCCTCTCTGACCCCACTCTTTGGAACTGCATCCCGCAGTCCCTTTGCCTCGCTCCATCCCTTGCCACCTTCAAGGCATGTTTCCAGACCCTCCTCTTCGACCGTGCCTTCGGTCATTCTCCTAGTCCAACCCTCCCTGCCCTCCACCCCTCCTCACTAATCCCAACCAGCTGCTTGGGTACAAACCTCTGACTGTCCAGTGCATTAGGATGTTCTCCCAACGTGACAGGTGCTATACAAATATAATTAGTTGTTGTTATCCCATTGAAATGGCTCAAGGTGCTCATTTGAAGTGAGAACAAAATGAGCTCATTTGAAGTGTAAAGATAAACATGAATAATAATTCTTAATTATAATAATGCTTGCATTTGGTATAGCCCCTTTCACCTTAGGAGGACGTCTCAAAGCGTTTCATAGGATTTACTGTAAAGTGTAGCGACTGTGGATTTGTAGGCAAACGCAGAAGCCAATTTGCACATAGAAACTTCCTACAAACAGCCAAGAAGTGAATGACCAATTGTATCTGGGGGATTGTTGGCCAGGACACCGGGAGGAACTCGCTTCTCTTTTTGAATAGACCGATAGCTCTTCAATGTCCACCTGAACAGGCAGAATGGCCTTAGTTTAACATCTGAAGCTCGGCACCTCCAACAATGCAGTGAATCCCCAGCACTGCACTGGAGCGTCAGCGCAAATTCAAAGTCCCACGTGAGGCTTGAACCCCCAACCTTACGGCTCAGTGGCACTTCAAGTTAAGTGGGAATAAAAATCACAGCTCATTGCCCTCAATGGCTTTCTCTGACACATTCGAAATCCATCACTATGCTTAAGAGTATCCAAATCAGACCTGTATGCGAGAGTTCCACATATGTATACTACCTACACATGGAAATTTCCCTGTGTGTGAAATGGAATGGACACTCCCTCCCTGGAAGGACGCAGCCTGCTTACCCCATTCCAGTGAGTAGGTAACTGTGCCGTCTGATAAGTACAAATCTTGTTGAGATTCTAATTATTATTCAAAACAAGTTGGGTGGTGAATACTCCTCATCACGAAAGCCATCACTTGCATTTTTTAAATAAATGAATGTGGCCTTCATCTTAAAAACCCAGATCATTTATTAACTTACACACACACACACTCCAGCCCACAAAGGACAAGCTAGACTGCGAAGTCTGTGAAATTGCTGTGATTTTCAGTTCTCTTGATGCTACCAAAACACTCAAAAAGAAAAACAAGAGTGTGCTTGAGCCAGTCAGTGTAGAGAGAGCGGAAAGCTAGCTCTTCCTGATTTTATACCATGCGAGCAGGTCGTAAATCGATTCATAGCTGCTGCAAAGCACAGACTGGAGCAGACACTTACTGGGAAATAGGGTTGGCACACCCACAACAACAATTTGCATTTACATAGTGCCCCACATGTGGGAGTAGTATATTGGTGAGCTGACATGCATGTAGGATTTTTTTTATTTGCACAGGAGAAAAGCAAAACGAACACTATTTATATGAATAAAATACAGTGTTGGAATAAAAAGAAAAACTCAGCCATTTCAGCCAGGCAATTGGGACTGAATGTTGCAGATTTCAACCAAAACCTTTTCAGGATATGGACAGAGGGTTTCTGCATTGGTGTCTCAAATCCAATTAAAAATCCCAGGATCGTATACACACAAGACTATAACCCAGTTAAAAAATAATCACTTCTCTGTAATATCCTTTTGTTGTCAAATGAACGCCTTTACAACCTTAGTCTACTCTTTAATCTTATATTATATATATATAATAAAATTCTGTCGCAAGCTGCCTGCCTCATAATGGCTGTCACAAGTTGCTAGAACCACCCACTCAAGAAATTCAGCTTTGAGTTCCATTTAAATTTTCCAACAGGAATAAATAATAGCTGGCAAAGGATTGTGGTATCAGTCCTGCAGCTTTAGAGAAAAAATCTCCCAGTTAGTTCACAAGGACATTGGGATAATAATTATAAAAAACCTTGCATTTGATATAGCACCTTATCATATCCTTGACATGTCTCAAAGCGGTGCACAGAATATACTATAAAGTAAATTGACTGTATATTTTGTGGGTGAAACGCGGCAGTCAATTACGCACAGCAGTGGCCCACAAACAGTTGTGGACTGAGTGATCAAATTATTATTTAGTAACTTTTTTTAAGGCATTATTACTCCCAGAAAAGCGATCCGCCAAACGATTAACAACTGGGTTCCTACTTACTGCTGGATAAACAGAGGTATGTTGTGTAAGGAAACTTGCCTAAGATTTTGCCCTGCTCAGGGATCAAACCTGGGTCCTCTCACTTGCGAGGTGAACTCGCTAACCGCTATGCTACAGTACTCCACAAGTTCTGTAAGGAAACTTGCCTAAGGTTTTGCCCTGGCCAGGAATCAAACTTGTATCCTCTTGCTTGTGAGGTGAGTGCACTAACCACTATTCTACAGGAATCCACACAATTTAGAAATTGCCGCCCCCACAAACACATAATCCTGTTCTTAGGGCCGAGAACAAGAGGACACAGGTACCGGTTTGCAAAGGGCAAATTCAGTACATCTTTACCCAAAGGGTAATTAACGACTGGTCCAGGATTGTCCAGGATAAAGCCTCGCAGGTCATGTCGGATCTCAGCAATATCTAATTAAACAGTACTTTGGGGAGTTCTGCCGAGAGGATCCATATTGTGATCTTGTGCTGTCCATGAAGCCAGATTGCACCAAACTGGAATTGATTGTGCAATATCAGGCTGGAATTCAATGTGTGTCACCAGGGTCTAATTCACTATGTTACCAGGCTGCAAATCACTGTGCTTTGTAGGCTGCAATTCAGTCGCGGGCTTCAAAAGACGTATCTTTCACTATAGTAGTTCTATAGCTTCAACTCAAACCTATAATTGCACTACAATCTTACAACATACTTGAAGACAGCTATTATCCTCTGAGTAACGCAGCTCCCTTTGTGTTCTTGTGGCCGACAATGAGAAAGTCATTACTTTGTTAATATAACTCCACCTGAAGTACTCCTAAACTGTGGGCTGCTTGCCTTGCAATTCAACCAAGCAGAGTAAATTTCCAGCTTGAGAGAGTTACTGAGATGCTTGAACGTAACCTCTTGTTGAAGTAAACTATTCACATGCTCCCTATACTTATCCTGTTTGTGGGTTTCCAGGTGGTTGGGAGGGGGGAAGAGGAATGTATTGAAGAATAATCAGGAAATGAAAATGGTAGAGCCCCAAGTTGAATGTGCAGAAAATAACTGGCAAATCAGCTTTCCTACCGTCACTACAGTATGTTTACTGCCGCAGGCAACAGAATTAAGCTCAACCACAGAGCACTAAAAATCACATCAGGAACGAATGAACTCTACAGCATGAAAGTACCAACAGTGGATGCGTGCTAGAGGTTGCAGTTTGCTGCCCTTGTGTCCCTTTTGAATGTCCTTCAAAACTCTAAAAAAGCTGAACAGGAGCAAAAGCAACTTAAATTACTTTCTCTCCCAGTCTCCTTAGGCCACACACATCCATTAGACCAGTGATCCTTCTATTCTCAGACCTCTGCCAATGACACTAGGAAGTGTTAAGATAGCGTCTGAGAGATGAATGTTACTCCACAGTGCGGACAAGAATCTGTTCCCACTGGATGCTTTAGCTTATCCAACAAAACTGAGGTTGGGAATTTGACACTTAACCTGAACCTCGGGTTACAATACAATTTAAATTTATATGCTGCCTTTCACATCAGGAGCAAGTCACAAAGCGCTTGTTAGAGTAACTAGTCTTTTACGATGTACAACCTTGGGGGCAAAAAAGCATCTGTAATTTGCATCCTTAAATTACAAGGGCCATAAAACAACAACAACAAATTACATTTGTTTCGAGCTTTTCACATTGGGAGGATGTCCCAGGCTGTCCCAAGGTCCCAAAGCAAATATCATGAGCCCTGGTTTCCTTCTGGTAATTGATGCTTTGCCGAGTGCATTTAAATAGCCTTTGAATTATGTCATCTTCCAGTGGTTCGTTAATTTACAGTGCTTGTAAATGAGACCACAGCAAATGATGCCAGTGGCAAACCAAGCTTCCATCGCATTTCTGTTACAACGCCTTTGCGTGGTCACAGGTGAGAACAGCAATTAAATAGACTTTAAAATTTATAGCAATTAGAGCCTAGCAGGTCATGTCAGATCTCAGCACTATCTAATTAAACAGTGCTTTTGGGAGTTCTGCCGAGATCAAGTGCAATTTGGCAACAGAACAGCAAAAGTGAACCCAGAAGGCTATGTTGAAGAGATCACCCTGGATGAATACAGAGCGCCAAGTTAACAAACTGGCAAACAACATTGTGCATTGGCACGAAGGCAGAATAAAGTAATTTCCTTTGATAAAGGATAGATAGAACACAGCAAAATGTTTACTTACAAAAAAAGCCTTGTAGTAAGCCTTACATTTGGTACAGACCCTTAGGATATCATTGAAACGTCTCAGAGTCATGTCACAGGATACACGGTAAAGTGCAATGATTCTGTATTTTATAGACGAACAAGGCAACCAATTTACACACAGCAATGTTTCACAAATAGCTATGAAGCTACCAGTATTATCTGGGGATTATTGGCCCCAAATCTGGGAGAAACTCCCTCCTCTTTTCAAGTAGTACCATGGAATGTTTAAGATTTACCTGAGCAGACAGAAGGGAACTTGGTTTAACTCGGGGTCTCATCAAAGGATATCACCTCCAAAAATATAGCGTTCCCCACACTATATCAGGCTAGACTGTTGAGTTCAAAGTCCTGATGTGGAGCTTGAATCCAGAATTTTCTGACTCAGAGGTTAGAGTGACACCATTTCTCATTCCAACAATCCATAGGTACGTTAAGTCATTTGTGACATGATGGTGGTCAATAAAGAAATACCAGGTTCTAATGTGCAGTATTATCTTACAAGAAATCCTGCGAAGATTCACATCAGCAACAACAACAACAAAATTACATTTATAGAGCGTCTTTCACGTCAGGAGGACATCCCAAGGCGCTGAACAGTCATGCAGGTAATGTAAAACCAGTAAGTATGGATAGTGTAAATCCTAGGTCTGAACTAATTGAAATATGCAGCTCTAATGAGGATTCTGATGATAATAAAAGTTAATAATCCTTGTATCTGATATCTTAGGGTTATTCATCTTATTACTTTATCAAAACATCAGAGGCATTTACAGGAAAACGAACACCTCCAAAATACAGTCACTACATTTTATAGTAAATCCAGTAAATGCTTTAAGATGCCTCGACAATGTGATATGGCATTGTATCAAATGCAACAATTATTAATATCATTAACATATCATTGTTTTTAACTATAAGCCCAGTGGGGGTCTATTTTGCAGCATATGTAAACCATGTCTAAATGTATATGTAAACCTATCTAAATGCATGTCCACAGAGGCAATTACAGTTGGCCTTATTGGTCTAATTAACAACCAACAAAAAGAGAATGGTTGCTAATCATATAATTATGGGCGCCATAATTCCCTCTCTGTTTATATTGTAGGCAAACATAAGGCAAGGTAACAGAGGATAGAAAGAGTGTAAATAATGCTTTATTTGCCAAGTGTTTAAACAGGAGAGAACTCATTATTCAGTGGCATTTTGTTTGTTGCTTTGCGCATTATTAACAAAAAGGATCGGATATTAAAAGTAGTCAATGGAAAATGAGATCCGACATGAAAAGCAACAATTTTATTGCATGCTTCTTATATCCCCTTGAATGGATATTCAGAAAAAGTCTATTTTCTAGCCATTAAGCAAGGATTACCACATTATTAGCTGTCGACTAAAATGCAATTAAATATGAATGTCAACACAGTCCTTTCTTTACAGGATTTATGCGCACTTTTGAAATTCCACTGAGCAATGAACAAAATAGTATCAATATCATTTTCAGCTGCATTAAAACAGATACAAAGCTTTTAACTACAGCCTGCCTCAAGGGGGGTAGGGTGGGGGGAGGGATTCAGTTATGTAAAATTATTTTAATACAATCTTTTGTAAGGGAATTTAGACATTCAAATGGTGAAATGGATTATGAAAAGATGCAATTCAAAAAGATAAATAAATTGAACACGTTTGATGCAAATTATAATAAAAATAATAGTAATAATCCTTGCAATTTGATAGCGTGCCTTTAATGTCAGAAGGACATCCCAAAGTGATGTGTATTTTTGTAGACAATACAGCCACAGTCCACAAGCAGCCATAAAGCAAAATTGTACATTTTTCTTTTCAGAACTGGACCTCTTGTTATCCTAAACTTTAAAATCAGTTTGAAATATTTTGTTAGGTTTTCTTCTTAGCGGGTTTTATTACATATAAATTTAAGATAATTCTTTCACGTCTTCCTGACATGAAAGCCGCTGTATCAAATGCAAGGATTATTATTATAATTGGCATCAAACCAGTCTCACTGCTCCTGTGTGTAGCCAGCCAGCTTGCTCCCTGTGTGCTAGCTGGTTGCTGCGTTAAGCTCCTAGACGCGACCCTGTGTGAAAGACGCTATATAAATGCAAGTTGTTGTTGGGTTAAAAAAGACTTATCATGTCACCAGTGAGATTACTTCCTGCCTTGCACACCGGAGATGATGTCAGCACAGACCTAGTGACCCAGAAATCAACTCTTTTAGGATGAGAGCCAGCCAGTGAGCAGAAAGCAAGCGTACTGGCTCTGCGCACATGCGGGGAACGGGGTTCAGAGTACAACCAGGTTATAACATAAAGAAGTGGGTTAAAACAACAATGCAGCTGCGATGCATATGTGACAGCTTCAATGGGCATTACAAGACACTCCTATGCTTTTCTCTACACTTGACCCTCGGAAGCAATGGACTCCCATGGGATTAAGCAGACAATCACTCTGCAGGATTCAATTTAGGGTCATGTTATCTGTGCTGATGTTGTACAGCGGTGAGCGGTAGCACTTCCAGGATGAATAATCTATTTGAACTGAGGCCTACTGCATTGATGGACGAGCTACAAATATGCCAGCACTCAATACACCTTAGTGCATCAGCCCCCCCAAGTGCTGTGACAAAACAGTTTGTTTATGGGTGTCACCATGTCACTTCTGCAGCAACCCCTCCCTGGATGTGTCTAATGGGATGCACTGAAAGATGGTTCTGTCAAAGTAGCACAGACCCTCATTTTTCTTTTGTGTTCCACAAGGTCCATCATTTGTAGCCTACCCTGATTGTGATTAGTTGTCTTAGTGATGGTTTTGACACTGCAATTGAGAAATGAACTATTACTGTTATTCATCTTGCTGACTAATGTCTCTCTCTCTCTCTCTCACACACATACACACCAAAATCTGTAAGCACCAGGGGCTTCAGACAAACGTGACCCACTTTATTACAACTAAGATTATCAGGAATGTACATGGAGTCCTGTAACATAGTGGTTAGAGCACTCTCCTTGCAAGCAAGAGGACCCAGGTTCAATTCCAGGACAAGGTGAAATCTTAGGCAAGTTTCATTACTCCGCCTGTTGTTAGTCAATTGGCGGATCACTTTCAGTGGATAATAATCCTTAAAAAAAATAATCTGGTCACTCAATCCATGACTGTTTGTGGGACACTGCTGAGCACAATTACCTGCTGCATTTCGCCTACATAATATACAGTCAATTTATTTTACAGTATATTCTGCAAAGCGTTTTGAGACGTCTCGATGATGTGATAAAGTGCTAATAAAATGCAAGGATTATTATTATTATTATGGTTATTGACCAAAGCTATCTAATCCTGTATTTACCTAATGTCCATGCAGGGACAGTTCCACTAGGAGATCAATGAACAGGCATTGAAACAGATTTGAGCTATGCTGAGGTTAACTGTTTGCTCCTTATCAACACCCAAGCTGCGATCAGCTAACTCAGCCCAGACCAGGGATTAAAACCTGGGACCTTTAGGCTTATGTGGCAACCATAAGCCCCTCATTAAGAAGGATCATTTAACTCCAGACCGACCAGAGAATGAACCTCAGACTGCTGGGTATGTGGTAGTATCTCACAATGGAGCCTCGTTTTATTGCATTGGTTGCAATCCATAAAATACCTCTTGCGAGGCATGATAGCCGGTCTCACTATGCAAGAAGGCAGCCGCCCAGCTTGCTCCCTGGCACGCCAGCTGGTTCCTGCGTATTATAAACAAAGTTGTGCTATTAGGGAGCACATTCTAAAGGGGCTGCACTGTACCAACCAGTGCTTTTTGCCACAGAAAGGCTCTAGTCGTGTCATTTTCACCCAATATTTGAGCGCGATAACTTTTTTTCAATAAAGATTATTTTTTGCAATTTATGACTCATTCTTCCCCTAGCAGATTGAGCAGAGTAAATGATGTAGCAGATTTCAAGGAGCGTTCACTCTCAACCACTGATGGAGTGTGGCAAAAAAGGACAAAGTAACCTTTTATTGGTTAGCTCCATCTTGCTCAGTCAGGTTCTGGCAATGACCTTCGCTACAAATGCTCATAGTCTAAATTGACGTTCCAGTGCAGTTCTGGAGAAGTGCTGCATTGTTGGTACAGTCATCTGGATGAGACACTAAACTGAGGTCCCATCTGCTTGTTCAGGTGGACGTTAAAAATTCTGAGGCACAATTTGAAAATACCTCATGTTGTCCCAGCCAACAATACCCCACATACAACTCGACACTTAATTCATGGCTGTATACAAGTCATTGCTGGGTGCAAATTGGCTCCTGCATTCGCCTACAAATACATAGTCACTATACTTTATGTGATTCCAAGTCCCTAAGTGGAGCTTGACCCAACAACTTTCTAACCCAGAGGCGAGAGTGATATCACTGGAGCAGACTGACAAGTTTATCTTATTTTCCAAACGGTATTTTTAAAGTTATTTCAGCCTGTGAATCTCTCATTTTATCACCCTGGGAAATCCTGGATGATGTGAAAAATACTTGTAATTTACTGGAAAAACATGTTAGTAATTTGGCATTTCTTTACATCTGCTGCATCATGGCAGGAAAATAGCAGTCACACAGATTCTGTTTCTAGAATGTGGTACATTGTAGGAACGCATTGAGAAAACGGGATTCCTCACACTGTGAATCCTGTTCCCAGTCAGGAGGCGTGTCGGGAGGAACTTCCTACATGGAGGAAATTAGAAATTAGCTTTGGATTTATCCTCACCAGCAAAAATGTAGTTGCTTTTGGTTTACTAATATAATAATAGTTACATTTGATATAGCCCCTTATCACTTTGAGCCTCAAAATACTTGATTTTACTGTAAAGTGTAATGACTATGTATTTTCGCCCACAAAACACACGATCAATTCAGTTTACAATATATTCTGTGAAGCGCTTTGAGACGTCTCAATAACTTGAGATGCTCTATCAAATGCAATGATTATTATTATATTATTACTTTGTTGGCGATACAGTAGCCGCAGCAATGTCCCACAAACACCCATGAAGCGAATGACCAATTTTATTGTACTTCATTTTGTTAAGCGTCTTATATACCGTTAAAAGGTTACTTAATGAGATGACACTTTGAGGCAGAAGAGCCCAAAGTTATCTGGTCAATCCTCATAATTCATCTCTGTAATACTACAGATCAACCATTTGTGTACTTCTCTGAAGTGCTTCTTTTTATGATCATACCTGTTATGAGGTGACAACCAGATGTCTACACAGCTCTCCAGGTGTGGACAAACATGTCATGTTGGAGCCAGCTCAGAGAAGCTCTCACAAATAATTTGACCAGCTAATTAAATTTATAATCAATTTATTCTGAAAATAAGACACCAGGATATTAAAATATCCAGACAGCAATATTAAAATATCCAGCAACTGTTCCTTGCTGCTGCATCAAAGTTGTGGGATGATAAATAGGTGTACAAAAAGGCTACATCTTTTGAGCCTCAAAGGGACATATTTCAATTTCACAAAGAATAATTTCAAGACTAAAAAAAAATTCCACCTTTGTGAGGAATTGTTGTTTCCTAAAATCTGTGCTCACAAATCACGCGCCTGTTATTTTTTGTTCTGCCAGCAAAGGAACTCCAGGTAGAGAATCATTTGTCAACAACTGCAGCTTGTTTCCACTTGAAACTCTCAGCTTCATCTGATAATGAAGAGCTTCTTAATTCCAGCAAACATGTTTGAGACTCACTGCCAACCATCTCAAACCGTCCGTCACATGTTGATCGCATGATGCTGAGCTCCAGCCCAGGGCTAGAGACGGTGTAGAGGAGCACTCACAGAGGGAGAAGATGTTCTCCCTGGCAACCGCTGACAGGTTACATGTGACAGTCTGAAGAACATGTACTTCCAGATTGTGGTCTGCCATTTGGAAATCCCTGATCTATGCTACGATTTTCACACAGAACTTACACTGCTGCGGGCATAAAATAAATGTGGCACAAAAACTGTGGTGTTGCAAGATGGCAACCCGGGCAGTGGGACATTGTGGGACATTGCTGTGCGCAAATTGGTTGCCACTTTCGCCTACAAAACCATGCAGTGACTTCTCTTAGGTAAGCAGGATACGTCCTTCTAGGGAGAGAGCACACATTCCAATCCAACAATCTATCTCTGGAATTTGTGGATGAAATGCATGTAATTCTCAGTTTGGTTTGGATACTCTTAACCATGGCGATGGGTTACTGCTTGGACACCTAGCTGACCCCCCCAAAAAAAAATCACTATACAGTAATTCCTGTGAAGCGATTTTAGACGTCCTCTCAACACGAAAGGTGCTGTATCAAATGCGAGGATTACAAATAGTTAAAAAAAAGAGACTTAAAAACTGGAACAGGTTTTAATCCCTGTTCAATTCAGAGTTTTAATAAGTGTGAAGTTCTGTGTTGTAGCACTCATTCTATGGGAAAACGATTAACTCACCCGGAAATAATCAAAATGAGGTGCTAACTGATTTACTGGATTGCTTTGCGCATACCTAACAGAGAAAAATAATTAAAAAAAACAGAAAGACAGGGAGGTTCACATTTCACAATAAGTATTAAAAACAAGCAGTACTTACCATAGATACCAGTGGATATACAAGGGAATGCCTGCAATTAAAAAAAAGATTGAAGTTTAACCACACAAAAAAAAATCAAAAATTGCCACGAATCTAATCTGATTAAGGGATTAGTGAACATTTCAGAAAAGTACATTGTCTTTTGGGCAGATTAGGGAATGGAAACACAATAGCAACCAATGCAAATCTTTGTACTTATGTGAAGATCTTGTTTTATGTTTGAAATAAATCAAATACTCCACATACTTTTGTGAAACTTAAACCATCGATTTTACTTTCTTTGAACTCACACTAGACATGTAAGAAACAGCAGTGTTCAAATGCCCGGATCAGTAAATGTTTAACTTACTGGAAAAATAATAGACCGACCTCACAGAAAGCAGTTACGGTACAGTACGTGAGATAAGGCTTGGCTTTGATACAATGCTTTATCACATCATCAAAATGAAGTATTTCATAGGATTTTTTTTAATAAGTATATTTGTTGGCGAATGCGGCAGCCAAACTGTACAGCAACATCTCACAAACAGACAATAGGACACATTTTTAGCTGGAGGAAATCTGGTCTGGAAATTAGAAAAAATGTCTTCTCTTTTTGAATAGTGCCATGGGATTTTTAACCTCCTGAACAGGCAGACAGGACCTCAGTTTACCATCAGCCTAGACTATGACCTCAAATTCACGATGTGGGGCTCGAACCTATAATCATCTGACTCAGAGGCACAAGTGCTACCAACTAGACACCTAAATAAAGACCCCATGGCACTTCCTGGTGCTATCTGCTTGCATGACAACATTCACTCTAGTTCAATGCAACTCTGTTTTAAGAACTTTCAGATGAGAACATAAGAATTAGGAGCAGGAGTAGGCCATTCGGCCCCTCGAGCTGCCCCGCCATTCGATAAGATCGTGGCTGATCTTCAGACCTAACTCTAATTACCTGCCCTATCCCCATATCCCCTAATCCCTCTGTTTTTAAAAAATCTATCAGTCTCAGCCTTGAAGATGTTCAAGGACTGAGCATCTACAGCCTTCTGGGGTAGTGAAGTCCATCAATTCACTACCCTCTGAGTGAAGAAATGTTTCCTCAACTCTGTTCTAAAAGGCTGACCCTTAATTTTAAGACTGTGACCCCTGGTTATAGATTCTCCTACCCGGGGAAACAGACCCTCAGTGGCTGCTTTACTCAGCCCTTTAAGAATCTTATATGTTTCAATAAGATCTCCCCTAATTCTTCTGCACTCTAGACAATACAGCCCTGGTTTATTCAGCCTATCCTCATAGGTCAGTCCCCTCATCCCAGGAACCAACCTAGTGAATCTACGCTGCACCCCCTCCAGGGCAAGTATGTCCTTTTTTAAATAAGGAGACCAAAACTGCACACAATACTCTAGGTGCGGTCTCACCGAGGCCCTATACAGTTGCAGCAAGACTTCCCTACTCTTGTACTCTAAACCGTTTGCAATGAACGCTAACATACCGTTCGCCTTCTTAGTTGCTTGCTGCACCTGCAAACTAACCTTTTGAGACTGGTGTACAAGGACACCCAAATCCATCTGCACACTAACGCTATCTAATCTCTCCCCCTCTAGAAAATAATCTGTTTTTCTATTTTTCTACCTAGGTGAATAACTTCACACTTCTCCACATTAAATTCCATCTGCCACCTACTCGCCCACTCCCCTGGCCTATCTATATCCCGTTGCAATCTTTTTGCATCATCCTCAGAACTTACTCTCCCACGTACTTTAGTGTCATCCGCAAATTTAGATACGTTACATTCAATGTCCTCATCTAGATCATTGATGCTTGATTTATTCCGACATGATAAGAAGCTATATTAAATACAAGTATGTTAGTTATTTACTTATTTCTAGATCATGATTCATTTTTTGTTTGCGTCCTTATCTTTGGTCTCAGTCCCACTCTGTGACCAGTACTTGAGAACAATCTGAAAATTTTGAAACTGGCTTTGGGGGTGGATACTAATTACACCTCTTTGCCAGAGAGTGGCCTAAAATCCTGCAATATTATTCAAAAAGAGAAGAGTGTTTCTCCCAGTGTTCCGGGCATAATTCTCCACATAAAATTAGTCTTCGCTTCATGACTGGAGAGGGATATTGACGCTGTCTGGTGTGAAGGGTGCTATATAATTGCAAATTGTTACTGTTATATTGCTGGATTTGCATACAAATAATAGTCGCACTCCATTTTGCAGTGGTATCCTGCAAAGCACTTAGAGACATTCCAATGATGTAATAAGGCGCTATATCAAATGCAAGGATTAATATTAAGGTGTCAACCTGGCTCAGTTCGTAGCACCCTCACCTCTGCGTCAGTGTGTGCAACAATTCCCCCCAAGTAAACTTAGTTACTCACTTTATGGCTATTTGTGGGACGCTGCTGTGCGCAAATTCGCCTACAAAATCTAGTTTACAGCGTATCCTTTGAGACATCCTCCTAACGTGAAAAGGCGCTTGAACTTACAACCTTCTGACTCAGAGGTGGGAATGCTACCAACCAAGCCAGGCAGACATGATGATTTCACATGATGAGGCATCACATCAATGCAAGTATTTTATGATGACTGAAGTAGCATCGAGCTGAATACCGCCCTGCATTTGATGGATATTTTACTAATATTTTACTAATCAAACTCATGCTGTGAAGCCCATCAAGACTTTTCTGTTTTGTAAAAGGCACTATATCAATGTAAGATGCTGTTAAGCATGGGATCTTAATGGTGTAGTGAATCACAGCAGCGAAACAGTGCTGTATAATAATCATCTTTATACTTGATATAGTGCCTTTCATGTTTGGAGGACGTCTCAAAGCGCTTTACATACTACACTAGCTTGTACGATATGAATGACCAATTTTATCTGGAGGATTGTGAGTCAGGACACCAAGGAAACTCCGTTCTCTTTTCAAATAGAGCCGCAGGATCTTTAATTTTAGGAATAAAAATAAGCTCCGATAACACTGGGTTTGAAAAGTTGTGTACTATAACATTGGGTAGGATTTTGGCTCTCAGCCACGACGCTGTTAGGAAGTACCAGGCAGAGAAAGAGCTGCTTGTTTAGGCAAAAATTTTCGTGAAAAAAATGAGGTTGCAATGCAGTGTAATATATTGCATGCTTGTGAGCATCATTTTAAATTGATCTTTTTAATGCGTTAATATATATTGCACAATTATAAGGAAACCCACACTTTTACTTTGGAAGCCGTTTGACACATAAACCACTCATATCAGTTGCTCTGTTCAAGTGATTTCAGTTTGATTGTCACAGTTTGTCAAAACCATTAAAGAAACAAAGCTCTCAAGCCGTTATAAATCATAATGAATATGAAACACTGAAGTACATTTAATCTTACAATGTATCGTATATCAACCCAAACTGCTCCAACTTTCAACAAAGCAACATTCTTTTTTGTCTCCCGTAAATCACTTGTGGTCATACAATCTCGACCAAAGAGGGTTGAGGCGTGCTGTGAGCATTCAGTCATCCCTGCATTGCAACCACAGAAAATCTTTTTTCAAGAAAATCTTTGCCTTAAACAGGCAAATAAGCATGTTTTGTTTCAAATAAACGTTCATCACATACATCGCATTGACCTTTTAAAGATCAGGTCAACTTAATGTGGCATTTTTGAGATTCTCGCTGTAAACCTTTGCCAAATTGAAATAATCTTGGAAAAAGTTAAAATGATTCCAGTAGAAACAGCTAATACTGCTTTACTAGCGTCAGATAGACCACTGAACATTTCCTAGTGATATAAAGTTCATTTCATCCAACTAATAATAATAATTTGCTCACTCAATCCACGACTGTTGTGTTGGACACTGCTGTGCACAATTAGCTGCCAAGTTTCGCCCCCAAAACGTACAATCAATTCACTTTACAGTATGTTCTGTGAAGCGCTATGAGACGTCTAGAAGACGTGATTAGGCGCTATATCAAATATATCAAAGGATTATTATTATTATTATTATCAGAGCTTCTCAATAGCCACCACCTTGGAGATTTAACCCAGGCAATAAGAGGTTCTATGTGGGGGTTATAGAGTTACATTAAGTAATACAGCACGGAAACAGACTATTTAGCCCAACTAATCTGTGGCGGTGTTCATACTCAATATGAGTGACTTTTGTGAGCGAATATGGAGGTCAATCTGCACACAATGTCCCACAATCAGCCTTGAAATGAAAATCATGAGCCATCTGCACTTGATATTTGCTATTCTGTCACATAATAATTATGGGACCCAATATTAAGTACTGTAATTGGCCACGGCTGAAATGCTCAGTTACATTGTGTTAAGGGAAGTGAGTATCATGTCAGGATACAGACCTTGGATCCGAATTTGAATCATTGAGACTTATGGAATGAGGGTTTCTACTCTATGTTGTTTACAGGAGTCTTACATGAAACAATCTTGGACAGTCTCAATCCAGTTCCATCATACAAACTGCCCCCAGTTCAGCGACATTTGGCATTCTCATTCAGAGACGTCACAATGATGGGTGATGTGGGAAATGGAAATGTCACACTGATGCATCACACAGTGGCCCGACAATAATATTCGAGCATACTAGGAGAGAAATTCCACCTGGGTCTAGATTTATTCTATTCATGGAGCATTTCACAAAGGGCTCGCTGTTGGATTCACTTTTGACTTTGAAGCTGGATTTCAATGGTTCTTAAAAGTTACTTTGAGAAAACCGGTTCAAAATTAAGACTTATTTCAGAATTTGCCAAATTCTGGATCCCCTGAATAATAATAATAATAATAATCCTTGCATTTGATATAGCGCTTTTCACATCGGGAGGATGTCCCAAAGCGCTTCACAGAACACACTGTAAAGTGAATTGACTGTATATTTGTGGGCGAACGCGGCAGCCAATTGCGCACAGTAATGTCCCACAAACAGACGTAGATTGAAAATGACCAATTTATTATTGTTTTGGTTTTGGAGGGATTATTATTAGGCTCTGTGTGGAGTAAGGAAACTTGCCCAAGGTTTCGCCCTCTGCCTGGAATTGAACTCAGGTCTCTCACTTGCAAAGCGAGTGCTCTAACCACTGAGCTACAGGACTCCACAAGTCCTGTAGTTAAATAATTACTGTAGTTATTACTATTATAGTTACAAATGTGTTTGCTCTCTCATCCCACATCTTAGGCTTTGTCAGAGTCTTTAATTGTTTACTTTATTCAATATAAAAACAAACAGAATAAACAAATTTATTTTATAGCTTGAACTTTGATTAGAAAACAAACTTGTGTAAATAAAAATAGGAAATTCCTATGAAATAGAGGAAATCCTTCTTGGGTGGACTTCTTCCCCTGTTTTCTGTTTAGAAGGAGCTTTACTCTGCAAATAATAATCCTAATCATACCTGACCAGTCAGTGCTTGATGCTAATACTAATTACTAAGAGGAGAAACATGTTCAACTTCCTGGCATTGGCATCCATTAATGTGAGCGTCCACAAATTTACCAACATACTGAACTGAACAAACTTTCTACGTAAGAGTTTTCATAGATTCATAGAATGTTACGGCACAGAAGGAGGCCATTCGGCCCATCGAGTCTGTGCCGGCTCTTTGACAGAGCAAGTCACTTTCACTAACCCCAATCACCAGCTTTCTCCCCATAACCCTGCAAACCTGTCTTCCCCAGATACCTATCCAGTTCTCTCTTAAAAGTTGTTATCGAATCGGACTTCACTACCCTTTCAGGCAGATCATTCCAAATTCGAACAACTCGTTGAGTGAAAAAATTTCTTCTAACCTCCTCTCTGCTTCTTTTGGTAGATATCTTAAGACTGTGACCATGGGTCACAGACACACCTACCAGCAGAAACAGATTTTCCCTATCTAGCCTGTCGAAACCTTTCATGATCTTGAAGACCTCTATCAAGTCCCCGCGTAACCTTCTCTGCTCTAATGGGAAAAGTCCTAACTTCTCCAGCCTGTCCTCATAGCTAAGGTTCCCCATTCCTGGTATCATTCTCGTGAATCTCCTCTGCACCCTTTCCAGTGCCTTAATGTCCTTCCTGAAGTAAGGTGCCCAGAACTGGACGCAGTACTCCAGCTGAGGCCTAACCAGCGTTTGTATAGATTAACCATAACCTCCCTACTCTTATACTCTATGTCCCTACTAATAAAGCTCAGTACACCAAATACCCTTTTTACTGCCTTATCTACCTGCCCCACTACCTTTAATGATTCGCTCACTTGAACACCCAGATCTCTCTGTATGTTCACCCCCCTTAAGATTGAGCTACCAAGTCTATATTGCCTCCTATCATTTTTCCTACCTAAGTGTATCACTTCACACTTATCCACATTGAAATCCATCTGCCACATGTCAGCCCATTCCACCATTCTGTGTATGTCTGCTTGCAGTTAGTTACAGTCCTCCTCACTATTTACTACCCTACCTAACTTTGTATCATCTGCAAACTTGGAAATAGTGCTCTCTATGCCCAAGTCCAGATCATTAATATATATTAGAAAGAGCAGTGGTCCCAATACCGATCCCTGGGGGACACCGCTGGACACCTCCTTCCATTTCGAGAAACACCCATTAACCACCACCCTCTGCTTTCTGTCACTCAGCCAGTTCTTAATCCAAACTGCCACTGTCCCCTTAATACCGTGGTGTGTCAAAAGCCTTTTTGAAATCCATGTAAATAACGTCCACCGCATTTCCCTCATCAACACTCGCAGTCTCCTCTTCAAAAAATTCTATTAGATTTGTTAGGCAAGATTTGCCTTTAACAAATCCATGTTGGCTGTCTCTAATTACCTCATGTTCCTCTAAGTAGAGATTTATTCTGTCCCGGATTATGGTCTCCAGTAGTTTTCCTATTACCGAAGTTAGGCTGACTGGCCTGTAATTTCCGGGTTTGTCTTTCTGCCCCTTTTTGTAGAGGGGGTAACATTAGCCACTCTCCAGTCTCTTGGAACCATTCCTGTGTCCAATGAAGATTGAAATATAATGGCCAAAGCCTCCGCTATTTAAACCCGTATCTCCCAAAGCAACCTTGGGTGAAACCCATCTGGTTCTGGTGACTTATCAATTTTGAGCCCAGTCAATCTTTTCAGAACTTCCTCTCTGTCTATAGTAATCTGATCTATTTCCTCTCACCCAATACTGCGGCATTTGGGGCATCCATTTCCGTTGTGAAGACAAAGACAGTTCTGGTGGGTATTTGTCTATACGAACTTATACATTCTGAAGGGGAGGGGAGATTTTACATTCATTCTGCCTGTGTTGGAAGGAAACATGTATCTTTATTGTCTAGAGATTTGTGAAGCCACAAGCATCCAAGTTCCCAACAGCCTCAACAGGTTGTGGAAGGGAAACAACAAAAAATCTCTTTCTCCAACTTCCTCAACCAGACAGAGAATATGAGCCCACCATATATGAAGCTCCCAATAGAAGGGAGTTTCTCCCAGTGTCCTGGCTAACAATGCCTCAAATAAAATTGATCATTCACTTCATGTCTGTTTGTGGGACACTGCTGTGCACAAATTGGCTGCCGTGTTTGCCCATAAAAGATAGTCAGACTGCACTTTACAGTAATGTTCTGAGAAGTGCTTTGAAACACCCTTACCAAAGTTAAAGGCGCTATATTAAATGTACAGATTATTATCATAACACTGACACATACAACTGGTACAGATTCATTTATCCCACTTTACTGCACAACTTTAATAACATCCCATTAAAGAGAAAAGAGTCTGATCCATTATACATTACAATCCGTTATCATTTCATGGCTATTGTCCTATTGATGTTTCATCATTCTTAGTTTATTAAAACAATTGCATGTTAAATGGTTATTTTGTGAACATGACCTTTATGCCTAATAATTTAACTAGTCTGTCTATAGGGATTTCATTATTCTTACATTACTCTCTTATAATTTCCATCCATCCTTTGGATCTGCCCTTCAGATGAGACGCTAAAAGGCCTGTTTGCCTGCTCAGGTGAACGTTAAAGATCCTACTATTCTGATAGCCCAGTTTCCTGGCCAATAAATCCCCTAAATAAAATTGGTCACTCACTCCATGCCTGTTTGTGGGACAATGCTGTGCACAAACTGGCTGGCATGTTTCGTCGACAAAGTACACAGTCACTCCACTTTACAGTATGTCCTGTGAAATGCTTTGAGATAATGCACGATATCAGATGCAAATATTATTAGCAGTAGTATTATTCTTCAAATCATCACCTGTGCCTTTCTCCTCTTCCTCCCAAATAGATGGATACTGTCAACATTTTGCAGATGGTGAAAAATGTCTGGCATTCAAAACGTGAAACCCTTTCCTTTTGAAAGGGTTTCAGCTTTTGCCATCACAATGGTTTGCTCCATAGAGTTGAAGACAGAGTTACATAGGCCTGAAAACAGACCATTAGACCCAACTTAGTCATGCCAGTTTTTATCTATCTTCTATCTTCTTCTATCTTTATTCCTGTATATATTATGATATAGTAATAAAACGACAATGTCTGTCTGCGCTTCAAGAAGGATCTCAATAACTGATTGACGTAGAGGCGTGATTTATACCTCATCGGAAGGGACTTGCATCTTGGAGTGACATGGGCATATTTGTTTTCGGGCATCTCCTATTGTTCATGAGTTATTTTCAGTTTTGCGTTTTTCACTGCAGTTACACCTGGTGGTCACGGAGTCCTCCCAAAAGGAATCCTCCCACAGGAGTCCTCCCAGATGAGTATAAAGATGAAATGTCTGTCTGTGAATTTACATTGGATCCTTTGGCTGCAAGCAAAGCTGCAACGGGTACAGCTAGTACTCCGTACAAGCCCTCTATCCCTTCTCTCTCAGATGTAGGAAACACCTCTCCTTATTGTGGAGAGGAACAGATTTGACCACCCAAAAATAAGATACCAGCTTAACATAGCCGGTATATACTGTAAAGCAACATTTCTTTGTTGTCTGTTGGATGAGAAATTGTTTAATTCTTCTCTCACCCCATGTCACCATTCATATTTTAATGGTTACAGTCCAAACCCTTTTCCAAAAGCTGTGGGCGTGTTCAGTGCTGAAATCAGTTGATAATTCCGTGCGCCCCAAATTTCGCCCGCACGTGAAAGTCAAGTTAAATCAAGGTTTGAAATTTACCTCCAAATTCATTTTAAGGGTATCAATTCTGAATGCAAACACTGGGGTTCCTTGGCCTCTATTGGAATTGCAGTACAATACTCTGCTCTCATTGTTGGCAGCAGTTGATGGAAACTATAAAAGGGTTTCAAACTACTGTTATCTCTCGATCTCGCTGGAAAATGATTAAAGTGACAAATCATTCCACAAGCATCAGGCATAATAAATGGTAATGCTCGAGAATGCCTATAGCTCATATCACTAGCAGATGTTTGGCTTTCAGCAGCCACACTGACACCAACATTAGCAGCTCTACCCTTGGCAGATAAAAACTGCGCGATATATCTCTCTAGGCACAGCAGCAACCTTAAAACTCCCATCCTTTCAGAAACATGCTCAGGAATCTGTCTGAAATATAGTTTTCAGGGTCTGACATATTTCCAAAGTTGTGTCTGCACAGAATGTGAACAGAATTAATGACGTCACCTTTTTTAGGAAGCACAGCTGTTCGGTTCGCTTACCCTGGTTGTCACGCTTTTATAAAACTTTTGTAAGGTTTTCAGTTTTTTTTAAAAAAAGTAACAAAGCAACATCGTTAAATAAAAAAGGAAGCTGTGGCACTCAAAAAAATATTTTTATTTCCTGCGACTGTTCACTCATTGAACGTGCAGTTATGTCTATGCTTTGTCAAACCTCAGTCAATTCTTCCATCATTGGATCAGAACTTTCCTTGTATGTGTGTGTGTGTGTGTGTTTCGTGCAGATGAGAGATGGGACTTTACAAGTGACCGTTTCTTGTCTGAAGAGTGATTCTGGAGACGTCAATGGTTTAGCATGTGCGCCCATCCCTGCAAGAAGGCTTCAGTTCCGTTAAGGAATTCCAGGTTTAATATAAAGTTACAAATGATCTGATAGTTGAATTAGTTATGCTCCGAGGATAGCCATAGTGGCTTGTGTTAAACAGAGGTTTGGATCTTTGCAGACTGCCATCTCTCAGGGACTCATACTTACGTCCAATCCTCACCTATACTTATTGGCTCGTGAATGTTAGCAAAATCGATCTCGGTCTCTTGCTCACAAACAGTTTGATTGGCAAGTGCCAGTGAAAACCCATTTCATTCTATTGAACTCAGAATGGATAAAAGGCATGTAGATGCCTACTCCAGAGCACAGTCTATTCTCTGCAAAGTGCAGCACATCACCAAGGTTGAAAAGATTGGCAGGAAAAGTATGTTAGCTCAAGAAGGAGTGGTTGGTTGACACGAAGCATGTGCTTCAACAGCCCATTGCAATTCCATGAGAGAAAGGAGATTGCAGGAGATAAAGATTCCATAGATGTAATTTTTTTTGTCAGCTGGATATATGACACATGCAGAAATCCACCACTGTTCTTAAGTGTCAAAACCAAATTGTGTGTTCCATGCTTGCCATTTATATACGGAAATTTCCATGTTTGGAATGGAATGTGCACACTCTCCCCAGAGGGACTCATCCTGTTTACCCATTTCCGGAAAGTATTAGGTATTAGTATTAGGCCGGGGTTGGCAAAAGCCAAACCTTGGGGACCCAGGAGTGTGGATTGGGGTACTGCAAGTGTTTAACCAGCTAAAAGGGCAAACAATGCAGATTTAACTGGTTAAACTCCAGCAGTTCCACAACATTGAAGGTGATAAGGAGTTCACAGCTTTCAATGTTCTGGGTAAGAATGAGTTACAAGCAGGAGTGTCAATCAGTGTCAATTTCAGCACAGTACAACAACAACAACAAGATTCCATTTATAGAGAGCCTTTTACGTCGGGAGGACGTCCCAAGGCGCTGTACAGTTGGGTCAGGACCCGAGCAGGGGGGAAATGGTCAGGGTGAGGGAGGGAAGGGAGGGAGCGAGGAGGGGGTAGAGAGTCGAGAGGGGAGCTGAAGGCACGGTCAAAAAGAAAGGTCTTGAGTCCGGCCTTGAAGGAGGAAAGGGAGGAGGCGGCGAAGGCACTGGGGGATAGAGTTCCAGAGCCGAGGGGCTGAGAGGCTGAAGGCCCGGCCACAGATGGTAGGGCGGTTGGGGCGGGGGGTGTGGAGCAGACTGGAGCCAGAGGAACGGAGGGTACGGGCAGGTAGGTAGGGGGACAGTAGGTCGGAGAGGTAGGAGGGAGCAAGGCCGTAAATGGTCCAGCCTTGAGGTAAGTAAGAAAGTGTGTGGGCAGAATGGATCTAAGGTTGGGAGAAACAAAAGAGAAAGATTCAGACGAAAGCGAAAAAGAGACACGGAAAAGGTTACTATAGAGCAGAACTTAGAGAATAGAACCCAGAGGTGAACACATTTTTGTATCCAGTCCAGAAGTGTTAGAGGATTCCTGCCAGGTATGGGACCAGTGTTAAAGTCATGGATGAATTTGGGGCTTAATAGAGAGTTTGAGCGGTTGACAGAAAAATAATTGTTTGGCATGTAAGAAGAAACGTAGCTTCTTGGAGGCAGCTTTGGCAATGCAGCAGATGTGAGAATTCCCCTTGAGCTCACTGGAGAGACTAAAACCTGGAAGACTGATACAGATTCCGTCTTCAGAGAACGTAAGGGAGAGAGTAAGGAATGGGTGGTCACTCTTGTGAAGTACAAACACCGATATGAGTGGCCTGTTTCCGTGCTGTGCATTCTTCATATTCATTCAAAGAAACAAGGTTGTCGTTGCGCCTTTATTAAGGTTTAATGAACGATTCAGGCACTCACTGTAAGAGCAGCGCGGGCTGTACGCACTGTGGCTGTTGATAAATCTACAGCAGAGGACTGCCAGGATAACTACAGGGCTGTGACTGAGACAGCTGAGCAAATGTTGCTGATGACAGAGCTAGATTTTAGACCTTCACTAGCCAAAGGGACTACCGTCCCCATGATTTGGCCTGGAACAAATACAGTTCTGCAGCTACACCTCGTTAAGTTTGAGCAATCCAAAAAGGACACAGAGAATGCTGGTGATAAATACTTCAACACTACTTCTCCTGCCTGTGGAACTCCGTCCAATTCCTGCCAGTGGAACTGCATGCCAAATCTCAAATGCAGAGTTAACCATAACAATAACAACAACAACTTGTATTTAGATAGCGCCACTCATGCTGGGCAGGTATCAGGGCATGACGGGATTTGTAGATGAGTGAGAGGATCTTGAAATCAATCTATTCTGTGATAGGGAGCTAGTGGAGCCTGGCGAAGACTGGTGTGATGGGGGTACGGAGTTCAGTGCAGTCCACAGACCCAGGATTCTTGGAGCCATTAGGTTGGTACTGGTACATCAGACCACATTCCTCATTCAGACTATTTTGCTTTCAGTGGCATTAAGGTCTATTTTATGCAAGCTCTGTCCTCATTTAGAAAATGCCTGCTTGTTTGCAACTAATAAGCAAAAAAAAGCATGTGGCTGCTGAGTGGCTTTTTCTTCGGTGGGCAGTGGTTGGAATTAGATAAGGTTATCTAAAAATAAAACCAGAAGCAGAGCTGAACCAAGAGTTTAGTCTTGATCATCAGTTCCCTTTGGAATTGTTGAATTAAGTGCTGATAAACTCTCAGGCAGGTGTGTTTATTGTGAGTTTTGGCACACCAAGCATTGTATTTTAATGGTATGCAGTGAAGCCAACAACCCCTGGTGTGACAGAATGTGGATAAAGACATACCCTCTGCTCTTTTTCATGGGTAATTGCCATTATTAGCAATTGGCTGTCACGATCACCTACAATATACACAGTCAACACACTTTACAGTGAATCCTGTGAAGGGCTTTGAGATATTCTCCAGATGTGCCGTATCAAATGTAAGGAAATGTAAGGATTATTATTTTATTATTATTAACTGCTGCATAAATTCCCTTAACAATATACCAACATTTTTGATGCAGATCAGCGCAGGCTAACTTTGAAGCACTGTTTCTTATAGAAGTATAGAATTCTGTTAAATCAGTTTCTCACTGGGTATTGGAGCTAATGGCTATTCTCATATATATATATATATATAAAAATCCAATCTTTGTTCTATATGTAACAACAGCAATAGTCATATTCAACCTTATTCACTATAATCCTATTATAATGACTAAGGTTGAATATGTCAATTGCTTTTGTTTTACCCATTTTGGTAAAAAAAATCCTCATAACAACAATAATCCTTGCCTTTTGATCTGACACCTCAAGAACATCTCAAAATGCTTCAAGCTTCTGTGAAGTATAGTGACTTGTATTTGTAGGTGAATGTGGCAGCCAATTTGCATGCAGCAGTATGCCAAAAACAACCATGAAGTGAATGATTAATTTATTTGGAGGACAGCAGGAGAAAATTCCCTTCTTTTTTCAAATTGTGCCATGGGATTTTTGACATACGCTTCAACAGACAGACAGGACCTAGATTTGTCTCATCCAAAGAACAGCAGCTCTGACAATATAACACTCCCCCAGAGCCCTGCTGGAGCATCAGACTAAACTATGAGCTCAAAGTCCCGACCTGGAGCTTGACGAGAATGCTACTGACTAAATCAGGCCGATACCTATAAGGGGTTTCACAAAAACAAAACTGGAACTGAAAAGGATTTAGTGTTATTGACCAGGGAGACTGATGTATCACAGGAGTCTTTTGGAAAGTCGGATGGGTAAGCTAAATGTGCCAATCGTTTACTCCTGCCTGAAACTGTTCCTATGTAGATTAGTATGCGAAACCTCAGGCAAGTTTCCTTACTCCACACGCCTAATAATAATCCCTCCAAAAACAAAAACAATAATAAATTGGTCATTTTCAATCCACGACTGAGGCCGCATTTTGCCCACAAATATACGGTCAATTCACTTTATAGCACTTGAGACGTCTAGAAGACGTGAAAAGCGCTATATCAAATGCAAGCATTATTATTATTATGCTAGCACACACGTGTTGAAATAAAACCTCAGTTACACATCACCTGAATAAAACTCACAACTTAAAAGGTCATTATTAACCATGATGTTCTTTTCGCCCACAAAATACACACTCAATTCACTTTACAGTATACTCTATGAAGTGCTTTGTGACGTCTCAAAGATAAGGCATGGCACTATATCAAATGCCCGTATTATTATTATTATTTTGATAATATTTATTGCAAGAGTACTTTTTTTAAAAAATTTTTGCTTTTGTGATTCTTTTGGTTTTACGCACTCAGCACTCCAAACTGCTACCCTATATGAAGGGCACTATTTAAATACAAGTTGTTGCTTATGGAAATTTTTGTGACACAGAACAATGAACAAACCAGGTCCGAAATAAAAAGATCTTTCGTTTTTGCACGTTCTCAGCCAAGTGAGAATTGGGTCTGTGGTTTTCCATTCAAATAAATAATCTAATGCATATTTCATTATTTCGGCTTTATGACATTAATACTATTGCCCAATGTCCAAAAATTAAACTGTAGCAAAGTGAAAAAAAAGCAGCTAAGTTAAGCCTTATGAAGCACTACAGGTTTCGAGGTCAAGGACGTAAATAGTCATTGAGATTCCAAAAGGAAAAGACATTCACCAGCCAAAACAATCTGCCTCATAGTTATAGAAATATAGGAATGTACAGGATTAGGAAATAATAATACTTGCATTTGTTATAATGCCTTATCATGTTGTTTAGACGTCTCAAAGGGCTTCACATAATATACTGTAAAGTGGATTGATTTTGTGGGTGAAACTCAGCAGCCAACTGCACACAGCAGTGTCCCACAAACAGTCGTGGATTGAATGACCACATTTTTTTGGGGGGATTTTTCTATCGCCGGAAAGCAATCTGCCAATCGACTAATGAGAGGGTTCCTACATACTGCGAGATAAACAGAGGCGTGTGGAGTAAGGAAACTTGCCCAAGGTTTCGCCCCACCCAGGAATCGAACCCAGGTCCTCTTGTTTGCGAGGCGATTGCTTTAACCACCACGCTACAGGACTCCACAAATACCACTGTGCTTCACATGGCTTTCTGTGTAAGTGCAGTGGTTGGCGCACTCGGCTCCCAAGCGAAGAGGACCCGGGTTCAAATAACGGGAGGGACAAAATCGTAGGCAAGTTTCCTTACTCCATGTACCTCTGTTTACCTAGCAGTAAGTAGTCACCTGGTTGTTAGTCTTGGCGGATTGCTTTTCCTGGGATAATAATCCCTCCCTCCCCAAAAAATTGTTGACTCACTCTTATGACTGTTTGTGGGACACTGCTGTGGGTAATTGACTGCATTTCACGAACAATTACAGTCAATTCACTTTACAGTGTATTCTGTGAAGGGCTTTGAGACGTTTCAACAACGTGATAAGGCCCTGTATCAAATGGAAGAATTATTATTATTATTGTGGAGGGGTACAGGAACAGTGGAGCCTCTTCTAGAGTATAAACCCTGGCATGAACTGTTTGGTATAAATGGCCTGTTTCTTGCTGTTACGTTCGAAGATAACTCAAGGACCTGTATTTCAATCTGGTCATAACTGACGTCTGACCTTTTTCTGGGGGGTGGGGGCAGGAAGAAATATTTAAAAATGAATTTACATGGTGATTTTCTTATAAAACATTTTTGTATTTTTGTGCAATTTTAAAGAGTTAAATATTTCCTGAAACTCAAAACCATGGCATTCATTGCTTAGATTCACCAGGTGGATTTGTAGTTTGCATAATGTTTTCTACAGCAATACCACAGCTGTCATGAGTGAAGTACATTAGATATAAGACTTTATCATTCCGAAGTGGTAAAATTGTCAAAATGAATAATGCTACAATTTCTCTGTTCTTGAATCCTCAGCACTATGCACATGTAATGTTAATCAACCCTTGGACTGTGAGGGCATTCTTAAGAAAAACACAAAATTCCTTCTGTGCTGAACATGCTCATGCACTCCGCAAGTCAGGAACTGTGAAATAATTCCTATTCCAAATAAACAGCGAATCTCTTAAAAGCAGTTGTGTTACTGGAACCAGGTGATGGAAAAAAGCACCTTGTGACTTAAACACCATGTATCCCACTCAAACAGCTCCATCCCTAGATAGCCACAGAGCTGAGGTCTCGTTACCTGTAATGGATTTCCTTGTAGTAGACGCAGTTTATGTTGTGAGCTTTTTTTTCGGGAGTCAGGGCAGAATTCCAAGGCTAAAAGTCACAAAAAAATCTATTGACATGGTTCAAAAGGCCAGTCAAATAGAACGTGGTTACTCAACCACTTTACTTAATCCTCCTCTTCACCTCCATAGTATCTATTCCTCTGGATCTGCTCTTCAACTGAAAATATACAGTCAATTCATTTTACAGTATAATCTGTGAAGCGCTTTGAGACGTCTCAACGACGTGATAAGGCTCTATATCAAATGCAAGAATTCTTATTATCAGTGCCTTGGGAGATCCTCCCGATGTGAAAGGCACTAAACAAATGTATGCTGTGGTTGTTGTTGATAGCTCCTCAATTTCTTTCCCAACTCAGCATCGCTCCCTTCCACCCTATGAGAAGAGCTTTTTGGTACCAAACAAACCAGTCTCCATCAATGTGTTGAAGTTAATACCAGGGTTCCATTTACACAGTCAAAACTAAAAAAAAAAGCAAGATCTATCACTGAACCAACTAACACTGTGTGTCGAATACACTGAAAATCCATGGATCCTTCTCACCTGCACAATGGGTGTTGAGCGTTTGCTTTTCTCTCCCAACCCCCACTCCCCCCACTGAGGCCAACATTCCATTGAATTGGCTCACCGAACAGTCTTGGGGCAATAAAATCCATTACAACCTGCAATGAGGTATCAACGTTCCACATGATTTGTTTTCACTTTTCACAAGAGGACATTTTCTTTCAAACTGAGGCCCAACAAGCCTTGACAGGATCATACCTACCCAGCTTCTTTGTGCTCTCTTGGTCGATAAGGTCCTAGATAAGATCACAGTACACCTACTTGCCCTCTCTCTACTCAGTGCCCTTCCATTTGGATGTGCTTTCAACAGAGTTGAGATTGTTTTGTTGAACTCTATTGAATAAAGAGCAAAGAACAGATGGACATGCATTACTTTTTTTTCGGTCAGTGGCATATGTGGAAACCCATCACCATGTTGAGGAGCATCCAAAACAATTCCACATACGTATGCCACCAACACATGGAAATGTTCCTAAGTCTGGAATGGAATGCACATTCTCTTTCTGGAGACACACACTTTTTTACCTAATTCCAAAAATTAGTAGGAACAGGTTGACAACAGTCAAGGCTGAGGGACTCCAGAATGTGTGCTGGGGTAACCACTGGAGTTTAACCAGCTGAAACTACATAGCTTTCAGTTGAGAGCAAGCTTTCCTGCTGCTTGTCCAGCTGGGACCCCCTACCAGATAGGGCTTTGGCTTGTAGTATTGCATTAAAATGCACATATTTTTGCATTTTGCATATTGCATTAAAATGATGTTTGCTTAGGCTGAGCTGCCAGGTCAAGGTGTGCAGTGTGCCTCTTCTCAATCGTTATAGGCCCGGCAGGGTGAAACCTTGGACAAGTTTCCTTACTCCACACTCCTGATAACAATCCCTCAAGAAAAAGGAACAATAAGAATTTAAAAATTTAAAGCAGCAGCCAATTGCGCACAGCAGTGTCCCACAAACAGTCGTGGATTGAGTAACCAAAAAATTAAAACATTTTTTGTGGGATTATTACCCTCGGAACGTGATCTGCCAATTGACTAAAAACTGGGTTCCTACTTACTGCTAGGTAAGGTGGGCCAATCAACCCATCAAATGCAAGGATTATTATTATATACTGATTAGAAATATTCATTAGTTATTAAAAGCAAACTTTCTCGACATGCAGTCATTAACATAAAAAATATTTCCTAACAAAACATTTCCAGTTGTGGATCGTTTTTTATAATGGCATGAGGCAGCTTGTTTTCGCTTTGATTTGCTAAGGGATCTTGGAATTCATTCTTTTTCAGTTACTGAAGGGTGATTTCTTCAGGACATTTTGATCCTTATTGATACAGACGATGAGATCTGAGAGAGACGGTCAAAATGTCCTGAAGAAGAAAGCAACCTTCAAACACACCAACCTTGGGCAAGATCCTTATTCCACACGCCTAATAATAATCCCTCCAAAACCAAAAACAATAATAAATTGGTCATTTTCAATCCACGACTGTTTGTGGGACGCTGCTGTGCGCAATTGGCTGTCGCGTTTTGCCCACAAATATACAGTCAATTCACTTTACAGCATATTCTGTGAAGCGCTTTGAGACATCTAGAAGACGTGAAAAGCGCTATGTCAAATGCAAGGATTATTATTAAGATACGAAGAACCCTGAATAGCATGTGTGCCGCACACAGACACACACTCTCTCTCTCACACATACACACACTTTTTCTCAAATACACATATACTTACTCTCATAAACACACACTCTCACACATACACATCCACACAAACTCTCTCTCTCACACACACACACCGACTCGCTCTCTCAAACTCTCAATCTCTGAGTAAAGAAAAACTTCCTGGTATAAATATTTTATTGAAAACATTTGCCGCACTTTACACGCATACCGAGTTGAAATCGGTTACCAATATTTAGAATCCAATTCAACACAGAACAACAAAATCTGTCGCTAATAATTTCCAATTCATACAGCAGCAAAATTCAAGTATAGGATGAACTATTTCACGGGCCTGATGCAGCTCTGGCAATTTGCACTGCATTGGATACAGATTGCTTTATGACAAATTGGCGTCAAATACTTTATTAAAAGCAGACCCTATAATATTGGTTCCAAGATTTTTTCCCTCTTTCAGATCCTATGCCTGGTAATTCTCACTGCCACGGTTTATTTTCTGTTTCAGAATCCAGGCTCTGTTGCAAGAGCCTTAGCAAATCAGTTCAATCGCTAGCACAGTCCAAACTAAATGGGAATTTCAAAGAAGGAATAAACTAAATATCTCTAAAGAAGAAAGCTGAAAGAAAAGCCGTACATTTTAACAGACAGTTGTTGCAACAGCTCTGAAACTTTTTGATCTTTCCTTGTGAAATTTCATTCAGTTGATAACATAGTTCCAGATATCAGAACTACCCAGTCTTTCAGTTGGTTGAAAGCAAAATGGAAATACTGTTGCTGTTTTATTTTGCATCAATTTGTTCATCTACAGAAAAAGAATCATTCACTTCCTGATCATACCACTTTCGCTTACAAAACACAGTCATTGCACATTACAGTCAAACCTGTGAAGAGTTTTGAGATGTCTTCCCATGTATCAAATACGAGGAATATCACTTTTTATTATTATCAATACCAAAATCCATCACTCATCCACAAGCTGCAGATCATCCTCTGCAGCTTGTGTCCTCTCCCGCACCAAGCTCCGTGAGCCTATCACCCCCACCCTCGCCTGGTTCCATTGGCTGCCTCTCCCCTTTAGAGTTCAAAATCCAAGCCTTCAAGACCCTCCACAGTCTTGCTCCTTCCTATCTCTGTGACCTGCTAACCCCATATCAACCTGTCCGCTCCCTTCGCTCAGTAGCCTGCTCCACGACCCTGGGCGGTCCGCCCATCATCGGCGGTCCGGCCTTCAGCCTCTCTTGACCCCAGCCCTTGGAACTCCATCCCACATTCCCTTTGCCTCGCTCTCTCATTGCCTGCTTCAAGGCATGTCTCAAAACCCTCCTCTTCAACCACACCTTCGGCCACCCTCCTGCTCTCCACCCTCCCTGATATCAAGCCCACCCGCGCCCCCAGCTCAGGTCCAAATCCCTGACTGTCCAGGGCCTTAGGACATCCTCCCGATGTGAAAGGCGCTTTACAAATGTAATTTTGCTTTGTATTGTATCCCACCAACAAAGTTACTTTGAATACTGAAAAAGGGTTATTTATTTTCAACCTTTTCTTTGGGGTGTCAGCCAGGTGTCTGACACATGCGGAAACCCATCAACATGCTTGAGAATATCCAACCCCAAATTCCATACATCCCACCTATGTCACCTTCCTTCCCCTCCCCCTGGCTCGGCCCTGGGATCCATTACTGTGAAGCGCTCTGAGGTGCCGTCCAGTGTGGAGGGCGCTACATAAGTCCAAGTTGTTGTTGTTGAAATCCCAGAGATAGATTGTTGGAATGGAATGCGCACTCTCTCCCTGGAGTGACCCATCCTGCTAACCTAATTCCGGAAAGTATCAGGCGGAGGTTGGCAAGAACGAAAGCTTGGGCACTCCAGAATGAAGGTTGGGATACTGCCAGAGTGAAAATCGCATATCTCGCCATTGGTATCATTGTCCAGCTAAGACCACCCTACCTGTTAGGGCTTTGGCTTGCAAGGTTAACAGAAGCTGAGTGGGAGAATATCCTACCCCAGTGAGTGGTCTGCCCTTCCAAGTAAGTTCTTTCAGTGGCTAAACTTAAACTTTGAAGAAATGTACAGCTGCTGATAACCTCTGCCATCTGTTAACAAAGAAGGGTGTAAAGTTTGCGGCTTTTCAGAACACATTCCCCTATGTTAATCAACACAAGAAACACTTTATCAAAAGCTGCAAACTTCTTTTGCTTATTTGGCTTGCTCCCGTCTGCTGCCATTTTCAACAACAACTTGCATTTTATATGTAATGCCTTTCACGTGTGTTAGCGTCTCAAGAGTGCTTAATAACTCCCACAGCTCTCCCTCCCTTCTCTCCCCTCACCCTAACCATTTCCCCCCTGCTTGGGTCCTGACCCAACTGTCCAGCGCCTTGGGACATCCTCCCGACGTGAAAGGCACTCTGTAAATGAAATCTTGTTGTTGTATCATCTACCCCTATTGGGGCAGATCTTGAGTAAGAAAAACTACTAGAAGAAGCTACATTTACTCCGAGCCTGCTGCCTTCCAGCAATTCCTGATCAGCTCTAAAATGAGTTTAAGCCATACTGTTTCCTGTGGAGTCATGTGTTTCAATGGGACTTTTCCTATCAGGAATTCTGTCGCACTGACCTTCGAATGACTCAAATGTCTTCAAGCGAGTGATAAAACTGACATTTTTATTAAAACCTCAAAATAAAATTCCACTTTTTGTTTCCTATAAAAAGAATGCTCCCACTAGACTTCACTTGTCTCTTAAACAATGGGACTCTGCGGGCAGTGTTAGTTTTCAACCGGACATAAGAATTCATTATAATTATAGCCACAGTGGTGAGGTGGAGATGCTGAGAATCTGATTAATTTATCACTGCTGGACGGTAAACCACCTGTCCCTTTGTCTGGTCTGGTTTGAGGTCAGGTCTCCAGAGTTGAAGGGGAGTCAGTCAGTACATCCTCAAGCTGTTGTATTAATACCACGTATGTTTAGAAAGTGCCTCCGAACTGCATTTATGGCCTGGGTCTTTGGGAAGTGCCTCTGAATTACTCTAAATGGAGGAAACGGATCTGGAAAAGGACGCCTAAAAAGTTTTATTAGCTTTGAATGTTAATTCAGATTGCATTAAAATTTGAGATTTTAAATCTTCAATAACCTTTGTAACACCTAAAGGGGTTTTCAACTTGTAAAACTGCCTCCTTCCTCCTGCACTGAGGGTATCCTTCCTTCCTCCATCTGTGATCGAGAAGCCCATTTGTTATGTGACTCTCAGCTGCTGTAACTGTGCTTGCACTTTTTTTGGGGGGGTCAGCCGGTAGTCTGACACACGTGGAAACCCATCACCGTGCGTAAGAGTATCCAAAACAAACTGAAAATTCGATGCATCCCACCTACAAGTGGAGATTCCAGAGCCAGATTGTTGGAATGCGCACTCTCTCCCTGGAGGGATGCATCCTGCTTGCCTAATTCCGGAAAGTATCAGGCGCAGGTTGGCAAGAGCCAAGGCTTGCACTTAGAGCTTTCAGCACTAAAGGTCATTTGTACCTGTGTTGGCTCTTACCCTCTCACAAGGGCAGCAGTGCCGGAGACAAGAGGTGAGCAGTGAAGCCACTGTCCCCCTGCAGGTCTTTGGGTGCATGTATTGGCTCCTTTACCTCCTCCTCTGTCTCTCTTCGCTCTCAAAGCTATGTCGTACAACCTCATGAGAGTGACGGGAAGAAAGCCGGAGTGGGAGGTATGAGGCAGCATGGAGAGTCACGGAAAAGTGATGCCACTAATGGCCCATTCTCTCCCCCTCCCCATTACAAAACCTGGCTCCTCCGCTGAGTGGTGAGTGACACAGTGTTTTCAATAGTCAATACCATTCTTCTGGAGGCACACGTGAGCAGTCTTAAGTTAACCCTATTAGTTATCTGTCTGGATATTATGAGTTTAAATCTGCATTCCAATTCTCACAACTTTTTTTTGGTCGTGGTGTGTTGAATGAAGACAAGCTTCCTGTCAAGTCACTCTGGAAAGACGTGTCTGCGTTATACCCATGGGTGCTTGAAGTCAGAATTTGCTAATATGTCAATTTATAGACCACCTTCCTGTTCATACAATAATGATCAGGGCACTGGAGCACTCGCCTCACAAGCGAGAGGACCCGGATTTGATCCCGGCAGGGAGAAGTCTAAGGCAAATTTCCTTACTCCACACGCCCCTGTTTACCCGGCAGTAAGTAGGAACCCTGTTGTTAGTCGATTGGTAGATCGCTTTCAGGGAGTAATAATCACTTTAAAAAAATTAATGATAATTTGGTCATTCAATCCATGACTGTTTGTGGAACACTGCAATTGGCTGCTGCATTTCACCCACAAAATACACTTATATACTGTAAATATACTTTACAGTATATTCTATGAAGCACTTTGAGACGTCTTAACGACATGATAAGGCGCTATATCAAATGCAAGGATTATTATGATTATTATTAAGATTTGTAAAGTACGCAGACTTAACTTTAAAAAAAGGTGCTTTACAAATGTAATTTTGTTGTTGTTTGTATGTGACTGAAACAAGTCAATATGCTGTGTTTTGTACAATATTGTCAGGCGTACTTTGGTGACATTGAGTCAATTATGGTTCCATCCAGCTTACGGTTTTATAGGTTCTGGAAGGTAAACAGAGTTAACCATGTTGGCCACACGTCAGTAAATTGGAATGTGTGGGGTCTCGGTTACTGCTGAAAGGAGGCAGGTTTATTGTAGTAAAATATTGGAGCCACACAGTAAATATGAAGGGTTGAACAATGCACAATGTTTATAACCTTCCTTTGCTCAGACCGCCATGAAACACTTTTGCCCTTCACTGGGACTGTGTGTAAATAAACTAGATTTGAAGTGACCCATTGGCATAGTGAATTAGATTGGTTCAAATCTCTCAGGAAATCAAAGGAATTTTCATACAAGAATATTGCATGATGAAGTCAGAGGTGCATTTCTGCTTTTACCTCCCACTGGATAATGGATAATAAGATTTAAATGACGTTGGGTGACACAACCCTTTTTTTCTTGCATTTGATACACCGCCAATAACATCAAATTGCTTAACAGTGCTTTGCCGGCAACTGATAAGTGAAGTCACTGTGTGTTTGTAAGAAAATGTGGCATACAGTCTCGCCACAGGGGACTGAGTCGATTCCAACATTCCGTTGCCACATCGGAGCCAGTTCAGGTCCAAGACCTTGCTTACCTCCTCCTCCCCCCAAGCCCAGTCATTAAATATTAAAGTTAATATTAAAATATATTAGAGCTTGCATGGCCTATGCATACCAAAAGCTTCCCATGCTGTACAGTATTGCAGCACTCATGCTCACTGTAAATGTTTTCTCACAACTGGATTTATTTCCAGTCCCTCTTACAGTAATTGTTGCAAATGAGAACACATGCATTCAGACCTCAGAAACAACCACGCACGGTAAACATCACTTGGTAGGAGTTTTGCCCTTCAATAGTCAGTCATTCAAGCCATCCAGGCAAAATTAGGCATGCGCAGGTATATCAGCTCAGCTGACACAATAGAGCTCACACAAATAGCCTTAAAAACAAACTCTAAGTCATTAAACTGAATGAAAATTTTCAGTCAATTTATGAACATTTTCATTCAACAAGACAATAAGATTTAAATTGCTAATCTGAATGAATTACTTGCTTCGGGATAAAACGGAGACAATAGATTCCTTTTAAAAAGAAAAACGTTGCATTCGGGTGGATGGTATTTCTATTAAAAGGGTCACCTTGACTGTTTGGAGTTTATAAATATTTAAAAAGACCTGATCGGAAGGTTCTCTAAATAAACCGTTTTCTATCATATTGTTCTGCTCATTACAGCTTCAAAACCATTTTCATACATCTTCAGGTATGTTCCTTGCAATCACCCCAGGGTCCCGAGCATTAATAACAAGTGTGCACCAGGGAACGACGAGAACAAACAGTAAACAAGTTGAGCCAGACATATCCTTACTTTATTTAGTGAATTGCAAAAGACAGCAGGCAGCCATGGGTTCTCATTAGGAAGCCTACATAGCTTCAGTGACCTTTATATTGTAATTCACTGAGATATCGACATGGAAAAATCTAGCAATAATAAATCTGTCCCTATTCCCCTCTCACATTTCCTTTGATTTTCTACAATCATTTTTCTGACTTCAACAGGACACTATAAAGACCTCCACTGAGGATAGAAAGCAATTCTGAAGTTTTTTTAAAAAGTGTAATATTCTGCTGTAATAATAATTTGGACTTATTTAAAAAAAATCTGGTCACTCAATCCATGACTGTTTGTGAGACACTGTTGTGCGCAATTGGCTGCTGAGTTTCGCCCACAAAATATATGGTCAACTCACTTTACAGTATATCCTATGAAGCGCTTTGAGACGTCTCAACGACATGATAAGGCGTTATATCAAATACAAGGATTAGTATTAATAATACTGTATTCCTGACATTGAAGGAATGCAGGGTGCCCTCCTAGCTCAGTTGGTAACACTCTCACCCCCTGAGTCAAAAGGCTGTGGGTTCAAGCCTTAAATTGAACTTTGAGCTCACAGTATACTTTGACACTCCAGTGCAGTGCTGAGGGTGTGTTGCATTGTCAGTGGTGCTGTCCTTTGGCTGAGACATTAAAAACTAGGTGTCTGTTCAGGTTGTCATTAAACAACTCTGATGGTTTAAGTTTTAACTCTGAAGTTTTAAGTTTTAACTCTGAAGTGAAGTGGTACTATTCAAAAAGAGAAGGGAATTTCTCCAGTGTCCCAGCTAAAAGTCTAAAAGCGCTCCACGGGATTTTATTGTAAAGTCTAGTAGCTTGGGGTGTAAAAGGCGCTATATAAATATAACTTTGTATCGTTCAGGCGGATAAAAAAATGATTAGAAATTAATTTCAATGGGGTGGGGGGTGGGGAACATCAGTAAATTTGGA
This sequence comes from Callorhinchus milii, assembly GCF_018977255.1. NCBI lineage: Eukaryota > Metazoa > Chordata > Chondrichthyes > Chimaeriformes > Callorhinchidae > Callorhinchus > Callorhinchus milii. The sequence continues at coordinate 79,361,374 of NW_024704744.1, forward strand.
TTAAGGGGAGAAATATGAACCAGATTAACCAGGAGCAAGACTTAGTTTCTGTGACAAAGCAAAGGCAGGGTTGTTCATTTACATCTCTCCCAGTAACAAACAGTCAGATTCAAAATTAATAATAATAATCCTTTCATATTATACAGCGTCTTTCACGGCAGGTGGGAGGAAGCCCCAAAGCACTTCACAGGATATACTGTAAAGCCCAGTCAATGTGTGTTTTGTGGGCGAATTTGCACACAACATCCCCCAAACAGTTGTGGAGTGAATGGGCAATCTTATTTGGGGGATTGTTAGCCAGACTACCAGGAGAGAGAAACTCCCTCCCTTTTTGATAACACAATCAAAGGATAGGATGATCATCTGGCAATAATTAAACTGTATAGAACATGGAATTTGTTAATGTGAGCAAATGTGGCAGTTAATCTGCGCTAACAGCCTCCCACAAACAACGGGTGAGGTTAAAATTGAGGAAGAGAACAAGAAAGAGAAAAGGCAGCGTGGTGGGGAGCATGGGTCTGGGCAACAGCTAACACAGAGGACTTGGGTTCGATTCCCCGGGCGGGGCAATCCCTCTGTCAAGTTTCCTTACTCAGAGAACTCGAATTAAAAGTCCAATTTAAGCGTCAATGCTCCTCTCTTGTCCACCCCACCCCCTCCCCACCATCGCCTCCTCAAGACAGCAGTTCATGCCCAGACATCAATGCCGGTGACTGTCAGCCAGCTGTGTGTCACAGCTGAACTGGGACGAGACTTTTCTAGCCAGAATTTTCTGATTCCAATTTAATGCGAGTTATTCACTCTGGCCAGACATTCTTAACAGCGAGCTACAAAGAGACAGCTGCTCCCCTCCCAATCGTGAGAAAAAACAGCTTCAGTTGAGATGTTTTTAAGTTACGGTAAAACGTAATTTCAGCGATGTTCCTGGAGCACTGAATTGGGATTTGGTAAACAGGTGAGAAAATCTTCTAATCAACTTTCCCTGATTTATGAGACATTTATCACGTTTGAGTGAAGATTTGGGGAATAAAATCTGCCAGACGCCCTCCTCTCAGTTTTTCGCAAGGCTTTCATCTTCCACTTTTGGCCCTTTATCATTCAGGATGCTGCTTAACACTAAAAATGGGGTTTGTTAGGTGTAGGTGAATATAATAATAATATAATAATAATCCTTCCATTTGATAGCGTCGTTGAGATGTCTCAAAGCACTTCACAGAATATACACTAAAGTGAAATTACTATAGTTAGTGGTCGAATCGCAGCAGCCAGTTAGCATAGCAGTGCCCCACAAACAGTCGTGGATTTTTAAGGGATTATTACCCCAGAAAGTGATCTGCCAATAGACTAAACAACCGGGTTCCTACTTATTGCTGAGAAAATAGAGGGGTGTGAAGTATGGAAATTTGTCTAAGGTTTCTGGCGTGTTCTCTATAAATCATTGAAATGGCCTGGCCAACAACTCTCCAGTTAAATTGGTAATTCACCATCTGGCTGTTTGTGGGATATTGCTGTGTGCAAATTGGCTGCTGAATTCGCCTGCAAAATACCAGGTCACTAAATGGTTAAGCATATTTCGACATGATAAGATGTTATATCAAACGCAAGCAATATGTCCAGGAGCATTAGCATCTCACAATATCTTAGATTTCACCGCACAAGACAAGTCCAGACGTCTAGACCAGCTTCAGTATTAGCTGGTTTGCTTACTGCCACCATTAAATATTTATTTGCTTTGGCTATCTTCTTCCCTAGCACTAACAATCTTTTGACAGATTCATTAATCGCTATAATTACATCAATTGTTTTAACCTCATTGTCAAATACCACCGACCCTGGATATTTGTTGTTTTTAAGGAAAAACAAAACTATTTTATTTGTAATCTGTTAATGCAGAAGGAGCTAATTATGGTTATGCCAACTAAGAACAAGTTGCTTTGACCCAGACGTGAGATAATATCAGTGAGGAGAGGCCTCAGTAATATAATAGTAATCCTTGCATTTCATATGTAGGATGTGGAGCTCTAGGTTGATGCGGACTCATTCAAGTGACAGGTTAGATTATCACTGTGGTTGTGTGGGCAGCAAGTGGGAACGTGCAGCAATTTGAATGATACAAAGTGGCCTAGGTCGAATGCACAGCAAAACAAAATATGCATTCAACAGAACACGAGAAGTAAGGAGGAGGAAATCCCAATCGCCATTTGATATCATTCTTCCAAAATGGCAACCCGACCATCGTCCTAGTGTCAAATCTTTTCCTAAATGAGTCCAGTGACCTGGCTTCCAGCCCCTTTCCAAATAAAATGTTCTAGCTGTTGTCTTCCCTCTTTCATCTAGACCAGGAAGGTCCCAAATTTAAGCTCCAGTCTGCACTGAGTTTACTGATCCCAACGCGAAAGGTAGTAAGAGGCAAAGTACTGGAGTTTAGCTGGCATGAACATGAGTCAGTGCCTTCGAGCAAGGATAAAATCAGCGGGGACAGAAAATAAGTTGACAGGCAAATGAGTTTCAGACAAATGAGTGCAGCAAACTTCCACAGAGCTCTTCAAAGAAGCTTTTTGAAACAAAATATTCTTCACAATGGTACTTCTTTGTCAAGATAAAAGTGCAATTCAATACTATCAAAATTCAAAGCCCGCAGTACGTCTACCGTTCCTTTGTACCTAACATTCTATGTTCCCCTCACTCCTGTCAATTTGCATCAGATCCAAGTTAAGCTCAAACTATTGATGCATATTTTTGGAAGGTGTTTTCTGGGTGGTGCAGTGCACCGCGATCTCGTGCGTCACACCCGCAAATCTCCACACCCTCTCAGTATTGGATTTCAGCCACTGGGAGTTCAGGGGCTTTCCACAGGAACAGAGGGAATCAATCCCAGGGTGAAACACAGCAGATCATTCTAATGCATCTTCCATTGGCACATCTTAAAGTAGGTTTCTGGTTTGTTCCCTTCCACGTGCCTGTTGGAGGAGACTCCAGGGAAAGCGGGCAAATACCTTCAAAAACATTGTCTTGCCAGTGGGTGATCCGGTTTGATTTCCAGCATCACTGAGTGTCCAATCTGAGTCATGCTGGAGTCATATGCCGAGTGCAGACCAGACATCTGGTCACACAGGTATTGAAATTTGGAGGTAAAGTTGTCACATGTCTCTCATCTCTCCTAACAGCTGGAGTAAAACTAACAATAGATCTGAGAGGCTTTCAACTAAACTATTGAAAGTCTGTGGTTAAAACAAGGAAGTTAAAACCAATCATTGAGGGATTGGGAACCTGAATTTGAGGGAAAACCGAGAGATAATTGATATTCTAATATTTGTTGAAACAAAAATTAAAGACAAAGTCAGTACATTGTTTGCACGGAGTCTATGAAGGCGAAGTAATAATTCCATGATCATAGGTTTTTCTTTTTTTTAGCGTTGTAAAAACATCACAGCCCGTATCTTTAAAACTCTGCCACAAACTATTAGAGTAACTGAGAATTCTTAGCAGGAATAGGCCTCCACTTGAGGATAGCGTTCGGTAGGTAGTGTGTTCAGTTAAATGAATGACTAACCTCCAGCAAATCAAACAAAAGGGAAACAAAGTAAGACATATCAGTCACAACCACTACACGGATTTCCCATCAAAGGTAAGAGACACTTAAATAAATATTCTGTATCAGAGACAAGGGAAGATGCTGTATAAATCTCTTCAGCTGAAGTGCATTAGGAGTACAGGTTTACTCAGCAAAGGGATAAATAAATAACGCCAAAGGGCATTCTACAAGGGAGCAAACATGACCCCAGCAAACTAAGTGGATGCAAAGTAAAGAGATCTCTGCACAGCATCATTTCTATTGAGGGGCACATTTATTTTTCTTGATAACCAGAAGGCCTTTGATTGGAAACACATTGGAGGCTTCTTTCCTGTGTTCAGTGTAGGTATTTGGATCGTTTGCTACAGGATCATGGTTTGTTGTGTGTATGTATGTGTGTGTATAGGGGGGGGAGGGGGCGCAAAACCTTCACCTTCTGCAATTCAACTGTTTAAACTCCAGCAGTACCACAGGGCACACTCTGGGGCATCCAAGCCTTGGCTCTTACCAACCTGCACTAACACTCTCCGGATTTAGGAAGCAGGGGTATGTGCATTCCATTCCAGTCACAGGAAAATTTCCATGTGTAGGTGGCAATACATTTGTGATACTCTCCATCAGCTCACACCTGAAATTACTGGTGAATGAAGCTTTAAAGTGGTATAAGAGCGGAAGGAAATGAAGCCTTACATGCAAAACCTCTGTAAAACATCCCTCTTTTTCCAGACTGGGGGCTTTGAACATGAACAAAGGAGCCCTCTGGTTTTATGTTCGAATCTCACACCTACCATTTGGGTCTCCCATGAATATATTTGTTAAAAAAAGGAAATAACCTTTTTATTGTAAGATCAAAGACTATATTAGCATGTACTTACTTGACAATCTGGGAAAGACATGGGAGATCTACCGGGAGTAATTTGGGATCCTGTTAGTTTTTACAAGCACGTTTCAATTTAAGAGTTCATTGACGTTGAGGGCAGGCTGGCGGGCAGACGTGTTAAACTGAGAACCTAACAAAATAAATACAGCTTCATAGAATAATGGAAATCTGCTTCAGCTATGGAGCAGTTCAACATAATGTTACAGGTTGAAAGGAACAATATCCAAAACACTTGCCTCGCAACTGAGAGAACCTGGGTTTGATTCCCGGGCAGGGTGAAACCTTAGGCAAGTTTCCTTACTCCACACTCCTCTGTTTACTTAGCAGTAAGTAGGAACCCGGTTGTTAGTCGATTAGCGGTTTGCTTCCTAGGGGAATAATCCCTCCAAAAAATAAATAAAAATAATAATAATTTGGTCACTCAATTCACTACTGTTTGTGGGATACTGTTGTGCGCAATAGGCTGCTGTGCTTCTCCCACAAAATATACAATTAATTCACTTTATAGTATATTGTGTGAAGCGCTTTGAGACGTCTCATCAACGTGATAAGGCACTACATCAAATACAAGGATTATTATAATTATTATTTAATTTCACACCGAACAATCTGTACCTCCACTGGCCTTTTCCAGACTGAGAACTCTCCTGTAAACCACAAGCTTCTGGGACATTCGTCTTTCCTCGTATAATCAGACACAATAATAAGAGGAGCTGAAAGAGACCTTAGGGTGTTGGTTGATTCATTGCTCACCAGGTCCAAACAGTGTGAGGCAGCAATAAACAAGGCAAACAGGATGTAAGGCTAGATCAACAAACCAGTCGAGTTCACATCCCAAGGAGCCATGCTGAAGCTGTGCTCGACTCCGTCCACACCTAAAGTATTACTCACGTTACAGGTTGCCATGACTTAAGGGACCCAAAGACAATGCTGAGGAGATCAGTGAGGTTGATTCCCAGTCGTTCCTTGTAGTACAGAGATACACTACAAGAAACAACTAGACAAAGGAGGTTTCTTCAGCATTGACAACAAAATTTATCAGAGGCACAAAAAAATGCTAAATGGGATAGGGAAAGAAAGACGGAGCAGTATTCTGGAAGGATGAGATCAAACAGGCTGAAGGGCCTTCTTTACCCGAATTTCTCTAGATATCTTGTGAGACTATCCATCGTTCAGGTGAGATGTCAAACTGAAATCCTGTTTGCATGTTCAAGTGGATGTTAAGGGTCCCATGGTGAGATTTCCCCCAGTGTCCTGGTCAATAATTTTCTTGATATAAGGTCATTGACCTCATGGCTGTTGGTCGGACATTGCTGTGACATTTGCCTACAAAGAGATAGCCAGTGCACGAAAAATCTTTGTGAATCACTTTGAGATAAATAATAATAATTCTTGCATTGATATGGCGCCTTTCACATCAGGATGATGTCCCAAAGTGCTTCACAGGATTTACTATGAAGTGGAGTGGTTGCGTTTTTGAAGGGGAACGCGCCAATCCAACGTAGGGCACGAGTAACATGCAGAAGGCTGGAGCCAGTCGAGCGGAGGCAGTGGAGTGAGGGGTAAGCAGGTCAGAGAGGTAGGGAGGTGCCAGGGCGTGACGGGATTTGAAAACAAGTGGGAGGATCTTGAAATGTAAACTGTTTTTGTATTAAAGGCATCAATTAAAGTGAAATTACACTTAGTGTTTTCCAAGCAGTAGGTTCCACTTTCCAAGAACTTCATAAATTTTTTACCACAAATCAAAAATATGATGGAATACTAGTGATGGAATACACTGCCAGCTAAGAGTCTCGATTCCAAAACAGCTGACTTGACATTGACCGCGGTGATGTTTTGCAATCAGATTCCCTAATAGAGACTGAGAATCAATAATTGAGAATATGACATACTGACAGTTAATGGCAAAATTCCCTATAAGCGACTCTTAAGTCGCTATCACGGAATGATGCATTTTGAACCTCGAGCAGTTCAGTTCAATAAAACCTCCTGACCTAAAACCTTGTTAGACAGGGGTCAGAACATCAAATCGCCGAGGTTTAACTAATTCAGCATACTGCCCCTCGAAGAAAATAATCCTGTAGCTCAGTGGTTAGAGCACTCGCTTTGCAAGTGAGAGACCTGAGTTCAATTCCAGGCAGGGCGAAACCTTGGGCAAGTTTCCTTACTCCACACAGAGCCTAATAATAATCCCTCCAAAACAAAAACAATAATAAATTGGTCATTTTCAATCTACGACTGTTTGTGGGACATTGCTGTGCGCAATTGGCTGCCGCGTTCGCCCACAAATATACAGTCAATTGACTTTACAGTGTGTTCTGTGAAGCGCTTTGGGACGTCCTCCCGACGTGAAAAGCGCTATATCAAATGCAAGGATTATTATTATTATATTATAATCCGAGAAAGGTCTCTTCTCAACACCTGTAATTCTGAACGATTTCCTCAGTTACCATTAAAAACAAGAAGCAAAAGTGCTTGATCAGAGTGCTACCAATAATTGCTAGCTCCCAGGCAGCACAGAACCGCTAGTTAAAAGATGCCACTCAAGTTGCAAATGTCAGAGCCTCGCACCCTAATTATTGTTGATTGTCCTGATCTGCATATGTTAAGCAGAACCAGGCAATGTCGGAATACAAGCTCACTGGCCTCATCAACTTTGCAAAACAGAACAAGATTTATACCAAAGTGATGGGATGCCAGGATAACTATGCCTAACTGCGATATTTTTGCCATTTGTTTTAAACACCTGAAATCTTAGTTGCGCTTTGAGACGGCCTCCCAAAGTGAAAGGCGCTTTATAAATGTATACTGTACTGTTTTGTGACCTCAAAAAGAAGCCACCCTTGTGCACTGTATGGTAAACATTTTATTGCACAATTATTCGGAAGGAGAAATGGTGAATGACCAAAAAGCACTTTTGTTCTATTATCAACCAGTCATGACCATGGACCTAATTACAGATCTTACTCAGTTTAAAAAGTGATAATTCGCCTTCATTTGCATGTTAATTGAAGCTGAACAACATATTGTAAAATGCCATAATTGTGCTAATTGGGTCTAGATTGCACATGGTACTGTATTAACAATTTACAGTTAAACAGTATGAGATTGAGTAAGAAACGGTAATAAACCAGAGTGCAGAGTCTCTGATGCTGGGTTTTACCGCTTGGCCCCTGGCGTCAGCACTTTGAGCTTAAATGCCACATCCGCTAGCTTTAAATGCTGCCGTTGGCAACAAAGACATATACTGCCATCCACCCAACCCAGGCTGCCATCTGCCAGCGGATTGAATTGTGCCCACCCATTCAAATCGCTTCACGGCCTCGCCCCGCTTTACCTCCTCATCCTTGTGCAACCCCACTGCTTCCTCTGCTGAGTGAACACTGGCCAGGTCACATCCCCTTGGCTACACCAAGGTTGAGCTTTCAGCCACTTTGTTTCCACTTTCTGGAGCTGCATCCCGGACTCTCTCTGCCTCACGCCCTCTCTTTGCCGCGTCTAAAGCCCACCTTAAGATCTCTCTCTTCTATAATAATAATAATAATAATAATAATCCTTGCATTTGATATAGCGCTTTTCACGTCGGGAGGACGTCCCAAAGCGCTTCACAGAACACACTGTAAAGTGAATTGACTGTATATTTGTGGGCGAACGCGGCAGCCAATTGCGCACAGCAATGTCCCACAAACAGTCGTAGATTGAAAATGACCCAATTTTTTTTTATTATTGTTTTTTGGTTTTTTTGGAGGGATTATTATTATCTTGTTGATACTCGTCAACAAGGTGATGTCTCACCACTGTAATCATAGACAGACTGCAGACTTGGTTGGGAAGAGAGACTGCAGACATGGATGCAGTGGGCATGGAGAGAAGGAATAACATGACCAAATCCAGTGGCAGCCGGTTTCATAGCCAAGACCAATAATTTATATTTTGAAATAGACTGAGAACAGGAGAACTGTCTGCAATTGTTGTAGGCCTAGAAGCTTTCTTGCTTAAAAGCAGATATTTGAAAAGGTTAATGATGTCCTTTGAGAACACAGACTTCAGATGAAGTGCACATATACATACCAAATGTTGCACACATCAGTTTTGAACCCTGCACCTGCTTGATTTGGATACAGTGACAGCTGACTTGAGCCCAGGTCCCATCACTGCATACAGGCTGGGGCTTTCTACCAGGCTTTGCCCACCAATCCTCAATTCCCTCCTCCCCATACTTCGACCCTTTGTGAATTGATGAGACTTCCATTCACCCCAATGGTAAATGTGCTCTATAAAGGTAAGTTGTTGTTTGTATTGTTGATGTGTTTTGTGTTCTTTAGAACCAGAGAAATTGACGGAGAAAATCCTCTCCCCCTCTCTATACCTTCTTGTGCCTCACTTCATTCATGCCAGAAGATAAATGAGGGAGCATCAGAGAACACATAGAAGTGTTGAAACCCACACACTTCATACTAAATGATTAGGGACTACTCGGGAACAAATTCATCAGAAGAACAAATCAAATATTAATTTAAATTGGATTCCCAGTTGTCCCTACCATTTCAATCCAGTTATTTTAAGTTCACCTGTAATACATTCTTCCTTTACCAGGAACTTGACCTGAAGACCACAAGAGGTTCTCTGTTTGTTTGTTACTCTGGCATGAAGGGACTCCCGAGATGAACACAGATTCTGACAAATCATTATAAAAAGCAACCTGCACGCTAGTGTTAACGTGATCACCACCAGTTCTCAATATATCTAAACCCATGTCCAGTTCTGGTTGAATACCATGACTTGTTTACCTTGGGGTTCTCTGTGCCACTATTCCTAACTTTAACTCATCCAAAACTCTGCAGCCTGTACTCTTCCATTCCAAGCTCCACAAGGCATCACTGGATCCCAGTTCCTCAACAGATTGACTTCAGAAACCTCGTCCTAACATGTAAATACCTTCAGGATCCGTCTCCTCTCTGCCTTTGCAAATCTCCTCCAGCCCTATTCTCCTGCCTGCCTCTTCTCTCTGTTCCCCCAGGCTGATCTACTGCTAACTCCTCACCACCTGAGATTTCAGCCACTAATGCTCTCTGGAACTCTCCCGAAATCCTTTCGCTTTGCACTTTCTCTCCCTGTCTTCAAAACATTTTACAGACATCTCTTTGACTGTGTGTTTGATCAAGATCTTCAATCTCCGCTCCAGCCCACCCTTGGGTTAATTCCCATCAACTTTGTGAAGCTCTTCTAGATGTTTATCCTACATGAAAGGCACTATGCAAGTGCAAGTTGTTGCTGTTCACAAATCATTCCAAAGGATTGGCCTTCTCACTTTTATTCAGCCGTAGTTTCACTCCGCTGTAACCTAACCTCCCTGTTAGAAAGCTGTTCAGATAAGAGGCGGAAGAGGCTGAAGAACAAGGGCTTCACAGGAGCTGGAGTTCAGTTTATGGCTGCTTTGTGTATTAGCAATCACACAGAGTCTGGGTTGTTTAAACACTCGGGAGATTGTTCAGTATTAGATTTCCAGATGGCTTGACATAGAAAGACTTTGCATTTATCAAGAGGTCTCTTCAAGGTCTGAAATGTAGCCACTTAAACTGTCTCAGCTAACACCAATGTAAATATTGTGTGAAATAAATCTAGTCGACCTATGAGAGGGAGGGAAGAAAATGACTGTGAGGAAAGACAGTCAAAAAGAACAGATCAACCATTTTGGCAGGCGTCGTAAAAAAANGACTTTATGTAATGCTTAAATCACAAGCAGAACTTGCAGAATACCTATTGTATTTTACACCAAGTATCTGAAGAGAGGCAGTAATGCACAATATTAAATATACCGTCTCTGGTGTATATATAAGGGTCTCTGCTGTGCATTACATTTGCAACTGGAGGGATAAAAACATCCACGTGCTAATAAACCTTCAAGATTTTTCAACAACTGTATTTTAATCAATTCATGTGACCACGATTCACCTCCCCAAAAAGGGGCATCAAAGTAATTCAGTCAACATGAAAGCACTCTGTGAGGCTTCCAAATTCAACACAAGTCTGAAAAGCCTGCAGGATGGAGTTATATTTCAAGACAGGGATAAAACGGCTTAAGTTGTGACGAGATGGTGTTCAAATAAGAAAGTCTTCTGGAACACAGAAGGACAAGTTGCCTTTTTAATAAGAGGAGGTCAATGCTATAGTGATACAGTTTAATGCACCCTCACAATTTCAAAGCTGTGTGGGGAGATTGAGTGCAGCTGCTCTTATACGCAGTCAATTCTCTGGGTGTAGACTAAGTGCAGCTGTCCTATATAGTATGGTATATAGGCAAAATTTTTATAGCTACGTTTCACCCACAAATACACAGTCAATTCACTTTACAATACATTCTGCAAAGTGCCTTTGAGACGTCTCGAGGATGTGATAAGGCGCTATAAAAAATGCAAGGATTATTATTATTATTATAAGGATCCGAGTGAAACCTCTTTAGGTGTGTTATGGTAGAACTCTGCCAAGCGCTCTCGGACGAAGCTCTCTCCTCGTGAAGGGCGCTATATAAGTGCAAGTTGTTGTTATGATATTGTTGCTTCACGTATAAGTAATTGAGGTTTGTACCCACATTTTGTCATTTAAAAATCCAGAATTCTGATACTTTGAAATGTGTCATCGTGCTCGGCATCCCATTGTCATAAGTTTCCCTGGATTTACAACATGGTTTCCAGGGTGCTGCTCTGGATATACTGTGAAACGTAAGCAGTTCAGCTCATTATCAGGTTATAATAATAATAATCCTTGCATTGTTAATGTGTTTGTGTTAGCGCCTTATGATATCTTTGAGACGTCTCAAAACACTTCACAGAATATACTGGAAAGTGTAGTGACTGTGTGTTTGTGGGCGAAGCACGGCAGCCAATTGCGCACAGCAGTGGCACACAAACAGCTGTGGATTGAGTGATCAAATTATTATTATTTTTCTTTAGAGGGATTATTACGCCGTAAAGCGATCCACCAATCAACTAACAACCGGGTTCCGACTTATTGTTGGGTAAACAGTGGTGTGTGGAGTAAGGAAATTTGCCTAAGGTTCTTCCCTGCCCAGGAATCGAACCAGGGTTGCGAGGCGAGTGCTCTAACCATTATTCTACAGGACTCCAAATGTGTTGCCAAAGAGCAAATTCACACTGAACAGTTTCATTTACAGCCAACATTCATCAGTAAAGTGGAATCAAGTTGGCGAAACAGCGAGATTTGAATCACGGATGGACCGGCTTTCTGCATGCGCACACAGTGACATCATATGATTGATGACGGGTGACAATATACGCGATATAGAAGCGTTGATCAGCAGACGTTCGATTAGAAGACGAGTTGGAACTTTGTGGACCCTAACTTTCTCCTTAAAATGGGGTTCTTCTGTCTAGAGTGCAGACTGAGTGATGCTCCTCTGGGTATAAAGCACCATATCTGTGGACAATGGTGCTACTCCAACAGTGCACCACAGTGATTTTACAGCCAGGGCCCCTGTACCCTTTAAGATCCTTTTGGAGTCCGGTAGCTTAGTGGTTAGAATACGGATCTTGTAAGCGACAGGACCTAGGTTTGATTCGCAGCAGGGCGAAACATTGGACAAGTTTAGTTACTCCACACGCCTCTGTTTACCTAGCTGTAAGTAGGAACCCGGTTGTTAGTCAATCGGCGGATCGCTTTGTCGGGGTAATAATTCCTTCAAAATAAATAAAAATTGGTCACTCAATCCTTCAAAATAAAAATAAGTTAGGTCACTGCTGTGCGGAATTGGCTGTTGTGTTTCGCCCACAAATATACAGTCAATTCACTTTACAGTATATTCTGTGAAGCGTTTTGAGACGTCTCAAAGACGTGATAAGGCGCTATATCAAATGCAAGGATTATTATTATTAAGCCTGGTTTACAGAGTTGAGGTCATTCTATGCTATTCTCAGTTCTGCTGTGGATTACTGCAGATCTACCAAGCATGTCCTCTCAGAGCTAGTTCGGCCTCAGGGACTCTCTTACCTCTCCCGGGAGGATATTTTTAGACATTGTAATGAGTGGATCTACCAGATTTGACTGCAGAATCTCAAGCTCCCAAGGCATTCGACCGAACACTCGTTTCTCTGTGTATGCAGCACAATTTCAAGGGTGCTCTTCTGAATATTCTGTGGAATGGTAGCAGGTCGACATCACGTTGCCAAAATGCAAATACATAGTGTTTATTCTCTTTCCTTCATTCAAAACAGGTATTTATCAGTAAAATAGAATATACTGAATTCTGAATCACAATCAAAAATGGTGCATTATAATTGTTGTAGGACCATGCAGTCTACACTGAAATTGTTTTTAGGTATTAGCCTGGCTCAGTCACTAGCACTCTCCCCTTTGAGTCAGAAAGCTTTGGATTTAAACTCCACAATTGGATTTTGGACTCACATATTCTATGCTAACACTCCAATACACTGCTGGGGTTTGCTGCATTGTTGTGCAGTGTCGTCTTTCAAATGAGACACTAAACTAAGGTCCTGTCTGCTTGTTCAGGTGCATATAGAGATCCCATGGCAGTATTAGAAAAGAGAAAGGAGTTTCCCATGGTATCCTGGCCGACAATCCTCCAAATAAAATCTGTCATTCACTTTATGGTTGTATGTGGGACATTGCTGTGTGCAAATTGGCTGCCACATTTGCTGACAGAATACACAGTCACTACACTTTACAGTAAATCCTGTGAAGTACTTTTGAGAAGTCCTCCCGATATGAAAGGCGTTATATCAAATGTAAGGATTATTTTTTCCTGTATTAGGAGGAGATATGTTAGGTGAATATTAGGCAGTTGTGGTGAATTGATGCGGGGGGGGGGGGGAGAGGGGTGGGAGGAGAGAGACAGAGCGAGTTCTTTGCTATGTTATATTACACTGGTCATATTGTACTCATTCAGGTTGTAATTGTATTGTATTTGCATCAGGTTATATTGCACTGAATCCAAACTAGCACTGGCATGCAACTGGTCCATTAATTCTAGCATTAGTTTGCAACACATTAATTATCATAACTTAATGCTCTTTGGAAGTCAGGTTTCTCGAAGGACTTTACAGTCAAGAGAGCAGCCTTGACAAAAGAGAAATGAGCCTACCTATCCCGAATGCAATTTAGTTTGTGCCTGGGGCAGCCTCATGGGTAAAATAACCTGATCAGCCAGCAGTAGCAGCAGTGCTTGTGCAGGATGGGATGGTCTATAGAGACACTAGCAGAGCTCTGTACTGTCTTGGCTGGATGACGAAGTGTAGCACCTTGGATACCCAGTGTCAGTATAAAGCACAGAGCAGCACTGTAGACTCTCTGGCTAAGATGGCAAATCAATGCTGAATCTGAGACTCTTTATCAATATTAATAATCCTTACATTAGGATGTACTTCTGATGTGAAAGGCGCTATATAAATGTAATGTGTTGGTTCACACCAGGAGGATGTCTCAAAGTGCTTCACAGGATCTATTGTACAATGTAGTCACTGTGTGTTTTTGAAGGTGATCATC